>NW_028295532.1:0-636000 GCF_964341445.2 Mesoplodon mirus
TTTTGCTGAGTAAAGCCCTTTAACCAAGTAAGTGTTAAACATCAGTGAAATGACTAAGAAGTAGGAAATGGTATGCAAACCTCCTCCTTAACAACTTGTTCCCATCATTCTAGGTTTCTTCCCTATGCACATTTTTCCTTAGGGAATCGTTGATAAATTTTACCTCTAAAACTTACCTATTTCCACTCTCTATCTTCAGGATTTGCCCAATCACTGTTACTTTGTAAACAATTTTAAAAAGTTTTTTTGGGGGTAAGTTCCTTTTTTCCCACAGCTAATGGTTCTCTGTGTCATAGTGTCTGGAACGACCCAGCTACTTCTCCAGTCAGACCAAGCACTTGAAAGGACAAGCCGGTACCCCGAGCTATCCATCCATTCACCCAGTAAGGAAGCCTGATGAGGAGAACTAGGATGTGTAAATTTCTACTGTTGGAATTAAAACAGAATATTCTGGGCTGCATGGATTTATCCTAAACTTCAAATGCATTAATTATAAATAGACCGTTACACTGACTACTATTCTGTATCTTTGAATAACCATATACATTTTTTCTTTTTATAACTGATTTCTAGAGGTCTATTCCTTAATTTTGGCCATATATATGTATACCTCATGATGATAGGATTTCTTACTGTGAGGGATTAATATGTTCTAGGTAATTTTTAATATTATATTTTACATTATTTTACTACCTATGTTACTATAAAAGTAACAGTATTTTACTGGAAAATTGATGCTCAATGAAAAATTTAAAATATGGAAGTTACATGTGGAAAAAATCCCTGAAAATCTTGCCACTGTTTACCTAAGGGTGAATATCCCTTTACAGATGATAGGATGCATTAACACACACACATACATGTTTGATTAAGGTATGTGATGTACCTACCTAAAATACATTAAACTGTTACATGCTTCTGTCATTAAGTTTAAGCCATCATTTTAACAGACCTGTTATTACATAACTATCTTAAAATATAAAGACATTCCTATTGAATATTTCACTTTTACAAAATTTAGTAACATTGACATGCTACTCACCTTTTCTATTTGAATTTCCTAATTATAAGGTCCTATTCTGTGATTTCTATATCAAAGGGACGCACGTTCTATGTTTTGATATGTACTCAGCAACTTCACTTTGAAAATCAATTTTTCAATCCACCGCTAGGAAAAAGTGTGCAAGTCAGTCGTTGAATAAATATGTTTGATGAAATTACCAGATTTCAACAAATAATTTTTTTCTTTTTATCTCAGGCCAGAGAGGAGTAAGGAGATAGAGAACTTGACAAAAGTAATCTACTTCAAACAGCCTCTTTTCTCTACTTAAGAAGTCTTGATGAAAGTAATGCTAAAACCCTTGGGAGACAATCACATCAAAACCTAGACGGAAATGTGGTGAATAAGAAACCAACGATCAGTTCATTTACTAAGAAATGTTTGTCCTCTGTCACTGTCATTAGTAACTCTTTCTGACACTTAAACCTCTGCCTTGACATTCCTGAAAAAAGGGTCAACAGTATGCTTTCTGTATTGCAAGATGAACAATCCATTTTCAGTAAGTCTATACTGTCACAAAAGATAACTAAATTTGTACTGTATAAGATTCACAGAATATTAGATAGACGAAGTCCAAGATAAGATCCAACTTGAAGCGAGGCTGGGGGGAGACAAATGGAGCTCATCATAACAGGACGATGCCACATTAATATTACAAATTGCAATACTGAGTGGTTTTCTAACACTTCAAATTTTTGTCTCCCTGAATTACTTTTAAGGCCAGATTTAGGTTAACTGCTCTGAATACAAATTTTTATGAAATTTTGGAGGGGATTGCAACATAATTTTCAAAAAGTTTTTCCTCATTCATTAACTGAACAAATATCGAGCACCTACAAAGTAGCTGACAATGTTCAGACTGTAGATTCAGAACAAACGTCGCTGCATTCGTGGAATTTACGTTGTAATGGGCATACATTTTGGCATGTTCATCATACTTTTGTACAAGGCCTGCTAAAACTCACACTAAGGCTTCTCCCCTAATATTTAATAGAGGTCAAAGTTCCAACTTACTACACCATTTACCAGAGTTCTCTGCCGTGTGGCCTCCTGACTACTGGGACATGTTGAGCTATGGCTGAAACACCGACTTTAATGAAACAAATGATTTTTTTTTCTTTTGAACTTGATGACTGGAAGAATTCACATGACACCTGAGTTGTTTTTGTTTTTGTTTTACTCATTTTATGGAACTTTTCTCGTGTGTGGGCTCTCTGATGGTCTTACCACTCCTCTCACTTTTATAGGATTTATCAGCAGCATGGATTCTGTGATGAACTGTTAGACTGGAGCGCCAACTGAAGCTCTTACCACAGGTCTCACACTTGTAAGGCTTCTCCCCTGTGTGCACTCTTTGATGAGACTGTAGCTGTGAAGGCCGACTGAAGACCTTACTGCATCTGTCACATCTGTACGGCTTCTCTCCAGTGTGGACGCTTTGATGAAGCTGAAGACTTGAGGCCTGAATGAAGTGCTTCCCACACTCCCCACACTTATATGGTTTCTCTCCTGTGTGGACCCTCTGATGCATGCCGAGGTTCAGGCTCCACTTGAAGCCCTTCCCACACTCCTCACATTTGTATGGCTTTTCTCCAGTGTGGACTTTTTGATGGGCTTGAAGGTGTGAACTCCGACCAAAGCTCTTCCCACACTCTTCACATTTGAATGGTTTTTCTCTGCTGTGGACTCTCTCATGGGCCAGAAGATTTGAGGCCTGCCTGAAGACTTTCCCACACTCCTCACAATTATACGGTTTCTCTCCGGTGTGGATTCTGCAATGAATTTTAAGATCTGCTCTACGACTGAATCCCTTCCCACACTCTTCACATTTGTATGGTTTCTCACCGGTATGGATCAGCTGGTGGATCTGAAGTCGTGAACTCTGATTGAAGCCCTGCCCACACTCCTCACACTTGTAAGGTTTCTCTACACTGTGGGCCTTCTGATGGATTTGAAGATATGAACTCTGACGGAAGCCCTTCCCACATACCTCACATTTATAGGGCTTCTCCCCTGTGTGGACAACCAGATGAACTTGATAATGGGAGTTCCTCCTGAAGCTCTTCCCACACTCATTACATGTGTATGGTTTCTCTCCTGTATGGACTCTTTGATGTGCCTGAAGGTTTGAACTCAGAGTAAAGCCTTTACCACACACATTACGTATGTATGATTTCTCTCCAGTGTGGACTCCCTGATGGGCCTGAAGACTTGAAGGCCGACTAAAGCCTTTCCCACATTCCTCACATTTGTAGGGTTTTTCTCCTGTGTGGACCCTCTGATGAATGTATAGATTTGAGCTAGAAATGAAGCCCTTCCCACACTCCTCACATTTGTACGGTTTCTCTCCCGTATGGACTCTCTGATGGGACTGAAGGTGTGAATTCCGACTGAAGCTCTTATCACATGTGTCACATTTGAATGGTTTCTCCCCAGTGTGGACTCTCTGATGGTCCTGAAGGTGAGAGGCCTGACTGAAGGCCCTCCCACACTCCTCACAATTATAAGGTTTCTCTCCCGTGTGGACTTTACAATGAATAGGTAAGTGCTGACCTACGGCTGAAGCCTTTCCCACATTCCCCACATTTGAATGGTTTCTCTACAGTGTGGACTTTCTGAGGAGTCTGCAGCTGTGAGCTCTGACTGAACTCCTTGCCACACTCATCACACTCACTATGTTTTCCTCCCGCGTGAACTCTCTGATGAATATGAAGAACCGAGCTGTAACGGAAGCCTTTTCCACACTCACTGCACGTATGAGACTTCTCTTTTGAGTGCAATTGCTGGTGAAGATCAAAGGTGGAGAGGTCGGTGAAGGTTTCTTTACGTTCATTACACTGGTAAGGTTTTTGTCCTGTGTGAATCATGCTATTCAGATCCAGTGTTGAAACCCTCGTGCTATCTTTTCTATAATCACTGTAGCCGTAAGATTTTTGACCCTTGTGTACTCCATGAGCATCAAGGTGGTGTGAAATCCAACTGATGGTGTCAACATCCTCTTTACACTGACACAGTTTATTTTTCATGGAAATTTGCTGGTGTCTATTCTGATCATTCTGTGACTCAGCCAATGAAGTTTTCCTCCAAGAATCCTGGGCTCTCAAAGTTGCAAGCCTTGCATTTCCAGTACTACTGGGATCACCTGCTTTATCATTTCATATACGGTTCTCACCTTCAGAAATTTGAATAGAGTCCTGCCCCAATCTGGCAGGGGGAATCACCTTGTTTGTGGAACTGACAACTATTTATCATGGAGTCTTGGCATCTGGTTAAGTCATTTGCAATTTGTTGCCAGATTTGCCAGCAGGCAAGCTCTTCACGTGATCCTCTGTCTTGAACGGCCCTCAACTCACTTTGATTGTTTTCTTCTAGAAGGACAGAGAATTCAGAGATGTGGACACGTGAAAGCTTTGTTCAAAGATTCAAGATTTTACACTTAAGACACAGTGTGAGACTTTAATGAGCCTCAGGATGGTTCAGCTTATCTTTCGCACGACAAATGAAGTTCTCTGGTTTATATACTAACAGAAACCAAGAGATGGTCTGTTAAACTCCCAAATACTTAGCATTAATGAAACCCATTTAAAACCAAATGACTACTCTGACATACTATTTAAATCATCTTTCAAAAATTACATGTCATTCCTACCATAACACAGTATCAATAAAGACAAGCATTTTGCTGTGCTCACAGCTTTAACAGTGCCTAGCAGTTAGTCAGGGCTCAAGAAATGCATGCACAGGTGAACTCAGTTTGATTTCTAGGATTCTCTACAATTCTGAATCCCAGGTTAAGTTTGAACCAAGTCAGAGAAGCGAAACAGCTTTTACAAGTCAGGTATCAGATATAGGAAAAGGACTGGAAAGTACAGTTTTGCTTAAGTTGAAAGGCTGCACCCGAGGCGGCAGCACACCAAGGGGGTTAGTGCTGAGGAGGATATGAAAGGGGCTAAAAACCGGGACTGCCCCGGTGGCACAGTGGTTAATAATCTGCCTGCCAGTGCAGGGGACACAGGTTCGAGCCCTGGTCCGGGAAGATCCCACATGCCGCAGAGCAACTAAGCCCGTGAGCCACAACTACTGAGCCCACGTGCCACAACTACTGAAGCCCGCGTTCCTAGAGACCGTGCTCTGAAACAAGAGAAGCCACTGCAATGAGAAGCCTGCGCACCACAACCAAGAGCTGCTCCCACTCACCACAACTAGAGAAAAGCCCATATGCAGCAACGAAGACCCAATGCAACCAACAATTAATTAATTTTAAAAAAGGGTCTAAGAATCAGTGGGGTTAAAAAAGAGCATGAAGACCTATGCACTGGATCCTTCTCAGGCATTTGTGCTGCCTAATATGTTCCTCCACTCCCCCTGCCAAGCAGGAGTCAAAATTTAGAGGCTAGGGAAGAATGCTGTCTCTTTAAAAACAGCATGGAAAATTTTTGGACACAGATACATTGGTCTTTAACAAGAATGAGTTCCAAAGTGAAGAATGGGCTTTATGAGTGAGCTGGGAATAAATTCCATAGCCTGTGATAAGTATTGAGAAGAAACAGACTAGAAACTATTAAAGAATGATCAAAGCACTCAAGGTGACATTATCTAAAATGCCTTCTACAAGGTACATACAAATGCACACACACACACACACACAAAATGTTTGTAGAGCTAACAAAGATCGATTTCTTATTAGTGAGGTGGGCTTTGGAGGAGGCAAATGGGACGCAGCGGGGCAAATCTTTTAAGGGAAAGGCTAACTCACCAGCTGGCTGTTTTCTGAGACCTGTTCTCCCCTGGTATAAGGGATAAGGAAATAGAAATTTCTTTCCTTCTATGGGACGGTTACCTAAGAAGTAGACATAAGAATCCTCATTCCAAACAGTATTTCCTCCCCAAATGAATTTGCTCTGCTACTGAGAGCTCAAGGAAAGTCACAGGGAAAGCATTTTACTCAGTTTGGTTATAATTACAGGTTCTATACATATTTTTTGTGCAAGTTGATGAGGGCCAACTTGTACAGAAAGGCAAACACACACATACACACATCATGGGCACCTGAGAAGTTAGAATTAGGCTAGGAATTCATTTGAAGACAAAAAAACATTTAGCAATATCCCTTATTCACTCGGATTTGTTCACCGCCTACTAGCTATTTTCATGGAAGGCTAATTTCTCTATCCATTAACTCATTCGTTTATTCAAGAAATATTTAAGAGTTCCTGTCATGTACCAAGACTATGCTAAGCACTGAGGCTAGTGAGCAATAAACATATAACAGCCCGAATTCCTCCTGCACTCCTGGATTACCCTCCAGTGGAAGACAGAGAGGTGAGAAACAGGTGAACAAAATGTACATGAGTGAAACGCTTAGAGACAAAACAAGGCAGGGCAGAGAGAGTGAGAAAGAGAGGACTGTATTTTCCATAGGGTGGTCAGAGGACAGCCACCTCCTCATCTTTAAGGTGACTGACTGAAAGAAGTAGAGGCCTAAAAGATTACAGGTGAAAGAGTATTCCAGGCAGAGAGAAGGACCAGGAAAAGGCTCTGTGGCAGAAGCATCCTTTGCAGGTCTGGAAAAGATAGGGTAAGAGGGAGGAGAGGTGGTGTATTCAGGGAGGTGGTGGAGAACGAACAGCAGCCCACAGAAGGCTCTAGAAGCCACTTTAAGTGGTTTTTATTCTAAGTAAAAGAAGCCACAAGAGAATTTTGAAACAAGAACATAACCTGACTTAAAGTTACAAAAGATCACTTTGCCACCTAAAGAACAAACTGTGGGAGGAGAAGGGTGGCAACAGGTGACCAGTACAAAGACTATGCAATAATCCTGGAAAGAGATTTCCAACTGGGACCAGGTGATGGACAGCACAGGGCTGGTGAGAAGCAAAACAGATAGAGAGCTAACCACAGGAACTCACGGCTGCTTGGTTCTCACCTAAATTTCTATCTGGGTTGCTGAATTCATCAACCAAAGCCTCTCTTCTCTTTCTATATGTTTTGTATCTCGTTTGAAGAATGAGAACATGCAAAGTCACAAGTTCACATGAACGGGCTAGAGCGAAAGTTTACTAGAAATTTGAGTTCCAACTGCATATTCAAGGTATTGAAAGCTGTGTTTTTCAAACTTTGTATCATGACCCACTGAAGAAACAGCATTTATTTCACAACCTAGATACACAGGTAGAAAAGTATACATTACTAAAACGAAGCTTGAATGACCTATATCTAACCAATGTCTCCTTTCATGAAATCTGTTCCCACTGGCTCTCACACCACTCATGCCATCGCCCAGAGTTTCTGCTGCAATGTGTTGTACTCTTCCTAAGAAACTCTGATATTTTCTATACTATTTTATTTCATTAAAAAATCACACGTAGGGCTCAATAAATTGGCTTTATGATCCACTAATGGCGGGGAGGGAAATCTGAAGAAGAATACACAAGGTACAGCAAGATACTGTCGATTTACAGTTCTTTTACAAAATAATTGAAAAGGACCTGAAACACACTGTTTGGAAAGACCAGAGACATCCTCTCGTGTCCCACAGGAATTGCAAAAGTCTGGTCCCCAAACTCAGGGAACCACCTCAAGAGGCCCAAAGCCTTGAAACACCAAGGTCACAAAGACACTCGCAGAGAAAGGCTGTCCTCACCCACTGAGACCAGGTTCCGGAAGTTTTCCACCATCACATCCTGGTACAGCTTCCTCTGGGCCGAGTCCAGCAGCCCCAGCTCCTCCTCTGTGAAGGCCACGGCCACGTCCTTGAAGGTCACCACCTCCTACGACAAACAACACCACCTCAATCTTATACCCAGTGGCCAGTGGAAGAGGGGCAGCCCCGAGGAGACGAGGAGGATGGGAAGTTGCTCCGGCTCCTGTGAGGTGTGCAGACTTCCCAGCACCCCCCCTTTCCATCCTGCCAATGCCACACACTGACTTTCCTCAGCCTCACCGGACGTGCAGCTATGAAAGAGAAAGCTTTGTGTATTTACCTGGGGCTCTCAGACAACTCATAAGTAAACTCCCTAGAATTCTAACCACTGGATCCTGAACTAAAAAGCTTTCACTCTTTAATTATTATTGCCAAGTGCCCCAGAAACAGTTACCAATTTAGTCCTGGCAGTATTTGATGGCACCTGCTTTCTCACTGAGGTGGGAACCAGCTGAGAAGGAGTGTTATATGTGGAAACTAACCAAAAGGCCGTGCCAGGTCTCTGAATGAAAACTCTCTCTTTCCCCGTTCCTGTCTTTCGCTTGAATGCAATACTCTGACTCCAGACCCTTGGTTTTCTGGGTGAGTCTGAGTTGGTTCCTCCTTTTCTCACAACCCCGATTCTTTATATTTAAAACAAAGATGAAACCAAGCACCTCTTTATACAATTGTTCTGAGCTGTCTATGCAGTGACAAGTGCTTTAAGTACCACTGGACTTTTTCAACTAAGGTCATGTATTACTCTGATTAGAAAAAAATATAAGATGGAAAAAGAAACAAACCAGTAAATAAAATACACAAAGGGTCTGACTCAAGCATGGGGAAGACTGAATCTAACTCTGGTCGAGAGAAAACTTCTAACAATACATGACTTTTTCTGCGTGAAGCAGCAGTTTGATCCTGCTGTGCTCTGCCGTATTTGGATATTCTACCAAAAAACATCCAAGGCACCACATGTAAAACATACCTCTTAAATTCTGAACACCTAAACCTACTATGTTAAGGGCAAAAAGGGGCAATATTCTTCAGAACAGATATTTTGAGAAACAGGTTAAATCAGGAACACCGTCACTGTAGTGGTCCTGAAACAGGAGAAGTCTTTAAACTAAATGTCTGTGAATAAAGAATAGTTTAAAAAATAGGTGCAGGGCTCCCCTGGTGGCGCAGTGGTTGAGAGTCCGCCTGCCGATGCAGGGGGCACGGGTTCGGGCCCCGGTCCGGGAAGATCCCACATGCCGCGGAGCAGCTGGGCCCGTGAGCCACGGCCGCTGAGCCTGCGCGTCCGGAGCCTGTGCCCCGCAACGGGAGAGGCCACAACAGTGAGAGGCCCGCATACCAGAAAAAAAAAAATAGGTGCATAAGTTTGCAGGAACATGATAAAACAATTAAAAGTGAATGTTAGCTAGTATTAAATGAAAAAAACAATTTAAAACTGTATCTATGTTATAAATACAAATACACATCCATGAATACATATGATGGAGAGATTACAGAAATATAAAAGCAGCTAATTTGTAAGCAGGTAAGCGGTAGACTGGAAGATGTCCTTCATTTCCCTTAATTTTTCTTTTACTTGTAAAATAAAAAAATGATGAAATAAAACAAATTAAAACCGAAACCAATTAAATTTAACAGGAATTTTAAAAAAAGCACACATGGCACACTCAGGTCCTCATATGCTTAGACTCTCCTTGAAAGAGAAAACCCATATGGAACTATACCCAATATTTCGTAATAACCTATAAGGGAAAAGAATCTGAAAATATATGTATATATATGTATAACTGAATCACTTTGCTGTACACCTGAAATTAATACATTGTAAATCAGAAAAAGAAAAAAAGAGGAAAACCTGTGTCCAACCTGAGTACAAAAATGGCGTTTTTAACAGCAAGAAAGGCAAGCTCTACTCACCTGGAATGTGCTCATTTTCTCTCTCCTTCTGGGGCAGTGCAGAGTCCTAGCAAGACAGACAGGGAAAGAAGAAGTCAAACTGGAAACTGGTTTAAAGAAAAAGAAGTCACTAACCCACGTGGTGCTCATTGTGAATTACCAAGGCTCCCAGTCCTCGGGGTGGCTACAGCTGACTATGCTTGATGAGCAGAGCCCCACGCAGATACCAGATGCCCCCGTGAACCCCCTCAGTGGCTGTGTGAGGAATGACCTGCCCATCCATACACAGTGGCCCCCTCACAGTGTGCCTGCAGCTTCCACAGGGGTCATTCTTATTCTGGGTATGGTGTAAACAGAGACCATGTAAGTCAGAGTAGGTTTTGGAGTCAATATGCATGGGCTCTGATCAGGCTACGCCATTCACGAGCAGTGTCACCCTGGGCAAGTTATTCACATCTCTTCGCCTCAGTTCTGTCCTCTGCCAGTAGGGGAGAACACGGGCATCCACCTCGTGAGATCGTCATAAGGTAGGAAGCTCTGAGAACACCACTGTCAGGGTTTCTTATTTCTTAGCAACTGCGGTAAAGCAGATGATATTTTAGTGAGAAATTATCCTTAGAGATGTGATTTCTACCAACAGAAGACTGTCAGACATGTGGAGGTCCTACGTTGTTGCCCTGTTATGTGAGAGTCTTTATAGACTTCCGAAAATCTCTGCTTGTCTTCCTAAAGATTTTGTGACTGCAACAATAATATTTAAATTGACATGGACAACTTTTTACAAAAGGTATAAAAAGACGTTAAGTTTCTTTTTAAACAGGAAGTACCCTTTTGACAATTATGCACAGAGGTAAAGAGAACTAATAAAAGCCAGGATTCTGCAACAACAGTAAAAAATAGTTTGACAGTCCATACCTAATTCAAATGAAAAAAAGACAGGAATCTGAATTGTAATTATATCATTATAAATATAGGAAAGTTTAAGAAATAAATGGGAGACTTCCCTGGTGGTGCAGTGGATAAGACTCCACATTCCCAATGCAGGGGGCCCGGGTTCGATCTAGTACAAAAGATGGCAATGATTCCACTCCCCAAAGCTTGGGAGAGAGATATCTTCACAACTTCTAACGACCTCCATTTTGACTCTACACTTGCTAGCTGTCTTCTGCTCAATTCAGGATTCTGAAAGGGGCCCTGACAGTTGACAATAATTAGTGGGGGAATAAAATCATTGGACTAAGTAGGCCTTTGGTGAATCCAGCTCAGTTTTATCTGTGACATCCAGCAGGGTCGATTTCCTCGGCCTCAGTTTCCAGAAAAGACCCTCTCTTGAGCTTCTCGAATTTTCACGTGCATGTGAATTACTGCGGGATCTTGTTGGAACGCAGCCTCCTGGAACCCCTACGCAGAAATTATAAATCAGAAGGTCTCGAATGGGGCTCAAGGCTGGGCACTTCTATCCAAGTGATGCCAAGGCCGCTGGTTTGTGGACCACAATTTGAGTAGCACTGCAGTGTAACATCAGTCCCACAAAGAACAGCCTCCACGACACAGAAACATACACAAAGAGTAACCAGACAAAAAGGCACGAAAACATTAACAACTGGTATCTTTACATCCTAAAGTTACAGATAATTAAAATTTTTCTTTATGTATATATCTGCATTTTTCCATAATGATTATGCTACTTCTATGATATACATATTATTTGAAATAAAATAAATGACCCAGTTGAGAAAACTATCTTAAAAACTCATAAAATAGCCTAAACCTTGCTCTCAAGGTCCCCACAATTAAGTCCCGACCTCCTTTCATGATATGATTCTAGCCAGTACCCTATGCTCAAAGAGAATATACCAAAGGGATTAGCAAACTCAGCTGCTGGACTCAAACTGCCTGGGTCCCAACCCCAGCTCTGCCTCCTACCATCTGGGTGAGGATGGGCCAACAGGGCTGTGTTCCCTGCCCCCAGCTCCTCAGCCTTAAAGTAGAGAAAACAGCAGTACCAATTCACAGAGCCACCGCCTGATGGAAAAGTGTTCATTTGCATAAAGCTTTTAGAATGGAAATTAGTGACCAAGGCTCAGTTATCATCGTTACCCATGTCTCATACGTTCTACAATTTATAGGAATACCTTAAGGAGAAGAATGCCAAGTCCTACTCACGTGGGGCTCTGTTGCCTCTTCCTCCGTGCAGTGCTTTGTGAGAAGCCAGGGCTGGGGAAGGAAAGGAGACTGTGAAATACCAGGGCTGTGTTTCCATCCCCACTAATTCATACCGCACCCCCTTCCGCCCCCGTACCAGCTACAAGTCCTCTCCTCCCAAAACAGGCCAGGAGTCCAGGACAATTCAGCTTCCTGGGCTCACAGAATCCCGCTGCGAAATGGGTGCCTCCCGAATTAGCGTAGTATTAATACCAACAATGTATCAGGCAGTTGTAGACCTTTTACTTGTGCTATCTCGTTTCTTCTCACAACACTATATTAACAAGGCGTTCCTTTTTCCCCCCTTTTACCGAACAGCAACGGAGGCACAGAGGAGTTAAGCAACTCACCCAGTGTGACGCCGTATGAAGCGGTAGGGCTAGCTCATAGGTGGGGGACGGGGTCAGGTTAGGGGTGAAGAAAACCGGGGAGACCCTCAAACCCCAGGAGGCACGACCTGAGCCCACCCCATCCCGGGTACGTTACCAAACGCAAAGAAGCTCCGCCCGCGGGACGTACATCACCACTCCAGGCCCTCAAACCTCCGCTTTTAGCCGCTCCTCCTCTTTCTCCCCAAATGAAAGGTCTGCAAAGGGGAAGCTTGAATGGGTCGTGAAGAGCGGACCTGAAACTCCGTCATCAGGCAAAACATGGCTGCTGCGTGTCCTCCTGGGGCGGAAGTGCCTGCGACTAACCCGGAACTCCTGGACCACATTTCCCAGAATTCCGCGGGTAAACCTTTACAGCGAGGCGTTACTGTAGCTGCAGTGTATGGGACTACACGAGTTTACGAGCTCTGGACTACATGTCCCAGAATGCAAGGGTGGTTGCGGGGGTGCCTACCGGCACGAGCTCTGGACTACATGTTTTCACTCTGGTTTTCACTTTCCGGAATCCCTGAGAAGGTCTCAGGCCGTCTTGCCGTTCTACTGTGTAGGCCTCAGAAGAGTGTAGATTCTGTTCATTGAAAGGCGTACAAACTCAGTAGAATTTTGGACGTCTTCCAGAGGCTAAGCGACATAAAAGCATTACCAGCCACGAAGGCTTCCTGGTAAACCCCAAAGAGTTTCACCATTGGAATAAGGGGAGAAGGAAACTGGGCTTTCTTTGGCAGGGACTGAAGCCAAACGCCAAAACACCTCATTCCCTGAAATTGTGTAAAGGTGAACGTGTTTTGTTAGCATCTTACAACCCGTGCAGAAGCAAGGGAAAATCCTTTCTAGAGACAGACATCAACATCCTAGGTCTCAAGTTATTTCTGTAATTATAAAATCTGTGACATTGCTATTTGACCAAGTGAACTTTAAGGGGAAGGAAAAAGCATTACTTGACATACGGAGGGACACTTCACAGTCATAAAAGTTTCAAATTCTCAGAAACTAATAACTTCAGCTGATACTTTATAAAGCAAACATTGACAGAACCATGAAGAGAAACATTCAAATTCACAATTGGATCTGGAGATTTGAACACATACATAGAGGGAAATGTTGAGCCTTAAAAGCATATATTAAAGTAGAAAGGGGGGCTTCCCTGGTGGCGCAGTGGTTGAGAGTCCGCCTGCCGATGCAGGGGACACGGGCTCGTGCCCTGGTCCGGGAAGATCCCACATACCACGGAGCGGCTGGGCCCGTGAGCCATGGCCGCTGAGCCTGGGCGTCCGGAGCCTGTGCTCCGCAACAGGAGAGGCCACAACAGTGAGAGGCCCGCGTACAGCAAGGAAAACAAAAACAAAACAAAACAAAACAAAGTAGAAAGGAAGTTGAAAATTGATTCAGAAAACATCCATTTCAGGAAATTAATAAATGAATAATAAAACTGAAGAAGGCAGATGGAAAAATATAAGATCAGATGAATGAAATACAAAATAAAGTAGATCCCACACACACCCACAAAACAGAAATTAAAGAAACAAACAAAACAAACAAAAAAAGATCATCCATAGTATAAACAAAGATTTTTTCAAAAATGTGTTCCAAATTCTTTCAGGAAAATATCCTCCAAGAACTCTTCCTGACTTAAGCCAACATAGCACACAGGATTTCTTTCCACTACAAGTAAAGTGAAATCTTGGATATAGCATGATGAAATACGGTAACATGATTAAGTTTTATTTATTCACCTCCTGTTCCCTATGGCACCCTCCACTCCCTTCTCTACCCCGTAAGCTACCATTACCATTCTAATTTGTTTGATGTGTTTTCTTTTGGGTGTGTTCTTGTGCAAAATGTGCACTTGTGTATAGTTTCAATTCATATAAATAATATTGTGTCATAAAATTCATTCTGGTGTTTATTTCCTTCATTCAGGAGTATATTTTTAAGATTCACCCATCCAGGCTTCCCTGGTGGCACAGTGGTTGAGAGTCTGCCTGCCGATGCAGGGGACGCGGGTTCACGCCCCAGTCTGGGAAAATCCCACATGCTGTGGAGCAGCTGGGCCCGTGAGCCATGGCTGCTGAGCCTGCACGTCCGGAGCCTGTGCTCCGCAGCGTGAGAGGCCACAACAGCGAGAGGCCCACGTACCGCAGAGAAACAAACAAACAAAAAAAACATTCACCCATCTATCTAATTTGTTTCATAGAGTTCCATTTTCTGCACCCACATTTTACCTGTACTCTTCCAACTGCCATGCCAATGATAATAAAATAAACATCTTCTTACATTTGTTTATAGACGTATCTGAGAATTTCTTTGGAGTACATACCCGAGGGAAATTATTTCATAGCAAATATGTATACCTTAATAATATAGCCAGATTGACTTCCTGAACGGCTACACCAGTCCAGATTACCAAAGAGTTGCACGTCAGGTTTTTGTGCAACCACTTACCTTCATTTGGACGACTCATCACCATTTTGCTAGTGTATTAAATGTATAGTAGTATCTTGTTTTAGTTAAATTTCTCTGATTTCTAATAAGTTTGATCTTTTTTCAAATGCTTGGTAGCTTCATCTATAAGTGTCTACTTACAACTTTTGCCCCATTTTCTAATGTGGATGCTATCTTTTTCTTCCTCATTTCTCTTACATATTCTGATTATTAATACCTTTTCAGTTTTACCAATTACAAGTATCCTTTCCTAATTGGGCACGTGTTTCTAAAATTTTTCTATTGTGTTCTTCATGGAATAGAAATCTTTAATTATAAGATAATCAACCAATAATTTCTTAATGTCTGTGCTTCTGAAACTCCTCAGGTGAAAAAATATATTTCTACCTTTTAAAAATTAACTTTCTAGACTTATCTTTCACATGTAGGTCCTTTAAATATTTTGGAGTCTATTTATGTACATTTTATTACATGGGATCCACTTTTATTTTTCTCCAAGAGAAATTCTTAAAAATAGTGATATTCATGGCTTGAAGATTCAATATTACAAAGATATCAGTAATCCTCAAAATGATCTATAGGCTCAATCAAACCCCAATAAAAACATCAGCATTTTTTCCCTTGGAAATTGATGAGATGTTTACAAATATTATGTGGGAAAGCAAAGAGCTACAAGAAGAGCTGGGGGCTTCCCTGGTGGCGCAGTGGTTGAGAATCTGCCTGCTAATGCAGGGGACACGGGTTTGAGCCTTGGTCTGGGAAGATCCCACATGCCACGGAGCAACTAGGCCCGTGAGCCACGTACTGAGCCTGCGCGTGTGGAGCCTGTGCTCCCCAACAAGAAGCCGTGATAGTGAGGCCCACGCACCACGATGAAGAGTGGCCCCCACGATGAAGAGTGGCCCCCGCTTGCCACAACTAAAGAAAGCCCTCGCACAGAAACGAAGACCCAACACAGCAAAAATAAGTAAAGAAACTCCTACCCCCAACATCTAAAAAAACATAAAAATAAAAAATAAAAGAAGAGCTGGGACAATCTGAAAGAAGAATGAAAAGAAAGATATGAGTCACATTAAATCTTACTATAAATCTACAATATAAGATAGTCTGGTGTTTGCTCAAGGATAGACAAGATAATAGACATCAAAATCCATGTTGAAACAGACATTATAACAACGTGTAAAAAGAAAACACTGCAGGGAGCTCCCTGGTGGTCTAGTGGTAAGGATTTGGCGCTTTCACTGTGGTGACCCTGGTTCAATCCCTGGTCAGGGAACTGAGATCCTGCAAGCCACGCAGCACGGCCAAAAGAAACAAGAAAGAAAAGAAAACACTGCAGCAGAGAGGGGAAAGAACTCTTGCTAATACAGTTGATCCTTGAACTAGGGTTCAAGGGGGTTAGGGGTGCCAACCCTCTGCTAAGTTGAAAATCCAAGTATAACTTATAGCCAGTCCTCTGTACGTACATGGTTCCTCCATAATCGGCAATTCTGCATCTGAGGATTGAACCAACCTTGGATCGTGTAGTAGTGCAGTATTTACTATTAAAAAAAATCCTCGTATAAGTGCACTTGTGTAGTTTAAACCCATGTTGTCCAAGGGTCAACTCTTGGTTCTCAGTCAGCTGGATATCCATATGGGAAAAATATTAATCATTACTGCATAGGATATAAAAATATAAATTCCAGAAGATCTGCAGACTTAAATTTGAAAAGTAAACAATGATGCTTTAGGAAAGAAACGTAAGATAACAGCCTTTTTGCCTTGGAGTAGGAAGAATTTCTTAAGACCAAAAAAATCACCAACTGTGAAAGAAAAAATTGAAAAATTGGACTATTTCAAAGTTAAGAAACACCGTAAACCCAAACGCAGCACTCTTGGGCCAAAAGTGAGAGAGATTTTTAAAACATCTATGGAATAAAAGACTCAGATGCATCCCTCATGCCCATGCATTCTTCAAGGGTCAACTGTATCTACCAAAGTTGAACATATACCCTATAACCCTTTGGTTCCACCCATAGAAATATCCCTCAAACAAGTGCACAAGGCACATTCTAGATTGCTCACATCACCACTAACTGTGATAGCCAAGAATGGGGAAGTACCCAATACCCACCAATAATGGGATTAATAAATAGATTTTGATATGTTTACACACTGCAATAATATCCACCAATGAAAATGAATCAACGGTATCCACTCCCATCAATATGGATAAATGTCATGGATATACTGGGGAGCAAATGAAGCCAACACAAAATAGCACCTATTACATGACTCCATTTATATCAAGTACAAAATAGGCTAAGTGAATCTACACCATTACAAACTAGTGGCTACCATATGGAAAGGAAGGTTACTAGAAAGAGCCAAAAAGGGATGCTTCTAGGGTTTGGGGTTTGTCCTGGTCCTCCAAGAACTAGACGGCAAAGTGCTGAGAAAGACTTTAATGAACAAATATTTCATTAGGGGAAACATCGGAGAGAAAATGGCAGGGAGCTCTGGAAGGCTGGCAGAACTATCAGCGCATAGTGCAAGTCTGACCCTGAGTGAAGATTTGGAAGAAAGATTTGGTAAATCATCCGAGACTGCCTTGTCATCTACGTAAAATCCTTCAAGGCTGTCAGAGTCCTTGAAAACAGGTCACTGGACAGAGGAATCCTGGTCTCCAAGAAATGGCCTGCCTTAGGATCCCTGCTGTGCTGACTAGGAGCAATCAGGGGCAAGGCCGGCCTCCAGGCAAACGTGGTGATGGATTTAAGAGCAGCAGCTGGGACCTTTGGCCAGTTATGCTCCCTGTGGTCATAACTGTGAAACAGGAGACTCTCAACGTGGATGCTTCCTTGTGATAAGATCGGGTTGTTTATTTCTGTCAGAAATAATCCTGAAGCAACGTTGCGTCCTTCTCAGTATATCATACCCCAGAGATCTAAAACGTTCGTTTGTTCTGTTATTGATAATGTTCACCTCTTGGCTAAGGTAGTGTTCACCAAATTTATACCTACTGTATTTCTTGTTGTGATCAGTACTTTGTGGAGAGATATTTTGGGTTTTGTAGCATCCTGCTCCTTGTAAACTTTCAACCAGTAGTTTTATAATTCATTGATTACTCTTGCCAGAACCTATCATTACTATGATGGTTGTAAATAATGATTTTTACATTACGTCATTCCTTCTATATATTTATGGTTTGGCATTCTATTATGAGAGCCCTTCCTTCCCTCCCTTCCTCTTTTTTTATTCATATTCTGTATGATAATTATTTATTTTAGGGTCAAATTGCTCAGATTTACCCAGTGTGAGTCTCTTCAAGCTGGATCTTTTTACACGTCCCACCACTCTTTCCTACTTTCTGGCACAGTAAATTTTCTCCAGGATCATTCTACACTTCCCTTGCTCCAGCCCTGAAATAGAAACGTGGATATACATGCTTATATACATCACATACACATGTGTGTGTTTGTATATCCTCACACTTCCATATCTACTTCTGTAAATACCTAGCACGTGCACTCACTCCCTCTCTCTCTCTAAAGATGGGTGGACGGATGGATGGATGGGTAGACAGATCTGTATAAATAACTTATGGTCAGACTTCCATATCCGTGGTTCCTCTGTATCTGCAATTCTGCAACCATGGGTTCAACCAACCACAGATCATGTAGTACTGTAGCAATTACTATTAAAAAAAAAACCCTGCATATAAGTGGACCTGCCCAGTTCAAACCCATATTGTTCAAGGGTCAACTGTAACTTGCTAAATAAAGCCCTTTAACCAACTATATTAAAAATACCACCATTGGTCTGCGTATGGAATGCCATCCAAACCTGCTTTGTCCTTACTGGTTCCACATCCAGAGGGTCCTCTGCTATTAGGCTCAGTTCTCTCCTCATGTGCATCTTTTCAACAAGAGAAACTTTTTTTTTTAAACCTCCACAATGTAGGTATATCCACTTTTGTTTCTAGCTCCAGGATTTTCCCTCTCCCTATTATGGATCTGTAGTTAAAGCACAGCATAAATAATAAAGCTTCAACTGTTGAAACTCATGAATTTTTCTGTGTATGCAAAATAATCTGAGAACTGTTTTGTTTTTGAAATTGGCTTCCAGAGTTCATACCATAATTTTGATCTTATATGCCTTATGACAATATAGAACAATCATATGAGGTCTTAACTGCAAGGGATAATTATTTAATACTTTTTCAAATTCTATTAAAATAATTTCCTGCTTTGGCAATACCCACTATTCAATGAAAAAAATATAACATGAAGTTATAAAATGGAAAAATATCACAAAATGCTCCTTGCCTAGGAAAACCACTCTGGAAGAGTATCCCTTTACACATGATCTTATGCATGTACACATACATGTGTGCACATGCACACATACACAAACACTAACAAAGATTTATGGTTGATTATACTATGAAGGCTACAATCTGTGACCTCTCAAAGCCCATATTGTGTATCTCCTGCGATTATGATATGTCATAAATTTTTAAAATAAATTTTTATTTAATTTATTTATTTTTGGCTGCATTGGGTCTTCGTTGCTGCGTGCGGGCTTTCTCTAGTTGCAGTGAGTGTGGGCTACTCTTCGTTGCGGTGCACGGGCTTCTCATTGCAGTGGCTTCTCTTGTTGCAGAGCACAGGCTCTAAGCACGTAGGCTTCAGTTGTTGTGGCACACAGCCTCAGTAGTTGTGGCACACGGGCTTAGTTGCTCCACAGCATGTGGGATCTTCCTGGACCAGGGCTCGAACCCGTGTCCCCTGCATTGGCAGGCGAATTCTTAGCCACTGTACCACCAGGGAAGTCCCTGTCATCATTTTACCGGCTTCAGATTAATATAGGAATCTATCAAAACTCAAATTCTTACAGCTGTACACTAATTTCCATTAAAAAATTTAGTGACATCATTGATGTGGTGTTCATCTTTTTGGTATTTTAATCTCATAATCAATAACTTCCAATTCTATGATTTCTAAATCAAAGAGATCTAATATATTCTGATATATATACTCCTTTCCTGAAACCATGCTTTACTGCAACCAATAGGGAAAAGCACATAAATGTCAGTCTTGTCTCAATAATACACTGGATAATTTTATCAAATTCCTACAAGTTTTCTGGGTATTTGCCTCATGGATGTGGGGGAAGAATATGGCATAGCCCCTACCTGAGAAGTTTAGAAGAAATGCTACAATAATTAGAAGGCAAACATTTCAAAGTCTGGATGAAAATGCAGAGAAATAGAAATCAGTAAGTTCAAGGTCAACTAAAAATTTTTTTTCTAGGGACAAACAATTTTTGTGACACTTTCAAAGTGTTACAGTAAACCCTGCCTTAATATTGACAGACAAAAAATCAATTGTATACCATGCAGTTACTGTTGTTGCAAAGTTAATCATGTTTTTTCACTCTGTACCATCAGAAAAAAAAATCACAAGGTAGTTCAATTTCTACTGAACACAGTCCTTGGAAAACTAGACGGGGTCTCAAATAACCACCCAACTTGAGAACAGAGGCTGCGGGAGGCAAGGAGCCAGTTGCGATAGGCTAATAGCATATTAATATTGAAGACTGGGGGGCTTCCCTTCCCTGGTGGCGTAGTGGTTAAGAATCTGCCTGCCAATGCAGGGGACACGGGTTTGAGCCCTGGTCCAGGAAGATCCCACATGCTGCACAGCAGCTCAGCCGCGTGCCACAACTACTGAAGCCTGCACACCTAGAGCCCGTGCGCCACAAAGAGAAGCCACTGCAATGAGAAGCCCATACGCTGCAATGAAAAGTAGCCCCCACTCACTGCAACTAGAGAAAGCCTGCGTGCAGCAATAAAGACCCAAGGCAGCCAAAAATAAATTAAAAAAATATATATTGCAGATTGGTTTTCTGCAGTGTTTTTCAGTATTTCAACAAAGTTCATGTCCTAAATTAATTTTATTTTGCAGGTTTCCCCATCTGGATACAACTTTCATATATTATACATTTCCCCCTTTTGGTTTATTTAAAACACAAGTACTGAGCACACCTAAAAACACTAGTCAATGATAAGGTTGTGTAGATTCAGCAGCCAAGTCCCTGCCCTCATGGAGCGCACATTCTCATGGACATCAATTTTGACTAGCTCATCCTTACACTTTTGTTAAAGCCCAGACCAAACTCTTTTCCTTTCTAAGTGCTATCTCCTAAGTGACATCTGATAAATGTCAAAGTTCTGAATGCAGCCCTTACTGCACCACTCAGAAGGGATCTCTGCTGTGTGCTCTGCTGAACACTAGGATCTGTTTAGCTACTGCTTCAACACCAACTAATTTAAAATACTTTCTCTCCTATGAGACCTGACGCTTGCAAGAATTCACGTTGCACGTGAGTTTTTTGAAAACAACATTTTGTAGAACTTCTATCCTCTGACAGTTCCTTGATGTTCTTACCACTCTCGCTGCTTTCATAAAATGTATCCCCAGTATGCATTTTGTGATGACTTATAAGATTGGAGCGCCAACTGAAGCTTTTACCACACGTCTCACACTGGTAAGGTTTCTCCCCTGTATAAACTCGCCTGTAATACTGAAGCTGTGAACACCGACTAAAGACTTTACCACACACATCACATCTGTATGGCTTCTCTCCAGTGTGGATGCTCTGATGAAGCTGAAGACTTGAGGCCTGACTGAAGTGCTTACCATGCTCCCCACACTTATATGGTTTCTCTCCTGTGGGGACATTCCGATGCATGTCGAGGTTCAGGCTCCACATGAAGCCCTTCCCAGTGTCTTGGGCAAGTCACTTGGCCTCTGTATTTATTTGTATTTATCTACACTTATCTGTCACTTGGGGGTTATAATTGTACCTGGTCCATGGGTACGTTGTACAAAACATCTGTAAAGTAGTTACAAGAAACTGACACAGAGTAAGCACTCCACAGACATTGGCTATTAGCTATTGGAAATCTTTCTCCATGAAACAGATGACTTTATCAGTGGATGACTCGGTGGGAGACAGTGAATCACAGAACCACAGCATGTTGAAAGTGACCTAGTTCACACTCTTATGTGAAAAGAAGAAAAGTGTGCATGGGTAGAAAATGTCTGAAACTTTACCTAACAAATAGTTCATCATGTTAGCATGGAGGATTAGAATAAATCAGGAAAGGAGGAAAGAAAAACTTGAGTGTCATTCAATTTCTCTATCATTTGTGTTTCTACACTGAGACTCTGAATACACTGGAAGTGCATTTTTTTTTAATGTGGAGGGATAAAGGTTTTCAAGTTTTCCTGATCCATCCATATTATTATCTCAGAATTGCTGGCAGTTCTTGCCATCTTCGGATCTACACCCATGTGAGCCAGTGGGCCATTCTGGATGGAGGAGATAATAGAGCAGAAGAGAAGAGAGAGGAAAGGAGAGAAAAGATTTTCTCTTTTCTCTTCAAAGAGGAAAAGTCTTTGGAATGGGAACAACTCACAACCAAACTTTGGGGAAAGGATGTGATGGAAAACGAGACAAACATCCTACCCCTGTGATGAGAAGGATTCCCTGGGCTGGATGGAGGGAGGTCACAGGTGGCTGGCGAGGAAACCAACTAGCGAGAAACACACACAAGGGCAGAGTAAACACCCTGAGGCCACTCAGCCTGACTCCATGCAAACATAGGTCCAGCAGACAGCCCTTCACCTGTGGCTCCCCAGCAAGACAGGTACCTCGGGGGTGCCAACTCATTCTGAGTCCATTATGCCTGGCCATTCATAAACCGCTGTCTAACGTGTGAGGAATAAACTCTCAATGTGTATGAGGAAATTGGGGAAGGAGATTGAAAAGTTACTTAAACGAAAAAAAAGAAGTTCAGGAAGGCAGGATGGTAGAGAGACAAGAAAAAGACCTTAAAAGATAGAAAGGATTTGCCAAAGAAGAGAAAGAAAAAGAAATGATTCCGAATGGGTTAACCTGCAGCTAGGAAGTTAAGGAAGATAATTGATGGGTGAAGACTATGGAATAAAGCGAAAAAAATTTATCCGAAATTGCCGAGAATATGGTAAGCAGCATGATTATCAAATTATGAATTGGCTGCAATGGCATTCTAGGGGAGCACTAGGAAGGGGAAGCAAATGTTCCTGAGATGACAGTAGCAGGTGGAAAGTTGTTTCAGGGGAAGATCAGTCTTGCAGAGGGTGTATCAGAGGAGGGCAAGTGTGAGCAAGCAAGGAAATACTAAGTGTATACGGTTCCTTCACTGAGTGCACCCAGCCCCGTGGTCAGCCTTGAGAACAAGCAGGACTTCAGGTACTGGAGCTACATTTCAGTCATCAAGACTTGAGAAGACACCCTTAACTCAGGTCTTCTCTTCAAACTCCATCGTTCCTTCTTGACCTTCATTTGGCCGCTTCCCTTACCCTCAAGCTGTGGACTGAGGCCACAGAGCAAGATGGATCACTAGTGTCCTCCATCCCCGAGAGACTGTGGTTCACATCAGTGGAGTACCAAAGGCAATAACCAAGTAACAGACACAAGAGTGTATGAAGAAGAAGAGATTTTGATAAGGCTTTCTGTGACAGTGTGGGCCAAGTCGGATCTATATGGCTGGTATCACGTGAATTATGAGCAGCCTTAGGGGAGAAGTGCTCAGAAGGCAGAGCCTGGCTCTCTAGAGGCTCTGTGTCCTCAGAGCCCACTCCAAGACCTCAGTTACAGCTTCGCCCCCCAATCTCTCTCCCTCTGCCTACTCACAGTTTTTGAAGTCTTCTTTCCTCCACGTTTCCCTTGAGACGTGGAGGAGGAAGATGAGCTTCAGGCCAGCTCAGACTCCCCTGGGATCCCAGCAGGATGCCTATCATTAACCTCCCACCTTCTAAGAAGCTCCTAACATCTACACATTTGGGGGAGTTTTCATTTCAGCTGTGCTTCAAATTGCTGGCTGGAGATGGCATGTTGGAAGGTGGCTAAAGGCAAGGAGCAATCCTTCGGGCAGCCTGGCCCTTCTCGACTGTCAGACATCTTCAGGGATATTCTAGGAAACGTTGTTTGTTCTAGAGAAGGGAGGGAAACAATCCAGTTGTCCAATAATGCTTGAATGGAAAATAAATGATGCTATACGTGTGTGATGAAATAATATCAAACAGTCAAAAATCAAAGACCTAGATCTGTACGGATTCACGTTTATAAATCTTTAACACATAATATAGATTGAAAGAAAATAAGATAAAGAACGTTAGATTGTGATAACAGGTATGTAAGTATTTAAATATTTAAATCAATTCAACATATTGCTTCTATATATATAGATGCAAGAAAATAAACTTTATCCAAAGAACACATTATTTACATTTAATGTGCTCATTTATCTAGGAGACCCAAAAGAACCCACAGATAAACTAGCAGGAACTAATAAGACGGTTCAACAAGGCACACACATACAAGATCAATAAATTTTAAAAGTCAATCAGGCTCCTCTACACTGGCGATAACAAATTAGAAACTGTAAAAGAAAATAAGAAAAAAAGAAGATCTAAAAATTGTCACAAGAGCCATATAAATTATTTAGAGCTAAGCATACGTAGAAGGCAATATAACTAACAAACTGAGTACGAACAGATAAACTCCGCCCAACCCAAGGTTAGGAAAAGACTGTTGTTACTTTATGAGAACAGACCCTCTTCTTACGGAGCAGATCAGTAAGTGAGAGTGAATCAAAGAAACACAGCATTTGAAAAGTCAGCTAGTCCAAGCCTCTTGATCGCACATACAGAAGCTGAAGCCCAGATAGGTTGAGTTACTTGCTAAAGGGCCCAATGTCCTGACTCACGGACTAGCATTTTTCACTCAGTCGCAAGACACAATCAAATGCAGTACCTTGGAAAGAGATGGGGAAAAAATGAAGAAATCAATTATATAGTTCCTCATCTTTAAGTACAGAAATAGCCATGACAAAATTACACGTATTGAGGGAAAATTGAAGTGCAGAGTTTAAAATGTCAATAATCCACAGGGAAACTGGAGACCATTTAAAATATTCATATTAAATCTCTCTAGATAAGACATTAAAAGATGTCCAATCAAAATGAGAATTTTATAATAGACATGGTATGATACAATTTATAATAGACATTGTATGAAACTTTCCCTTTCACGGGAAAGGTACGGCTGGGAAAAAGGAATTGTTCTTGAAAATGGGGCCTGTGCTATTGCAGACACTGTGCTCAACCTAGGTCCACCGAATGCTCTGATGTCATCACTGAGGTCACAGAATTCCACTGTGCGCCTGGCAACCTTGCAAACATAACAGCCCTGGTGAGCACTAGGCAGTAATGCTGGTTCACTAAGTGGTACAAGTTTTTCAGCCATTTAGGAGACTTGACTATTTTTTTTTGTATTGAATCATTTCAACGGATTGCCCAAGAGCCAAGAAGGGCCAACCTGTAGGGAAGAGGAGGAGTTGGACATCTCTTGAGGCATCTTCTAAGGGAGACTTCTAGTTGGTACGATGGAACGGCGACAAAAGAGGAAACATCTGGAAAATGAAGAGTCCCAGGAAACTGCCGAGAACGGAGGAGGTATGTGGTGGGCAACTTGTCTGGGGCACATGGGTTTCTGCCAAACTGAACCTTCTCTAGGAAGCGGGGGACTGAGAACGTGTCACCTGTGAAGCAGGGAGCGAGAGACCTTGACTCACTGATGCTGTCGAGTCCATCCGGAGGGCCCCTGTGGTGTGAGACGGCACAGAACGGCCACATGCCACCTGGGAGAGGGGAGGTCAGCTCCGCTGGTCTGAGGACTCTCTCCTGGGGCAGCCGGGCCTGGAGCTTTGTCGGACTCACAGCAGGCTGCATCCTGCTTGCACAGACCTAGAGGTGCAGCTTTTCTCAGTCCCCGATTTCTCTCTTATTCTCTTGGATCATTCCCTGGGGTCATGAGGTGTGGGATGTGAAGGATGCAAGGATGCTGAGAGAGACCCATGAGTTGCTTGGCCTCTTTTACCAAAGTGGAAAGAGAAGCCCCATGAGTTGAAGGCCCTGTTGAAAAATATCTTGACAAGTGGAATGCACTTTGAAAGAAGATTGTTTGTCTAGGGATGGTGTCATATTGAAAGCAAGGAGGATTTATTCCTTCAACAGGAAGAATTTCCCAAAGGAGATCAAGGGAAGGGAAGGGTTTTCCAGAGACTGAGATCACGTGAGCGGGGGTGAGAAATGGCCTCTGTGTCCTGCGGGGAGCTCTGAGAGCCACGGGTCACGTGGTGCCTGCGTGCATTAAATGTAGGCGAGTAGCTTGCCCTGGGGGAGGGGTGGTCACCCCAGAGCTCCAGCTAGAGGCCTCTGACCCAGATTAGAACCCAGTAGCTCCTACCAGGCCTAGGGCCCTGGAGACTGTAGGATGGGCCCTGGGAATGGAGCTCTAGACAGCAGGCAGATTTCCAGGCAGTGGCTGGGACAGGCTGGGGAAGGCAATGACTGCCCCTGACCATTCAGAATATTTTGCTCTATATTCATGTGTGGGTGTGTGTGTGTGAGTGTGTGTGTGTGTGTGAGTGTGTGTGTGTGTGTGTGTGTGTGTGTGTGGGTGGGTGATAGTGCAGAGAAGAGCGAGATGAAAGGGGTAGAGTGCTTACCATATATAACGTCTGTGTGGTAAAGCTCTTGTCACCCTGCCTGGACCTGGCTGACACTCGGTGTACGTAAGAGTGTATACAGAATTCTTGTTAGGGGTGTTTTATGAGACAGTAACTCATACACCCATGTACACTCTGATACAGCAAAAATATCACACACCCCACATATAACTTCCTTAGTAAACCACACACAGCACATGGAGGTATATACACGCATCCCTCCTGTACTATGTTCTCATACAACCCACCTGTATCACAATCCTCTCCTCCAACACCAAACGCTGGAGATGAGATATGTATATAGACACACAGACTATATATATAGGACACACACACACACACACACACACTATATATACATGTATTTCCTCAACTCTTGCACAAACACAGCTAACTTCAGCCATCTCTAAATACCTCTGTAAGAACCAGTCACGTGTCATACACACCACCCTTATAACACATTCTTGAGTAATGCCTGACCCGCTTTGTACAAACCACAGGAAACCACAGTCTCAGTAACCCATGTCAGGATTGCCAGAGAAAATATGGGCTATCCAGTTCAATTTGAATTCCAGATAAACAACAAGTAATTTTTCAGTATCCGTATGTCCCACATATTGTATGGGCCCTACTTACACTAAAACTAAGTCAGGCCAAATACTGCATGGGAATACTTACACTAAAAAAATTATTCTGGGTTTATCTGAAACTGAAATTTAACTGGGTGCCTTGTATTCTTGTTCGCTAAGTCTGGCAACCCTTATATACTTACCACCAGCTGATGTATTATATATTTATTGTAGTTTTGTTTAGTGTGTGTCTTCCCCTACTAGAATGTGCAGCGTTACCAAAGACTACAACAATGCAAGAGTGCCGGATACACAGGAGTAGCTGCTTACTGAATCTTGGTGAATGAATGAATGAACACGCACCATAAATACAAGCCACACCATGTAATGAGGAAAAGTTACATGTCCCAGAATTCCTGACTTGTGAACAGAAAAAATGCACACAAAGGCCACAGACACAGATAGACACGTCTGCACTGTGCTCCCCATGCCAACCCCACACTTACCACAGACTTAACTGATACACATCACTCACTCTTCCCACACACTCACAGTCACCACCGAGGCCTACATTACCAACTAGACAGTGAGAGAATAAGTATTGATTGGAATTAAATCCTGGAGGATCGACTGGGAACCACACTCTCAACTGTGTGTATCCACTGCACCTGACACGTGTCACACACTCAGTAAATATCTGTGGACAGAGGACTGATGAACCCACCCTGAGCCTTTCATTCCTCCCTCAGGACTCTCGAAGTCACAAGAGGATCCCCCTCGGCTTGGATCCACTGTGGTGGCCCAAGGCTGCAGCCCAGGGGCAGGGGAGGTCTCCTCTGCCTCTAAATACTTCTTCTGTACTTCTACTCTGCGCAAGCTCAGCTACGCTGGTAAGGGCGCGGGGCTCCTCAGGTGAGGGGGTGCTTGGCTGTGAGGCAGGAGGCACACAGATCCCAGGGAGGCTGAGAGGAAATCCAGGGTCATCAGAGGTGATGAGGGCTCTGTGGAGGAGCCTGGGCAGGATGCCTGAGCTGTTCCGAGGGCATGGATGCCAGCTGAGTCTGGGAGTGTGTGTGTGAATACTGCTACTACCATGGTGGGGAAGTCAAGGAGCAGGGGCCGGAAAGGTCTGGGCTTGAGGTGGAGGGAAGAGGGACCAGATTAAGCATCTTCAGAGGAAAATGTAGGCTTTGTCTTTGCCTTTGCTTCCAGAGAAGGACAGAGTTCTGCATTATCCACCTGCAGCCTGAGAGCAGGACCATCCAGCTCAGGTGTACACAGCTCACACATACACGTGCCCTACAGGCACAGCCCTTCTCAGTGCACATCAACCCCAAGCACGTGCTCCACAGTACTCTCCTGCACCACAGCCCCATTCCACAAGGAATGCACCACCGATATTCCCAAACTCACACTCCTCGTCGTACACGCATCCAGCCGCATCCCTCACATACTACAGCCCTCACCACCATACTCCACACCCCTGTATATAGACACCGCTCCAGTATCCCCCCCCACGCACATTAAAAGACCACAGATGACACCCGATACACCACTCCGTCCTACGGCCAACAGACACCAAGCTCACGACATAGCTATGTCGTGCCAATGTCCCTCTCTCGTCTACCACACCTGCTCCCTCAGCTTCCGGCATGGCCCATGCATGTTATTATGATTTTCATTTCCTTTTTCAGGAATCCGGAGATTTCATCGAGACACTGCCCAGCCTAGACCACCCCTAGCCCAGGATCAGGAAGAAGGAGAGACCGCTTCCCCATCACACTGTGTCTCCTCCTCACCCTCTTCACCCTGTAAGAACTATCTGCACCCAGACAAAGAGGAAAGGGGCATGAAAATATACTACATGCAGGTACAAGTGAACAAGGGTGTCGCTGTCTCCTGGAAGACAAAGAAACCCTTGGGGTTGCCTGAAAAGCAGCTGACGATAGAAGAAGTGACCCTTCCTGAGGATGTGTGCGCAGTAGCCACTGACCCCTCTTCTGATGTGTCCACCAAAAGCCTCCTGTCTGACAGTGAGCCCACTGGGGAGGAGAAAGAGTATGAGGAAAGGGCAGAGCCAGGCAGCCCATCAGGGCCACCTGCTGTCGAGGAGAGACCCAGCGCCAAGACAGCGGACTGGATGCTGACCATGGAGACTAGCTTCAGGTGCATGGCTTGCTGCCGGGTCTTCCCCACCTTGGAGATCCTCCAGCAGCACGTGAAGTTCGGCGTCCTGCAGGGCTTCAGCTGCCGTGTCTTTCATCTCAACATGGCCCAGTGGGTGGGCAATGTGGAATCCGAGAGCACCCCTGAGGAGGAGGAGGAGGAGGTGGAGGAGGAGGAGGAGGAGGAGGAGGAGGAGGAGGAGGATGAAGAGAAGCAAGAAGAAAAGGAGAATGAGGGAGAGCAGCCCACGGGGGAAGGCCCCAGCCCAAAGAGACCCCGCAGGCAGGGTCTTTTCTCTCCTTTGAGTTCCAAACAGCAACTGAGATTCATGGGACAGAAGATCCTGGAAGACGGTGTGGCCGTCCCTTGGAAGAGGTAAGGCTTGAGGCTGGCAGTCTTCTGAGCCTATGTCACGAGGGCCCAGAGGAGTCTAAGGGAAGGGGCCGCACACATGTGCTGGTTGACCTAATGGCTCTGCAGTTGCATCAAATGGGACACACCCAGCACTAACAAAGGCATTGACCTCTGTTGACGTAAACAAGAAGGTGGAGCCTTTTCCTAGGAGTTTTCTCAGGGTCTGCACGATGGACCTCAACTCTTAGAGGACGTACTGCCAGCAGCTCCTTCTCAGCAGAGAGAGCCAGGAGTGGTCTCAAGAGAGGACAGGGGCCCTTGCAGGACCAGAACTTTGAGGTCTGAGAGCCTTGGGCCTGAGCCGAGATCTCACCCTGACCACTGTACCTAGCCTTCTGTGACAAAGGGGAATAGGAAAGAGAGTCACGTGGAAATGAGGTCCCCCGAGATATGGAAATGTTCCAGAACCTTCGTGGCGTGGTAGTTGATCTGGAGCCAAGCTCACTGTGGTGTGTGTGGCTCTGAGCATTAAGGCAATGCTGGAGGGTAACCCTGACCAGCAGAGCTTGGAGTGCTTCTTGTCTCTTCCTGTTCTACCTCATTTGCTTTATCCCTTCCAGGGAGAAGAAAGGACCCTCGGGAGAGTAGCAGACAGAATGCCGTGGTCTGAAGGAGGATGAAGGGACCGGCACTCAGTCTAACATCATATGACAATAGAAGCGTCCTATGCAATAAAGGGCATTTTCCAAACCTTTCCTGGAGCTTTGATTTAATGACATTTTTCTATCTATGCATCTATCTGTCAGCTACATCTGTATCTTTCAAGGTTTGTGAACAAGCTTTCACATAAGCACTAGAGACGTCCACCAGCATTTTCCAGAAGAGGCCTGCAAATTGCTGGGGACTCCTCACAAATAGGGAACGGCCACAACCCCTGCCACACAGACTCTGCGCGTGGCCCTCCTGACGTACTCCCACTCTCTCTCTGAATTTCCCAACGTCTGAGATGAGGGTGCTGGCTGGAGGCAATGATCACGTGCAGGCTGAACCTTCTCCAGATTCTGATTCTCTTCCTGGGCCTATCGTCCTCAAGCACAGTTTCCATGTCCCTGGCCACACTGATCTCTCTCCTTCAGTCCTTCCCTCCCTCCCTCTCCAGCCCCCCAGTGCAGAGAATACTTTTTTGCATTTGAGACGACATTTATTTTTTGTTCACAGAATTCTCACCTGTTTTACTGTGGCCTCCGTTGTGAACATTCCAAAGCTGAGAATTTTCTTTTTTTCTCCCTCATTTCTGCTGAGTCTTTACCTTCCTAATGCAGTGAGCTCACAGTGCCTAGCTGACTGGATGAGGAAAAAAAATCCAGGGAGCAAAGAGAAATAATAAAAGAATATATCAGTTAATTTTTCATAGTGTTATCCAACTACATATTTTTAAAATTTTGGAATAATATTAGGAAACTTCTCTTTATAAAAAACTGAATTATTGGGCTTCCCTGGTGGAGCGGTAGTTAAGAATATGCCTGCGAATACAGGGGACATGGGTTCGAGCCCTGGTCTGGGAAGATCCCACGTGCCACGGAGTAACTAAGCCCGTGCGCCACAACTACTGAGCCTGCGCTCTAGAGCCCGTGTGCCACATCAACCGAGCCCACGTGCCACGACTACGGAAGCCTGCGTGCCTAGAGCCCATGCTCCGCAACAAGAGAAGCCACTGCAATGAGAAGCCCGTGCACCACAGCCAAGAGGAGCCCCGGCGCACTGCAACTAGAGAACACCCGCTAGCAGCAACAAAGACCCAATGCAGCCCAAAATAAATTAATTAATTTAAAAAAATTGAATTAGTTTCAAGGGTACAATGTATAAAAGTACAATAAAAGCCCCCCTTCATAACCCCCCAACCCCACTCTCAAGATGGAATAGATATGCTGTGATACAATTTATAGTCGTAGTACTACTACTCCTCCCACCGCATCCGAAATCCTCTGAGCCAGGTGCAGCAGCTTCCTTTCACAATGCTAGGACCCGCCACAAGACAGATGATAATCCCTTTGGACATTTCAAGGAGCGGCACCAGGGGAACAGTACCTGGGAAATGCCACTGACAGCTCAGAATATCCATGGCATTTCTAGAGCCTCGGCACTGCTCTCGCTCTGGGAATGAAGGTCCAAAAAGCACATCGGAGAATGTTCATAGTTGTAAACAAGCTCCACCTTTGAAACACAATCTACATAGAACCACATATACAAGCCTGCACAATGGATGAAGCCAAGGTCTCCTCCATGATTTCCCTTCTGACCACCTTATTGTCTCCTCAACCATAAAAGGTGAACTTGAAACTCAGGACCTTGCCTTGTCGCCAGAAACATCCAAGCTTGGATCAGTCTTTCTAAGACCAGATACTTGCTCTCTGAACTATTAGAGACTTGTCACATACACACAGGTAGAACAGGATTATTTCTATCTACCTGGGGACCTGGAGTCTTTCACATTGCTCCTGTTAAAACTCTCACAACAGCAAAACTTTACCTACAAAGGGTTCAAGCTATGACACTCCCAATTTCCACAAACCTCCTCAGCTCTTGTGAGTCACATGCAGCCAATTCCAGGAATTGGAAACATGGTTGTGAGGATGAAACTGACTTTGGGGCTCCCCTTGGATATGGTCTTCCAGACTTACCAAAAGGCCATTCAGAGGACGGTTTACCCCACCTCAGGGAAACCCGAGGCAGTACTTGCAGTCAAGGGCTGGCCATGGCTTCTGAGCTACATCCAAAAAGAATTTCATACTGTACCTGGATCTGCTGAAGCCATTTCTGACTGTCCGAGAGCCAGCATGTACCGCTCCTCAACTGCCTCCATTGTGGATCATCAGTAGGGCTGTCAGATTTAGTCAATAAAAGTACAGGATACCCAGTTAAACTTGAACTTCACATGAATAATAAGTCATTATTTTTAGTATAAGTAGATCCTATGAACTATTTGGGGCATACTTATCTTAAAAATATACTTGTTGTTTTTCTGACATTCATATTTATCTAAACAGCCTATATTTTATCTGTCAACCCTACCCTTCAGAAATGATGGAGGCTCATAGAGATCCAGGAGACGCCTCAGCGCCTCCTCAGCTTTTATTTCTACGTCCTGGACAGCGAGCACGTACCTTCCACTCCCAGTCATTGGCTAGAATGGAGGATATTCTCTGTTTTAGAGCTTTTTCTACTTGTCATTGTTATTATCTTCCTTATTTTAAAGAGATGTTTATTTTCTCCCAAACTTAATAGCTCATCCAAAAGTATTTCAAAGTTCATTAGACAAGGGAAAAACAACATGGTTCTGAAAAGTGAAGGAAACCGCCTGGTGTTTAGTCAAGAAGTAGTAGGGAGATTGAAAAAGCCAAACTTAATAAGCAAATCTCTCCAAGGGTATTTTCAGAGCTTGATACCCTCCCACACCCTGAAAATATTATTACATCAAGAATGTAGAACTGCTAACCAAATGTAAGGCTCCCATATGATTCTATCAAACTGAGGATGCTTCTTTACTAAGCAGTGAGCACACTTGCTGCCCCAGGGACCTTGGCAGTTGCAACGTAGGGCTCTTCCCTTTGGGATGGAAACAGCAAGTTTTCCTGTGGTCTACACACTGGCCCCCAAAATACTACACTCCCAATACTTGTCAACTTTAAGTATTTTTCTACATATCTCCATTTTTCTGTTACTATTTGGACTACATCCTAGGCTTGACACTACGTAAATTGCATTCAAGAAGCTATTTTTAAAAGTTGGTAGGAAACCTTAAATCTATAGCTTGCAGTCCCTGGCTTACTTTCATCCAGGTGCATAAGGGTTTTCAAAAGTAGTCAGGTTAGTTACCCCATATCACAGCCCCACGCTTGTGTCACAGATATAAAAATGGAACATGATATTTAAGGTTTTAGTTGCCAAATCATCAAGCCTCCCAGACACAGGCAATAGAGCAAAATGATTACAGAGGCATGGATTTTGATTTGCTCCAGTGTCTTGGGCAAGTCACTTGGCCTCTGTATGTATTTGTACTTATCTGCACTTATCTGTCACTTGGGGGTCATAATTGTACCTGGTCCATGGGTACGTTGTACAAATGATCTGTAAAGTAGTTACAAGAAACCGACACAGAGTAAGCACTCCACAGACATTGGCTATTAGCTATTGGAAATAGTTCTCCGTGAAACAGATGACTTTATCAGTGGATGACACGGTGGGAGACAGTGAATCACAGAATCACAGCATGTTGAAAGTGACCTAGTTCACACTCTTATGTGAAAAGAAGAAAAGTGTGCATGGGTAGAAAATGTCTGAAACTTTACCTAACAAATAGTTCATCATGTTAGCATGGAGGATTAGAATAAATCAGGAAAGGAGGAAAGAAAATCTTGAGTGTCATTCAATTTCTCTATCATTTGTGTTTCTACACTGAGACTCTGAATACACTGGAAGTGCAATTTTTTTTAATGTGGCGGGATAAAGGTTTTCAAATTTTCCTGATCCATCCGTATTATTATCTCAGAATTGCTGGCAGTTCTTGCCATCTTCGGATCTTCACCCATGTGAGTCAGTGGGCCATTCTGGACGGAGGAGATAATAGAGCAGAAGTGAAGTGAGAGGAAAGGAGAGAAAAGATTTTCTCTTTTCTCTTCAAAGAGGAAAGGTCTTTGGAATGGGAACAACTCACAACCAAACTTTGGGGAAAGGATGTGATGGAAAATGAGACAAACATCCTACCCCTGTGATGAGAAGGATTCCCTGGGCTGGATGGAGGGAGGTCACAGGTGGCTGGACAAGGAAACCAACTAGGGAGAAACACACACAAGTGCAGGGCAAACACCCTGAGGCCACTCAGCCTGACTCCATGCAAACATGTGTCCAGCAGCCAGCCCTTCACCTGTGGCTCCCCAGCAAGACAGGTACCTCGGGGGTGCCAACTCATTCTGAGTCCGTTATGCCTGGCCATTCATAAACCACTGTCTAACGTGTGAGGAATAAACTCTCAATGTTTATGAGGAAACTGGGGAAGGAGATTGAAAGGTTACTTAAACGGAAAAAAAAGAAGTTCAGGAAGGCAGGATGGTAGAGAGACAAGAAAAAGACCTTAAAAGATAGAAAGGATTTGCCAAAGAAGAGAAAGAAAAAGAAATGAATCCGAATGGGTTAACCTGCAGCTAGGAAGTTAAGGAAGATTATTGATGGGTGAAGACTATGGAATAAAGTGAATAAAATTTATCAGAAGTTGCTGAGAATATGCTAAGCAGCATGATTATCAAATTATGAATTGGCTGCAATGGCATTCTAGGGGGACACTAGGAAGGGGAAGCAAATGTTCATGAGATGACAGTGGCAGGTAGAAAGTTGTTTCAGGGGAAGATCAGTCTTGTAGAGGGTGTATCAGAGGAGGGCAAGTGTGAGCAAGCAAGGAAATACTAAGTGTATACGGTTCCTTCACTGAGTGCACCCAGCCCCGTGGTCAGCCTTGAGAACAAGCAGGACTTCAGGTACTGGAGCTACATTTCAGTCATCAAGACTTGAGAAGACACCCTTAACTCAGGTCTTCTCTTCAAACTCCATCTTTCCTTCTTGACCTTCATTTGGCCTCTTCCCTTACCCTCAAGCTGTGGACGGAGGCCACAGAGCAAGATGGGTCACTAGTGTCCTCCATCCCCTGGCGACTGTGGTTCACATCAGTGGAGTACCAAATGCAATAACCAAGTAACAGACACAAGAGTGTATGAAGAAGAAGAGATTCTGATAAGGCTTTCTGTGACAGTGTGGGCCAAGTCGGCTCTATATGGCTGGTATCACGTGAATTATGAGCAGCCTTAGGGGAGAAGTTCTCAGAAGGCTGAGCCTGGCTCTCTAGAGGCTCTGCGTGCTCACAGCCCACTCCAAGACCTCAGTTACAGCTTCGGCCCCCAATATCTCTCCCTCTGCCTGCTCACAGTTTTTGAAGTCTTCTTTCCTCCACATTTCTCTTGAGAGGTGGAGGAGGAAGATGAGCTTCAGGCCAGCTCAGACTCCCCTGGGATCCCAGCAGGATGCCTATCATGAACCTCCCACCTTCTAGGAAGCTCCTAAGATCTTCACATTTGGGGCAGTTCTCATTTCAGCTGTGCTTCAAATTGCTGGCTGGAGACGGCCTGTTGGAAGGTGGCTAAAAGCAAGTAGCAATCCTTCGGGCAGCCTGACCCTTCTCGACTATCAGACATCTTCAGGGATATTCTAGGAAATGTTGTTTGTTCTAGAGAAGGGAGGGAAACAATCCAATTGTCCAATAATGCTTGAAAGGAAAATAAATGATGCTATATGCATGTGATCAAATAATATCAAACAGTCAAAAATCAAAGACCTAGATCTATATGGATTCACGTGGATAAATCTTGAAAACATAATATTGCTTGCAAGAAAATAAGATAAAGAATGTTAGATTGTGATAACAGGTATGTAAGTATTTAAATATTTAAATCAATTCAACATATTGCTTCTATATAGAGAGATGCAAGAAAATAAACTTTATCCAAAGAACACATTATTTACATTTAATATGCTCATTTATCTAGGAGACACAAAAGAACCCACAGATAAACTAGCAGGAACTAATAAGACGGTTCAACAAGGCACACACATACAAGATCAATAAATTTTAAAAGTCAATCAGGCTCCTCTACACTGGCGATAACAAATTAGAATCTGTAAAAGAAAAATAAGAAAAAAAGAAGATCTAAAAATTGTCACAAGAGCCATATAAATTATTTAGAGCTAAGCATACGTAGAAGGCAATATAACTAACAAACTGAGTACGAACAGATAAACTCCGCCCAACCCAAGGTTAGGAAAAGACTGTTGTTACTTTATGAGAACAGACCCTCTTCTTAAGGAGCAGATCAGTAAGTGAGAGTGAATCAAAGAAACACAGCATTTGAAAAGTCAGCTAGTCCAAGCCTCTTGATCGCACATACAGAAGCTGAAGCCCAGATAGGTTGAGTTACTTGCTAAAGGGCCCAAAGTCCTGACTCAAGGACTAGCATTTTTCACTCAGTCGCAAGACACAATCAAATGCAGTACCTTGGAAAGAGATGGGGAAAAAATGAAGAAATCAATTATATAGTTCCTCATCTTTAAGTACAGAAAGAGCCGTGACAAAATTACACGTATTGAGGGAAAATTGAAGTGCAGAGTTTAAAATGTCAATAATCCACAGGGAAACTGGAGACCATTTAAAATATTCATATTAAATCTCTCTAGAAAAGACTTTAAAAGATCTCCAATCAAAATGTGAATTTTATAATAGACATGGTATGATACAATTTATAATAGATATGGTATGAACCTTTCTATTTCACGGGAAAGCTTCGGCTGGGAAAAAGGAATTGTTCTTGAAAATGGGGCCTGTGCTACTGCAGACACTGTGCTCAACCTAGGTCCACCGAATGCTCTGATGTCAGCACTGAGGTCACAGAATTCCACTGTGCGCCTGGCAACCTTGCAAACATAACAGCCCTGGTGAGCACTAGGCAGTACTGCTGGTTCACTAAGTGGTACAAGTTTTTCAGCCATTTAGGAGACTTGACCATTTTTATTTGTATTGAATCATTTCAACGGATTGCCCAAGAGCCAAGAAGGGCCAACCTGTAGGGAAGAGGAGGAGTTGGACATCTCTTGAGGCATCTTCTAAGGGAGACTTCTAGTTGGTACGATGGAACGGCGACAAAAGAGGAAACATCTGGAAAATGAAGAGTCCCAGGAAACTGCCGAGAACGGTGGAGGTATGTGGGGGGCAACTTGTCTGGGGCACATGGGTTTCTGCCAAACTGAAGCTTCTCCAGGAAGCGGGGGACTGAGAACGTGTCACCTGTGAAGCAGGGAGCGAGAGACCTTGTCTCACTGATGCTGCCGTATCTATCCAGAGGGTCCCTGTGGTGTGAGACGGCACAGAATGGCCAGATGCCCCCTGGGAGATGGGAGGTCAGCTCCGCTGGTCTGAGGACTCTCTCCTGGGGCAGCCGGGCCTGGAGCTTTGTCGGACTCACAGCAGGCTGCATCCTGCTTGCACAGACCTAGAGGTGCAGCTTTTCTCAGACCCCGATTTCTCTCTTATTCTCTTGGATCTTTCCCTGGGGTCATGAGGTGGGGGATGTGAAGGATGCAAGGATGCTGAGAGAGACCCATGAGTTGCTTGGCCTCTTTTACCAAAGTGGAAAGAGAAGCCCCATGAGTTGAAGGCCCTGTTGAAAAATATCTTGACAAGTGGAATGCACTTTGAAAGAAGATTGTTTGTCTAGGGATGGTGTCATATTGAAAGCAAGGAGGATTTATTCCTTCAACAGGAAGAATTTCCCAAAGGAGATCAAGGGAAGGGAAGGGTTTTCCAGAGACTGAGACCGCGTGAGCGGGGGTGAGAAATGTCCTCAGGGTCCTGCGGGGAGCTCTGAGAGCCACGGGCCACGTGGTGCCTGCGTGCATTAAATGTAGGCGAGTAGCTTGCCCTGGGAGAGGGGTGGTCACCCCAGAGCTCCAGCTAGAGGCCTCTGCCCCAGATTAGAGCCCAGTAGCTCCTACCAGGCCCAGGGCACTGGAGACTGTAGGATGGGCCCTGGGAATGGAGCTCTAGACAGCAGGCAGATTTCCAGGCAGTGGCTGGGACAGGCTGGGGAAGGCAATGACTGCCCCTGACCATTCAGAATATTTTGCTCTATGTTCCTGTGTGTGTGTGTGTGAGAGAGTGAGTGTGTGTGTGTGTGTGTGTGCGTGTGTGTGTGTGGTAGTGCAGAGAAGAGTGAGATGAATGGGGGTAGAGTGCTTACAAGATATAACATCTGTGTGGTAAAGTTCTTGTCACCCTGCCTGGAGCTGGCTGACACTCGGCGTACCTAGGAGTGTATACAGAATTCTTGTTAGGGGTGTTTTAGGAGACAGTAACTCATACACCCATGTACACTCTGATACAGCAAAAATATCACACACCCCACATATAACTTCCTTATTAAACCACACACAGCACATGGAGGTATATACACGCATCCCTCCTATACTACGTTCTCATACAACCCACCTGTATCACAATCCTCTCCTCCAACACCAAACGCTGGAGATGAGATATGTATATAGACACACACACTATATATATAGGACACACACACACACACACACTATATATACATGTATTTCCTCAACTCTTGCACAAACACAGCTAACTTCAGCCATCTCTAAATACCTCTGTAAGAACCAGTCACGTGTCATACACACCACCCTTATAACACATTCTTGAGTAATGCCAGACCCGCTTTGTACAAACCACAGAAAACCACAGTCTCAGTAACCCATGTCAGGATTGCCAGAGAAAATATGGGCTATCCAGTTCAATTTGAATTCCAGATAAACAACAAGTAATTTTTCAGTATCCGTATGTCCCACATATTGTATGGGCCCTACTTACACTAAAACTAAGTCAGGCCAAATACTGCATGGGAATACTTACACTAAAAAATTATTCTGGGTTTATCTGAAACTGAAATTTAACTGGGTGCCTTGTATTCTTGTTCGCTAAGTCTGGCAACCCTTATATACTTACCACCAGCTGATGTATTATATATTTATTGTAGTTTTGTTTAGTGTGTGTCTTCCCCTACTAGAATGTGCAGCGTTACCAAAGACTACAACAATGGAAGAGTGCCGGATACACAGGAGTAGCTGCTTACTGAATCTTGGTGAATGAATGAATGAACACGCACCATAAACACAAGCCACACCATGTAATGAGGAAAAGTTACATGTCCCAGAATTCCTGACTTGTGAACAGAAACCATGCACACAAAGGCCACAGACACAGATAGACACGTCTGCACTGTGCTCCCCATGCCAACCCCACACTTACCACAGACTTAACTGATACACATCACTCACTCGTCCCACACACTCACAGTCACCACCGAGGCCTACATTACCAACTAGACAGTGTGAGAATAAGTATTGATTGGAATTAAATCCTGGAGGATCCACTGGGAACCACACTCTCAACTGTGTGTATCCACTGCACCTGACACGTGTCACACACTCAGTAAATATCTGTGGACAGAGGACTGATGAACCCACCCTGAGCCTTTCATTCCTCCCTCAGGAATCTCGAAGTCACAAGAGGATCCCCCTCGGCTTGGATCCACTGTGGTGGCCCAAGGCTGCAGCCCAGGGGCAGGGGAGGTCTCCTCTGCCTCTAAATACTTCTTCTGTACTTCTACTCTGCGCAAGCTCAGCTACGCTGGTAAGGGCGCGGGGCTCCTCAGGTGAGGGGGTGCTTGGCTGTGAGGCAGGAGGCACACAGATCCCAGGGAGGCTGAGAGGAAATCCAGGGTCATCAGAGGTGATGAGGGCTCTGTGGAGGAGCCTGGGCAGGATGCCTGAGCTGTTCCGAGGGCATGGATGCCAGCTGAGTCTGGGAGTGTGTGTGTGAATACTGCTACTACCATGGTGGGGAAGTCAAGGAGCAGGGGCCGGAAAGGTCTGGGCTTGAGGTGGAGGGAAGAGGGACCAGATTAAGCATCTTCAGAGGAAAATGTAGGCTTTGTCTTTGCCTTTGCTTCCAGAGAAGGACAGAGTTCTGCATTATCCACCTCCAGCCTGAGAGCAGGACCATCCAGCTCAGGTGTACACAGCTCACACATACACGTGCCCTACAGGCACAGCCCTTCTCAGTGCACATCAACCCCAAGCACGTGCTCCACAGTACTCTCCTGCACCACAGCCCCATTCCACAAGGAATGCACCACCGATATTCCCAAACTCACACTCCTCGTCGTACACGCATCCAGCCGCATCCCTCACATACTACAGCCCTCACCACCATACTCCACACCCCTGTATATAGACACCGCTCCAGTATCCCCCCCACGCACATTAAAAGCCCACAGATGACACCCGATACACCACTCCGTCCTACGGCCAACAGACACCAAGCTCACGACATAGCTATGTCGTGCCAATGTCCCTCTCTCGTCTACCACACCTGCTCCCTCAGCTTCCGGCATGCCCCATGCATGTTATTATGATTTTCATTTCCTTTTTCAGGAATCCGGAGATTTCATCGAGACACTGCCCAGCCTAGACCACCCCTAGCCCAGGATCAGGAAGAAGGAGAGACCACTTCCCCATCACACTGTGTCTCCTCCTCACCCTCTTCAACCTGTAAGAACTATCTGCACCCAGACAAAGAGGAAAGGGGCATGAAAATATACTACATGCAGGTACAAGTGAACAAGGGTGTCGCTGTCTCCTGGAAGACAAAGAAACCCTTGGGGTTGCCTGAAAAGCAGCTGACGATAGAAGAAGTGACCCTTCCTGAGGATGTGTGCGCAGTAGCCACTGACCCCTCTTCTGATGTGTCCACCAAAAGCCTCCTGTCTGACAGTGAGCCCACTGGGGAGGAGAAAGAGTATGAGGAAAGGGCAGAGTCAGGCAGCCCATCAGGGCCACCTGCCGTCGAGGAGAGACCCAGCGCCAAGACAGCGGACTGGATGCTGACCATGGAGACTAGCTTCAGGTGCATGGCTTGCTGCCGGGTCTTCCCCACCTTGGAGATCCTCCAGCAGCACGTGAAGTTCGGCGTCCTGCAGGGCTTCAGCTGCCGTGTCTTTCATCTCAACATGGCCCAGTGGATGGGCAATGTGGAATCCGAGAGCACCCCTGAGGAGGAGGAGGAGGAGGTGGAGGAGGAGGAGGAGGAGGAGGAGGAGGAAGAGAAGCAAGAAGAAAAGGAGAATGAGGGAGAGCAGCCCACGGGGGAAGGCCCCAGCCCAAAGAGACCCCGCAGGCAGGGTCTTTTCTCTCCTTTGAGTTCCAAACAGCAACTGAGATTCATGGGACAGAAGATCCTGGAAGACGGTGTGGCCGTCCCTTGGAAGAGGTAAGGCTTGAGGCTGGCAGTCTTCTGAGCCTATGTCACGAGGGCCCAGAGGAGTCTAAGGGAAGGGGCCGCACACATGTGCTGGTTGACCTAATGGCTCTGCGGTTGCATCAAATGGGACACACCCAGCACTAACAAAGGCATTGACCTCTGTTGACGTAAACAAGAAGGTGGAGCCTTTTCCTAGGAGTTTTCTCAGGGTCTGCACGATGGACCTCAACTCTTAGAGGATGTACTGCCAGCAGCTCCTTCTCGGCAGAGAGAGCCAGGAGTGGTCTCAAGAGAGGACAGGGGCCCTTGCAGGACCAGAACTTTGAGGTCTGAGAGCCTTGGGCCTGAGCCGAGATCTCACCCTGACCACTGTACCTAGCCTTCTGTGACAAAGGGGAATAGGAAAGAGAGTCACGTGGAAATGAGGTCCCCCGAGATATGGAAATGTTCCAGAACCTTCGTGGCGTGGTAGTTGATCTGGAGCCAAGCTCACTGTGGTGTGTGTGGCTCTGAGCATTAAGGCAATGCTGGAGGGTAACCCTGACCAGCAGAGCTTGGAGTGCTTCTTGTCTCTTCCTGTTCTACCTCATTTGCTTTATCCCTTCCAGGGAGAAGAAAGGACCCTCGGGAGAGTAGCAGACAGAATGCCGTGGTCTGAAGGAGGATGAAGGGACCGGCACTCAGTCTAACATCATATGACAATAGAAGCGTCCTATGCAATAAAGGGCATTTTCCAAACCTTTCCTGGAGCTTTGATTTAATGACATTTTTCTATCTATGCATCTATCTGTCAGCTACATCTGTATCTTTCAAGGTTTGTGAACAAGCTTTCACATAAGCACTAGAGACGTCCACCAGCATTTTCCAGAAGAGGCCTGCAAATTGCTGGGGACTCCTCACAAATAGGGAACGGCCACAACCCCTGCCACACAGACTCTGCGCGTGGCCCTCCTGACGTACTCCCACTCTCTCTCTGAATTTCCCAACGTCTGAGATGAGGGTGCTGGCTGGAGGCAATGATCACGTGCAGGCTGAACCTTCTCCAGATTCTGATTCTCTTCCTGGGCCTATCGTCCTCAAGCACAGTTTCCATGTCCCTGGCCACACTGATCTCTCTCCTTCAGTCCTTCCCTCCCTCCCTCTCCTGCCCCCCAGTGCAGAGAATACTTTTTTGCATTTGAGACGACATTTATTTTTTGTTCACAGAATTCTCACCTGTTTTACTGTGGCCTCCGTTGTGAACATTCCAAAGCTGAGAATTTTCTTTTTTTCTCCCTCATTTCTGCTGAGTCTTTACCTTCCTAATGCAGTGAGCTCACAGTGCCTAGCTGACTGGATGAGGAAAAAAAATCCAGGGAGCAAAGAGAAATAATAAAAGAATATCTCAGTTAATTTTTCATAGTGTTATCCAACTATATATTTTTAAAATTTTGGAATAATATTAGGAAACTTCTCTTTATAAAAAACTGAATTATTGGGCTTCCCTGGTGGAGCGGTAGTTAAGAATATGCCTGCGAATGCAGGGGACATGGGTTCGAGCCCTGGTCTGGGAAGATCCCACGTGCCACGGAGTAACTAAGCCCGCGCGCCACAACTACTGAGCCTGCGCTCTAGAGCCCGTGTGCCACATCAACCGAGCCCACGTGCCACGACTACGGAAGCCTGCGTGCCTAGAGCCCATGCTCCACAACAAGAGAAGCCACTGCAATGAGAAGCCCGTGCACCACAGCCAAGAGGAGCCCCGGCGCACTGCAACTAGAGAACACCCGCTAGCAGCAACAAAGACCCAATGCAGCCCAAAATAAATTAATTAACTTAAAAAAATTGAATTAGTTTCAAGGGTACAATGTATAAAAGTACAATAAAAGCCCCCCTTCATAACCCCCCAACCCCACTCTCAAGATGGAATAGATATGCTGTGATACAATTTATAGTCGTAGTACTACTACTCCTCCCACCGCATCCGAAATCCTCTGAGCCAGGTGCAGCAGCTTCCTTTCACAATGCTAGGACCCGCCACAAGACAGATGATAATCCCTTTGGACATTTCAAGGAGCGGCACCAGGGGAACAGTACCTGGGAAAGGCCACTGACAGCTCAGAATATCCATGGCATTTCTAGAGCCTCGGCACTGCTCTCGCTCTGGGAATGAAGGTCCAAAAAGCACATCGGAGAATGTTCATAGTTGTAAACAAGCTCCACCTTTGAAACACAATCTACATAGAACCACATATACAAGCCTGCACAATGGATGAAGCCAAGGTCTCCTCCATGATTTCCCTTCTGACCACCTTATTGTCTCCTCAACCATAAAAGGTGAACTTGAAACTCAGGACCTTGCCTTGTCGCCAGAAACATCCAAGCTTGGATCAGTCTTTCTAAGACCAGATACTTGCTCTCTGAACTATTAGAGACTTGTCACATACACACAGGTAGAACAGGATTATTTCTATCTACCTGGGGACCTGGAGTCTTTCACATTGCTCCTGTTACAACTCTCACAACAGCAAAACTTTACCTACAAAGGGTTCAAGCTATGACACTCCCAATTTCCACAAACCTCCTCAGCTCTTGTGAGTCACATGCAGCCAATTCCAGGAATTGGAAACATGGTTGTGAGGATGAAACTGACTTTGGGGCTCCCCTTGGATATGGTCTTCCAGACTTACCAAAAGGCCATTCAGAGGACGGTTTACCCCACCTCAGGGAAACCCGAGGCAGTACTTGCAGTCAAGGGCTGGCCATGGCTTCTGAGCTACATCCAAAAAGAATTTCATACTGTACCTGGATCTGCTGAAGCCATTTCTGACTGTCCGAGAGCCAGCATGTACCGCTCCTCAACTGCCTCCATTGTGGATCATCAGTAGGGCTGTCAGATTTAGTCAATAAAAGTACAGGATACCCAGTTAAACTTGAACTTCACATGAATAATAAGTCATTATTTTTAGTATAAGTACATCCTATGAACTATTTGGGGCATACTTATCTTAAAAATATACTTGTTGTTTTTCTGACATTCATATTTATCTAAACAGCCTATATTTTATCTGTCAACCCTACCCTTCAGAAATGATGGAGGCTCATAGAGATCCAGGAGACGCCTCAGCGCCTCCTCAGCTTTTATTTCTACGTCCTGGACAGCGAGCACGTACCTTCCACTCCCAGTCATTGGCTAGAATGGAGGATATTCTCTGTTTTAGAGCTTTTTCTACTTGTCATTTTTATTATCTTCCTTATTTTAAAGAGATGTTTATTTTCTCCCAAACTTAATAGCTCATCCAAAAGTATTTCAAAGTTCATTAGACAAGGGAAAAACAACATGGTTCTGAAAAGTGAAGGAAACCGCCTGGTGTTTAGTCAAGAAGTAGTAGGGAGATTGAAAAAGCCAAACTTAATAAGCAAATCTCTCCAAGGGTATTTTCAGAGCTTGATACCCTCCCACACCCTGAAAATATTATTACATCAAGAATGTAGAACTGCTAACCAAATGTAAGGCTCCCATATGATTCTATCAAACTGAGGATGCTTCTTTACTAAGCAGTGAGCACACTTGCTGCCCCAGGGACCTTGGCAGTTGCAACGTAGGGCTCTTCCCTTTGGGATGGAAACAGCAAGTTTTCCTGTGGTCTACACACTGGCCCCCAAAATACTACACTCCCAATACTTGTCAACTTTAAGTATTTTTCTACATATCTCCATTTTTCTGTTACTATTTGGACTACATCCTAGACTTGACACTACGTAAATTGCATTCAAGAAGCTATTTTTAAAAGTTGGTAGGAAACCTTAAATCTATAGCTTGCAGTCCCTGGCTTACTTTCATCCAGGTGCATAAGGGTTTTCAAAAGTAGTCAGGTTAGTTACCCCATATCACAGCCCCACGCTTGTGTCACAGGTATAAAAATGGAACATGCTATTTAAGGTTTTAGTTGCCAAATCATCAAGCCTCCCAGACAGAGGCAATAGAGCAAAATGATTACAGAGGCATGGATTTTGATTTGCTCCAGTGTCTTGGGCAAGTCACTTGGCCTCTGTATGTATTTGTACTTATCTGCACTTATCTGTCACTTGGGGGTCATAATTGTACCTGGTCCATGGGTACGTTGTACAAATGATCTGTAAGGTAGTTACAAGAAACCGACACAGAGTAAGCACTCCACAGACATTGGCTATTAGCTATTGGAAATAGTTCTCCGTGAAACAGATGACTTTATCAGTGGATGACACGGTGGGAGACAGTGAATCACAGAATCACAGCATGTTGAAAGTGACCTAGTTCACACTCTTATGTGAAAAGAAGAAAAGTGTGCATGGGTAGAAAATGTCTGAAACTTTACCTAACAAATAGTTCATCATGTTAGCATGGAGGATTAGAATAAATCAGGAAAGGAGGAAAGAAAAACTTGAGTGTCATTCAATTTCTCTATCATTTGTGTTTCTACACTGAGACTCTGAATACACTGGAAGTGCAAATTTTTTTAATGTGGCGGGATAAAGGTTTTCAAGGTTTCCTGATCCATCCATATTATTATCTCAGAATTGCTGGCAGTTCTTGCCATCTTCGGATCTACACCCATGTGAGTCAGTGGGCCATTCTGGACGGAGGAGATAATAGAGCAGAAGTGAAGTGAGAGGAAAGGAGAGAAAAGATTTTCTCTTTTCTCTTCAAAGAGGAAAGGTCTTTGGAATGGGAACAACTCACAACCAAACTTTGGGGAAAGGATGTGATGGAAAACGAGACAAACATCCTACCCCTGTGATGAGAAGGATTCCCTGGGCTGGATGGAGGGAGGTCACAGGTGGCTGGCGAGGAAACCAACTAGCGAGAAACACACACAAGGGCAGAGTAAACACCCTGAGGCCACTCAGCCTGACTCCATGCAAACATATGTCCAGCAGACAGCCCTTCACCTGTGGCTCCCCAGCAAGACAGGTACCTTGGGGGTGCCAACTCATTCTGAGTCCATTATGCCTGGCCATTCATAAACCGCTGTCTAACGTGTGAGGAATAAACTCTCAATGTGTATGAGGAAATTGGGGAAGGAGATTGAAAAGTTACTTAAACGAAAGAAAAGAAGTTCAGGAAGGCAGGATGGTAGAGAGACAAGAAAAAGACCTTAAAAGATAGAAAGGATTTGCCAAAGAAGAGAAAGAAAAAGAAATGATTCCGAATGGGTTAACCTGCAGCTAGGAAGTTAAGGAAGATTATTGATGGGTGAAGACTATGGAATAAAGCGAAAAAAATTTATCCAAAATTGCTGAGAATATGGTAAGCAGCATGATTATCAAATTATGAATTGGCTGCAATGGCATTCTAGGGGAGCACTAGGAAGGGGAAGCAAATGTTCCTGAGATGACAGTAGCAGGTGGAAAGTTGTTTCAGGGGAAGATCAGTCTTGCAGAGGGTGTATCAGAGTAGGGCAAGTGTGAGCAAGCAAAGAAATACTAAGTGTATATGGTTCCTTCACTGAGTGCACCCAGCCCCGTGGTCAGCCTTGAGAACAAGCAGCACTTCAGGTACTGGAGCTACATTTCAGTCATCAAGACTTGAGAAGACACCCTTAACTCAGGTCTTCTCTTCAAACTCCATCGTTCCTTCTTGACCTTCATTTGGCCTCTTCACTTACCCTCAAGCTGTGGACTGAGGCCACAGAGCAAGATGGATCACTAGTGTCCTCCATCCCCGAGAGACTGTGGTTCACATCAGTGGAGCACCAAAGGCAATAACCAAGTAACAGACACAAGAGTGTATGAAGAAGAAGAGATTCTGATAAGGCTTTCTGTGACAGTGTGGGCCAAGTCGGATCTATATGGCTGGTATCACGTGAATTATGAGCAGCCTTAGGGGAGAAGTTCTCAGAAGGCAGAGCCTGGCTCTCTAGAGGCTCTGTGTCCTCAGAGCCCACTCCAAGACCTCAGTTACAGCTTCGGCCCCCAATATCTCTCCCTCTGCCTGCTCACAGTTTTTGAAGTCTTCTTTCCTCCACATTTCTCTTGAGAGGTGGAGGAGGAAGATGAGCTTCAGGCCAGCTCAGACTCCCCTGGGATCCCAGCAGGATGCCTATCATTAACCTCCCACCTTCTAGGAAGCTCCTAAGATCTTCACATTTGGGGCAGTTCTCATTTCAGCTGTGCTTCAAATTGCTGGCTGGAGACGGCCTGTTGGAACGTGGCAAAAAGCAAGTAGCAGTCCTTCGGGCAGCCTGGCCCTTCTCGACTGTCAGACATCTTCAGGGATATTCTAGGAAATGTTGTTTGTTCTAGAGAAGGGAGGGAAACAATCCAATTGTCCAATAATGCTTGAATGGAAAATAAATGATGCTATATGCATGTGATCAAATAATATCAAACAGTCAAAAATCAAAGACCTAGATCTATATGGATTCACGTGGATAAATCTTGAAAACATAATATTGATTGAAAGAAAATAAGATAAAGAATGTTAGATTGTGATAACAGGTATGTAATATTTAAATATTTAAATCAATTCAACATATTGCTTCTATACATAGAGATGCAAGAAAATAAACTTTATCCAAAGAACACATTATTTACATTTAATATGCTCATTTATCTAGGAGACCCAAAAGAACCCACAGATAAACTAGCAGGAACTAATAAGACGGTTCAACAAGGCACACACATACAAGATCAATAAATTTTAGAAGTCAATCAGGCTCTTCTACACTGGCGATAACAAATTAGAAACTGTAAAAGAAAATAAGAAAAAAAGAAGATCTAAAAATAGTCACAAGAGCCATATAAATTATTTAGAGCTAAGCATACGTAGAAGGCAATATAACTAACAAACTGAGTACGAACAGATAAACTCCGCCCAACCCAAGGTTAGGAAAAGACTGTTGTTACTTTATGAGAACAGACCCTCTTCTTACGGAGCAGATCAGTAAGTGAGAGTGAATCAAAGAAACACAGCATTTGAAAAGTCAGCTAGTCCAAGCCTCTTGATCGCACATACAGAAGCTGAAGCCCAGATAGGTTGAGTTACTTGCTAAAGGGCCCAAAGTCCTGACTCAAGGACTAGCATTTTTCACTCAGTCGCAAGACACAATCAAATGCAGTACCTTGGAAAGAGATGGGGAAAAAATGAAGAAATCAATTATATAGTTCCTCATCTTTAAGTACAGAAAGAGCCGTGACAAAATTACACGTATTGAGGGAAAATTGAAGTGCAGAGTTTAAAATGTCAATAATCCACAGGGAAACTGGAGACCATTTAAAATATTCATATTAAATCTCTCTAGAAAAGACATTAAAAGATCTCCAATCAAAATGTGAATTTTATAATAGACATGGTATGATACAATTTATAATAGATATGGTATGAACCTTTCTATTTCACGGGAAAGCTTCGGCTGGGAAAAAGGAATTGTTCTTGAAAATGGGGCGTGTGCTACTGCAGACACTGTGCTCAACCTAGGTCCACCGAATGCTCTGATGTCATCACTGAGGTCACAGAATTCCACTGTGCGCCTGGCAACCTTGCAAACATAACAGCCCTGGTGAGCACTAGGCAGTACTGCTGGTTCACTAAGTGGTACAAGTTTTTCAGCCATTTAGGAGACTTGACCATTTTTATTTGTATTGAATCATTTCAACGGATTGCCCAAGAGCCAAGAAGGGCCAACCTGTAGGGAAGAGGAGGAGTTGGACATCTCTTGAGGCATCTTCTAAGGGAGACTTCTAGTTGGTACGATGGAACGGCGACAAAAGAGGAAACATCTGGAAAATGAAGAGTCCCAGGAAACTGCCGAGAACGGTGGAGGTATGTGGGGGGCAACTTGTCTGGGGCACATGGGTTTCTGCCAAACTGAAGCTTCTCCAGGAAGCGGGGGACTGAGAACGTGTCACCTGTGAAGCAGGGAGCGAGAGACCTTGTCTCACTGATGCTGCCGTATCTATCCAGAGGGTCCCTGTGGTGTGAGACGGCACAGAATGGCCAGATGCCCCCTGGGAGATGGGAGGTCAGCTCCGCTGGTCTGAGGACTCTCTCCTGGGGCAGCCGGGCCTGGAGCTTTGTCGGACTCACAGCAGGCTGCATCCTGCTTGCACAGACCTAGAGGTGCAGCTTTTCTCAGACCCCGATTTCTCTCTTATTCTCTTGGATCTTTCCCTGGGGTCATGAGGTGGGGGATGTGAAGGATGCAAGGATGCTGAGAGAGACCCATGAGTTGCTTGGCCTCTTTTACCAAAGTGGAAAGAGAAGCCCCATGAGTTGAAGGCCCTGTTGAAAAATATCTTGACAAGTGGAATGCACTTTGAAAGAAGATTGTTTGTCTAGGGATGGTGTCATATTGAAAGCAAGGAGGATTTATTCCTTCAACAGGAAGAATTTCCCAAAGGAGATCAAGGGAAGGGAAGGGTTTTCCAGAGACTGAGACCGCATGAGCGGGGGTGAGAAATGTCCTCAGGGTCCTGCGGGGAGCTCTGAGAGCCACGGGCCACGTGGTGCCTGCGTGCATTAAATGTAGGCGAGTAGCTTGCCCTGGGAGAGGGGTGGTCACCCCAGAGCTCCAGCTAGAGGCCTCTGCCCCAGATTAGAGCCCAGTAGCTCCTACCAGGCCCAGGGCACTGGAGACTGTAGGATGGGCCCTGGGAATGGAGCTCTAGACAGCAGGCAGATTTCCAGGCAGTGGCTGGGACAGGCTGGGGAAGGCAATGACTGCCCCTGACCATTCAGAATATTTTGCTCTATGTTCCTGTGTGTGTGTGTGTGAGAGAGTGAGTGTGTGTGTGTGTGTGTGTGCGTGTGTGTGTGTGGTAGTGCAGAGAAGAGTGAGATGAATGGGGGTAGAGTGCTTACAAGATATAACATCTGTGTGGTAAAGTTCTTGTCACCCTGCCTGGAGCTGGCTGACACTCGGCGTACCTAGGAGTGTATACAGAATTCTTGTTAGGGGTGTTTTAGGAGACAGTAACTCATACACCCATGTACACTCTGATACAGCAAAAATATCACACACCCCACATATAACTTCCTTATTAAACCACACACAGCACATGGAGGTATATACACGCATCCCTCCTATACTACGTTCTCATACAACCCACCTGTATCACAATCCTCTCCTCCAACACCAAACGCTGGAGATGAGATATGTATATAGACACACACACTATATATATAGGACACACACACACACACACACTATATATACATGTATTTCCTCAACTCTTGCACAAACACAGCTAACTTCAGCCATCTCTAAATACCTCTGTAAGAACCAGTCACGTGTCATACACACCACCCTTATAACACATTCTTGAGTAATGCCAGACCCGCTTTGTACAAACCACAGAAAACCACAGTCTCAGTAACCCATGTCAGGATTGCCAGAGAAAATATGGGCTATCCAGTTCAATTTGAATTCCAGATAAACAACAAGTAATTTTTCAGTATCCGTATGTCCCACATATTGTATGGGCCCTACTTACACTAAAACTAAGTCAGGCCAAATACTGCATGGGAATACTTACACTAAAAAATTATTCTGGGTTTATCTGAAACTGAAATTTAACTGGGTGCCTTGTATTCTTGTTCGCTAAGTCTGGCAACCCTTATATACTTACCACCAGCTGATGTATTATATATTTATTGTAGTTTTGTTTAGTGTGTGTCTTCCCCTACTAGAATGTGCAGCGTTACCAAAGACTACAACAATGGAAGAGTGCCGGATACACAGGAGTAGCTGCTTACTGAATCTTGGTGAATGAATGAATGAACACGCACCATAAACACAAGCCACACCATGTAATGAGGAAAAGTTACATGTCCCAGAATTCCTGACTTGTGAACAGAAACCATGCACACAAAGGCCACAGACACAGATAGACACGTCTGCACTGTGCTCCCCATGCCAACCCCACACTTACCACAGACTTAACTGATACACATCACTCACTCGTCCCACACACTCACAGTCACCACCGAGGCCTACATTACCAACTAGACAGTGTGAGAATAAGTATTGATTGGAATTAAATCCTGGAGGATCCACTGGGAACCACACTCTCAACTGTGTGTATCCACTGCACCTGACACGTGTCACACACTCAGTAAATATCTGTGGACAGAGGACTGATGAACCCACCCTGAGCCTTTCATTCCTCCCTCAGGAATCTCGAAGTCACAAGAGGATCCCCCTCGGCTTGGATCCACTGTGGTGGCCCAAGGCTGCAGCCCAGGGGCAGGGGAGGTCTCCTCTGCCTCTAAATACTTCTTCTGTACTTCTACTCTGCGCAAGCTCAGCTACGCTGGTAAGGGCGCGGGGCTCCTCAGGTGAGGGGGTGCTTGGCTGTGAGGCAGGAGGCACACAGATCCCAGGGAGGCTGAGAGGAAATCCAGGGTCATCAGAGGTGATGAGGGCTCTGTGGAGGAGCCTGGGCAGGATGCCTGAGCTGTTCCGAGGGCATGGATGCCAGCTGAGTCTGGGAGTGTGTGTGTGAATACTGCTACTACCATGGTGGGGAAGTCAAGGAGCAGGGGCCGGAAAGGTCTGGGCTTGAGGTGGAGGGAAGAGGGACCAGATTAAGCATCTTCAGAGGAAAATGTAGGCTTTGTCTTTGCCTTTGCTTCCAGAGAAGGACAGAGTTCTGCATTATCCACCTCCAGCCTGAGAGCAGGACCATCCAGCTCAGGTGTACACAGCTCACACATACACGTGCCCTACAGGCACAGCCCTTCTCAGTGCACATCAACCCCAAGCACGTGCTCCACAGTACTCTCCTGCACCACAGCCCCATTCCACAAGGAATGCACCACCGATATTCCCAAACTCACACTCCTCGTCGTACACGCATCCAGCCGCATCCCTCACATACTACAGCCCTCACCACCATACTCCACACCCCTGTATATAGACACCGCTCCAGTATCCCCCCCACGCACATTAAAAGCCCACAGATGACACCCGATACACCACTCCGTCCTACGGCCAACAGACACCAAGCTCACGACATAGCTATGTCGTGCCAATGTCCCTCTCTCGTCTACCACACCTGCTCCCTCAGCTTCCGGCATGCCCCATGCATGTTATTATGATTTTCATTTCCTTTTTCAGGAATCCGGAGATTTCATCGAGACACTGCCCAGCCTAGACCACCCCTAGCCCAGGATCAGGAAGAAGGAGAGACCACTTCCCCATCACACTGTGTCTCCTCCTCACCCTCTTCAACCTGTAAGAACTATCTGCACCCAGACAAAGAGGAAAGGGGCATGAAAATATACTACATGCAGGTACAAGTGAACAAGGGTGTCGCTGTCTCCTGGAAGACAAAGAAACCCTTGGGGTTGCCTGAAAAGCAGCTGACGATAGAAGAAGTGACCCTTCCTGAGGATGTGTGCGCAGTAGCCACTGACCCCTCTTCTGATGTGTCCACCAAAAGCCTCCTGTCTGACAGTGAGCCCACTGGGGAGGAGAAAGAGTATGAGGAAAGGGCAGAGTCAGGCAGCCCATCAGGGCCACCTGCCGTCGAGGAGAGACCCAGCGCCAAGACAGCGGACTGGATGCTGACCATGGAGACTAGCTTCAGGTGCATGGCTTGCTGCCGGGTCTTCCCCACCTTGGAGATCCTCCAGCAGCACGTGAAGTTCGGCGTCCTGCAGGGCTTCAGCTGCCGTGTCTTTCATCTCAACATGGCCCAGTGGATGGGCAATGTGGAATCCGAGAGCACCCCTGAGGAGGAGGAGGAGGAGGTGGAGGAGGAGGAGGAGGAGGAGGAGGAGGAAGAGAAGCAAGAAGAAAAGGAGAATGAGGGAGAGCAGCCCACGGGGGAAGGCCCCAGCCCAAAGAGACCCCGCAGGCAGGGTCTTTTCTCTCCTTTGAGTTCCAAACAGCAACTGAGATTCATGGGACAGAAGATCCTGGAAGACGGTGTGGCCGTCCCTTGGAAGAGGTAAGGCTTGAGGCTGGCAGTCTTCTGAGCCTATGTCACGAGGGCCCAGAGGAGTCTAAGGGAAGGAGCCGCACACATGTGCTGGTTGACCTAATGGCTCTGCGGTTGCATCAAATGGGACACACCCAGCACTAACAAAGGCATTGACCTCTGTTGACGTAAACAAGAAGGTGGAGCCTTTTCCTAGGAGTTTTCTCAGGGTCTGCACGATGGACCTCAACTCTTAGAGGATGTACTGCCAGCAGCTCCTTCTCGGCAGAGAGAGCCAGGAGTGGTCTCAAGAGAGGACAGGGGCCCTTGCAGGACCAGAACTTTGAGGTCTGAGAGCCTTGGGCCTGAGCCGAGATCTCACCCTGACCACTGTACCTAGCCTTCTGTGACAAAGGGGAATAGGAAAGAGAGTCACGTGGAAATGAGGTCCCCCGAGATATGGAAATGTTCCAGAACCTTCGTGGCGTGGTAGTTGATCTGGAGCCAAGCTCACTGTGGTGTGTGTGGCTCTGAGCATTAAGGCAATGCTGGAGGGTAACCCTGACCAGCAGAGCTTGGAGTGCTTCTTGTCTCTTCCTGTTCTACCTCATTTGCTTTATCCCTTCCAGGGAGAAGAAAGGACCCTCGGGAGAGTAGCAGACAGAATGCCGTGGTCTGAAGGAGGATGAAGGGACCGGCACTCAGTCTAACATCATATGACAATAGAAGCGTCCTATGCAATAAAGGGCATTTTCCAAACCTTTCCTGGAGCTTTGATTTAATGACATTTTTCTATCTATGCATCTATCTGTCAGCTACATCTGTATCTTTCAAGGTTTGTGAACAAGCTTTCACATAAGCACTAGAGACGTCCACCAGCATTTTCCAGAAGAGGCCTGCAAATTGCTGGGGACTCCTCACAAATAGGGAACGGCCACAACCCCTGCCACACAGACTCTGCGCGTGGCCCTCCTGACGTACTCCCACTCTCTCTCTGAATTTCCCAACGTCTGAGATGAGGGTGCTGGCTGGAGGCAATGATCACGTGCAGGCTGAACCTTCTCCAGATTCTGATTCTCTTCCTGGGCCTATCGTCCTCAAGCACAGTTTCCATGTCCCTGGCCACACTGATCTCTCTCCTTCAGTCCTTCCCTCCCTCCCTCTCCTGCCCCCCAGTGCAGAGAATACTTTTTTGCATTTGAGACGACATTTATTTTTTGTTCACAGAATTCTCACCTGTTTTACTGTGGCCTCCGTTGTGAACATTCCAAAGCTGAGAATTTTCTTTTTTTCTCCCTCATTTCTGCTGAGTCTTTACCTTCCTAATGCAGTGAGCTCACAGTGCCTAGCTGACTGGATGAGGAAAAAAAATCCAGGGAGCAAAGAGAAATAATAAAAGAATATCTCAGTTAATTTTTCATAGTGTTATCCAACTATATATTTTTAAAATTTTGGAATAATATTAGGAAACTTCTCTTTATAAAAAACTGAATTATTGGGCTTCCCTGGTGGAGCGGTAGTTAAGAATATGCCTGCGAATGCAGGGGACATGGGTTCGAGCCCTGGTCTGGGAAGATCCCACGTGCCACGGAGTAACTAAGCCCGCGCGCCACAACTACTGAGCCTGCGCTCTAGAGCCCGTGTGCCACATCAACCGAGCCCACGTGCCACGACTACGGAAGCCTGCGTGCCTAGAGCCCATGCTCCACAACAAGAGAAGCCACTGCAATGAGAAGCCCGTGCACCACAGCCAAGAGGAGCCCCGGCGCACTGCAACTAGAGAACACCCGCTAGCAGCAACAAAGACCCAATGCAGCCCAAAATAAATTAATTAACTTAAAAAAATTGAATTAGTTTCAAGGGTACAATGTATAAAAGTACAATAAAAGCCCCCCTTCATAACCCCCCAACCCCACTCTCAAGATGGAATAGATATGCTGTGATACAATTTATAGTCGTAGTACTACTACTCCTCCCACCGCATCCGAAATCCTCTGAGCCAGGTGCAGCAGCTTCCTTTCACAATGCTAGGACCCGCCACAAGACAGATGATAATCCCTTTGGACATTTCAAGGAGCGGCACCAGGGGAACAGTACCTGGGAAAGGCCACTGACAGCTCAGAATATCCATGGCATTTCTAGAGCCTCGGCACTGCTCTCGCTCTGGGAATGAAGGTCCAAAAAGCACATCGGAGAATGTTCATAGTTGTAAACAAGCTCCACCTTTGAAACACAATCTACATAGAACCACATATACAAGCCTGCACAATGGATGAAGCCAAGGTCTCCTCCATGATTTCCCTTCTGACCACCTTATTGTCTCCTCAACCATAAAAGGTGAACTTGAAACTCAGGACCTTGCCTTGTCGCCAGAAACATCCAAGCTTGGATCAGTCTTTCTAAGACCAGATACTTGCTCTCTGAACTATTAGAGACTTGTCACATACACACAGGTAGAACAGGATTATTTCTATCTACCTGGGGACCTGGAGTCTTTCACATTGCTCCTGTTAAAACTCTCACAACAGCAAAACTTTACCTACAAAGGGTTCAAGCTATGACACTCCCAATTTCCACAAACCTCCTCAGCTCTTGTGAGTCACATGCAGCCAATTCCAGGAATTGGAAACATGGTTGTGAGGATGAAACTGACTTTGGGGCTCCCCTTGGATATGGTCTTCCAGACTTACCAAAAGGCCATTCAGAGGACGGTTTACCCCACCTCAGGGAAACCCGAGGCAGTACTTGCAGTCAAGGGCTGGCCATGGCTTCTGAGCTACATCCAAAAAGAATTTCATACTGTACCTGGATCTGCTGAAGCCATTTCTGACTGTCCGAGAGCCAGCATGTACCGCTCCTCAACTGCCTCCATTGTGGATCATCAGTAGGGCTGTCAGATTTAGTCAATAAAAGTACAGGATACCCAGTTAAACTTGAACTTCACATGAATAATAAGTCATTATTTTTAGTATAAGTACATCCTATGAACTATTTGGGGCATACTTATCTTAAAAATATACTTGTTGTTTTTCTGACATTCATATTTATCTAAACAGCCTATATTTTATCTGTCAACCCTACCCTTCAGAAATGATGGAGGCTCATAGAGATCCAGGAGACGCCTCAGCGCCTCCTCAGCTTTTATTTCTACGTCCTGGACAGCGAGCACGTACCTTCCACTCCCAGTCATTGGCTAGAATGGAGGATATTCTCTGTTTTAGAGCTTTTTCTACTTGTCATTGTTATTATCTTCCTTATTTTAAAGAGATGTTTATTTTCTCCCAAACTTAATAGCTCATCCAAAAGTATTTCAAAGTTCATTAGACAAGGGAAAAACAACATGGTTCTGAAAAGTGAAGGAAACCGCCTGGTGTTTAGTCAAGAAGTAGTAGGGAGATTGAAAAAGCCAAACTTAATAAGCAAATCTCTCCAAGGGTATTTTCAGAGCTTGATACCCTCCCACACCCTGAAAATATTATTACATCAAGAATGTAGAACTGCTAACCAAATGTAAGGCTCCCATATGATTCTATCAAACTGAGGATGCTTCTTTACTAAGCAGTGAGCACACTTGCTGCCCCAGGGACCTTGGCAGTTGCAACGTAGGGCTCTTCCCTTTGGGATGGAAACAGCAAGTTTTCCTGTGGTCTACACACTGGCCCCCAAAATACTACACTCCCAATACTTGTCAACTTTAAGTATTTTTCTACATATCTCCATTTTTCTGTTACTATTTGGACTACATCCTAGACTTGACACTACGTAAATTGCATTCAAGGAGGTATTTTTAAAAGTTGGTAGGAAACCTTAAATCTATAGCTTGCAGTCCCTGGCTTACTTTCATCCAGGTGCATAAGGGTTTTCAAAAGTAGTCAGGTTAGTTACCCCATATCACAGCCCCACGCTTGTGTCACAGGTATAAAAATGGAACATGCTATTTAAGGTTTTAGTTGCCAAATCATCAAGCCTCCCAGACAGAGGCAATAGAGCAAAATGATTACAGAGGCATGGATTTTGATTTGCTCCAGTGTCTTGGGCAAGTCACTTGGCCTCTGTATGTATTTGTACTTATCTGCACTTATCTGTCACTTGGGGGTCATAATTGTACCTGGTCCATGGGTACGTTGTACAAATGATCTGTAAGGTAGTTACAAGAAACCGACACAGAGTAAGCACTCCACAGACATTGGCTATTAGCTATTGGAAATAGTTCTCCGTGAAACAGATGACTTTATCAGTGGATGACACGGTGGGAGACAGTGAATCACAGAATCACAGCATGTTGAAAGTGACCTAGTTCACACTCTTATGTGAAAAGAAGAAAAGTGTGCATGGGTAGAAAATGTCTGAAACTTTACCTAACAAATAGTTCATCATGTTAGCATGGAGGATTAGAATAAATCAGGAAAGGAGGAAAGAAAAACTTGAGTGTCATTCAATTTCTCTATCATTTGTGTTTCTACACTGAGACTCTGAATACACTGGAAGTGCAAATTTTTTTAATGTGGCGGGATAAAGGTTTTCAAGGTTTCCTGATCCATCCATATTATTATCTCAGAATTGCTGGCAGTTCTTGCCATCTTCGGATCTACACCCATGTGAGTCAGTGGGCCATTCTGGACGGAGGAGATAATAGAGCAGAAGTGAAGTGAGAGGAAAGGAGAGAAAAGATTTTCTCTTTTCTCTTCAAAGAGGAAAGGTCTTTGGAATGGGAACAACTCACAACCAAACTTTGGGGAAAGGATGTGATGGAAAACGAGACAAACATCCTACCCCTGTGATGAGAAGGATTCCCTGGGCTGGATGGAGGGAGGTCACAGGTGGCTGGCGAGGAAACCAACTAGCGAGAAACACACACAAGGGCAGAGTAAACACCCTGAGGCCACTCAGCCTGACTCCATGCAAACATATGTCCAGCAGACAGCCCTTCACCTGTGGCTCCCCAGCAAGACAGGTACCTTGGGGGTGCCAACTCATTCTGAGTCCATTATGCCTGGCCATTCATAAACCGCTGTCTAACGTGTGAGGAATAAACTCTCAATGTGTATGAGGAAATTGGGGAAGGAGTTTGAAAAGTTACTTAAACGAAAGAAAAGAAGTTCAGGAAGGCAGGATGGTAGAGAGACAAGAAAAAGACCTTAAAAGATAGAAAGGATTTGCCAAAGAAGAGAAAGAAAAAGAAATGATTCCGAATGAGTTAACCTGCAGCTAGGAAGTTAAGGAAGATTATTGATGGGTGAAGACTATGGAATAAAGCGAAAAAAATTTATCCAAAATTGCTGAGAATATGGTAAGCAGCATGATTATCAAATTATGAATTGGCTGCAATGGCATTCTAGGGGAGCACTAGGAAGGGGAAGCAAATGTTCCTGAGATGACAGTAGCAGGTGGAAAGTTGTTTCAGGGGAAGATCAGTCTTGCAGAGGGTGTATCAGAGTAGGGCAAGTGTGAGCAAGCAAAGAAATACTAAGTGTATATGGTTCCTTCACTGAGTGCACCCAGCCCCGTGGTCAGCCTTGAGAACAAGCAGCACTTCAGGTACTGGAGCTACATTTCAGTCATCAAGACTTGAGAAGACACCCTTAACTCAGGTCTTCTCTTCAAACTCCATCGTTCCTTCTTGACCTTCATTTGGCCTCTTCACTTACCCTCAAGCTGTGGACTGAGGCCACAGAGCAAGATGGATCACTAGTGTCCTCCATCCCCGAGAGACTGTGGTTCACATCAGTGGAGCACCAAAGGCAATAACCAAGTAACAGACACAAGAGTGTATGAAGAAGAAGAGATTCTGATAAGGCTTTCTGTGACAGTGTGGGCCAAGTCGGATCTATATGGCTGGTATCACGTGAATTATGAGCAGCCTTAGGGGAGAAGTTCTCAGAAGGCAGAGCCTGGCTCTCTAGAGGCTCTGTGTCCTCAGAGCCCACTCCAAGACCTCAGTTACAGCTTCGGCCCCCAATATCTCTCCCTCTGCCTGCTCACAGTTTTTGAAGTCTTCTTTCCTCCACATTTCTCTTGAGAGGTGGAGGAGGAAGATGAGCTTCAGGCCAGCTCAGACTCCCCTGGGATCCCAGCAGGATGCCTATCATTAACCTCCCACCTTCTAGGAAGCTCCTAAGATCTTCACATTTGGGGCAGTTCTCATTTCAGCTGTGCTTCAAATTGCTGGCTGGAGACGGCCTGTTGGAACGTGGCAAAAAGCAAGTAGCAGTCCTTCGGGCAGTCTGGCCCTTCTCGACTGTCAGACATCTTCAGGGATATTCTAGGAAATGTTGTTTGTTCTAGAGAAGGGAGGGAAACAATCCAATTGTCCAATAATGCTTGAATGGAAAATAAATGATGCTATATGCATGTGATCAAATAATATCAAACAGTCAAAAATCAAAGACCTAGATCTATATGGATTCACGTGGATAAATCTTGAAAACATAATATTGATTGAAAGAAAATAAGATAAAGAATGTTAGATTGTGATAACAGGTATGTAATATTTAAATATTTAAATCAATTCAACATATTGCTTCTATACATAGAGATGCAAGAAAATAAACTTTATCCAAAGAACACATTATTTACATTTAATATGCTCATTTATCTAGGAGACCCAAAAGAACCCACAGATAAACTAGCAGGAACTAATAAGACGGTTCAACAAGGCACACACATACAAGATCAATAAATTTTAGAAGTCAATCAGGCTCTTCTACACTGGCGATAACAAATTAGAAACTGTAAAAGAAAATAAGAAAAAAAGAAGATCTAAAAATAGTCACAAGAGCCATATAAATTATTTAGAGCTAAGCATACGTAGAAGGCAATATAACTAACAAACTGAGTACGAACAGATAAACTCCGCCCAACCCAAGGTTAGGAAAAGACTGTTGTTACTTTATGAGAACAGACCCTCTTCTTACGGAGCAGATCAGTAAGTGAGAGTGAATCAAAGAAACACAGCATTTGAAAAGTCAGCTAGTCCAAGCCTCTTGATCGCACATACAGAAGCTGAAGCCCAGATAGGTTGAGTTACTTGCTAAAGGGCCCAAAGTCCTGACTCAAGGACTAGCATTTTTCACTCAGTCGCAAGACACAATCAAATGCAGTACCTTGGAAAGAGATGGGGAAAAAATGAAGAAATCAATTATATAGTTCCTCATCTTTAAGTACAGAAAGAGCCGTGACAAAATTACACGTATTGAGGGAAAATTGAAGTGCAGAGTTTAAAATGTCAATAATCCACAGGGAAACTGGAGACCATTTAAAATATTCATATTAAATCTCTCTAGAAAAGACATTAAAAGATCTCCAATCAAAATGTGAATTTTATAATAGACATGGTATGATACAATTTATAATAGATATGGTATGAACCTTTCTATTTCACGGGAAAGCTTCGGCTGGGAAAAAGGAATTGTTCTTGAAAATGGGGCGTGTGCTACTGCAGACACTGTGCTCAACCTAGGTCCACCGAATGCTCTGATGTCATCACTGAGGTCACAGAATTCCACTGTGCGCCTGGCAACCTTGCAAACATAACAGCCCTGGTGAGCACTAGGCAGTACTGCTGGTTCACTAAGTGGTACAAGTTTTTCAGCCATTTAGGAGACTTGACCATTTTTATTTGTATTGAATAATGTCAACGGATTGCCCAAGAGCCAAGAAGGGCCAACCTGTAGGGAAGAGGAGGAGTTGGACATCTCTTGAGGCATCTTCTAAGGGAGACTTCTAGTTGGTACGATGGAACGGCGACAAAAGAGGAAACATCTGGAAAATGAAGAGTCCCAGGAAACTGCCGAGAACGGTGGAGGTATGTGGGGGGCAACTTGTCTGGGGCACATGGGTTTCTGCCAAACTGAAGCTTCTCCAGGAAGCGGGGGACTGAGAACGTGTCACCTGTGAAGCAGGGAGTGAGAGACCTTGTCTCACTGATGCTGCCGTATCTATCCAGAGGGTCCCTGTGGTGTGAGACGGCACAGAATGGCCAGATGCCCCCTGGGAGATGGGAGGTCAGCTCCGCTGGTCTGAGGACTCTCTCCTGGGGCAGCCGGGCCTGGAGCTTTGTCGGACTCACAGCAGGCTGCATCCTGCTTGCACAGACCTAGAGGTGCAGCTTTTCTCAGACCCCGATTTCTCTCTTATTCTCTTGGATCTTTCCCTGGGGTCATGAGGTGGGGGATGTGAAGGATGCAAGGATGCTGAGAGAGACCCATGAGTTGCTTGGCCTCTTTTACCAAAGTGGAAAGAGAAGCCCCATGAGTTGAAGGCCCTGTATAAAAATATCTTGACAAGTGGAATGCACTTTGAAAGAAGATTGTTTGTCTAGGGATGGTGTCATATTGAAAGCAAGGAGGATTTATTCCTTCAACAGGAAGAATTTTCCAAAGGAGATCAAGGGAAGGGAAGGGTTTTCCAGAGACTGAGACCGCGTGAGCGGGGGTGAGAAATGTCCTCAGGGTCCTGCGGGGAGCTCTGAGAGCCACGGGCCACGTGGTGCCTGCGTGCATTAAATGTAGGCGAGTAGCTTGCCCTGGGAGAGGGGTGGTCACCCCAGAGCTCCAGCTAGAGGCCTCTGCCCCAGATTAGAGCCCAGTAGCTCCTACCAGGCCCAGGGCACTGGAGACTGTAGGATGGGCCCTGGGAATGGAGCTCTAGACAGCAGGCAGATTTCCAGGCAGTGGCTGGGACAGGCTGGGGAAGGCAATGACTGCCCCTGACCATTCAGAATATTTTGCTCTATGTTCCTGTGTGTGTGTGTGTGAGAGAGTGAGTGTGTGTGTGTGTGTGTGTGCGTGTGTGTGTGTGGTAGTGCAGAGAAGAGTGAGATGAATGGGGGTAGAGTGCTTACCAGATATAACATCTGTGTGGTAAAGTTCTTGTCACCCTGCCTGGAGCTGGCTGACACTCGGCGTACCTAGGAGTGTATACAGAATTCTTGTTAGGGGTGTTTTAGGAGACAGTAACTCATACACCCATGTACACTCTGATACAGCAAAAATATCACACACCCCACATATAACTTCCTTATTAAACCACACACAGCACATGGAGGTATATACACGCATCCCTCCTATACTACGTTCTCATACAACCCACCTGTATCACAATCCTCTCCTCCAACACCAAACGCTGGAGATGAGATATGTATATAGACACACACACTATATATATAGGACACACACACACACACACTGTATATACATGTATTTCCTCAACTCTTGCACAAACACAGCTAACTTCAGCCATCTCTAAATACCTCTGTAAGAACCAGTCACGTGTCATACACACCACCCTTATAACACATTCTTGAGTAATGCCAGACCCGCTTTGTACAAACCACAGAAAACCACAGTCTCAGTAACCCATGTCAGGATTGCCAGAGAAAATATGGGCTATCCAGTTCAATTTGAATTCCAGATAAACAACAAGTAATTTTTCAGTATCCGTATGTCCCACATATTGTATGGGCCCTACTTACACTAAAACTAAGTCAGGCCAAATACTGCATGGGAATACTTACACTAAAAAATTATTCTGGGTTTATCTGAAACTGAAATTTAACTGGGTGCCTTGTATTCTTGTTCGCTAAGTCTGGCAACCCTTATATACTTACCACCAGCTGATGTATTATATATTTATTGTAGTTTTGTTTAGTGTGTGTCTTCCCCTACTAGAATGTGCAGCGTTACCAAAGACTACAACAATGGAATAGTGCCGGATACACAGGAGTAGCTGCTTACTGAATCTTGGTGAATGAATGAATGAACACGCACCATAAACACAAGCCACACCATGTAATGAGGAAAAGTTACATGTCCCAGAATTCCTGACTTGTGAACAGAAACCATGCACACAAAGGCCACAGACACAGATAGACACGTCTGCACTGTGCTCCCCATGCCAACCCCACACTTACCACAGACTTAACTGATACACATCACTCACTCTTCCCACACACTCACAGTCACCACCGAGGCCTACATTACCAACTAGACAGTGAGAGAATAAGTATTGATTGGAATTAAATCCTGGAGGATCCACTGGGAACCACACTCTCAACTGTGTGTATCCACTGCACCTGACACGTGTCACACACTCAGTAAATATCTGTGGACAGAGGACTGATGAACCCACCCTGAGCCTTTCATTCCTCCCTCAGGAATCTCGAAGTCACAAGAGGATCCCCCTCGGCTTGGATCCACTGTGGTGGCCCAAGGCTGCAGCCCAGGGGCAGGGGAGGTCTCCTCTGCCTCTAAATACTTCTTCTGTACTTCTACTCTGCGCAAGCTCAGCTACGCTGGTAAGGGCGCGGGGCTCCTCAGGTGAGGGGGTGCTTGGCTGTGAGGCAGGAGGCACACAGATCCCAGGGAGGCTGAGAGGAAATCCAGGGTCATCAGAGGTGATGAGGGCTCTGTGGAGGAGCCTGGGCAGGATGCCTGAGCTGTTCCGAGGGCATGGATGCCAGCTGAGTCTGGGAGTGTGTGTGTGAATACTGCTACTACCATGGTGGGGAAGTCAAGGAGCAGGGGCCGGAAAGGTCTGGGCTTGAGGTGGAGGGAAGAGGGACCAGATTAAGCATCTTCAGAGGAAAATGTAGGCTTTGTCTTTGCCTTTGCTTCCAGAGAAGGACAGAGTTCTGCATTATACACCTCCAGCCTGAGAGCAGGACCATCCAGCTCAGGTGTACACAGCTCACACATACACGTGCCCTCCAGGCACAGCCCTTCTCAGTGCACATCAACCCCAAGCACGTGCTCCACAGTACTCTCCTGCACCACAGCCCCATTCCACAAGGAATGCACCACCGATATTCCCAAACTCACACTCCTCGTCGTACACGCATCCAGCCGCATCCCTCACATACTACAGCCCTCACCACCATACTCCACACCCCTGTATATAGACACCGCTCCAGTATCCCCCCCCACGCACATTAAAAGCCCACAGATGACACCCGATACACCACTCCGTCCTACGGCCAACAGACACCAAGCTCACGACATAGCTATGTCGTGCCAATGTCCCTCTCTCGTCTACCACACCTGCTCCCTCAGCTTCCGGCATGGCCCATGCATGTTATTATGATTTTCATTTCCTTTTTCAGGAATCCGGAGATTTCATCGAGACACTGCCCAGCCTAGACCACCCCTAGCCCAGGATCAGGAAGAAGGAGAGACCGCTTCCCCATCACACTGTGTCTCCTCCTCACCCTCTTCACCCTGTAAGAACTATCTGCACCCAGACAAAGAGGAAAGGGGCATGAAAATATACTACATGCAGGTACAAGTGAACAAGGGTGTCGCTGTCTCCTGGAAGACAAAGAAACCCTTGGGGTTGCCTGAAAAGCAGCTGACGATAGAAGAAGTGACCCTTCCTGAGGATGTGTGCGCAGTAGCCACTGACCCCTCTTCTGATGTGTCCACCAAAAGCCTCCTGTCTGACAGTGAGCCCACTGGGGAGGAGAAAGAGTATGAGGAAAGGGCAGAGTCAGGCAGCCCATCAGGGCCACCTGCTGTCGAGGAGAGACCCAGCGCCAAGACAGCGGACTGGATGCTGACCATGGAGACTAGCTTCAGGTGCATGGCTTGCTGCCGGGTCTTCCCCACCTTGGAGATCCTCCAGCAGCACGTGAAGTTCGGCGTCCTGCAGGGCTTCAGCTGCCGTGTCTTTCATCTCAACATGGCCCAGTGGATGGGCAATGTGGAATCCGAGAGCACCCCTGAGGAGGAGGAGGAGGAGGTGGAGGAGGAGGAGGAGGAGGAGGAGGAGGATGAAGAGAAGCAAGAAGAAAAGGAGAATGAGGGAGAGCAGCCCACGGGGGAAGGCCCCAGCCCAAAGAGACCCCGCAGGCAGGGTCTTTTCTCTCCTTTGAGTTCCAAACAGCAACTGAGATTCATGGGACAGAAGATCCTGGAAGACGGTGTGGCCGTCCCTTGGAAGAGGTAAGGCTTGAGGCTGGCAGTCTTCTGAGCCTATGTCACGAGGGCCCAGAGGAGTCTAAGGGAAGGGGCCGCACACATGTGCTGGTTGACCTAATGGCTCTGCGGTTGCATCAAATGGGACACACCCAGCACTAACAAAGGCATTGACCTCTGTTGACGTAAACAAGAAGGTGGAGCCTTTTCCTAGGAGTTTTCTCAGGGTCTGCACGATGGACCTCAACTCTTAGAGGACGTACTGCCAGCAGCTCCTTCTCGGCAGAGAGAGCCAGGAGTGGTCTCAAGAGAGGACAGGGGCCCTTGCAGGACCAGAACTTTGAGGTCTGAGAGCCTTGGGCCTGAGCCGAGATCTCACCCTGACCACTGTACCTAGCCTTCTGTGACAAAGGGGAATAGGAAAGAGAGTCACGTGGAAATGAGGTCCCCCGAGATATGGAAATGTTCCAGAACCTTCGTGGCGTGGTAGTTGATCTGGAGCCAAGCTCACTGTGGTGTGTGTGGCTCTGAGCATTAAGGCAATGCTGGAGGGTAACCCTGACCAGCAGAGCTTGGAGTGCTTCTTGTCTCTTCCTGTTCTACCTCATTTGCTTTATCCCTTCCAGGGAGAAGAAAGGACCCTCGGGAGAGTAGCAGACAGAATGCCGTGGTCTGAAGGAGGATGAAGGGACCGGCACTCAGTCTAACATCATATGACAATAGAAGCGTCCTATGCAATAAAGGGCATTTTCCAAACCTTTCCTGGAGCTTTGATTTAATGACATTTTTCTATCTATGCATCTATCTGTCAGCTACATCTGTATCTTTCAAGGTTTGTGAACAAGCTTTCACATAAGCACTAGAGACGTCCGCCAGCATTTTCCAGAAGAGGCCTGCAAATTGCTGGGGACTCCTCACAAATAGGGAACGGCCACAACCCCTGCCACACAGACTCTGCGCGTGGCCCTCCTGACGTACTCCCACTCTCTCTCTGAATTTCCCAACGTCTGAGATGAGGGTGCTGGCTGGAGGCAATGATCACGTGCAGGCTGAACCTTCTCCAGATTCTGATTCTCTTCCTGGGCCTATCGTCCTCAAGCACAGTTTCCATGTCCCTGGCCACACTGATCTCTCTCCTTCAGTCCTTCCCTCCCTCCCTCTCCTGCCCCCCAGTGCAGAGAATACTTTTTTGCATTTGAGACGACATTTATTTTTTGTTCACAGAATTCTCACCTGTTTTACTGTGGCCTCCGTTGTGAACATTCCAAAGCTGAGAATTTTCTTTTTTTCTCCCTCATTTCTGCTGAGTCTTTACCTTCCTAATGCAGTGAGCTCACAGTGCCTAGCTGACTGGATGAGGAAAAAAAATCCAGGGAGCAAAGAGAAATAATAAAAGAATATATCAGTTAATTTTTCATAGTGTTATCCAACTACATATTTTTAAAATTTTGGAATAATATTAGGAAACTTCTCTTTATAAAAAACTGAATTATTGGGCTTCCCTGGTGGAGCGGTAGTTAAGAATATGCCTGCGAATGCAGGGGACATGGGTTCGAGCCCTGGTCTGGGAAGATCCCACGTGCCACGGAGTAACTAAGCCCGCGCACCACAACTACTGAGCCTGCGCTCTAGAGCCCGTGTGCCACATCAACCGAGCCCACGTGCCACGACTACGGAAGCCTGCGTGCCTAGAGCCCATGCTCCGCAACAAGAGAAGCCACTGCAATGAGAAGCCCGTGCACCACAGCCAAGAGGAGCCCCGGCGCACTGCAACTAGAGAACACCCGCTAGCAGCAACAAAGACCCAATGCAGCCCAAAATAAATTAATTAACTTAAAAAAATTGAATTAGTTTCAAGGGTACAATGTATAAAAGTACAATAAAAGCCCCCCTTCATAACCCCCCAACCCCACTCTCAAGATGGAATAGATATGCTGTGATACAATTTATAGTCGTAGTACTACTACTCCTCCCACCGCATCCGAAATCCTCTGAGCCAGGTGCAGCAGCTTCCTTTCACAATGCTAGGACCCGCCACAAGACAGATGATAATCCCTTTGGACATTTCAAGGAGCGGCACCAGGGGAACAGTACCTGGGAAAGGCCACTGACAGCTCAGAATATCCATGGCATTTCTAGAGCCTCGGCACTGCTCTCGCTCTGGGAATGAAGGTCCAAAAAGCACATCGGAGAATGTTCATAGTTGTAAACAAGCTCCACCTTTGAAACACAATCTACATAGAACCACATATACAAGCCTGCACAATGGATGAAGCCAAGGTCTCCTCCATGATTTCCCTTCTGACCACCTTATTGTCTCCTCAACCATAAAAGGTGAACTTGAAACTCAGGACCTTGCCTTGTCGCCAGAAACATCCAAGCTTGGATCAGTCTTTCTAAGACCAGATACTTGCTCTCTGAACTATTAGAGACTTGTCACATACACACAGGTAGAACAGGATTATTTCTATCTACCTGGGGACCTGGAGTCTTTCACATTGCTCCTGTTACAACTCTCACAACAGCAAAACTTTACCTACAAAGGGTTCAAGCTATGACACTCCCAATTTCCACAAACCTCCTCAGCTCTTGTGAGTCACATGCAGCCAATTCCAGGAATTGGAAACATGGTTGTGAGGATGAAACTGACTTTGGGGCTCCCCTTGGATATGGTCTTCCAGACTTACCAAAAGGCCATTCAGAGGACGGTTTACCCCACCTCAGGGAAACCCGAGGCAGTACTTGCAGTCAAGGGCTGGCCATGGCTTCTGAGCTACATCCAAAAAGAATTTCATACTGTACCTGGATCTGCTGAAGCCATTTCTGACTGTCCGAGAGCCAGCATGTACCGCTCCTCAACTGCCTCCATTGTGGATCATCAGTAGGGCTGTCAGATTTAGTCAATAAAAGTACAGGATACCCAGTTAAACTTGAACTTCACATGAATAATAAGTCATTATTTTTAGTATAAGTACATCCTATGAACTATTTGGGGCATACTTATCTTAAAAATATACTTGTTGTTTTTCTGACATTCATATTTATCTAAACAGCCTATATTTTATCTGTCAACCCTACCCTTCAGAAATGATGGAGGCTCATAGAGATCCAGGAGACGCCTCAGCGCCTCCTCAGCTTTTATTTCTACGTCCTGGACAGCGAGCACGTACCTTCCACTCCCAGTCATTGGCTAGAATGGAGGATATTCTCTGTTTTAGAGCTTTTCCTACTTGTCATTTTTATTATCTTCCTTATTTTAAAGAGATGTTTATTTTCTCCCAAACTTAATAGCTCATCCAAAAGTATTTCAAAGTTCATTAGACAAGGGAAAAACAACATGGTTCTGAAAAGTGAAGGAAACCGCCTGGTGTTTAGTCAAGAAGTAGTAGGGAGATTGAAAAAGCCAAACTTAATAAGCAAATCTCTCCAAGGGTATTTTCAGAGCTTGATACCCTCCCACACCCTGAAAATATTATTACATCAAGAATGTAGAACTGCTAACCAAATGTAAGGCTCCCATATGATTCTATCAAACTGAGGATGCTTCTTTACTAAGCAGTGAGCACACTTGCTGCCCCAGGGACCTTGGCAGTTGCAACGTAGGGCTCTTCCCTTTGGGATGGAAACAGCAAGTTTTCCTGTGGTCTACACACTGGCCCCCAAAATACTACACTCCCAATACTTGTCAACTTTAAGTATTTTTCTACATATCTCCATTTTTCTGTTACTATTTGGACTACATCCTAGACTTGACACTACGTAAATTGCATTCAAGGAGCTATTTTTAAAAGTTGGTAGGAAACCTTAAATCTATAGCTTGCAGTCCCTGGCTTACTTTCATCCAGGTGCATAAGGGTTTTCAAAAGTAGTCAGGTTAGTTACCCCATATCACAGCCCCACGCTTGTGTCACAGATATAAAAATGGAACATGATATTTAAGGTTTTAGTTGCCAAATCATCAAGCCTCCCAGACAGAGGCAATAGAGCAAAATGATTACAGAGGCATGGATTTTGATTTGCTCCAGTGTCTTGGGCAAGTCACTTGGCCTCTGTATGTATTTGTACTTATCTGCACTTATCTGTCACTTGGGGGTCATAATTGTACCTGGTCCATGGGTACGTTGTACAAATGATCTGTAAGGTAGTTACAAGAAACCGACACAGAGTAAGCACTCCACAGACATTGGCTATTAGCTATTGGAAATAGTTCTCCGTGAAACAGATGACTTTATCAGTGGATGACACGGTGGGAGACAGTGAATCACAGAATCACAGCATGTTGAAAGTGACCTAGTTCACACTCTTATGTGAAAAGAAGAAAAGTGTGCATGGGTAGAAAATGTCTGAAACTTTACCTAACAAATAGTTCATCATGTTAGCATGGAGGATTAGAATAAATCAGGAAAGGAGGAAAGAAAAACTTGAGTGTCATTCAATTTCTCTATCATTTGTGTTTCTACACTGAGACTCTGAATACACTGGAAGTGCAAATTTTTTTAATGTGGCGGGATAAAGGTTTTCAAGGTTTCCTGATCCATCCATATTATTATCTCAGAATTGCTGGCAGTTCTTGCCATCTTCGGATCTACACCCATGTGAGTCAGTGGGCCATTCTGGACGGAGGAGATAATAGAGCAGAAGTGAAGTGAGAGGAAAGGAGAGAAAAGATTTTCTCTTTTCTCTTCAAAGAGGAAAGGTCTTTGGAATGGGAACAACTCACAACCAAACTTTGGGGAAAGGATGTGATGGAAAACGAGACAAACATCCTACCCCTGTGATGAGAAGGATTCCCTGGGCTGGATGGAGGGAGGTCACAGGTGGCTGGCGAGGAAACCAACTAGCGAGAAACACACACAAGGGCAGAGTAAACACCCTGAGGCCACTCAGCCTGACTCCATGCAAACATATGTCCAGCAGACAGCCCTTCACCTGTGGCTCCCCAGCAAGACAGGTACCTTGGGGGTGCCAACTCATTCTGAGTCCATTATGCCTGGCCATTCATAAACCGCTGTCTAACGTGTGAGGAATAAACTCTCAATGTGTATGAGGAAATTGGGGAAGGAGTTTGAAAAGTTACTTAAACGAAAGAAAAGAAGTTCAGGAAGGCAGGATGGTAGAGAGACAAGAAAAAGACCTTAAAAGATAGAAAGGATTTGCCAAAGAAGAGAAAGAAAAAGAAATGATTCCGAATGAGTTAACCTGCAGCTAGGAAGTTAAGGAAGATTATTGATGGGTGAAGACTATGGAATAAAGCGAAAAAAATTTATCCAAAATTGCTGAGAATATGGTAAGCAGCATGATTATCAAATTATGAATTGGCTGCAATGGCATTCTAGGGGAGCACTAGGAAGGGGAAGCAAATGTTCCTGAGATGACAGTAGCAGGTGGAAAGTTGTTTCAGGGGAAGATCAGTCTTGCAGAGGGTGTATCAGAGTAGGGCAAGTGTGAGCAAGCAAAGAAATACTAAGTGTATATGGTTCCTTCACTGAGTGCACCCAGCCCCGTGGTCAGCCTTGAGAACAAGCAGCACTTCAGGTACTGGAGCTACATTTCAGTCATCAAGACTTGAGAAGACACCCTTAACTCAGGTCTTCTCTTCAAACTCCATCGTTCCTTCTTGACCTTCATTTGGCCTCTTCACTTACCCTCAAGCTGTGGACTGAGGCCACAGAGCAAGATGGATCACTAGTGTCCTCCATCCCCGAGAGACTGTGGTTCACATCAGTGGAGCACCAAAGGCAATAACCAAGTAACAGACACAAGAGTGTATGAAGAAGAAGAGATTCTGATAAGGCTTTCTGTGACAGTGTGGGCCAAGTCGGATCTATATGGCTGGTATCACGTGAATTATGAGCAGCCTTAGGGGAGAAGTTCTCAGAAGGCAGAGCCTGGCTCTCTAGAGGCTCTGTGTCCTCAGAGCCCACTCCAAGACCTCAGTTACAGCTTCGGCCCCCAATATCTCTCCCTCTGCCTGCTCACAGTTTTTGAAGTCTTCTTTCCTCCACATTTCTCTTGAGAGGTGGAGGAGGAAGATGAGCTTCAGGCCAGCTCAGACTCCCCTGGGATCCCAGCAGGATGCCTATCATTAACCTCCCACCTTCTAGGAAGCTCCTAAGATCTTCACATTTGGGGCAGTTCTCATTTCAGCTGTGCTTCAAATTGCTGGCTGGAGACGGCCTGTTGGAACGTGGCAAAAAGCAAGTAGCAGTCCTTCGGGCAGCCTGGCCCTTCTCGACTGTCAGACATCTTCAGGGATATTCTAGGAAATGTTGTTTGTTCTAGAGAAGGGAGGGAAACAATCCAATTGTCCAATAATGCTTGAATGGAAAATAAATGATGCTATATGCATGTGATCAAATAATATCAAACAGTCAAAAATCAAAGACCTAGATCTATATGGATTCACGTGGATAAATCTTGAAAACATAATATTGATTGAAAGAAAATAAGATAAAGAATGTTAGATTGTGATAACAGGTATGTAATATTTAAATATTTAAATCAATTCAACATATTGCTTCTATACATAGAGATGCAAGAAAATAAACTTTATCCAAAGAACACATTATTTACATTTAATATGCTCATTTATCTAGGAGACCCAAAAGAACCCACAGATAAACTAGCAGGAACTAATAAGACGGTTCAACAAGGCACACACATACAAGATCAATAAATTTTAGAAGTCAATCAGGCTCTTCTACACTGGCGATAACAAATTAGAAACTGTAAAAGAAAATAAGAAAAAAAGAAGATCTAAAAATAGTCACAAGAGCCATATAAATTATTTAGAGCTAAGCATACGTAGAAGGCAATATAACTAACAAACTGAGTACGAACAGATAAACTCCGCCCAACCCAAGGTTAGGAAAAGACTGTTGTTACTTTATGAGAACAGACCCTCTTCTTACGGAGCAGATCAGTAAGTGAGAGTGAATCAAAGAAACACAGCATTTGAAAAGTCAGCTAGTCCAAGCCTCTTGATCGCACATACAGAAGCTGAAGCCCAGATAGGTTGAGTTACTTGCTAAAGGGCCCAAAGTCCTGACTCAAGGACTAGCATTTTTCACTCAGTCGCAAGACACAATCAAATGCAGTACCTTGGAAAGAGATGGGGAAAAATGAAGAAATCAATTATATAGTTCCTCATCTTTAAGTACAGAAAGAGCCGTGACAAAATTACACGTATTGAGGGAAAATTGAAGTGCAGAGTTTAAAATGTCAATAATCCACAGGGAAACTGGAGACCATTTAAAATATTCATATTAAATCTCTCTAGAAAAGACATTAAAAGATCTCCAATCAAAATGTGAATTTTATAATAGACATGGTATGATACAATTTATAATAGATATGGTATGAACCTTTCTATTTCACGGGAAAGCTTCGGCTGGGAAAAAGGAATTGTTCTTGAAAATGGGGCGTGTGCTACTGCAGACACTGTGCTCAACCTAGGTCCACCGAATGCTCTGATGTCATCACTGAGGTCACAGAATTCCACTGTGCGCCTGGCAACCTTGCAAACATAACAGCCCTGGTGAGCACTAGGCAGTACTGCTGGTTCACTAAGTGGTACAAGTTTTTCAGCCATTTAGGAGACTTGACCATTTTTATTTGTATTGAATCATTTCAACGGATTGCCCAAGAGCCAAGAAGGGCCAACCTGTAGGGAAGAGGAGGAGTTGGACATCTCTTGAGGCATCTTCTAAGGGAGACTTCTAGTTGGTACGATGGAACGGCGACAAAAGAGGAAACATCTGGAAAATGAAGAGTCCCAGGAAACTGCCGAGAACGGTGGAGGTATGTGGGGGGCAACTTGTCTGGGGCACATGGGTTTCTGCCAAACTGAAGCTTCTCCAGGAAGCGGGGGACTGAGAACGTGTCACCTGTGAAGCAGGGAGCGAGAGACCTTGTCTCACTGATGCTGCCGTATCTATCCAGAGGGTCCCTGTGGTGTGAGACGGCACAGAATGGCCAGATGCCCCCTGGGAGATGGGAGGTCAGCTCCGCTGGTCTGAGGACTCTCTCCTGGGGCAGCCGGGCCTGGAGCTTTGTCGGACTCACAGCAGGCTGCATCCTGCTTGCACAGACCTAGAGGTGCAGCTTTTCTCAGACCCCGATTTCTCTCTTATTCTCTTGGATCTTTCCCTGGGGTCATGAGGTGGGGGATGTGAAGGATGCAAGGATGCTGAGAGAGACCCATGAGTTGCTTGGCCTCTTTTACCAAAGTGGAAAGAGAAGCCCCATGAGTTGAAGGCCCTGTTGAAAAATATCTTGACAAGTGGAATGCACTTTGAAAGAAGATTGTTTGTCTAGGGATGGTGTCATATTGAAAGCAAGGAGGATTTATTCCTTCAACAGGAAGAATTTTCCAAAGGAGATCAAGGGAAGGGAAGGGTTTTCCAGAGACTGAGACCGCGTGAGCGGGGGTGAGAAATGTCCTCAGGGTCCTGCGGGGAGCTCTGAGAGCCACGGGCCACGTGGTGCCTGCGTGCATTAAATGTAGGCGAGTAGCTTGCCCTGGGAGAGGGGTGGTCACCCCAGAGCTCCAGCTAGAGGCCTCTGCCCCAGATTAGAGCCCAGTAGCTCCTACCAGGCCCAGGGCACTGGAGACTGTAGGATGGGCCCTGGGAATGGAGCTCTAGACAGCAGGCAGATTTCCAGGCAGTGGCTGGGACAGGCTGGGGAAGGCAATGACTGCCCCTGACCATTCAGAATATTTTGCTCTATGTTCCTGTGTGTGTGTGTGTGAGAGAGTGAGTGTGTGTGTGTGTGTGTGTGCGTGTGTGTGTGTGGTAGTGCAGAGAAGAGTGAGATGAATGGGGGTAGAGTGCTTACCAGATATAACATCTGTGTGGTAAAGTTCTTGTCACCCTGCCTGGAGCTGGCTGACACTCGGCGTACCTAGGAGTGTATACAGAATTCTTGTTAGGGGTGTTTTAGGAGACAGTAACTCATACACCCATGTACACTCTGATACAGCAAAAATATCACACACCCCACATATAACTTCCTTATTAAACCACACACAGCACATGGAGGTATATACACGCATCCCTCCTATACTACGTTCTCATACAACCCACCTGTATCACAATCCTCTCCTCCAACACCAAACGCTGGAGATGAGATATGTATATAGACACACACACTATATATATAGGACACACACACACACACACTGTATATACATGTATTTCCTCAACTCTTGCACAAACACAGCTAACTTCAGCCATCTCTAAATACCTCTGTAAGAACCAGTCACGTGTCATACACACCACCCTTATAACACATTCTTGAGTAATGCCAGACCCGCTTTGTACAAACCACAGAAAACCACAGTCTCAGTAACCCATGTCAGGATTGCCAGAGAAAATATGGGCTATCCAGTTCAATTTGAATTCCAGATAAACAACAAGTAATTTTTCAGTATCCGTATGTCCCACATATTGTATGGGCCCTACTTACACTAAAACTAAGTCAGGCCAAATACTGCATGGGAATACTTACACTAAAAAATTATTCTGGGTTTATCTGAAACTGAAATTTAACTGGGTGCCTTGTATTCTTGTTCGCTAAGTCTGGCAACCCTTATATACTTACCACCAGCTGATGTATTATATATTTATTGTAGTTTTGTTTAGTGTGTGTCTTCCCCTACTAGAATGTGCAGCGTTACCAAAGACTACAACAATGGAATAGTGCCGGATACACAGGAGTAGCTGCTTACTGAATCTTGGTGAATGAATGAATGAACACGCACCATAAACACAAGCCACACCATGTAATGAGGAAAAGTTACATGTCCCAGAATTCCTGACTTGTGAACAGAAACCATGCACACAAAGGCCACAGACACAGATAGACACGTCTGCACTGTGCTCCCCATGCCAACCCCACACTTACCACAGACTTAACTGATACACATCACTCACTCTTCCCACACACTCACAGTCACCACCGAGGCCTACATTACCAACTAGACAGTGAGAGAATAAGTATTGATTGGAATTAAATCCTGGAGGATCCACTGGGAACCACACTCTCAACTGTGTGTATCCACTGCACCTGACACGTGTCACACACTCAGTAAATATCTGTGGACAGAGGACTGATGAACCCACCCTGAGCCTTTCATTCCTCCCTCAGGAATCTCGAAGTCACAAGAGGATCCCCCTCGGCTTGGATCCACTGTGGTGGCCCAAGGCTGCAGCCCAGGGGCAGGGGAGGTCTCCTCTGCCTCTAAATACTTCTTCTGTACTTCTACTCTGCGCAAGCTCAGCTACGCTGGTAAGGGCGCGGGGCTCCTCAGGTGAGGGGGTGCTTGGCTGTGAGGCAGGAGGCACACAGATCCCAGGGAGGCTGAGAGGAAATCCAGGGTCATCAGAGGTGATGAGGGCTCTGTGGAGGAGCCTGGGCAGGATGCCTGAGCTGTTCCGAGGGCATGGATGCCAGCTGAGTCTGGGAGTGTGTGTGTGAATACTGCTACTACCATGGTGGGGAAGTCAAGGAGCAGGGGCCGGAAAGGTCTGGGCTTGAGGTGGAGGGAAGAGGGACCAGATTAAGCATCTTCAGAGGAAAATGTAGGCTTTGTCTTTGCCTTTGCTTCCAGAGAAGGACAGAGTTCTGCATTATCCACCTCCAGCCTGAGAGCAGGACCATCCAGCTCAGGTGTACACAGCTCACACATACACGTGCCCTCCAGGCACAGCCCTTCTCAGTGCACATCAACCCCAAGCACGTGCTCCACAGTACTCTCCTGCACCACAGCCCCATTCCACAAGGAATGCACCACCGATATTCCCAAACTCACACTCCTCGTCGTACACGCATCCAGCCGCATCCCTCACATACTACAGCCCTCACCACCATACTCCACACCCCTGTATATAGACACCGCTCCAGTATCCCCCCCCACGCACATTAAAAGCCCACAGATGACACCCGATACACCACTCCGTCCTACGGCCAACAGACACCAAGCTCACGACATAGCTATGTCGTGCCAATGTCCCTCTCTCGTCTACCACACCTGCTCCCTCAGCTTCCGGCATGGCCCATGCATGTTATTATGATTTTCATTTCCTTTTTCAGGAATCCGGAGATTTCATCGAGACACTGCCCAGCCTAGACCACCCCTAGCCCAGGATCAGGAAGAAGGAGAGACCGCTTCCCCATCACACTGTGTCTCCTCCTCACCCTCTTCACCCTGTAAGAACTATCTGCACCCAGACAAAGAGGAAAGGGGCATGAAAATATACTACATGCAGGTACAAGTGAACAAGGGTGTCGCTGTCTCCTGGAAGACAAAGAAACCCTTGGGGTTGCCTGAAAAGCAGCTGACGATAGAAGAAGTGACCCTTCCTGAGGATGTGTGCGCAGTAGCCACTGACCCCTCTTCTGATGTGTCCACCAAAAGCCTCCTGTCTGACAGTGAGCCCACTGGGGAGGAGAAAGAGTATGAGGAAAGGGCAGAGTCAGGCAGCCCATCAGGGCCACCTGCCGTCGAGGAGAGACCCAGCGCCAAGACAGCGGACTGGATGCTGACCATGGAGACTAGCTTCAGGTGCATGGCTTGCTGCCGGGTCTTCCCCACCTTGGAGATCCTCCAGCAGCACGTGAAGTTCGGCGTCCTGCAGGGCTTCAGCTGCCGTGTCTTTCATCTCAACATGGCCCAGTGGATGGGCAATGTGGAATCCGAGAGCACCCCTGAGGAGGAGGAGGAGGAGGTGGAGGAGGAGGAGGAGGAGGAGGAGGAGGAAGAGAAGCAAGAAGAAAAGGAGAATGAGGGAGAGCAGCCCACGGGGGAAGGCCCCAGCCCAAAGAGACCCCGCAGGCAGGGTCTTTTCTCTCCTTTGAGTTCCAAACAGCAACTGAGATTCATGGGACAGAAGATCCTGGAAGACGGTGTGGCCGTCCCTTGGAAGAGGTAAGGCTTGAGGCTGGCAGTCTTCTGAGCCTATGTCACGAGGGCCCAGAGGAGTCTAAGGGAAGGAGCCGCACACATGTGCTGGTTGACCTAATGGCTCTGCGGTTGCATCAAATGGGACACACCCAGCACTAACAAAGGCATTGACCTCTGTTGACGTAAACAAGAAGGTGGAGCCTTTTCCTAGGAGTTTTCTCAGGGTCTGCACGATGGACCTCAACTCTTAGAGGATGTACTGCCAGCAGCTCCTTCTCGGCAGAGAGAGCCAGGAGTGGTCTCAAGAGAGGACAGGGGCCCTTGCAGGACCAGAACTTTGAGGTCTGAGAGCCTTGGGCCTGAGCCGAGATCTCACCCTGACCACTGTACCTAGCCTTCTGTGACAAAGGGGAATAGGAAAGAGAGTCACGTGGAAATGAGGTCCCCCGAGATATGGAAATGTTCCAGAACCTTCGTGGCGTGGTAGTTGATCTGGAGCCAAGCTCACTGTGGTGTGTGTGGCTCTGAGCATTAAGGCAATGCTGGAGGGTAACCCTGACCAGCAGAGCTTGGAGTGCTTCTTGTCTCTTCCTGTTCTACCTCATTTGCTTTATCCCTTCCAGGGAGAAGAAAGGACCCTCGGGAGAGTAGCAGACAGAATGCCGTGGTCTGAAGGAGGATGAAGGGACCGGCACTCAGTCTAACATCATATGACAATAGAAGCGTCCTATGCAATAAAGGGCATTTTCCAAACCTTTCCTGGAGCTTTGATTTAATGACATTTTTCTATCTATGCATCTATCTGTCAGCTACATCTGTATCTTTCAAGGTTTGTGAACAAGCTTTCACATAAGCACTAGAGACGTCCACCAGCATTTTCCAGAAGAGGCCTGCAAATTGCTGGGGACTCCTCACAAATAGGGAACGGCCACAACCCCTGCCACACAGACTCTGCGCGTGGCCCTCCTGACGTACTCCCACTCTCTCTCTGAATTTCCCAACGTCTGAGATGAGGGTGCTGGCTGGAGGCAATGATCACGTGCAGGCTGAACCTTCTCCAGATTCTGATTCTCTTCCTGGGCCTATCGTCCTCAAGCACAGTTTCCATGTCCCTGGCCACACTGATCTCTCTCCTTCAGTCCTTCCCTCCCTCCCTCTCCTGCCCCCCAGTGCAGAGAATACTTTTTTGCATTTGAGACGACATTTATTTTTTGTTCACAGAATTCTCACCTGTTTTACTGTGGCCTCCGTTGTGAACATTCCAAAGCTGAGAATTTTCTTTTTTTCTCCCTCATTTCTGCTGAGTCTTTACCTTCCTAATGCAGTGAGCTCACAGTGCCTAGCTGACTGGATGAGGAAAAAAAATCCAGGGAGCAAAGAGAAATAATAAAAGAATATCTCAGTTAATTTTTCATAGTGTTATCCAACTATATATTTTTAAAATTTTGGAATAATATTAGGAAACTTCTCTTTATAAAAAACTGAATTATTGGGCTTCCCTGGTGGAGCGGTAGTTAAGAATATGCCTGCGAATGCAGGGGACATGGGTTCGAGCCCTGGTCTGGGAAGATCCCACGTGCCACGGAGTAACTAAGCCCGCGCGCCACAACTACTGAGCCTGCGCTCTAGAGCCCGTGTGCCACATCAACCGAGCCCACGTGCCACGACTACGGAAGCCTGCGTGCCTAGAGCCCATGCTCCACAACAAGAGAAGCCACTGCAATGAGAAGCCCGTGCACCACAGCCAAGAGGAGCCCCGGCGCACTGCAACTAGAGAACACCCGCTAGCAGCAACAAAGACCCAATGCAGCCCAAAATAAATTAATTAACTTAAAAAAATTGAATTAGTTTCAAGGGTACAATGTATAAAAGTACAATAAAAGCCCCCCTTCATAACCCCCCAACCCCACTCTCAAGATGGAATAGATATGCTGTGATACAATTTATAGTCGTAGTACTACTACTCCTCCCACCGCATCCGAAATCCTCTGAGCCAGGTGCAGCAGCTTCCTTTCACAATGCTAGGACCCGCCACAAGACAGATGATAATCCCTTTGGACATTTCAAGGAGCGGCACCAGGGGAACAGTACCTGGGAAAGGCCACTGACAGCTCAGAATATCCATGGCATTTCTAGAGCCTCGGCACTGCTCTCGCTCTGGGAATGAAGGTCCAAAAAGCACATCGGAGAATGTTCATAGTTGTAAACAAGCTCCACCTTTGAAACACAATCTACATAGAACCACATATACAAGCCTGCACAATGGATGAAGCCAAGGTCTCCTCCATGATTTCCCTTCTGACCACCTTATTGTCTCCTCAACCATAAAAGGTGAACTTGAAACTCAGGACCTTGCCTTGTCGCCAGAAACATCCAAGCTTGGATCAGTCTTTCTAAGACCAGATACTTGCTCTCTGAACTATTAGAGACTTGTCACATACACACAGGTAGAACAGGATTATTTCTATCTACCTGGGGACCTGGAGTCTTTCACATTGCTCCTGTTAAAACTCTCACAACAGCAAAACTTTACCTACAAAGGGTTCAAGCTATGACACTCCCAATTTCCACAAACCTCCTCAGCTCTTGTGAGTCACATGCAGCCAATTCCAGGAATTGGAAACATGGTTGTGAGGATGAAACTGACTTTGGGGCTCCCCTTGGATATGGTCTTCCAGACTTACCAAAAGGCCATTCAGAGGACGGTTTACCCCACCTCAGGGAAACCCGAGGCAGTACTTGCAGTCAAGGGCTGGCCATGGCTTCTGAGCTACATCCAAAAAGAATTTCATACTGTACCTGGATCTGCTGAAGCCATTTCTGACTGTCCGAGAGCCAGCATGTACCGCTCCTCAACTGCCTCCATTGTGGATCATCAGTAGGGCTGTCAGATTTAGTCAATAAAAGTACAGGATACCCAGTTAAACTTGAACTTCACATGAATAATAAGTCATTATTTTTAGTATAAGTACATCCTATGAACTATTTGGGGCATACTTATCTTAAAAATATACTTGTTGTTTTTCTGACATTCATATTTATCTAAACAGCCTATATTTTATCTGTCAACCCTACCCTTCAGAAATGATGGAGGCTCATAGAGATCCAGGAGACGCCTCAGCGCCTCCTCAGCTTTTATTTCTACGTCCTGGACAGCGAGCACGTACCTTCCACTCCCAGTCATTGGCTAGAATGGAGGATATTCTCTGTTTTAGAGCTTTTTCTACTTGTCATTGTTATTATCTTCCTTATTTTAAAGAGATGTTTATTTTCTCCCAAACTTAATAGCTCATCCAAAAGTATTTCAAAGTTCATTAGACAAGGGAAAAACAACATGGTTCTGAAAAGTGAAGGAAACCGCCTGGTGTTTAGTCAAGAAGTAGTAGGGAGATTGAAAAAGCCAAACTTAATAAGCAAATCTCTCCAAGGGTATTTTCAGAGCTTGATACCCTCCCACACCCTGAAAATATTATTACATCAAGAATGTAGAACTGCTAACCAAATGTAAGGCTCCCATATGATTCTATCAAACTGAGGATGCTTCTTTACTAAGCAGTGAGCACACTTGCTGCCCCAGGGACCTTGGCAGTTGCAACGTAGGGCTCTTCCCTTTGGGATGGAAACAGCAAGTTTTCCTGTGGTCTACACACTGGCCCCCAAAATACTACACTCCCAATACTTGTCAACTTTAAGTATTTTTCTACATATCTCCATTTTTCTGTTACTATTTGGACTACATCCTAGACTTGACACTACGTAAATTGCATTCAAGGAGGTATTTTTAAAAGTTGGTAGGAAACCTTAAATCTATAGCTTGCAGTCCCTGGCTTACTTTCATCCAGGTGCATAAGGGTTTTCAAAAGTAGTCAGGTTAGTTACCCCATATCACAGCCCCACGCTTGTGTCACAGGTATAAAAATGGAACATGCTATTTAAGGTTTTAGTTGCCAAATCATCAAGCCTCCCAGACAGAGGCAATAGAGCAAAATGATTACAGAGGCATGGATTTTGATTTGCTCCAGTGTCTTGGGCAAGTCACTTGGCCTCTGTATGTATTTGTACTTATCTGCACTTATCTGTCACTTGGGGGTCATAATTGTACCTGGTCCATGGGTACGTTGTACAAATGATCTGTAAGGTAGTTACAAGAAACCGACACAGAGTAAGCACTCCACAGACATTGGCTATTAGCTATTGGAAATAGTTCTCCGTGAAACAGATGACTTTATCAGTGGATGACACGGTGGGAGACAGTGAATCACAGAATCACAGCATGTTGAAAGTGACCTAGTTCACACTCTTATGTGAAAAGAAGAAAAGTGTGCATGGGTAGAAAATGTCTGAAACTTTACCTAACAAATAGTTCATCATGTTAGCATGGAGGATTAGAATAAATCAGGAAAGGAGGAAAGAAAAACTTGAGTGTCATTCAATTTCTCTATCATTTGTGTTTCTACACTGAGACTCTGAATACACTGGAAGTGCAAATTTTTTTAATGTGGCGGGATAAAGGTTTTCAAGGTTTCCTGATCCATCCATATTATTATCTCAGAATTGCTGGCAGTTCTTGCCATCTTCGGATCTACACCCATGTGAGTCAGTGGGCCATTCTGGACGGAGGAGATAATAGAGCAGAAGTGAAGTGAGAGGAAAGGAGAGAAAAGATTTTCTCTTTTCTCTTCAAAGAGGAAAGGTCTTTGGAATGGGAACAACTCACAACCAAACTTTGGGGAAAGGATGTGATGGAAAACGAGACAAACATCCTACCCCTGTGATGAGAAGGATTCCCTGGGCTGGATGGAGGGAGGTCACAGGTGGCTGGCGAGGAAACCAACTAGCGAGAAACACACACAAGGGCAGAGTAAACACCCTGAGGCCACTCAGCCTGACTCCATGCAAACATATGTCCAGCAGACAGCCCTTCACCTGTGGCTCCCCAGCAAGACAGGTACCTTGGGGGTGCCAACTCATTCTGAGTCCATTATGCCTGGCCATTCATAAACCGCTGTCTAACGTGTGAGGAATAAACTCTCAATGTGTATGAGGAAATTGGGGAAGGAGTTTGAAAAGTTACTTAAACGAAAGAAAAGAAGTTCAGGAAGGCAGGATGGTAGAGAGACAAGAAAAAGACCTTAAAAGATAGAAAGGATTTGCCAAAGAAGAGAAAGAAAAAGAAATGATTCCGAATGAGTTAACCTGCAGCTAGGAAGTTAAGGAAGATTATTGATGGGTGAAGACTATGGAATAAAGCGAAAAAAATTTATCCAAAATTGCTGAGAATATGGTAAGCAGCATGATTATCAAATTATGAATTGGCTGCAATGGCATTCTAGGGGAGCACTAGGAAGGGGAAGCAAATGTTCCTGAGATGACAGTAGCAGGTGGAAAGTTGTTTCAGGGGAAGATCAGTCTTGCAGAGGGTGTATCAGAGTAGGGCAAGTGTGAGCAAGCAAAGAAATACTAAGTGTATATGGTTCCTTCACTGAGTGCACCCAGCCCCGTGGTCAGCCTTGAGAACAAGCAGCACTTCAGGTACTGGAGCTACATTTCAGTCATCAAGACTTGAGAAGACACCCTTAACTCAGGTCTTCTCTTCAAACTCCATCGTTCCTTCTTGACCTTCATTTGGCCTCTTCACTTACCCTCAAGCTGTGGACTGAGGCCACAGAGCAAGATGGATCACTAGTGTCCTCCATCCCCGAGAGACTGTGGTTCACATCAGTGGAGCACCAAAGGCAATAACCAAGTAACAGACACAAGAGTGTATGAAGAAGAAGAGATTCTGATAAGGCTTTCTGTGACAGTGTGGGCCAAGTCGGATCTATATGGCTGGTATCACGTGAATTATGAGCAGCCTTAGGGGAGAAGTTCTCAGAAGGCAGAGCCTGGCTCTCTAGAGGCTCTGTGTCCTCAGAGCCCACTCCAAGACCTCAGTTACAGCTTCGGCCCCCAATATCTCTCCCTCTGCCTGCTCACAGTTTTTGAAGTCTTCTTTCCTCCACATTTCTCTTGAGAGGTGGAGGAGGAAGATGAGCTTCAGGCCAGCTCAGACTCCCCTGGGATCCCAGCAGGATGCCTATCATTAACCTCCCACCTTCTAGGAAGCTCCTAAGATCTTCACATTTGGGGCAGTTCTCATTTCAGCTGTGCTTCAAATTGCTGGCTGGAGACGGCCTGTTGGAACGTGGCAAAAAGCAAGTAGCAGTCCTTCGGGCAGTCTGGCCCTTCTCGACTGTCAGACATCTTCAGGGATATTCTAGGAAATGTTGTTTGTTCTAGAGAAGGGAGGGAAACAATCCAATTGTCCAATAATGCTTGAATGGAAAATAAATGATGCTATATGCATGTGATCAAATAATATCAAACAGTCAAAAATCAAAGACCTAGATCTATATGGATTCACGTGGATAAATCTTGAAAACATAATATTGATTGCAAGAAAATAAGATAAAGAATGTTAGATTGTGATAACAGGTATGTAATATTTAAATATTTAAATCAATTCAACATATTGCTTCTATACATAGAGATGCAAGAAAATAAACTTTATCCAAAGAACACATTATTTACATTTAATATGCTCATTTATCTAGGAGACCCAAAAGAACCCACAGATAAACTAGCAGGAACTAATAAGACGGTTCAACAAGGCACACACATACAAGATCAATAAATTTTAGAAGTCAATCAGGCTCTTCTACACTGGCGATAACAAATTAGAAACTGTAAAAGAAAATAAGAAAAAAAGAAGATCTAAAAATAGTCACAAGAGCCATATAAATTATTTAGAGCTAAGCATACGTAGAAGGCAATATAACTAACAAACTGAGTACGAACAGATAAACTCCGCCCAACCCAAGGTTAGGAAAAGACTGTTGTTACTTTATGAGAACAGACCCTCTTCTTACGGAGCAGATCAGTAAGTGAGAGTGAATCAAAGAAACACAGCATTTGAAAAGTCAGCTAGTCCAAGCCTCTTGATCGCACATACAGAAGCTGAAGCCCAGATAGGTTGAGTTACTTGCTAAAGGGCCCAAAGTCCTGACTCAAGGACTAGCATTTTTCACTCAGTCGCAAGACACAATCAAATGCAGTACCTTGGAAAGAGATGGGGAAAAAATGAAGAAATCAATTATATAGTTCCTCATCTTTAAGTACAGAAAGAGCCGTGACAAAATTACACGTATTGAGGGAAAATTGAAGTGCAGAGTTTAAAATGTCAATAATCCACAGGGAAACTGGAGACCATTTAAAATATTCATATTAAATCTCTCTAGAAAAGACATTAAAAGATCTCCAATCAAAATGTGAATTTTATAATAGACATGGTATGATACAATTTATAATAGATATGGTATGAACCTTTCTATTTCACGGGAAAGCTTCGGCTGGGAAAAAGGAATTGTTCTTGAAAATGGGGCGTGTGCTACTGCAGACACTGTGCTCAACCTAGGTCCACCGAATGCTCTGATGTCATCACTGAGGTCACAGAATTCCACTGTGCGCCTGGCAACCTTGCAAACATAACAGCCCTGGTGAGCACTAGGCAGTACTGCTGGTTCACTAAGTGGTACAAGTTTTTCAGCCATTTAGGAGACTTGACCATTTTTATTTGTATTGAATAATGTCAACGGATTGCCCAAGAGCCAAGAAGGGCCAACCTGTAGGGAAGAGGAGGAGTTGGACATCTCTTGAGGCATCTTCTAAGGGAGACTTCTAGTTGGTACGATGGAACGGCGACAAAAGAGGAAACATCTGGAAAATGAAGAGTCCCAGGAAACTGCCGAGAACGGTGGAGGTATGTGGGGGGCAACTTGTCTGGGGCACATGGGTTTCTGCCAAACTGAAGCTTCTCCAGGAAGCGGGGGACTGAGAACGTGTCACCTGTGAAGCAGGGAGCGAGAGACCTTGTCTCACTGATGCTGCCGTATCTATCCAGAGGGTCCCTGTGGTGTGAGACGGCACAGAATGGCCAGATGCCCCCTGGGAGATGGGAGGTCAGCTCCGCTGGTCTGAGGACTCTCTCCTGGGGCAGCCGGGCCTGGAGCTTTGTCGGACTCACAGCAGGCTGCATCCTGCTTGCACAGACCTAGAGGTGCAGCTTTTCTCAGACCCCGATTTCTCTCTTATTCTCTTGGATCTTTCCCTGGGGTCATGAGGTGGGGGATGTGAAGGATGCAAGGATGCTGAGAGAGACCCATGAGTTGCTTGGCCTCTTTTACCAAAGTGGAAAGAGAAGCCCCATGAGTTGAAGGCCCTGTTGAAAAATATCTTGACAAGTGGAATGCACTTTGAAAGAAGATTGTTTGTCTAGGGATGGTGTCATATTGAAAGCAAGGAGGATTTATTCCTTCAACAGGAAGAATTTTCCAAAGGAGATCAAGGGAAGGGAAGGGTTTTCCAGAGACTGAGACCGCGTGAGCGGGGGTGAGAAATGTCCTCAGGGTCCTGCGGGGAGCTCTGAGAGCCACGGGCCACGTGGTGCCTGCGTGCATTAAATGTAGGCGAGTAGCTTGCCCTGGGAGAGGGGTGGTCACCCCAGAGCTCCAGCTAGAGGCCTCTGCCCCAGATTAGAGCCCAGTAGCTCCTACCAGGCCCAGGGCACTGGAGACTGTAGGATGGGCCCTGGGAATGGAGCTCTAGACAGCAGGCAGATTTCCAGGCAGTGGCTGGGACAGGCTGGGGAAGGCAATGACTGCCCCTGACCATTCAGAATATTTTGCTCTATGTTCCTGTGTGTGTGTGTGTGAGAGAGTGAGTGTGTGTGTGTGTGTGTGTGCGTGTGTGTGTGTGGTAGTGCAGAGAAGAGTGAGATGAATGGGGGTAGAGTGCTTACCAGATATAACATCTGTGTGGTAAAGTTCTTGTCACCCTGCCTGGAGCTGGCTGACACTCGGCGTACCTAGGAGTGTATACAGAATTCTTGTTAGGGGTGTTTTAGGAGACAGTAACTCATACACCCATGTACACTCTGATACAGCAAAAATATCACACACCCCACATATAACTTCCTTATTAAACCACACACAGCACATGGAGGTATATACACGCATCCCTCCTATACTACGTTCTCATACAACCCACCTGTATCACAATCCTCTCCTCCAACACCAAACGCTGGAGATGAGATATGTATATAGACACACACACTATATATATAGGACACACACACACACACACTGTATATACATGTATTTCCTCAACTCTTGCACAAACACAGCTAACTTCAGCCATCTCTAAATACCTCTGTAAGAACCAGTCACGTGTCATACACACCACCCTTATAACACATTCTTGAGTAATGCCAGACCCGCTTTGTACAAACCACAGAAAACCACAGTCTCAGTAACCCATGTCAGGATTGCCAGAGAAAATATGGGCTATCCAGTTCAATTTGAATTCCAGATAAACAACAAGTAATTTTTCAGTATCCGTATGTCCCACATATTGTATGGGCCCTACTTACACTAAAACTAAGTCAGGCCAAATACTGCATGGGAATACTTACACTAAAAAATTATTCTGGGTTTATCTGAAACTGAAATTTAACTGGGTGCCTTGTATTCTTGTTCGCTAAGTCTGGCAACCCTTATATACTTACCACCAGCTGATGTATTATATATTTATTGTAGTTTTGTTTAGTGTGTGTCTTCCCCTACTAGAATGTGCAGCGTTACCAAAGACTACAACAATGGAATAGTGCCGGATACACAGGAGTAGCTGCTTACTGAATCTTGGTGAATGAATGAATGAACACGCACCATAAACACAAGCCACACCATGTAATGAGGAAAAGTTACATGTCCCAGAATTCCTGACTTGTGAACAGAAACCATGCACACAAAGGCCACAGACACAGATAGACACGTCTGCACTGTGCTCCCCATGCCAACCCCACACTTACCACAGACTTAACTGATACACATCACTCACTCTTCCCACACACTCACAGTCACCACCGAGGCCTACATTACCAACTAGACAGTGAGAGAATAAGTATTGATTGGAATTAAATCCTGGAGGATCCACTGGGAACCACACTCTCAACTGTGTGTATCCACTGCACCTGACACGTGTCACACACTCAGTAAATATCTGTGGACAGAGGACTGATGAACCCACCCTGAGCCTTTCATTCCTCCCTCAGGAATCTCGAAGTCACAAGAGGATCCCCCTCGGCTTGGATCCACTGTGGTGGCCCAAGGCTGCAGCCCAGGGGCAGGGGAGGTCTCCTCTGCCTCTAAATACTTCTTCTGTACTTCTACTCTGCGCAAGCTCAGCTACGCTGGTAAGGGCGCGGGGCTCCTCAGGTGAGGGGGTGCTTGGCTGTGAGGCAGGAGGCACACAGATCCCAGGGAGGCTGAGAGGAAATCCAGGGTCATCAGAGGTGATGAGGGCTCTGTGGAGGAGCCTGGGCAGGATGCCTGAGCTGTTCCGAGGGCATGGATGCCAGCTGAGTCTGGGAGTGTGTGTGTGAATACTGCTACTACCATGGTGGGGAAGTCAAGGAGCAGGGGCCGGAAAGGTCTGGGCTTGAGGTGGAGGGAAGAGGGACCAGATTAAGCATCTTCAGAGGAAAATGTAGGCTTTGTCTTTGCCTTTGCTTCCAGAGAAGGACAGAGTTCTGCATTATCCACCTCCAGCCTGAGAGCAGGACCATCCAGCTCAGGTGTACACAGCTCACACATACACGTGCCCTCCAGGCACAGCCCTTCTCAGTGCACATCAACCCCAAGCACGTGCTCCACAGTACTCTCCTGCACCACAGCCCCATTCCACAAGGAATGCACCACCGATATTCCCAAACTCACACTCCTCGTCGTACACGCATCCAGCCGCATCCCTCACATACTACAGCCCTCACCACCATACTCCACACCCCTGTATATAGACACCGCTCCAGTATCCCCCCCCACGCACATTAAAAGCCCACAGATGACACCCGATACACCACTCCGTCCTACGGCCAACAGACACCAAGCTCACGACATAGCTATGTCGTGCCAATGTCCCTCTCTCGTCTACCACACCTGCTCCCTCAGCTTCCGGCATGGCCCATGCATGTTATTATGATTTTCATTTCCTTTTTCAGGAATCCGGAGATTTCATCGAGACACTGCCCAGCCTAGACCACCCCTAGCCCAGGATCAGGAAGAAGGAGAGACCGCTTCCCCATCACACTGTGTCTCCTCCTCACCCTCTTCACCCTGTAAGAACTATCTGCACCCAGAAAAAGAGGAAAGGGGCATGAAAATATACTACATGCAGGTACAAATGAACAAGGGTGTCGCTGTCTCCTGGAAGACAAAGAAACCCTTGGAGTTGCCTGAAAATCAGCTGAGGATAGAAGAAGTGACCCTTCCTGAAGTAGTGTGTGCAGTAGCCACTGACCCCTCTTCTGATGTGTCCACCAAAAGCCTCCTGTCTGACAGTGAGCCCACTGGGGAGGAGAAAGAGTATGAGGAAAGGGCAGAGTCAGGCAGCCCATCAGGGCCACCTGCCGTCGAGGAGAGACCCAGCGCCAAGACAGCGGACTGGATGCTGACCATGGAGACTAGCTTCAGGTGCATGGCTTGCTGCCGGGTCTTCCCCACCTTGGAGATCCTCCAGCAGCACGTGAAGTTCGGCGTCCTGCAGGGCTTCAGCTGCCGTGTCTTTCATCTCAACATGGCCCAGTGGATGGGCAATGTGGAATCCGAGAGCACCCCTGAGGAGGAGGAGGAGGAGGTGGAGGAGGAGGAGGAGGAGGAGGAGGAGGATGAAGAGAAGCAAGAAGAAAAGGAGAATGAGGGAGAGCAGCCCACGGGGGAAGGCCCCAGCCCAAAGAGACCCCGCAGGCAGGGTCTTTTCTCTCCTTTGAGTTCCAAACAGCAACTGAGATTCATGGGACAGAAGATCCTGGAAGACGGTGTGGCCGTCCCTTGGAAGAGGTAAGGCTTGAGGCTGGCAGTCTTCTGAGCCTATGTCACGAGGGCCCAGAGGAGTCTAAGGGAAGGGGCCGCACACATGTGCTGGTTGACCTAATGGCTCTGCGGTTGCATCAAATGGGACACACCCAGCACTAACAAAGGCTTTGACCTCTGTTGACGTAAACAAGAAGGTGGAGCCTTTTCCTAGGAGTTTTCTCAGGGTCTGCACGATGGACCTCAACTCTTAGAGGACGTACTGCCAGCAGCTCCTTCTCGGCAGAGAGAGCCAGGAGTGGTCTCAAGAGAGGACAGGGGCCCTTGCAGGACCAGAACTTTGAGGTCTGAGAGCCTTGGGCCTGAGCCGAGATCTCACCCTGACCACTGTACCTAGCCTTCTGTGACAAAGGGGAATAGGAAAGAGAGTCACGTGGAAATGAGGTCCCCCGAGATATGGAAATGTTCCAGAACCTTCGTGGCGTGGTAGTTGATCTGGAGCCAAGCTCACTGTGGTGTGTGTGGCTCTGAGCATTAAGGCAATGCTGGAGGGTAACCCTGACCAGCAGAGCTTGGAGTGCTTCTTGTCTCTTCCTGTTCTACCTCATTTGCTTTATCCCTTCCAGGGAGAAGAAAGGACCCTCGGGAGAGTAGCAGACAGAATGCCGTGGTCTGAAGGAGGATGAAGGGACCGGCACTCAGTCTAACATCATATGACAATAGAAGCGTCCTATGCAATAAAGGGCATTTTCCAAACCTTTCCTGGAGCTTTGATTTAATGACATTTTTCTATCTATGCATCTATCTGTCAGCTACATCTGTATCTTTCAAGGTTTGTGAACAAGCTTTCACATAAGCACTAGAGACGTCCGCCAGCATTTTCCAGAAGAGGCCTGCAAATTGCTGGGGACTCCTCACAAATAGGGAACGGCCACAACCCCTGCCACACAGACTCTGCGCGTGGCCCTCCTGACGTACTCCCACTCTCTCTCTGAATTTCCCAACGTCTGAGATGAGGGTGCTGGCTGGAGGCAATGATCACGTGCAGGCTGAACCTTCTCCAGATTCTGATTCTCTTCCTGGGCCTATCGTCCTCAAGCACAGTTTCCATGTCCCTGGCCACACTGATCTCTCTCCTTCAGTCCTTCCCTCCCTCCCTCTCCTGCCCCCCAGTGCAGAGAATACTTTTTTGCATTTGAGACGACATTTATTTTTTGTTCACAGAATTCTCACCTGTTTTACTGTGGCCTCCGTTGTGAACATTCCAAAGCTGAGAATTTTCTTTTTTTCTCCCTCATTTCTGCTGAGTCTTTACCTTCCTAATGCAGTGAGCTCACAGTGCCTAGCTGACTGGATGAGGAAAAAAAATCCAGGGAGCAAAGAGAAATAATAAAAGAATATATCAGTTAATTTTTCATAGTGTTATCCAACTACATATTTTTAAAATTTTGGAATAATATTAGGAAACTTCTCTTTATAAAAAACTGAATTATTGGGCTTCCCTGGTGGAGCGGTAGTTAAGAATATGCCTGCGAATGCAGGGGACATGGGTTCGAGCCCTGGTCTGGGAAGATCCCACGTGCCACGGAGTAACTAAGCCCGCGCACCACAACTACTGAGCCTGCGCTCTAGAGCCCGTGTGCCACATCAACCGAGCCCACGTGCCACGACTACGGAAGCCTGCGTGCCTAGAGCCCATGCTCCGCAACAAGAGAAGCCACTGCAATGAGAAGCCCGTGCACCACAGCCAAGAGGAGCCCCGGCGCACTGCAACTAGAGAACACCCGCTAGCAGCAACAAAGACCCAATGCAGCCCAAAATAAATTAATTAACTTAAAAAAATTGAATTAGTTTCAAGGGTACAATGTATAAAAGTACAATAAAAGCCCCCCTTCATAACCCCCCAACCCCACTCTCAAGATGGAATAGATATGCTGTGATACAATTTATAGTCGTAGTACTACTACTCCTCCCACCGCATCCGAAATCCTCTGAGCCAGGTGCAGCAGCTTCCTTTCACAATGCTAGGACCCGCCACAAGACAGATGATAATCCCTTTGGACATTTCAAGGAGCGGCACCAGGGGAACAGTACCTGGGAAAGGCCACTGACAGCTCAGAATATCCATGGCATTTCTAGAGCCTCGGCACTGCTCTCGCTCTGGGAATGAAGGTCCAAAAAGCACATCGGAGAATGTTCATAGTTGTAAACAAGCTCCACCTTTGAAACACAATCTACATAGAACCACATATACAAGCCTGCACAATGGATGAAGCCAAGGTCTCCTCCATGATTTCCCTTCTGACCACCTTATTGTCTCCTCAACCATAAAAGGTGAACTTGAAACTCAGGACCTTGCCTTGTCGCCAGAAACATCCAAGCTTGGATCAGTCTTTCTAAGACCAGATACTTGCTCTCTGAACTATTAGAGACTTGTCACATACACACAGGTAGAACAGGATTATTTCTATCTACCTGGGGACCTGGAGTCTTTCACATTGCTCCTGTTACAACCCTCACAACAGCAAAACTTTACCTACAAAGGGTTCAAGCTATGACACTCCCAATTTCCACAAACCTCCTCAGCTCTTGTGAGTCACATGCAGCCAATTCCAGGAATTGGAAACATGGTTGTGAGGATGAAACTGACTTTGGGGCTCCCCTTGGATATGGTCTTCCAGACTTACCAAAAGGCCATTCAGAGGACGGTTTACCCCACCTCAGGGAAACCCGAGGCAGTACTTGCAGTCAAGGGCTGGCCATGGCTTCTGAGCTACATCCAAAAAGAATTTCATACTGTACCTGGATCTGCTGAAGCCATTTCTGACTGTCCGAGAGCCAGCATGTACCGCTCCTCAACTGCCTCCATTGTGGATCATCAGTAGGGCTGTCAGATTTAGTCAATAAAAGTACAGGATACCCAGTTAAACTTGAACTTCACATGAATAATAAGTCATTATTTTTAGTATAAGTACATCCTATGAACTATTTGGGGCATACTTATCTTAAAAATATACTTGTTGTTTTTCTGACATTCATATTTATCTAAACAGCCTATATTTTATCTGTCAACCCTACCCTTCAGAAATGATGGAGGCTCATAGAGATCCAGGAGACGCCTCAGCGCCTCCTCAGCTTTTATTTCTACATCCTGGACAGCGAGCACGTACCTTCCACTCCCAGTCATTGGCTAGAATGGAGGATATTCTCTGTTTTAGAGCTTTTTCTACTTGTCATTGTTATTATCTTCCTTATTTTAAAGAGATGTTTATTTTCTCCCAAACTTAATAACTCATCCAAAAGTATTTCAAAGTTCATTAGACAAGGGAAAAACAACATGGTTCTGAAAAGTGAAGGAAACCGCCTGGTGTTTAGTCAAGTAGTAGTAGGGAGATTGAAAAAGCCAAACTTAATAAGCAAATCTCTCCAAGGGTATTTTCAGAGCTTGATACCCTCCCACACCCTGAAAATATTATTACATCAAGAATGTAGAACTGCTAACCAAATGTAAGGCTCCCATATGATTCTATCAAACTGAGGATGCTTCTTTACTAAGCAGTGAGCACACTTGCTGCCCCAGGGACCTTGGCAGTTGCAACGTAGGGCTCTTCCCTTTGGGATGGAAACAGCAAGTTTTCCTGTGGTCTACACACTGGCCCCCAAAATACTACACTCCCAATACTTGTCAACTTTAAGTATTTTTCTACATATCTCCATTTTTCTGTTACTATTTGGACTACATCCTAGACTTGACACTACGTAAATTGCATTCAAGAAGCTATTTTTAAAAGTTGGTAGGAAACCTTAAATCTATAGCTTGCAGTCCCTGGCTTACTTTCATCCAGGTGCATAAGGGTTTTCAAAAGTAGTCAGGTTAGTTACCCCATATCACAGCCCCACGCTTGTGTCACAGGTATAAAAATGGAACATGCTATTTAAGGTTTTAGTTGCCAAATCATCAAGCCTCCCAGACAGAGGCAATAGAGCAAAATGATTACAGAGGCATGGATTTTGATTTGCTCCAGTGTCTTGGGCAAGTCACTTGGCCTCTGTATGTATTTGTACTTATCTGCACTTATCTGTCACTTGGGGGTCATAATTGTACCTGGTCCATGGGTACGTTGTACAAATGATCTGTAAGGTAGTTACAAGAAACCGACACAGAGTAAGCACTCCACAGACATTGGCTATTAGCTATTGGAAATAGTTCTCCGTGAAACAGATGACTTTATCAGTGGATGACACGGTGGGAGACAGTGAATCACAGAATCACAGCATGTTGAAAGTGACCTAGTTCACACTCTTATGTGAAAAGAAGAAAAGTGTGCATGGGTAGAAAATGTCTGAAACTTTACCTAACAAATAGTTCATCATGTTAGCATGGAGGATTAGAATAAATCAGGAAAGGAGGAAAGAAAAACTTGAGTGTCATTCAATTTCTCTATCATTTGTGTTTCTACACTGAGACTCTGAATACACTGGAAGTGCAAATTTTTTTAATGTGGCGGGATAAAGGTTTTCAAGGTTTCCTGATCCATCCATATTATTATCTCAGAATTGCTGGCAGTTCTTGCCATCTTCGGATCTACACCCATGTGAGTCAGTGGGCCATTCTGGACGGAGGAGATAATAGAGCAGAAGTGAAGTGAGAGGAAAGGAGAGAAAAGATTTTCTCTTTTCTCTTCAAAGAGGAAAGGTCTTTGGAATGGGAACAACTCACAACCAAACTTTGGGGAAAGGATGTGATGGAAAACGAGACAAACATCCTACCCCTGTGATGAGAAGGATTCCCTGGGCTGGATGGAGGGAGGTCACAGGTGGCTGGCGAGGAAACCAACTAGCGAGAAACACACACAAGGGCAGAGTAAACACCCTGAGGCCACTCAGCCTGACTCCATGCAAACATATGTCCAGCAGACAGCCCTTCACCTGTGGCTCCCCAGCAAGACAGGTACCTTGGGGGTGCCAACTCATTCTGAGTCCATTATGCCTGGCCATTCATAAACCGCTGTCTAACGTGTGAGGAATAAACTCTCAATGTGTATGAGGAAATTGGGGAAGGAGTTTGAAAAGTTACTTAAACGAAAGAAAAGAAGTTCAGGAAGGCAGGATGGTAGAGAGACAAGAAAAAGACCTTAAAAGATAGAAAGGATTTGCCAAAGAAGAGAAAGAAAAAGAAATGATTCCGAATGAGTTAACCTGCAGCTAGGAAGTTAAGGAAGATTATTGATGGGTGAAGACTATGGAATAAAGCGAAAAAAATTTATCCAAAATTGCTGAGAATATGGTAAGCAGCATGATTATCAAATTATGAATTGGCTGCAATGGCATTCTAGGGGAGCACTAGGAAGGGGAAGCAAATGTTCCTGAGATGACAGTAGCAGGTGGAAAGTTGTTTCAGGGGAAGATCAGTCTTGCAGAGGGTGTATCAGAGTAGGGCAAGTGTGAGCAAGCAAAGAAATACTAAGTGTATATGGTTCCTTCACTGAGTGCACCCAGCCCCGTGGTCAGCCTTGAGAACAAGCAGCACTTCAGGTACTGGAGCTACATTTCAGTCATCAAGACTTGAGAAGACACCCTTAACTCAGGTCTTCTCTTCAAACTCCATCGTTCCTTCTTGACCTTCATTTGGCCTCTTCACTTACCCTCAAGCTGTGGACTGAGGCCACAGAGCAAGATGGATCACTAGTGTCCTCCATCCCCGAGAGACTGTGGTTCACATCAGTGGAGCACCAAAGGCAATAACCAAGTAACAGACACAAGAGTGTATGAAGAAGAAGAGATTCTGATAAGGCTTTCTGTGACAGTGTGGGCCAAGTCGGATCTATATGGCTGGTATCACGTGAATTATGAGCAGCCTTAGGGGAGAAGTTCTCAGAAGGCAGAGCCTGGCTCTCTAGAGGCTCTGTGTCCTCAGAGCCCACTCCAAGACCTCAGTTACAGCTTCGGCCCCCAATATCTCTCCCTCTGCCTGCTCACAGTTTTTGAAGTCTTCTTTCCTCCACATTTCTCTTGAGAGGTGGAGGAGGAAGATGAGCTTCAGGCCAGCTCAGACTCCCCTGGGATCCCAGCAGGATGCCTATCATTAACCTCCCACCTTCTAGGAAGCTCCTAAGATCTTCACATTTGGGGCAGTTCTCATTTCAGCTGTGCTTCAAATTGCTGGCTGGAGACGGCCTGTTGGAACGTGGCAAAAAGCAAGTAGCAGTCCTTCGGGCAGCCTGGCCCTTCTCGACTGTCAGACATCTTCAGGGATATTCTAGGAAATGTTGTTTGTTCTAGAGAAGGGAGGGAAACAATCCAATTGTCCAATAATGCTTGAATGGAAAATAAATGATGCTATATGCATGTGATCAAATAATATCAAACAGTCAAAAATCAAAGACCTAGATCTATATGGATTCACGTGGATAAATCTTGAAAACATAATATTGATTGCAAGAAAATAAGATAAAGAATGTTAGATTGTGATAACAGGTATGTAATATTTAAATATTTAAATCAATTCAACATATTGCTTCTATACATAGAGATGCAAGAAAATAAACTTTATCCAAAGAACACATTATTTACATTTAATATGCTCATTTATCTAGGAGACCCAAAAGAACCCACAGATAAACTAGCAGGAACTAATAAGACGGTTCAACAAGGCACACACATACAAGATCAATAAATTTTAGAAGTCAATCAGGCTCTTCTACACTGGCGATAACAAATTAGAAACTGTAAAAGAAAATAAGAAAAAAAGAAGATCTAAAAATAGTCACAAGAGCCATATAAATTATTTAGAGCTAAGCATACGTAGAAGGCAATATAACTAACAAACTGAGTACGAACAGATAAACTCCGCCCAACCCAAGGTTAGGAAAAGACTGTTGTTACTTTATGAGAACAGACCCTCTTCTTACGGAGCAGATCAGTAAGTGAGAGTGAATCAAAGAAACACAGCATTTGAAAAGTCAGCTAGTCCAAGCCTCTTGATCGCACATACAGAAGCTGAAGCCCAGATAGGTTGAGTTACTTGCTAAAGGGCCCAAAGTCCTGACTCAAGGACTAGCATTTTTCACTCAGTCGCAAGACACAATCAAATGCAGTACCTTGGAAAGAGATGGGGAAAAAATGAAGAAATCAATTATATAGTTCCTCATCTTTAAGTACAGAAAGAGCCGTGACAAAATTACACGTATTGAGGGAAAATTGAAGTGCAGAGTTTAAAATGTCAATAATCCACAGGGAAACTGGAGACCATTTAAAATATTCATATTAAATCTCTCTAGAAAAGACATTAAAAGATCTCCAATCAAAATGTGAATTTTATAATAGACATGGTATGATACAATTTATAATAGATATGGTATGAACCTTTCTATTTCACGGGAAAGCTTCGGCTGGGAAAAAGGAATTGTTCTTGAAAATGGGGCGTGTGCTACTGCAGACACTGTGCTCAACCTAGGTCCACCGAATGCTCTGATGTCATCACTGAGGTCACAGAATTCCACTGTGCGCCTGGCAACCTTGCAAACATAACAGCCCTGGTGAGCACTAGGCAGTACTGCTGGTTCACTAAGTGGTACAAGTTTTTCAGCCATTTAGGAGACTTGACCATTTTTATTTGTATTGAATAATGTCAACGGATTGCCCAAGAGCCAAGAAGGGCCAACCTGTAGGGAAGAGGAGGAGTTGGACATCTCTTGAGGCATCTTCTAAGGGAGACTTCTAGTTGGTACGATGGAACGGCGACAAAAGAGGAAACATCTGGAAAATGAAGAGTCCCAGGAAACTGCCGAGAACGGTGGAGGTATGTGGGGGGCAACTTGTCTGGGGCACATGGGTTTCTGCCAAACTGAAGCTTCTCCAGGAAGCGGGGGACTGAGAACGTGTCACCTGTGAAGCAGGGAGCGAGAGACCTTGTCTCACTGATGCTGCCGTATCTATCCAGAGGGTCCCTGTGGTGTGAGACGGCACAGAATGGCCAGATGCCCCCTGGGAGATGGGAGGTCAGCTCCGCTGGTCTGAGGACTCTCTCCTGGGGCAGCCGGGCCTGGAGCTTTGTCGGACTCACAGCAGGCTGCATCCTGCTTGCACAGACCTAGAGGTGCAGCTTTTCTCAGACCCCGATTTCTCTCTTATTCTCTTGGATCTTTCCCTGGGGTCATGAGGTGGGGGATGTGAAGGATGCAAGGATGCTGAGAGAGACCCATGAGTTGCTTGGCCTCTTTTACCAAAGTGGAAAGAGAAGCCCCATGAGTTGAAGGCCCTGTATAAAAATATCTTGACAAGTGGAATGCACTTTGAAAGAAGATTGTTTGTCTAGGGATGGTGTCATATTGAAAGCAAGGAGGATTTATTCCTTCAACAGGAAGAATTTCCCAAAGGAGATCAAGGGAAGGGAAGGGTTTTCCAGAGACTGAGACCGCGTGAGCGGGGGTGAGAAATGTCCTCAGGGTCCTGCGGGGAGCTCTGAGAGCCACGGGCCACGTGGTGCCTGCGTGCATTAAATGTAGGCGAGTAGCTTGCCCTGGGAGAGGGGTGGTCACCCCAGAGCTCCAGCTAGAGGCCTCTGCCCCAGATTAGAGCCCAGTAGCTCCTACCAGGCCCAGGGCACTGGAGACTGTAGGATGGGCCCTGGGAATGGAGCTCTAGACAGCAGGCAGATTTCCAGGCAGTGGCTGGGACAGGCTGGGGAAGGCAATGACTGCCCCTGACCATTCAGAATATTTTGCTCTATGTTCCTGTGTGTGTGTGTGTGAGAGAGTGAGTGTGTGTGTGTGTGTGTGTGCGTGTGTGTGTGTGGTAGTGCAGAGAAGAGTGAGATGAATGGGGGTAGAGTGCTTACCAGATATAACATCTGTGTGGTAAAGTTCTTGTCACCCTGCCTGGAGCTGGCTGACACTCGGCGTACCTAGGAGTGTATACAGAATTCTTGTTAGGGGTGTTTTAGGAGACAGTAACTCATACACCCATGTACACTCTGATACAGCAAAAATATCACACACCCCACATATAACTTCCTTATTAAACCACACACAGCACATGGAGGTATATACACGCATCCCTCCTATACTACGTTCTCATACAACCCACCTGTATCACAATCCTCTCCTCCAACACCAAACGCTGGAGATGAGATATGTATATAGACACACACACTATATATATAGGACACACACACACACACACTGTATATACATGTATTTCCTCAACTCTTGCACAAACACAGCTAACTTCAGCCATCTCTAAATACCTCTGTAAGAACCAGTCACGTGTCATACACACCACCCTTATAACACATTCTTGAGTAATGCCAGACCCGCTTTGTACAAACCACAGAAAACCACAGTCTCAGTAACCCATGTCAGGATTGCCAGAGAAAATATGGGCTATCCAGTTCAATTTGAATTCCAGATAAACAACAAGTAATTTTTCAGTATCCGTATGTCCCACATATTGTATGGGCCCTACTTACACTAAAACTAAGTCAGGCCAAATACTGCATGGGAATACTTACACTAAAAAATTATTCTGGGTTTATCTGAAACTGAAATTTAACTGGGTGCCTTGTATTCTTGTTCGCTAAGTCTGGCAACCCTTATATACTTACCACCAGCTGATGTATTATATATTTATTGTAGTTTTGTTTAGTGTGTGTCTTCCCCTACTAGAATGTGCAGCGTTACCAAAGACTACAACAATGGAATAGTGCCGGATACACAGGAGTAGCTGCTTACTGAATCTTGGTGAATGAATGAATGAACACGCACCATAAACACAAGCCACACCATGTAATGAGGAAAAGTTGCATGTCCCAGAATTCCTGACTTGTGAACAGAAACCATGCACACAAAGGCCACAGACACAGATAGACACGTCTGCACTGTGCTCCCCATGCCAACCCCACACTTACCACAGACTTAACTGATACACATCACTCACTCTTCCCACACACTCACAGTCACCACCGAGGCCTACATTACCAACTAGACAGTGAGAGAATAAGTATTGATTGGAATTAAATCCTGGAGGATCCACTGGGAACCACACTCTCAACTGTGTGTATCCACTGCACCTGACACGTGTCACACACTCAGTAAATATCTGTGGACAGAGGACTGATGAACCCACCCTGAGCCTTTCATTCCTCCCTCAGGAATCTCGAAGTCACAAGAGGATCCCCCTCGGCTTGGATCCACTGTGGTGGCCCAAGGCTGCAGCCCAGGGGCAGGGGAGGTCTCCTCTGCCTCTAAATACTTCTTCTGTACTTCTACTCTGCGCAAGCTCAGCTACGCTGGTAAGGGCGCGGGGCTCCTCAGGTGAGGGGGTGCTTGGCTGTGAGGCAGGAGGCACACAGATCCCAGGGAGGCTGAGAGGAAATCCAGGGTCATCAGAGGTGATGAGGGCTCTGTGGAGGAGCCTGGGCAGGATGCCTGAGCTGTTCCGAGGGCATGGATGCCAGCTGAGTCTGGGAGTGTGTGTGTGAATACTGCTACTACCATGGTGGGGAAGTCAAGGAGCAGGGGCCGGAAAGGTCTGGGCTTGAGGTGGAGGGAAGAGGGACCAGATTAAGCATCTTCAGAGGAAAATGTAGGCTTTGTCTTTGCCTTTGCTTCCAGAGAAGGACAGAGTTCTGCATTATCCACCTCCAGCCTGAGAGCAGGACCATCCAGCTCAGGTGTACACAGCTCACACATACACGTGCCCTCCAGGCACAGCCCTTCTCAGTGCACATCAACCCCAAGCACGTGCTCCACAGTACTCTCCTGCACCACAGCCCCATTCCACAAGGAATGCACCACCGATATTCCCAAACTCACACTCCTCGTCGTACACGCATCCAGCCGCATCCCTCACATACTACAGCCCTCACCACCATACTCCACACCCCTGTATATAGACACCGCTCCAGTATCCCCCCCCACGCACATTAAAAGCCCACAGATGACACCCGATACACCACTCCGTCCTACGGCCAACAGACACCAAGCTCACGACATAGCTATGTCGTGCCAATGTCCCTCTCTCGTCTACCACACCTGCTCCCTCAGCTTCCGGCATGGCCCATGCATGTTATTATGATTTTCATTTCCTTTTTCAGGAATCCGGAGATTTCATCGAGACACTGCCCAGCCTAGACCACCCCTAGCCCAGGATCAGGAAGAAGGAGAGACCGCTTCCCCATCACACTGTGTCTCCTCCTCACCCTCTTCACCCTGTAAGAACTATCTGCACCCAGACAAAGAGGAAAGGGGCATGAAAATATACTACATGCAGGTACAAGTGAACAAGGGTGTCGCTGTCTCCTGGAAGACAAAGAAACCCTTGGGGTTGCCTGAAAAGCAGCTGACGATAGAAGAAGTGACCCTTCCTGAGGATGTGTGCGCAGTAGCCACTGACCCCTCTTCTGATGTGTCCACCAAAAGCCTCCTGTCTGACAGTGAGCCCACTGGGGAGGAGAAAGAGTATGAGGAAAGGGCAGAGTCAGGCAGCCCATCAGGGCCACCTGCCGTCGAGGAGAGACCCAGCGCCAAGACAGCGGACTGGATGCTGACCATGGAGACTAGCTTCAGGTGCATGGCTTGCTGCCGGGTCTTCCCCACCTTGGAGATCCTCCAGCAGCACGTGAAGTTCGGCGTCCTGCAGGGCTTCAGCTGCCGTGTCTTTCATCTCAACATGGCCCAGTGGATGGGCAATGTGGAATCCGAGAGCACCCCTGAGGAGGAGGAGGAGGAGGTGGAGGAGGAGGTGGAGGAGGAGGAGGAGGAGGAGGAGGAGGAGGATGAAGAGAAGCAAGAAGAAAAGGAGAATGAGGGAGAGCAGCCCACGGGGGAAGGCCCCAGCCCAAAGAGACCCCGCAGGCAGGGTCTTTTCTCTCCTTTGAGTTCCAAACAGCAACTGAGATTCATGGGACAGAAGATCCTGGAAGACGGTGTGGCCGTCCCTTGGAAGAGGTAAGGCTTGAGGCTGGCAGTCTTCTGAGCCTATGTCACGAGGGCCCAGAGGAGTCTAAGGGAAGGGGCCGCACACATGTGCTGGTTGACCTAATGGCTCTGCGGTTGCATCAAATGGGACACACCCAGCACTAACAAAGGCATTGACCTCTGTTGACGTAAACAAGAAGGTGGAGCCTTTTCCTAGGAGTTTTCTCAGGGTCTGCACGATGGACCTCAACTCTTAGAGGACGTACTGCCAGCAGCTCCTTCTCGGCAGAGAGAGCCAGGAGTGGTCTCAAGAGAGGACAGGGGCCCTTGCAGGACCAGAACTTTGAGGTCTGAGAGCCTTGGGCCTGAGCCGAGATCTCACCCTGACCACTGTACCTAGCCTTCTGTGACAAAGGGGAATAGGAAAGAGAGTCACGTGGAAATGAGGTCCCCCGAGATATGGAAATGTTCCAGAACCTTCGTGGCGTGGTAGTTGATCTGGAGCCAAGCTCACTGTGGTGTGTGTGGCTCTGAGCATTAAGGCAATGCTGGAGGGTAACCCTGACCAGCAGAGCTTGGAGTGCTTCTTGTCTCTTCCTGTTCTACCTCATTTGCTTTATCCCTTCCAGGGAGAAGAAAGGACCCTCGGGAGAGTAGCAGACAGAATGCCGTGGTCTGAAGGAGGATGAAGGGACCGGCACTCAGTCTAACATCATATGACAATAGAAGCGTCCTATGCAATAAAGGGCATTTTCCAAACCTTTCCTGGAGCTTTGATTTAATGACATTTTTCTATCTATGCATCTATCTGTCAGCTACATCTGTATCTTTCAAGGTTTGTGAACAAGCTTTCACATAAGCACTAGAGACGTCCGCCAGCATTTTCCAGAAGAGGCCTGCAAATTGCTGGGGACTCCTCACAAATAGGGAACGGCCACAACCCCTGCCACACAGACTCTGCGCGTGGCCCTCCTGACGTACTCCCACTCTCTCTCTGAATTTCCCAACGTCTGAGATGAGGGTGCTGGCTGGAGGCAATGATCACGTGCAGGCTGAACCTTCTCCAGATTCTGATTCTCTTCCTGGGCCTATCGTCCTCAAGCACAGTTTCCATGTCCCTGGCCACACTGATCTCTCTCCTTCAGTCCTTCCCTCCCTCCCTCTCCTGCCCCCCAGTGCAGAGAATACTTTTTTGCATTTGAGACGACATTTATTTTTTGTTCACAGAATTCTCACCTGTTTTACTGTGGCCTCCGTTGTGAACATTCCAAAGCTGAGAATTTTCTTTTTTTCTCCCTCATTTCTGCTGAGTCTTTACCTTCCTAATGCAGTGAGCTCACAGTGCCTAGCTGACTGGATGAGGAAAAAAAATCCAGGGAGCAAAGAGAAATAATAAAAGAATATATCAGTTAATTTTTCATAGTGTTATCCAACTACATATTTTTAAAATTTTGGAATAATATTAGGAAACTTCTCTTTATAAAAAACTGAATTATTGGGCTTCCCTGGTGGAGCGGTAGTTAAGAATATGCCTGCGAATGCAGGGGACATGGGTTCGAGCCCTGGTCTGGGAAGATCCCACGTGCCACGGAGTAACTAAGCCCGCGCACCACAACTACTGAGCCTGCGCTCTAGAGCCCGTGTGCCACATCAACCGAGCCCACGTGCCACGACTACGGAAGCCTGCGTGCCTAGAGCCCATGCTCCGCAACAAGAGAAGCCACTGCAATGAGAAGCCCGTGCACCACAGCCAAGAGGAGCCCCGGCGCACTGCAACTAGAGAACACCCGCTAGCAGCAACAAAGACCCAATGCAGCCCAAAATAAATTAATTAACTTAAAAAAATTGAATTAGTTTCAAGGGTACAATGTATAAAAGTACAATAAAAGCCCCCCTTCATAACCCCCCAACCCCACTCTCAAGATGGAATAGATATGCTGTGATACAATTTATAGTCGTAGTACTACTACTCCTCCCACCGCATCCGAAATCCTCTGAGCCAGGTGCAGCAGCTTCCTTTCACAATGCTAGGACCCGCCACAAGACAGATGATAATCCCTTTGGACATTTCAAGGAGTGGCACCAGGGGAACAGTACCTGGGAAAGGCCACTGACAGCTCAGAATATCCATGGCATTTCTAGAGCCTCGGCACTGCTCTCGCTCTGGGAATGAAGGTCCAAAAAGCACATCGGAGAATGTTCATAGTTGTAAACAAGCTCCACCTTTGAAACACAATCTACATAGAACCACATATACAAGCCTGCACAATGGATGAAGCCAAGGTCTCCTCCATGATTTCCCTTCTGACCACCTTATTGTCTCCTCAACCATAAAAGGTGAACTTGAAACTCAGGACCTTGCCTTGTCGCCAGAAACATCCAAGCTTGGATCAGTCTTTCTAAGACCAGATACTTGCTCTCTGAACTATTAGAGACTTGTCACATACACACAGGTAGAACAGGATTATTTCTATCTACCTGGGGACCTGGAGTCTTTCACATTGCTCCTGTTACAACTCTCACAACAGCAAAACTTTACCTACAAAGGGTTCAAGCTATGACACTCCCAATTTCCACAAACCTCCTCAGCTCTTGTGAGTCACATGCAGCCAATTCCAGGAATTGGAAACATGGTTGTGAGGATGAAACTGACTTTGGGGCTCCCCTTGGATATGGTCTTCCAGACTTACCAAAAGGCCATTCAGAGGACGGTTTACCCCACCTCAGGGAAACCCGAGGCAGTACTTGCAGTCAAGGGCTGGCCATGGCTTCTGAGCTACATCCAAAAAGAATTTCATACTGTACCTGGATCTGCTGAAGCCATTTCTGACTGTCCGAGAGCCAGCATGTACCGCTCCTCAACTGCCTCCATTGTGGATCATCAGTAGGGCTGTCAGATTTAGTCAATAAAAGTACAGGATACCCAGTTAAACTTGAACTTCACATGAATAATAAGTCATTATTTTTAGTATAAGTACATCCTATGAACTATTTGGGGCATACTTATCTTAAAAATATACTTGTTGTTTTTCTGACATTCATATTTATCTAAACAGCCTATATTTTATCTGTCAACCCTACCCTTCAGAAATGATGGAGGCTCATAGAGATCCAGGAGACGCCTCAGCGCCTCCTCAGCTTTTATTTCTACATCCTGGACAGCGAGCACGTACCTTCCACTCCCAGTCATTGGCTAGAATGGAGGATATTCTCTGTTTTAGAGCTTTTTCTACTTGTCATTGTTATTATCTTCCTTATTTTAAAGAGATGTTTATTTTCTCCCAAACTTAATAGCTCATCCAAAAGTATTTCAAAGTTCATTAGACAAGGGAAAAACAACATGGTTCTGAAAAGTGAAGGAAACCGCCTGGTGTTTAGTCAAGTAGTAGTAGGGAGATTGAAAAAGCCAAACTTAATAAGCAAATCTCTCCAAGGGTATTTTCAGAGCTTGATACCCTCCCACACCCTGAAAATATTATTACATCAAGAATGTAGAACTGCTAACCAAATGTAAGGCTCCCATATGATTCTATCAAACTGAGGATGCTTCTTTACTAAGCAGTGAGCACACTTGCTGCCCCAGGGACCTTGGCAGTTGCAACGTAGGGCTCTTCCCTTTGGGATGGAAACAGCAAGTTTTCCTGTGGTCTACACACTGGCCCCCAAAATACTACACTCCCAATACTTGTCAACTTTAAGTATTTTTCTACATATCTCCATTTTTCTGTTACTATTTGGACTACATCCTAGACTTGACACTACGTAAATTGCATTCAAGAAGCTATTTTTAAAAGTTGGTAGGAAACCTTAAATCTATAGCTTGCAGTCCCTGGCTTACTTTCATCCAGGTGCATAAGGGTTTTCAAAAGTAGTCAGGTTAGTTACCCCATATCACAGCCCCACGCTTGTGTCACAGGTATAAAAATGGAACATGCTATTTAAGGTTTTAGTTGCCAAATCATCAAGCCTCCCAGACAGAGGCAATAGAGCAAAATGATTACAGAGGCATGGATTTTGATTTGCTCCAGTGTCTTGGGCAAGTCACTTGGCCTCTGTATGTATTTGTACTTATCTGCACTTATCTGTCACTTGGGGGTCATAATTGTACCTGGTCCATGGGTACGTTGTACAAATGATCTGTAAGGTAGTTACAAGAAACCGACACAGAGTAAGCACTCCACAGACATTGGCTATTAGCTATTGGAAATAGTTCTCCGTGAAACAGATGACTTTATCAGTGGATGACACGGTGGGAGACAGTGAATCACAGAATCACAGCATGTTGAAAGTGACCTAGTTCACACTCTTATGTGAAAAGAAGAAAAGTGTGCATGGGTAGAAAATGTCTGAAACTTTACCTAACAAATAGTTCATCATGTTAGCATGGAGGATTAGAATAAATCAGGAAAGGAGGAAAGAAAAACTTGAGTGTCATTCAATTTCTCTATCATTTGTGTTTCTACACTGAGACTCTGAATACACTGGAAGTGCAAATTTTTTTAATGTGGCGGGAGAAAGGTTTTCAAGGTTTCCTGATCCATCCGTATTATTATCTCAGAATTGCTGGCAGTTCTTGCCATCTTCGGATCTACACCCATGTGAGTCAGTGGGCCATTCTGGACGGAGGAGATAATAGAGCAGAAGTGAAGTGAGAGGAAAGGAGAGAAAAGATTTTCTCTTTTCTCTTCAAAGAGGAAAGGTCTTTGGAATGGGAACAACTCACAACCAAACTTTGGGGAAAGGATGTGATGGAAAACGAGACAAACATCCTACCCCTGTGATGAGAAGGATTCCCTGGGCTGGATGGAGGGAGGTCACAGGTGGCTGGCGAGGAAACCAACTAGCGAGAAACACACACAAGGGCAGAGTAAACACCCTGAGGCCACTCAGCCTGACTCCATGCAAACATATGTCCAGCAGACAGCCCTTCACCTGTGGCTCCCCAGCAAGACAGGTACCTCGGGGGTGCCAACTCATTCTGAGTCCATTATGCCTGGCCATTCATAAACCGCCGTCTAACGTGTGAGGAATAAACTCTCAATGTTTATGAGGAAATTGGGGAAGGGGATTGAAAAGTTACTTAAACGAAAGAAAAGAAGTTCAGGAAGGCAGGATGGTAGAGAGACAAGAAAAAGACCTTAAAAGATAGAAAGGATTTGCCAAAGAAGAGAAAGAAAAAGAAATGATTCCGAATGGGTTAACCTGCAGCTAGGAAGTTAAGGAAGATTATTGATGGGTGAAGACTATGGAATAAAGTGAATAAAATTTATCAGAAGTTGCTGAGAATATGCTAAGCAGCATGATTATCAAATTATGAATTGGCTGCAATGGCATTCTAGGGGAGCACTAGGAAGGGGAAGCAAATGTTCCTGAGATGACAGTAGCAGGTGGAAAGTTGTTTCAGGGGAAGATCAGTCTTGCAGAGGGTGTATCAGAGTAGGGCAAGTGTGAGCAAGCAAGGAAATACTAAGTGTATATGGTTCCTTCACTGAGTGCACCCAGCCCCGTGGTCAGCCTTGAGAACAAGCAGCACTTCAGGTACTGGAGCTACATTTCAGTCATCAAGACTTGAGAAGACACCCTTAACTCAGGTCTTCTCTTCAAACTCCATCGTTCCTTCTTGACCTTCATTTGGCCTCTTCACTTACCCTCAAGCTGTGGACTGAGGCCACAGAGCAAGATGGATCACTAGTGTCCTCCATCCCCGAGAGACTGTGGTTCACATCAGTGGAGCACCAAAGGCAATAACCAAGTAACAGACACAAGAGTGTATGAAGAAGAAGAGATTCTGATAAGGCTTTCTGTGACAGTGTGGGCCAAGTCGGATCTATATGGCTGGTATCACGTGAATTATGAGCAGCCTTAGGGGAGAAGTTCTCAGAAGGCAGAGCCTGGCTCTCTAGAGGCTCTGTGTCCTCAGAGCCCACTCCAAGACCTCAGTTACAGCTTCGGCCCCCAATATCTCTCCCTCTGCCTGCTCACAGTTTTTGAAGTCTTCTTTCCTCCACATTTCTCTTGAGAGGTGGAGGAGGAAGATGAGCTTCAGGCCAGCTCAGACTCCCCTGGGATCCCAGCAGGATGCCTATCATTAACCTCCCACCTTCTAGGAAGCTCCTAAGATCTTCACATTTGGGGCAGTTCTCATTTCAGCTGTGCTTCAAATTGCTGGCTGGAGACGGCCTGTTGGAACGTGGCAAAAAGCAAGTAGCAGTCCTTCGGGCAGCCTGGCCCTTCTCGACTGTCAGGCATCTTCAGGGATATTCTAGGAAATGTTGTTTGTTCTAGAGAAGGGAGGGAAACAATCCAATTGTCCAATAATGCTTGAATGGAAAATAAATGATGCTATATGCATGTGATCAAATAATATCAAACAGTCAAAAATCAAAGACCTAGATCTATATGGATTCACGTGGATAAATCTTGAAAACATAATATTGATTGAAAGAAAATAAGATAAAGAATGTTAGATTGTGATAACAGGTATGTAATATTTAAATATTTAAATCAATTCAACATATTGCTTCTATACATAGAGATGCAAGAAAATAAACTTTATCCAAAGAACACATTATTTACATTTAATATGCTCATTTATCTAGGAGACCCAAAAGAACCCACAGATAAACTAGCAGGAACTAATAAGACGGTTCAACAAGGCACACACATACAAGATCAATAAATTTTAGAAGTCAATCAGGCTCTTCTACACTGGTGATAACAAATTAGAAACTGTAAAAGAAAATAAGAAAAAAAGAAGATCTAAAAATAGTCACAAGAGCCATATAAATTATTTAGAGCTAAGCATACGTAGAAGGCAATATAACTAACAAACTGAGTACGAACAGATAAACTCCGCCCAACCCAAGGTTAGGAAAAGACTGTTGTTACTTTATGAGAACAGACCCTCTTCTTACGGAGCAGATCAGTAAGTGAGAGTGAATCAAAGAAACACAGCATTTGAAAAGTCAGCTAGTCCAAGCCTCTTGATCGCACATACAGAAGCTGAAGCCCAGATAGGTTGAGTTACTTGCTAAAGGGCCCAATGTCCTGACTCAAGGACTAGCATTTTTCACTCAGTCGCAAGACACAATCAAATGCAGTACCTTGGAAAGAGATGGGGAAAAAATGAAGAAATCAATTATATTGTTCCTCATCTTTAAATACAGAAATAGCCATGACAAAATTACACGTATTGAGGGAAAATTGAAGTGCAGAGTTTAAAATGTCAATAATCCACAGGGAAACTGGAGACCATTTAAAATATTCATATTAAATCTCTCTAGAAAAGACATTAAAAGATCTCCAATCAAAATGTGAATTTTATAATAGACATGGTATGATACAATTTATAATAGATATGGTATGAACCTTTCTATTTCACGGGAAAGCTTCGGCTGGGAAAAAGGAATTGTTCTTGAAAATGGGGCGTGTGCTACTGCAGACACTGTGCTCAACCTAGGTCCACCGAATGCTCTGATGTCATCACTGAGGTCACAGAATTCCACTGTGCGCCTGGCAACCTTGCAAACATAACAGCCCTGGTGAGCACTAGGCAGTACTGCTGGTTCACTAAGTGGTACAAGTTTTTCAGCCATTTAGGAGACTTGACCATTTTTATTTGTATTGAATCATGTCAACGGATTGCCCAAGAGCCAAGAAGGGCCAACCTGTAGGGAAGAGGAGGAGTTGGACATCTCTTGAGGCATCTTCTAAGGGAGACTTCTAGTTGGTACGATGGAACGGCGACAAAAGAGGAAACATCTGGAAAATGAAGAGTCCCAGGAAACTGCCAAGAACGGTGGAGGTATGTGGGGGGCAACTTGTCTGGGGCACATGGGTTTCTGCCAAACTGAAGCTTCTCCAGGAAGCGGGGGACTGAGAACGTGTCACCTGTGAAGCAGGGAGCGAGAGACCTTGTCTCACTGATGCTGCCGTATCTATCCAGAGGGTCCCTGTGGTGTGAGACGGCACAGAATGGCCAGATGCCCCCTGGGAGATGGGAGGTCAGCTCCGCTGGTCTGAGGACTCTCTCCTGGGGCAGCCGGGCCTGGAGCTTTGTCGGACTCACAGCAGGCTGCATCCTGCTTGCACAGACCTAGAGGTGCAGCTTTTCTCAGACCCCGATTTCTCTCTTATTCTCTTGGATCTTTCCCTGGGGTCATGAGGTGGGGGATGTGAAGGATGCAAGGATGCTGAGAGAGACCCATGAGTTGCTTGGCCTCTTTTACCAAAGTGGAAAGAGAAGCCCCATGAGTTGAAGGCCCTGTTGAAAAATATCTTGACAAGTGGAATGCACTTTGAAAGAAGATTGTTTGTCTAGGGATGGTGTCATATTGAAAGCAAGGAGGATTTATTCCTTCAACAGGAAGAATTTCCCAAAGGAGATCAAGGGAAGGGAAGGGTTTTCCAGAGACTGAGACCGCGTGAGCGGGGGTGAGAAATGTCCTCAGGGTCCTGCGGGGAGCTCTGAGAGCCACGGGCCACGTGGTGCCTGCGTGCATTAAATGTAGGCGAGTAGCTTGCCCTGGGAGAGGGGTGGTCACCCCAGAGCTCCAGCTAGAGGCCTCTGCCCCAGATTAGAGCCCAGTAGCTCCTACCAGGCCCAGGGCCCTGGAGACTGTAGGATGGGCCCTGGGAATGGAGCTCTAGACAGCAGGCAGATTTCCAGGCAGTGGCTGGGACAGGCTGGGGAAGGCAATGACTGCCCCTGACCATTCAGAATATTTTGCTCTATGTTCCTGTGTGTGTGTGTGTGAGAGAGTGAGTGTGTGTGTGTGTGTGTGTGTGCGTGTGTGTGTGTGGTAGTGCAGAGAAGAGCGAGATGAATGGGGGTAGAGTGCTTACCAGATATAACATCTGTGTGGTAAAGTTCTTGTCACCCTGCCTGGAGCTGGCTGACACTCGGCGTACCTAGGAGTGTATACAGAATTCTTGTTAGGGGTGTTTTAGGAGACAGTAACTCATACACCCATGTACACTCTGATACAGCAAAAATATCACACACCCCACATATAACTTCCTTATTAAACCACACACAGCACATGGAGGTATATACACGCATCCCTCCTATACTACGTTCTCATACAACCCACCTGTATCACAATCCTCTCCTCCAACACCAAACGCTGGAGATGAGATATGTATATAGACACACAGACTATATTTATAGGACACACACACACACACACTATATATACATGTATTTCCTCAACTCTTGCACAAACACAGCTAACTTCAGCCATCTCTAAATACCTCTGTAAGAACCAGTCACGTGTCATACACACCACCCTTATAACACATTCTTGAGTAATGCCAGACCCGCTTTGTACAAACCACAGGAAACCACAGTCTCAGTAACCCATGTCAGGATTGCCAGAGAAAATATGGGCTATCCAGTTCAATTTGAATTCCAGATAAACAACAAGTAAGTTTTCAGTATCCGTATGTCCCACATATTGTATGGGCCCTACTTACACTAAAACTAAGTCAGGCCAAATACTGCATGGGAATACTTACACGAAAAAATTATTCTGGGTTTATCTGAAACTGAAATTTAACTGGGTGCCTTGTATTCTTGTTCGCTAAGTCTGGCAACCCTTATATACTTACCACCAGCTGATGTATTATATATTTATTGTAGTTTTGTTTAGTGTGTGTCTTCCCCTACTAGAATGTGCAGCGTTACCAAAGACTACAACAATGGAAGAGTGCCGGATACACAGGAGTAGCTGCTTACTGAATCTTGGTGAATGAATGAATGAACACGCACCGTAAATACAAGCCACACCATGTAATGAGGAAAAGTTACATGTCCCAGAATTCCTGACTTGTGAACAGAAAAAATGCACACAAAGGCCACAGACACAGATAGACACGTCTGCACTGTGCTCCCCATGCCAACCCCACACTTACCACAGACTTAACTGATACACATCACTCACTCTTCCCACACACTCACAGTCACCACCGAGGCCTACATTACCAACTAGACAGTGAGAGAATAAGTATTGATTGGAATTAAATCCTGGAGGATCCACTGGGAACCACACTCTCAACTGTGTGTATCCACTGCACCTGACACGTGTCACACACTCAGTAAATATCTGTGGACAGAGGACTGATGAACCCACCCTGAGCCTTTCATTCCTCCCTCAGGAATCTCGAAGTCACAAGAGGATCCCCCTCGGCTTGGATCCACTGTGGTGGCCCAAGGCTGCAGCCCAGGGGCAGGGGAGGTCTCCTCTGCCTCTAAATACTTCTTCTGTACTTCTACTCTGCGCAAGCTCAGCTACGCTGGTAAGGGCGCGGGGCTCCTCAGGTGAGGGGGTGCTTGGCTGTGAGGCAGGAGGCACACAGATCCCAGGGAGGCTGAGAGGAAATCCAGGGTCATCAGAGGTGATGAGGGCTCTGTGGAGGAGCCTGGGCAGGATGCCTGAGCTGTTCCGAGGGCATGGATGCCAGCTGAGTCTGGGAGTGTGTGTGTGAATACTGCTACTACCATGGTGGGGAAGTCAAGGAGCAGGGGCCGGAAAGGTCTGGGCTTGAGGTGGAGGGAAGAGGGACCAGATTAAGCATCTTCAGAGGAAAATGTAGGCTTTGTCTTTGCCTTTGCTTCCAGAGAAGGACAGAGTTCTGCATTATCCACCTCCAGCCTGAGAGCAGGACCATCCAGCTCAGGTGTACACAGCTCACACATACACGTGCCCTCCAGGCACAGCCCTTCTCAGTGCACATCAACCCCAAGCACGTGCTCCACAGTACTCTCCTGCACCACAGCCCCATTCCACAAGGAATGCACCACCGATATTCCCAAACTCACACTCCTCGTCGTACACGCATCCAGCCGCATCCCTCACATACTACAGCCCTCACCACCATACTCCACACCCCTGTATATAGACACCGCTCCAGTATCCCCCCCCACGCACATTAAAAGCCCACAGATGACACCCGATACACCACTCCGTCCTACGGCCAACAGACACCAAGCTCACGACATAGCTATGTCGTGCCAATGTCCCTCTCTCGTCTACCACACCTGCTCCCTCAGCTTCCGGCATGGCCCATGCATGTTATTATGATTTTCATTTCCTTTTTCAGGAATCCGGAGATTTCATCGAGACACTGCCCAGCCTAGACCACCCCTAGCCCAGGATCAGGAAGAAGGAGAGACCGCTTCCCCATCACACTGTGTCTCCTCCTCACCCTCTTCACCCTGTAAGAACTATCTGCACCCAGACAAAGAGGAAAGGGGCATGAAAATATACTACATGCAGGTACAAGTGAACAAGGGTGTCGCTGTCTCCTGGAAGACAAAGAAACCCTTGGGGTTGCCTGAAAAGCAGCTGACGATAGAAGAAGTGACCCTTCCTGAGGATGTGTGCGCAGTAGCCACTGACCCCTCTTCTGATGTGTCCACCAAAAGCCTCCTGTCTGACAGTGAGCCCACTGGGGAGGAGAAAGAGTATGAGGAAAGGGCAGAGCCAGGCAGCCCATCAGGGCCACCTGCTGTCGAGGAGAGACCCAGCGCCAAGACAGCGGACTGGATGCTGACCATGGAGACTAGCTTCAGGTGCATGGCTTGCTGCCGGGTCTTCCCCACCTTGGAGATCCTCCAGCAGCACGTGAAGTTCGGCGTCCTGCAGGGCTTCAGCTGCCGTGTCTTTCATCTCAACATGGCCCAGTGGATGGGCAATGTGGAATCCGAGAGCACCCCTGAGGAGGAGGAGGAGGAGGTGGAGGAGGAGGAGGAGGAGGAGGAGGAGGAGGAGGAGGAGGAGGAAGAGAAGCAAGAAGAAAAGGAGAATGAGGGAGAGCAGCCCACGGGGGAAGGCCCCAGCCCAAAGAGACCCCGCAGGCAGGGTCTTTTCTCTCCTTTGAGTTCCAAACAGCAACTGAGATTCATGGGACAGAAGATCCTGGAAGACGGTGTGGCCGTCCCTTGGAAGAGGTAAGGCTTGAGGCTGGCAGTCTTCTGAGCCTATGTCACGAGGGCCCAGAGGAGTCTAAGGGAAGGGGCCGCACACATGTGCTGGTTGACCTAATGGCTCTGCGGTTGCATCAAATGGGACACACCCAGCACTAACAAAGGCATTGACCTCTGTTGACGTAAACAAGAAGGTGGAGCCTTTTCCTAGGAGTTTTCTCAGGGTCTGCACGATGGACCTCAACTCTTAGAGGATGTACTGCCAGCAGCTCCTTCTCGGCAGAGAGAGCCAGGAGTGGTCTCAAGAGAGGACAGGGGCCCTTGCAGGACCAGAACTTTGAGGTCTGAGAGCCTTGGGCCTGAGCCGAGATCTCACCCTGACCACTGTACCTAGCCTTCTGTGACAAAGGGGAATAGGAAAGAGAGTCACGTGGAAATGAGGTCCCCCGAGATATGGAAATGTTCCAGAACCTTCGTGGCGTGGTAGTTGATCTGGAGCCAAGCTCACTGTGGTGTGTGTGGCTCTGAGCATTAAGGCAATGCTGGAGGGTAACCCTGACCAGCAGAGCTTGGAGTGCTTCTTGTCTCTTCCTGTTCTACCTCATTTGCTTTATCCCTTCCAGGGAGAAGAAAGGACCCTCGGGAGAGTAGCAGACAGAATGCCGTGGTCTGAAGGAGGATGAAGGGACCGGCACTCAGTCTAACATCATATGACAATAGAAGCGTCCTATGCAATAAAGGGCATTTTCCAAACCTTTCCTGGAGCTTTGATTTAATGACATTTTTCTATCTATGCATCTATCTGTCAGCTACATCTGTATCTTTCAAGGTTTGTGAACAAGCTTTCACATAAGCACTAGAGACGTCCACCAGCATTTTCCAGAAGAGGCCTGCAAATTGCTGGGGACTCCTCACAAATAGGGAACGGCCACAACCCCTGCCACACAGACTCTGCGCGTGGCCCTCCTGACGTACTCCCACTCTCTCTCTGAATTTCCCAACGTCTGAGATGAGGGTGCTGGCTGGAGGCAATGATCACGTGCAGGCTGAACCTTCTCCAGATTCTGATTCTCTTCCTGGGCCTATCGTCCTCAAGCACAGTTTCCATGTCCCTGGCCACACTGATCTCTCTCCTTCAGTCCTTCCCTCCCTCCCTCTCCTGCCCCCCAGTGCAGAGAATACTTTTTTGCATTTTAGACGACATTTATTTTTTGTTCACAGAATTCTCACCTGTTTTACTGTGGCCTCCGTTGTGAACATTCCAAAGCTGAGAATTTTCTTTTTTTCTCCCTCATTTCTGCTGAGTCTTTACCTTCCTAATGCAGTGAGCTCACAGTGCCTAGCTGACTGGATGAGGAAAAAAAATCCAGGGAGCAAAGAGAAATAATAAAAGAATATCTCAGTTAATTTTTCATAGTGTTATCCAACTATATATTTTTAAAATTTTGGAATAATATTAGGAAACTTCTCTTTATAAAAAACTGAATTATTGGGCTTCCCTGGTGGAGCGGTAGTTAAGAATATGCCTGCGAATGCAGGGGACATGGGTTCGAGCCCTGGTCTGGGAAGATCCCACGTGCCACGGAGTAACTAAGCCCGCGCGCCACAACTACTGAGCCTGCGCTCTAGAGCCCGTGTGCCACATCAACCGAGCCCACGTGCCACGACTACGGAAGCCTGCGTGCCTAGAGCCCATGCTCCACAACAAGAGAAGCCACTGCAATGAGAAGCCCGTGCACCACAGCCAAGAGGAACCCCGGCTCACTGCAACTAGAGAACGCCGCTAGCAGCAACAAAGACCCAATGCAGCCCAAAATAAATTAATTAACTTAAAAAAATTGAATTAGTTTCAAGGGTACAATGTATAAAAGTACAATAAAAGCCCCCCTTCATAACCCCCCAACCCCACTCTCAAGATGGAATAGATATGCTGTGATACAATTTATAGTCGTAGTACTACTACTCCTCCCACCGCATCCGAAATCCTCTGAGCCAGGTGCAGCAGCTTCCTTTCACAATGCTAGGACCCGCCACAAGACAGATGATAATCCCTTTGGACATTTCAAGGAGCGGCACCAGGGGAACAGTACCTGGGAAAGGCCACTGACAGCTCAGAATATCCATGGCATTTCTAGAGCCTCGGCACTGCTCTCGCTCTGGGAATGAAGGTCCAAAAAGCACATCGGAGAATGTTCATAGTTGTAAACAAGCTCCACCTTTGAAACACAATCTACATAGAACCACATATACAAGCCTGCACAATGGATGAAGCCAAGGTCTCCTCCATGATTTCCCTTCTGACCACCTTATTGTCTCCTCAACCATAAAAGGTGAACTTGAAACTCAGGACCTTGCCTTGTCGCCAGAAACATCCAAGCTTGGATCAGTCTTTCTAAGACCAGATACTTGCTCTCTGAACTATTAGAGACTTGTCACATACACACAGGTAGAACAGGATTATTTCTATCTACCTGGGGACCTGGAGTCTTTCACATTGCTCCTGTTAAAACTCTCACAACAGCAAAACTTTACCTACAAAGGGTTCAAGCTATGACACTCCCAATTTCCACAAACCTCCTCAGCTCTTGTGAGTCACATGCAGCCAATTCCAGGAATTGGAAACATGGTTGTGAGGATGAAACTGACTTTGGGGCTCCCCTTGGATATGGTCTTCCAGACTTACCAAAAGGCCATTCAGAGGACGGTTTACCCCACCTCAGGGAAACCCGAGGCAGTACTTGCAGTCAAGGGCTGGCCATGGCTTCTGAGCTACATCCAAAAAGAATTTCATACTGTACCTGGATCTGCTGAAGCCATTTCTGACTGTCCGAGAGCCAGCATGTACCGCTCCTCAACTGCCTCCATTGTGGATCATCAGTAGGGCTGTCAGATTTAGTCAATAAAAGTACAGGATACCCAGTTAAACTTGAACTTCACATGAATAATAAGTCATTATTTTTAGTATAAGTACATCCTATGAACTATTTGGGGCATACTTATCTTAAAAATATACTTGTTGTTTTTCTGACATTCATATTTATCTAAACAGCCTATATTTTATCTGTCAACCCTACCCTTCAGAAATGATGGAGGCTCATAGAGATCCAGGAGACGCCTCAGCGCCTCCTCAGCTTTTATTTCTACGTCCTGGACAGCGAGCACGTACCTTCCACTCCCAGTCATTGGCTAGAATGGAGGATATTCTCTGTTTTAGAGCTTTTTCTACTTGTCATTGTTATTATCTTCCTTATTTTAAAGAGATGTTTATTTTCTCCCAAACTTAATAGCTCATCCAAAAGTATTTCAAAGTTCATTAGACAAGGGAAAAACAACATGGTTCTGAAAAGTGAAGGAAACCGCCTGGTGTTTAGTCAAGAAGTAGTAGGGAGATTGAAAAAGCCAAACTTAATAAGCAAATCTCTCCAAGGGTATTTTCAGAGCTTGATACCCTCCCACACCCTGAAAATATTATTACATCAAGAATGTAGAACTGCTAACCAAATGTAAGGCTCCCATATGATTCTATCAAACTGAGGATGCTTCTTTACTAAGCAGTGAGCACACTTGCTGCCCCAGGGACCTTGGCAGTTGCAACGTAGGGCTCTTCCCTTTGGGATGGAAACAGCAAGTTTTCCTGTGGTCTACACACTGGCCCCCAAAATACTACACTCCCAATACTTGTCAACTTTAAGTATTTTTCTACATATCTCCATTTTTCTGTTACTATTTGGACTACATCCTAGACTTGACACTACGTAAATTGCATTCAAGGAGGTATTTTTAAAAGTTGGTAGGAAACCTTAAATCTATAGCTTGCAGTCCCTGGCTTACTTTCATCCAGGTGCATAAGGGTTTTCAAAAGTAGTCAGGTTAGTTACCCCATATCACAGCCCCACGCTTGTGTCACAGGTATAAAAATGGAACATGCTATTTAAGGTTTTAGTTGCCAAATCATCAAGCCTCCCAGACAGAGGCAATAGAGCAAAATGATTACAGAGGCATGGATTTTGATTTGCTCCAGTGTCTTGGGCAAGTCACTTGGCCTCTGTATTTATTTGTACTTATCTGCACTTATCTGTCACTTGGGGGTCATAATTGTACCTGGTCCATGGGTACGTTGTACAAATGATCTGTAAGGTAGTTACAAGAAACCGACACAGAGTAAGCACTCCACAGACATTGGCTATTAGCTATTGGAAATAGTTCTCCGTGAAACAGATGACTTTATCAGTGGATGACACGGTGGGAGACAGTGAATCACAGAATCACAGCATGTTGAAAGTGACCTAGTTCACACTCTTATGTGAAAAGAAGAAAAGTGTGCATGGGTAGAAAATGTCTGAAACTTTACCTAACAAATAGTTCATCATGTTAGCATGGAGGATTAGAATAAATCAGGAAAGGAGGAAAGAAAAACTTGAGTGTCATTCAATTTCTCTATCATTTGTGTTTCTACACTGAGACTCTGAATACACTGGAAGTGCAAATTTTTTTAATGTGGCGGGATAAAGGTTTTCAAGGTTTCCTGATCCATCCATATTATTATCTCAGAATTGCTGGCAGTTCTTGCCATCTTCGGATCTACACCCATGTGAGTCAGTGGGCCATTCTGGACGGAGGAGATAATAGAGCAGAAGTGAAGTGAGAGGAAAGGAGAGAAAAGATTTTCTCTTTTCTCTTCAAAGAGGAAAGGTCTTTGGAATGGGAACAACTCACAACCAAACTTTGGGGAAAGGATGTGATGGAAAACGAGACAAACATCCTACCCCTGTGATGAGAAGGATTCCCTGGGCTGGATGGAGGGAGGTCACAGGTGGCTGGCGAGGAAACCAACTAGCGAGAAACACACACAAGGGCAGAGTAAACACCCTGAGGCCACTCAGCCTGACTCCATGCAAACATATGTCCAGCAGACAGCCCTTCACCTGTGGCTCCCCAGCAAGACAGGTACCTTGGGGGTGCCAACTCATTCTGAGTCCATTATGCCTGGCCATTCATAAACCGCTGTCTAACGTGTGAGGAATAAACTCTCAATGTGTATGAGGAAATTGGGGAAGGAGTTTGAAAAGTTACTTAAACGAAAGAAAAGAAGTTCAGGAAGGCAGGATGGTAGAGAGACAAGAAAAAGACCTTAAAAGATAGAAAGGATTTGCCAAAGAAGAGAAAGAAAAAGAAATGATTCCGAATGAGTTAACCTGCAGCTAGGAAGTTAAGGAAGATTATTGATGGGTGAAGACTATGGAATAAAGCGAAAAAAATTTATCCAAAATTGCTGAGAATATGGTAAGCAGCATGATTATCAAATTATGAATTGGCTGCAATGGCATTCTAGGGGAGCACTAGGAAGGGGAAGCAAATGTTCCTGAGATGACAGTAGCAGGTGGAAAGTTGTTTCAGGGGAAGATCAGTCTTGCAGAGGGTGTATCAGAGTAGGGCAAGTGTGAGCAAGCAAAGAAATACTAAGTGTATGTGGTTCCTTCACTGAGTGCACCCAGCCCCGTGGTCAGCCTTGAGAACAAGCAGCACTTCAGGTACTGGAGCTACATTTCAGTCATCAAGACTTGAGAAGACACCCTTAACTCAGGTCTTCTCTTCAAACTCCATCGTTCCTTCTTGACCTTCATTTGGCCTCTTCACTTACCCTCAAGCTGTGGACTGAGGCCACAGAGCAAGATGGATCACTAGTGTCCTCCATCCCCGAGAGACTGTGGTTCACATCAGTGGAGCACCAAAGGCAATAACCAAGTAACAGACACAAGAGTGTATGAAGAAGAAGAGATTCTGATAAGGCTTTCTGTGACAGTGTGGGCCAAGTCGGATCTATATGGCTGGTATCACGTGAATTATGAGCAGCCTTAGGGGAGAAGTTCTCAGAAGGCAGAGCCTGGCTCTCTAGAGGCTCTGTGTCCTCAGAGCCCACTCCAAGACCTCAGTTACAGCTTCGGCCCCCAATATCTCTCCCTCTGCCTGCTCACAGTTTTTGAAGTCTTCTTTCCTCCACATTTCTCTTGAGAGGTGGAGGAGGAAGATGAGCTTCAGGCCAGCTCAGACTCCCCTGGGATCCCAGCAGGATGCCTATCATTAACCTCCCACCTTCTAGGAAGCTCCTAAGATCTTCACATTTGGGGCAGTTCTCATTTCAGCTGTGCTTCAAATTGCTGGCTGGAGACGGCCTGTTGGAACGTGGCAAAAAGCAAGTAGCAGTCCTTCGGGCAGCCTGGCCCTTCTCGACTGTCAGACATCTTCAGGGATATTCTAGGAAATGTTGTTTGTTCTAGAGAAGGGAGGGAAACAATCCAATTGTCCAATAATGCTTGAATGGAAAATAAATGATGCTATATGCATGTGATCAAATAATATCAAACAGTCAAAAATCAAAGACCTAGATCTATATGGATTCACGTGGATAAATCTTGAAAACATAATATTGATTGAAAGAAAATAAGATAAAGAATGTTAGATTGTGATAACAGGTATGTAATATTTAAATATTTAAATCAATTCAACATATTGCTTCTATACATAGAGATGCAAGAAAATAAACTTTATCCAAAGAACACATTATTTACATTTAATATGCTCATTTATCTAGGAGACCCAAAAGAACCCACAGATAAACTAGCAGGAACTAATAAGACGGTTCAACAAGGCACACACATACAAGATCAATAAATTTTAGAAGTCAATCAGGCTCTTCTACACTGGCGATAACAAATTAGAAACTGTAAAAGAAAATAAGAAAAAAAGAAGATCTAAAAATAGTCACAAGAGCCATATAAATTATTTAGAGCTAAGCATACGTAGAAGGCAATATAACTAACAAACTGAGTACGAACAGATAAACTCCGCCCAACCCAAGGTTAGGAAAAGACTGTTGTTACTTTATGAGAACAGACCCTCTTCTTACGGAGCAGATCAGTAAGTGAGAGTGAATCAAAGAAACACAGCATTTGAAAAGTCAGCTAGTCCAAGCCTCTTGATCGCACATACAGAAGCTGAAGCCCAGATAGGTTGAGTTACTTGCTAAAGGGCCCAAAGTCCTGACTCAAGGACTAGCATTTTTCACTCAGTCGCAAGACACAATCAAATGCAGTACCTTGGAAAGAGATGGGGAAAAAATGAAGAAATCAATTATATAGTTCCTCATCTTTAAGTACAGAAAGAGCCGTGACAAAATTACACGTATTGAGGGAAAATTGAAGTGCAGAGTTTAAAATGTCAATAATCCACAGGGAAACTGGAGACCATTTAAAATATTCATATTAAATCTCTCTAGAAAAGACATTAAAAGATCTCCAATCAAAATGTGAATTTTATAATAGACATGGTATGATACAATTTATAATAGATATGGTATGAACCTTTCTATTTCACGGGAAAGCTTCGGCTGGGAAAAAGGAATTGTTCTTGAAAATGGGGCGTGTGCTACTGCAGACACTGTGCTCAACCTAGGTCCACCGAATGCTCTGATGTCATCACTGAGGTCACAGAATTCCACTGTGCGCCTGGCAACCTTGCAAACATAACAGCCCTGGTGAGCACTAGGCAGTACTGCTGGTTCACTAAGTGGTACAAGTTTTTCAGCCATTTAGGAGACTTGACCATTTTTATTTGTATTGAATCATTTCAACGGATTGCCCAAGAGCCAAGAAGGGCCAACCTGTAGGGAAGAGGAGGAGTTGGACATCTCTTGAGGCATCTTCTAAGGGAGACTTCTAGTTGGTACGATGGAACGGCGACAAAAGAGGAAACATCTGGAAAATGAAGAGTCCCAGGAAACTGCCGAGAACGGTGGAGGTATGTGGGGGGCAACTTGTCTGGGGCACATGGGTTTCTGCCAAACTGAAGCTTCTCCAGGAAGCGGGGGACTGAGAACGTGTCACCTGTGAAGCAGGGAGCGAGAGACCTTGTCTCACTGATGCTGCCGTATCTATCCAGAGGGTCCCTGTGGTGTGAGACGGCACAGAATGGCCAGATGCCCCCTGGGAGATGGGAGGTCAGCTCCGCTGGTCTGAGGACTCTCTCCTGGGGCAGCCGGGCCTGGAGCTTTGTCGGACTCACAGCAGGCTGCATCCTGCTTGCACAGACCTAGAGGTGCAGCTTTTCTCAGACCCCGATTTCTCTCTTATTCTCTTGGATCTTTCCCTGGGGTCATGAGGTGGGGGATGTGAAGGATGCAAGGATGCTGAGAGAGACCCATGAGTTGCTTGGCCTCTTTTACCAAAGTGGAAAGAGAAGCCCCATGAGTTGAAGGCCCTGTTGAAAAATATCTTGACAAGTGGAATGCACTTTGAAAGAAGATTGTTTGTCTAGGGATGGTGTCATATTGAAAGCAAGGAGGATTTATTCCTTCAACAGGAAGAATTTCCCAAAGGAGATCAAGGGAAGGGAAGGGTTTTCCAGAGACTGAGACTGCGTGAGCGGGGGTGAGAAATGTCCTCAGGGTCCTGCGGGGAGCTCTGAGAGCCACGGGCCACGTGGTGCCTGCATGCATTAAATGTAGGCGAGTAGCTTGCCCTGGGAGAGGGGTGGTCACCCCAGAGCTCCAGCTAGAGGCCTCTGCCCCAGATTAGAGCCCAGTAGCTCCTACCAGGCCCAGGGCACTGGAGACTGTAGGATGGGCCCTGGGAATGGAGCTCTAGACAGCAGGCAGATTTCCAGGCAGTGGCTGGGACAGGCTGGGGAAGGCAATGACTGCCCCTGACCATTCAGAATATTTTGCTCTATGTTCCTGTGTGTGTGTGTGTGAGAGAGTGAGTGTGTGTGTGTGTGTGTGTGCGTGTGTGTGTGTGGTAGTGCAGAGAAGAGTGAGATGAATGGGGGTAGAGTGCTTACCAGATATAACATCTGTGTGGTAAAGTTCTTGTCACCCTGCCTGGAGCTGGCTGACACTCGGCGTACCTAGGAGTGTATACAGAATTCTTGTTAGGGGTGTTTTAGGAGACAGTAACTCATACACCCATGTACACTCTGATACAGCAAAAATATCACACACCCCACATATAACTTCCTTATTAAACCACACACAGCACATGGAGGTATATACACGCATCCCTCCTATACTACGTTCTCATACAACCCACCTGTATCACAATCCTCTCCTCCAACACCAAACGCTGGAGATGAGATATGTATATAGACACACACACTATATATATAGGACACACACACACACACACTGTATATACATGTATTTCCTCAACTCTTGCACAAACACAGCTAACTTCAGCCATCTCTAAATACCTCTGTAAGAACCAGTCACGTGTCATACACACCACCCTTATAACACATTCTTGAGTAATGCCAGACCCGCTTTGTACAAACCACAGAAAACCACAGTCTCAGTAACCCATGTCAGGATTGCCAGAGAAAATATGGGCTATCCAGTTCAATTTGAATTCCAGATAAACAACAAGTAATTTTTCAGTATCCGTATGTCCCACATATTGTATGGGCCCTACTTACACTAAAACTAAGTCAGGCCAAATACTGCATGGGAATACTTACACTAAAAAATTATTCTGGGTTTATCTGAAACTGAAATTTAACTGGGTGCCTTGTATTCTTGTTCGCTAAGTCTGGCAACCCTTATATACTTACCACCAGCTGATGTATTATATATTTATTGTAGTTTTGTTTAGTGTGTGTCTTCCCCTACTAGAATGTGCAGCGTTACCAAAGACTACAACAATGGAATAGTGCCGGATACACAGGAGTAGCTGCTTACTGAATCTTGGTGAATGAATGAATGAACACGCACCATAAACACAAGCCACACCATGTAATGAGGAAAAGTTACATGTCCCAGAATTCCTGACTTGTGAACAGAAACCATGCACACAAAGGCCACAGACACAGATAGACACGTCTGCACTGTGCTCCCCATGCCAACCCCACACTTACCACAGACTTAACTGATACACATCACTCACTCTTCCCACACACTCACAGTCACCACCGAGGCCTACATTACCAACTAGACAGTGAGAGAATAAGTATTGATTGGAATTAAATCCTGGAGGATCCACTGGGAACCACACTCTCAACTGTGTGTATCCACTGCACCTGACACGTGTCACACACTCAGTAAATATCTGTGGACAGAGGACTGATGAACCCACCCTGAGCCTTTCATTCCTCCCTCAGGACTCTCGAAGTCACAAGAGGATCCCCCTCGGCTTGGATCCACTGTGGTGGCCCAAGGCTGCAGCCCAGGGGCAGGGGAGGTCTCCTCTGCCTCTAAATACTTCTTCTGTACTTCTACTCTGCGCAAGCTCAGCTACGCTGGTAAGGGCGCGGGGCTCCTCAGGTGAGGGGGTGCTTGGCTGTGAGGCAGGAGGCACACAGATCCCAGGGAGGCTGAGAGGAAATCCAGGGTCATCAGAGGTGATGAGGGCTCTGTGGAGGAGCCTGGGCAGGATGCCTGAGCTGTTCCGAGGGCATGGATGCCAGCTGAGTCTGGGAGTGTGTGTGTGAATACTGCTACTACCATGGTGGGGAAGTCAAGGAGCAGGGGCCGGAAAGGTCTGGGCTTGAGGTGGAGGGAAGAGGGACCAGATTAAGCATCTTCAGAGGAAAATGTAGGCTTTGTCTTTGCCTTTGCTTCCAGAGAAGGACAGAGTTCTGCATTATCCACCTCCAGCCTGAGAGCAGGACCATCCAGCTCAGGTGTACACAGCTCACACATACACGTGCCCTCCAGGCACAGCCCTTCTCAGTGCACATCAACCCCAAGCACGTGCTCCACAGTACTCTCCTGCACCACAGCCCCATTCCACAAGGAATGCACCACCGATATTCCCAAACTCACACTCCTCGTCGTACACGCATCCAGCCGCATCCCTCACATACTACAGCCCTCACCACCATACTCCACACCCCTGTATATAGACACCGCTCCAGTATCCCCCCCCACGCACATTAAAAGCCCACAGATGACACCCGATACACCACTCCGTCCTACGGCCAACAGACACCAAGCTCACGACATAGCTATGTCGTGCCAATGTCCCTCTCTCGTCTACCACACCTGCTCCCTCAGCTTCCGGCATGGCCCATGCATGTTATTATGATTTTCATTTCCTTTTTCAGGAATCCGGAGATTTCATCGAGACACTGCCCAGCCTAGACCACCCCTAGCCCAGGATCAGGAAGAAGGAGAGACCGCTTCCCCATCACACTGTGTCTCCTCCTCACCCTCTTCACCCTGTAAGAACTATCTGCACCCAGACAAAGAGGAAAGGGGCATGAAAATATACTACATGCAGGTACAAGTGAACAAGGGTGTCGCTGTCTCCTGGAAGACAAAGAAACCCTTGGGGTTGCCTGAAAAGCAGCTGACGATAGAAGAAGTGACCCTTCCTGAGGATGTGTGCGCAGTAGCCACTGACCCCTCTTCTGATGTGTCCACCAAAAGCCTCCTGTCTGACAGTGAGCCCACTGGGGAGGAGAAAGAGTATGAGGAAAGGGCAGAGTCAGGCAGCCCATCAGGGCCACCTGCCGTCGAGGAGAGACCCAGCGCCAAGACAGCGGACTGGATGCTGACCATGGAGACTAGCTTCAGGTGCATGGCTTGCTGCCGGGTCTTCCCCACCTTGGAGATCCTCCAGCAGCACGTGAAGTTCGGCGTCCTGCAGGGCTTCAGCTGCCGTGTCTTTCATCTCAACATGGCCCAGTGGATGGGCAATGTGGAATCCGAGAGCACCCCTGAGGAGGAGGAGGAGGAGGTGGAGGAGGAGGAGGAGGAGGAGGAGGAGGAAGAGAAGCAAGAAGAAAAGGAGAATGAGGGAGAGCAGCCCACGGGGGAAGGCCCCAGCCCAAAGAGACCCCGCAGGCAGGGTCTTTTCTCTCCTTTGAGTTCCAAACAGCAACTGAGATTCATGGGACAGAAGATCCTGGAAGACGGTGTGGCCGTCCCTTGGAAGAGGTAAGGCTTGAGGCTGGCAGTCTTCTGAGCCTATGTCACGAGGGCCCAGAGGAGTCTAAGGGAAGGGGCCGCACACATGTGCTGGTTGACCTAATGGCTCTGCAGTTGCATCAAATGGGACACACCCAGCACTAACAAAGGCATTGACCTCTGTTGACGTAAACAAGAAGGTGGAGCCTTTTCCTAGGAGTTTTCTCAGGGTCTGCACGATGGACCTCAACTCTTAGAGGATGTACTGCCAGCAGCTCCTTCTCGGCAGAGAGAGCCAGGAGTGGTCTCAAGAGAGGACAGGGGCCCTTGCAGGACCAGAACTTTGAGGTCTGAGAGCCTTGGGCCTGAGCCGAGATCTCACCCTGACCACTGTACCTAGCCTTCTGTGACAAAGGGGAATAGGAAAGAGAGTCACGTGGAAATGAGGTCCCCCGAGATATGGAAATGTTCCAGAACCTTCGTGGCGTGGTAGTTGATCTGGAGCCAAGCTCACTGTGGTGTGTGTGGCTCTGAGCATTAAGGCAATGCTGGAGGGTAACCCTGACCAGCAGAGCTTGGAGTGCTTCTTGTCTCTTCCTGTTCTACCTCATTTGCTTTATCCCTTCCAGGGAGAAGAAAGGACCCTCGGGAGAGTAGCAGACAGAATGCCGTGGTCTGAAGGAGGATGAAGGGACCGGCACTCAGTCTAACATCATATGACAATAGAAGCGTCCTATGCAATAAAGGGCATTTTCCAAACCTTTCCTGGAGCTTTGATTTAATGACATTTTTCTATCTATGCATCTATCTGTCAGCTACATCTGTATCTTTCAAGGTTTGTGAACAAGCTTTCACATAAGCACTAGAGACGTCCACCAGCATTTTCCAGAAGAGGCCTGCAAATTGCTGGGGACTCCTCACAAATAGGGAACGGCCACAACCCCTGCCACACAGACTCTGCGCGTGGCCCTCCTGACGTACTCCCACTCTCTCTCTGAATTTCCCAACGTCTGAGATGAGGGTGCTGGCTGGAGGCAATGATCACGTGCAGGCTGAACCTTCTCCAGATTCTGATTCTCTTCCTGGGCCTATCGTCCTCAAGCACAGTTTCCATGTCCCTGGCCACACTGATCTCTCTCCTTCAGTCCTTCCCTCCCTCCCTCTCCTGCCCCCCAGTGCAGAGAATACTTTTTTGCATTTGAGACGACATTTATTTTTTGTTCACAGAATTCTCACCTGTTTTACTGTGGCCTCCGTTGTGAACATTCCAAAGCTGAGAATTTTCTTTTTTTCTCCCTCATTTCTGCTGAGTCTTTACCTTCCTAATGCAGTGAGCTCACAGTGCCTAGCTGACTGGATGAGGAAAAAAAATCCAGGGAGCAAAGAGAAATAATAAAAGAATATCTCAGTTAATTTTTCATAGTGTTATCCAACTATATATTTTTAAAATTTTGGAATAATATTAGGAAACTTCTCTTTATAAAAAACTGAATTATTGGGCTTCCCTGGTGGAGCGGTAGTTAAGAATATGCCTGCGAATGCAGGGGACATGGGTTCGAGCCCTGGTCTGGGAAGATCCCACGTGCCACGGAGTAACTAAGCCCGCGCGCCACAACTACTGAGCCTGCGCTCTAGAGCCCGTGTGCCACATCAACCGAGCCCACGTGCCACGACTACGGAAGCCTGCGTGCCTAGAGCCCATGCTCCACAACAAGAGAAGCCACTGCAATGAGAAGCCCGTGCACCACAGCCAAGAGGAGCCCCGGCGCACTGCAACTAGAGAACACCCGCTAGCAGCAACAAAGACCCAATGCAGCCCAAAATAAATTAATTAACTTAAAAAAATTGAATTAGTTTCAAGGGTACAATGTATAAAAGTACAATAAAAGCCCCCCTTCATAACCCCCCAACCCCACTCTCAAGATGGAATAGATATGCTGTGATACAATTTATAGTCGTAGTACTACTACTCCTCCCACCGCATCCGAAATCCTCTGAGCCAGGTGCAGCAGCTTCCTTTCACAATGCTAGGACCCGCCACAAGACAGATGATAATCCCTTTGGACATTTCAAGGAGCGGCACCAGGGGAACAGTACCTGGGAAAGGCCACTGACAGCTCAGAATATCCATGGCATTTCTAGAGCCTCGGCACTGCTCTCGCTCTGGGAATGAAGGTCCAAAAAGCACATCGGAGAATGTTCATAGTTGTAAACAAGCTCCACCTTTGAAACACAATCTACATAGAACCACATATACAAGCCTGCACAATGGATGAAGCCAAGGTCTCCTCCATGATTTCCCTTCTGACCACCTTATTGTCTCCTCAACCATAAAAGGTGAACTTGAAACTCAGGACCTTGCCTTGTCGCCAGAAACATCCAAGCTTGGATCAGTCTTTCTAAGACCAGATACTTGCTCTCTGAACTATTAGAGACTTGTCACATACACACAGGTAGAACAGGATTATTTCTATCTACCTGGGGACCTGGAGTCTTTCACATTGCTCCTGTTACAACTCTCACAACAGCAAAACTTTACCTACAAAGGGTTCAAGCTATGACACTCCCAATTTCCACAAACCTCCTCAGCTCTTGTGAGTCACATGCAGCCAATTCCAGGAATTGGAAACATGGTTGTGAGGATGAAACTGACTTTGGGGCTCCCCTTGGATATGGTCTTCCAGACTTACCAAAAGGCCATTCAGAGGACGGTTTACCCCACCTCAGGGAAACCCGAGGCAGTACTTGCAGTCAAGGGCTGGCCATGGCTTCTGAGCTACATCCAAAAAGAATTTCATACTGTACCTGGATCTGCTGAAGCCATTTCTGACTGTCCGAGAGCCAGCATGTACCGCTCCTCAACTGCCTCCATTGTGGATCATCAGTAGGGCTGTCAGATTTAGTCAATAAAAGTACAGGATACCCAGTTAAACTTGAACTTCACATGAATAATAAGTCATTATTTTTAGTATAAGTACATCCTATGAACTATTTGGGGCATACTTATCTTAAAAATATACTTGTTGTTTTTCTGACATTCATATTTATCTAAACAGCCTATATTTTATCTGTCAACCCTACCCTTCAGAAATGATGGAGGCTCATAGAGATCCAGGAGACGCCTCAGCGCCTCCTCAGCTTTTATTTCTACATCCTGGACAGCGAGCACGTACCTTCCACTCCCAGTCATTGGCTAGAATGGAGGATATTCTCTGTTTTAGAGCTTTTTCTACTTGTCATTGTTATTATCTTCCTTATTTTAAAGAGATGTTTATTTTCTCCCAAACTTAATAGCTCATCCAAAAGTATTTCAAAGTTCATTAGACAAGGGAAAAACAACATGGTTCTGAAAAGTGAAGGAAACCGCCTGGTGTTTAGTCAAGTAGTAGTAGGGAGATTGAAAAAGCCAAACTTAATAAGCAAATCTCTCCAAGGGTATTTTCAGAGCTTGATACCCTCCCACACCCTGAAAATATTATTACATCAAGAATGTAGAACTGCTAACCAAATGTAAGGCTCCCATATGATTCTATCAAACTGAGGATGCTTCTTTACTAAGCAGTGAGCACACTTGCTGCCCCAGGGACCTTGGCAGTTGCAACGTAGGGCTCTTCCCTTTGGGATGGAAACAGCAAGTTTTCCTGTGGTCTACACACTGGCCCCCAAAATACTACACTCCCAATACTTGTCAACTTTAAGTATTTTTCTACATATCTCCATTTTTCTGTTACTATTTGGACTACATCCTAGACTTGACACTACGTAAATTGCATTCAAGGAGGTATTTTTAAAAGTTGGTAGGAAACCTTAAATCTATAGCTTGCAGTCCCTGGCTTACTTTCATCCAGGTGCATAAGGGTTTTCAAAAGTAGTCAGGTTAGTTACCCCATATCACAGCCCCACGCTTGTGTCACAGGTATAAAAATGGAACATGCTATTTAAGGTTTTAGTTGCCAAATCATCAAGCCTCCCAGACAGAGGCAATAGAGCAAAATGATTACAGAGGCATGGATTTTGATTTGCTCCAGTGTCTTGGGCAAGTCACTTGGCCTCTGTATTTATTTGTACTTATCTGCACTTATCTGTCACTTGGGGGTCATAATTGTACCTGGTCCATGGGTACGTTGTACAAATGATCTGTAAGGTAGTTACAAGAAACCGACACAGAGTAAGCACTCCACAGACATTGGCTATTAGCTATTGGAAATAGTTCTCCGTGAAACAGATGACTTTATCAGTGGATGACACGGTGGGAGACAGTGAATCACAGAATCACAGCATGTTGAAAGTGACCTAGTTCACACTCTTATGTGAAAAGAAGAAAAGTGTGCATGGGTAGAAAATGTCTGAAACTTTACCTAACAAATAGTTCATCATGTTAGCATGGAGGATTAGAATAAATCAGGAAAGGAGGAAAGAAAAACTTGAGTGTCATTCAATTTCTCTATCATTTGTGTTTCTACACTGAGACTCTGAATACACTGGAAGTGCAAATTTTTTTAATGTGGCGGGATAAAGGTTTTCAAGGTTTCCTGATCCATCCATATTATTATCTCAGAATTGCTGGCAGTTCTTGCCATCTTCGGATCTACACCCATGTGAGTCAGTGGGCCATTCTGGACGGAGGAGATAATAGAGCAGAAGTGAAGTGAGAGGAAAGGAGAGAAAAGATTTTCTCTTTTCTCTTCAAAGAGGAAAGGTCTTTGGAATGGGAACAACTCACAACCAAACTTTGGGGAAAGGATGTGATGGAAAACGAGACAAACATCCTACCCCTGTGATGAGAAGGATTCCCTGGGCTGGATGGAGGGAGGTCACAGGTGGCTGGCGAGGAAACCAACTAGCGAGAAACACACACAAGGGCAGAGTAAACACCCTGAGGCCACTCAGCCTGACTCCATGCAAACATATGTCCAGCAGACAGCCCTTCACCTGTGGCTCCCCAGCAAGACAGGTACCTTGGGGGTGCCAACTCATTCTGAGTCCATTATGCCTGGCCATTCATAAACCGCTGTCTAACGTGTGAGGAATAAACTCTCAATGTGTATGAGGAAATTGGGGAAGGAGTTTGAAAAGTTACTTAAACGAAAGAAAAGAAGTTCAGGAAGGCAGGATGGTAGAGAGACAAGAAAAAGACCTTAAAAGATAGAAAGGATTTGCCAAAGAAGAGAAAGAAAAAGAAATGATTCCGAATGAGTTAACCTGCAGCTAGGAAGTTAAGGAAGATTATTGATGGGTGAAGACTATGGAATAAAGCGAAAAAAATTTATCCAAAATTGCTGAGAATATGGTAAGCAGCATGATTATCAAATTATGAATTGGCTGCAATGGCATTCTAGGGGAGCACTAGGAAGGGGAAGCAAATGTTCCTGAGATGACAGTAGCAGGTGGAAAGTTGTTTCAGGGGAAGATCAGTCTTGCAGAGGGTGTATCAGAGTAGGGCAAGTGTGAGCAAGCAAAGAAATACTAAGTGTATATGGTTCCTTCACTGAGTGCACCCAGCCCCGTGGTCAGCCTTGAGAACAAGCAGCACTTCAGGTACTGGAGCTACATTTCAGTCATCAAGACTTGAGAAGACACCCTTAACTCAGGTCTTCTCTTCAAACTCCATCGTTCCTTCTTGACCTTCATTTGGCCTCTTCACTTACCCTCAAGCTGTGGACTGAGGCCACAGAGCAAGATGGATCACTAGTGTCCTCCATCCCCGAGAGACTGTGGTTCACATCAGTGGAGCACCAAAGGCAATAACCAAGTAACAGACACAAGAGTGTATGAAGAAGAAGAGATTCTGATAAGGCTTTCTGTGACAGTGTGGGCCAAGTCGGATCTATATGGCTGGTATCACGTGAATTATGAGCAGCCTTAGGGGAGAAGTTCTCAGAAGGCAGAGCCTGGCTCTCTAGAGGCTCTGTGTCCTCAGAGCCCACTCCAAGACCTCAGTTACAGCTTCGGCCCCCAATATCTCTCCCTCTGCCTGCTCACAGTTTTTGAAGTCTTCTTTCCTCCACATTTCTCTTGAGAGGTGGAGGAGGAAGATGAGCTTCAGGCCAGCTCAGACTCCCCTGGGATCCCAGCAGGATGCCTATCATTAACCTCCCACCTTCTAGGAAGCTCCTAAGATCTTCACATTTGGGGCAGTTCTCATTTCAGCTGTGCTTCAAATTGCTGGCTGGAGACGGCCTGTTGGAACGTGGCAAAAAGCAAGTAGCAGTCCTTCGGGCAGCCTGGCCCTTCTCGACTGTCAGACATCTTCAGGGATATTCTAGGAAATGTTGTTTGTTCTAGAGAAGGGAGGGAAACAATCCAATTGTCCAATAATGCTTGAATGGAAAATAAATGATGCTATATGCATGTGATCAAATAATATCAAACAGTCAAAAATCAAAGACCTAGATCTATATGGATTCACGTGGATAAATCTTGAAAACATAATATTGATTGAAAGAAAATAAGATAAAGAATGTTAGATTGTGATAACAGGTATGTAATATTTAAATATTTAAATCAATTCAACATATTGCTTCTATACATAGAGATGCAAGAAAATAAACTTTATCCAAAGAACACATTATTTACATTTAATATGCTCATTTATCTAGGAGACCCAAAAGAACCCACAGATAAACTAGCAGGAACTAATAAGACGGTTCAACAAGGCACACACATACAAGATCAATAAATTTTAGAAGTCAATCAGGCTCTTCTACACTGGCGATAACAAATTAGAAACTGTAAAAGAAAATAAGAAAAAAAGAAGATCTAAAAATAGTCACAAGAGCCATATAAATTATTTAGAGCTAAGCATACGTAGAAGGCAATATAACTAACAAACTGAGTACGAACAGATAAACTCCGCCCAACCCAAGGTTAGGAAAAGACTGTTGTTACTTTATGAGAACAGACCCTCTTCTTACGGAGCAGATCAGTAAGTGAGAGTGAATCAAAGAAACACAGCATTTGAAAAGTCAGCTAGTCCAAGCCTCTTGATCGCACATACAGAAGCTGAAGCCCAGATAGGTTGAGTTACTTGCTAAAGGGCCCAAAGTCCTGACTCAAGGACTAGCATTTTTCACTCAGTCGCAAGACACAATCAAATGCAGTACCTTGGAAAGAGATGGGGAAAAAATGAAGAAATCAATTATATAGTTCCTCATCTTTAAGTACAGAAAGAGCCGTGACAAAATTACACGTATTGAGGGAAAATTGAAGTGCAGAGTTTAAAATGTCAATAATCCACAGGGAAACTGGAGACCATTTAAAATATTCATATTAAATCTCTCTAGAAAAGACATTAAAAGATCTCCAATCAAAATGTGAATTTTATAATAGACATGGTATGATACAATTTATAATAGATATGGTATGAACCTTTCTATTTCACGGGAAAGCTTCGGCTGGGAAAAAGGAATTGTTCTTGAAAATGGGGCGTGTGCTACTGCAGACACTGTGCTCAACCTAGGTCCACCGAATGCTCTGATGTCATCACTGAGGTCACAGAATTCCACTGTGCGCCTGGCAACCTTGCAAACATAACAGCCCTGGTGAGCACTAGGCAGTACTGCTGGTTCACTAAGTGGTACAAGTTTTTCAGCCATTTAGGAGACTTGACCATTTTTATTTGTATTGAATCATTTCAACGGATTGCCCAAGAGCCAAGAAGGGCCAACCTGTAGGGAAGAGGAGGAGTTGGACATCTCTTGAGGCATCTTCTAAGGGAGACTTCTAGTTGGTACGATGGAACGGCGACAAAAGAGGAAACATCTGGAAAATGAAGAGTCCCAGGAAACTGCCGAGAACGGTGGAGGTATGTGGGGGGCAACTTGTCTGGGGCACATGGGTTTCTGCCAAACTGAAGCTTCTCCAGGAAGCGGGGGACTGAGAACGTGTCACCTGTGAAGCAGGGAGCGAGAGACCTTGTCTCACTGATGCTGCCGTATCTATCCAGAGGGTCCCTGTGGTGTGAGACGGCACAGAATGGCCAGATGCCCCCTGGGAGATGGGAGGTCAGCTCCGCTGGTCTGAGGACTCTCTCCTGGGGCAGCCGGGCCTGGAGCTTTGTCGGACTCACAGCAGGCTGCATCCTGCTTGCACAGACCTAGAGGTGCAGCTTTTCTCAGACCCCGATTTCTCTCTTATTCTCTTGGATCTTTCCCTGGGGTCATGAGGTGGGGGATGTGAAGGATGCAAGGATGCTGAGAGAGACCCATGAGTTGCTTGGCCTCTTTTACCAAAGTGGAAAGAGAAGCCCCATGAGTTGAAGGCCCTGTTGAAAAATATCTTGACAAGTGGAATGCACTTTGAAAGAAGATTGTTTGTCTAGGGATGGTGTCATATTGAAAGCAAGGAGGATTTATTCCTTCAACAGGAAGAATTTTCCAAAGGAGATCAAGGGAAGGGAAGGGTTTTCCAGAGACTGAGACTGCGTGAGCGGGGGTGAGAAATGTCCTCAGGGTCCTGCGGGGAGCTCTGAGAGCCACGGGCCACGTGGTGCCTGCATGCATTAAATGTAGGCGAGTAGCTTGCCCTGGGAGAGGGGTGGTCACCCCAGAGCTCCAGCTAGAGGCCTCTGCCCCAGATTAGAGCCCAGTAGCTCCTACCAGGCCCAGGGCACTGGAGACTGTAGGATGGGCCCTGGGAATGGAGCTCTAGACAGCAGGCAGATTTCCAGGCAGTGGCTGGGACAGGCTGGGGAAGGCAATGACTGCCCCTGACCATTCAGAATATTTTGCTCTATGTTCCTGTGTGTGTGTGTGTGAGAGAGTGAGTGTGTGTGTGTGTGTGTGTGCGTGTGTGTGTGTGGTAGTGCAGAGAAGAGTGAGATGAATGGGGGTAGAGTGCTTACCAGATATAACATCTGTGTGGTAAAGTTCTTGTCACCCTGCCTGGAGCTGGCTGACACTCGGCGTACCTAGGAGTGTATACAGAATTCTTGTTAGGGGTGTTTTAGGAGACAGTAACTCATACACCCATGTACACTCTGATACAGCAAAAATATCACACACCCCACATATAACTTCCTTATTAAACCACACACAGCACATGGAGGTATATACACGCATCCCTCCTATACTACGTTCTCATACAACCCACCTGTATCACAATCCTCTCCTCCAACACCAAACGCTGGAGATGAGATATGTATATAGACACACACACTATATATATAGGACACACACACACACACACTGTATATACATGTATTTCCTCAACTCTTGCACAAACACAGCTAACTTCAGCCATCTCTAAATACCTCTGTAAGAACCAGTCACGTGTCATACACACCACCCTTATAACACATTCTTGAGTAATGCCAGACCCGCTTTGTACAAACCACAGAAAACCACAGTCTCAGTAACCCATGTCAGGATTGCCAGAGAAAATATGGGCTATCCAGTTCAATTTGAATTCCAGATAAACAACAAGTAATTTTTCAGTATCCGTATGTCCCACATATTGTATGGGCCCTACTTACACTAAAACTAAGTCAGGCCAAATACTGCATGGGAATACTTACACTAAAAAATTATTCTGGGTTTATCTGAAACTGAAATTTAACTGGGTGCCTTGTATTCTTGTTCGCTAAGTCTGGCAACCCTTATATACTTACCACCAGCTGATGTATTATATATTTATTGTAGTTTTGTTTAGTGTGTGTCTTCCCCTACTAGAATGTGCAGCGTTACCAAAGACTACAACAATGGAATAGTGCCGGATACACAGGAGTAGCTGCTTACTGAATCTTGGTGAATGAATGAATGAACACGCACCATAAACACAAGCCACACCATGTAATGAGGAAAAGTTACATGTCCCAGAATTCCTGACTTGTGAACAGAAACCATGCACACAAAGGCCACAGACACAGATAGACACGTCTGCACTGTGCTCCCCATGCCAACCCCACACTTACCACAGACTTAACTGATACACATCACTCACTCTTCCCACACACTCACAGTCACCACCGAGGCCTACATTACCAACTAGACAGTGAGAGAATAAGTATTGATTGGAATTAAATCCTGGAGGATCCACTGGGAACCACACTCTCAACTGTGTGTATCCACTGCACCTGACACGTGTCACACACTCAGTAAATATCTGTGGACAGAGGACTGATGAACCCACCCTGAGCCTTTCATTCCTCCCTCAGGACTCTCGAAGTCACAAGAGGATCCCCCTCGGCTTGGATCCACTGTGGTGGCCCAAGGCTGCAGCCCAGGGGCAGGGGAGGTCTCCTCTGCCTCTAAATACTTCTTCTGTACTTCTACTCTGCGCAAGCTCAGCTACGCTGGTAAGGGCGCGGGGCTCCTCAGGTGAGGGGGTGCTTGGCTGTGAGGCAGGAGGCACACAGATCCCAGGGAGGCTGAGAGGAAATCCAGGGTCATCAGAGGTGATGAGGGCTCTGTGGAGGAGCCTGGGCAGGATGCCTGAGCTGTTCCGAGGGCATGGATGCCAGCTGAGTCTGGGAGTGTGTGTGTGAATACTGCTACTACCATGGTGGGGAAGTCAAGGAGCAGGGGCCGGAAAGGTCTGGGCTTGAGGTGGAGGGAAGAGGGACCAGATTAAGCATCTTCAGAGGAAAATGTAGGCTTTGTCTTTGCCTTTGCTTCCAGAGAAGGACAGAGTTCTGCATTATCCACCTCCAGCCTGAGAGCAGGACCATCCAGCTCAGGTGTACACAGCTCACACATACACGTGCCCTCCAGGCACAGCCCTTCTCAGTGCACATCAACCCCAAGCACGTGCTCCACAGTACTCTCCTGCACCACAGCCCCATTCCACAAGGAATGCACCACCGATATTCCCAAACTCACACTCCTCGTCGTACACGCATCCAGCCGCATCCCTCACATACTACAGCCCTCACCACCATACTCCACACCCCTGTATATAGACACCGCTCCAGTATCCCCCCCCACGCACATTAAAAGCCCACAGATGACACCCGATACACCACTCCGTCCTACGGCCAACAGACACCAAGCTCACGACATAGCTATGTCGTGCCAATGTCCCTCTCTCGTCTACCACACCTGCTCCCTCAGCTTCCGGCATGGCCCATGCATGTTATTATGATTTTCATTTCCTTTTTCAGGAATCCGGAGATTTCATCGAGACACTGCCCAGCCTAGACCACCCCTAGCCCAGGATCAGGAAGAAGGAGAGACCGCTTCCCCATCACACTGTGTCTCCTCCTCACCCTCTTCACCCTGTAAGAACTATCTGCACCCAGACAAAGAGGAAAGGGGCATGAAAATATACTACATGCAGGTACAAGTGAACAAGGGTGTCGCTGTCTCCTGGAAGACAAAGAAACCCTTGGGGTTGCCTGAAAAGCAGCTGACGATAGAAGAAGTGACCCTTCCTGAGGATGTGTGCGCAGTAGCCACTGACCCCTCTTCTGATGTGTCCACCAAAAGCCTCCTGTCTGACAGTGAGCCCACTGGGGAGGAGAAAGAGTATGAGGAAAGGGCAGAGTCAGGCAGCCCATCAGGGCCACCTGCCGTCGAGGAGAGACCCAGCGCCAAGACAGCGGACTGGATGCTGACCATGGAGACTAGCTTCAGGTGCATGGCTTGCTGCCGGGTCTTCCCCACCTTGGAGATCCTCCAGCAGCACGTGAAGTTCGGCGTCCTGCAGGGCTTCAGCTGCCGTGTCTTTCATCTCAACATGGCCCAGTGGATGGGCAATGTGGAATCCGAGAGCACCCCTGAGGAGGAGGAGGAGGAGGTGGAGGAGGAGGAGGAGGAGGAGGATGAAGAGAAGCAAGAAGAAAAGGAGAATGAGGGAGAGCAGCCCACGGGGGAAGGCCCCAGCCCAAAGAGACCCCGCAGGCAGGGTCTTTTCTCTCCTTTGAGTTCCAAACAGCAACTGAGATTCATGGGACAGAAGATCCTGGAAGACGGTGTGGCCGTCCCTTGGAAGAGGTAAGGCTTGAGGCTGGCAGTCTTCTGAGCCTATGTCACGAGGGCCCAGAGGAGTCTAAGGGAAGGGGCCGCACACATGTGCTGGTTGACCTAATGGCTCTGCGGTTGCATCAAATGGGACACACCCAGCACTAACAAAGGCATTGACCTCTGTTGACGTAAACAAGAAGGTGGAGCCTTTTCCTAGGAGTTTTCTCAGGGTCTGCACGATGGACCTCAACTCTTAGAGGACGTACTGCCAGCAGCTCCTTCTCGGCAGAGAGAGCCAGGAGTGGTCTCAAGAGAGGACAGGGGCCCTTGCAGGACCAGAACTTTGAGGTCTGAGAGCCTTGGGCCTGAGCCGAGATCTCACCCTGACCACTGTACCTAGCCTTCTGTGACAAAGGGGAATAGGAAAGAGAGTCACGTGGAAATGAGGTCCCCCGAGATATGGAAATGTTCCAGAACCTTCGTGGCGTGGTAGTTGATCTGGAGCCAAGCTCACTGTGGTGTGTGTGGCTCTGAGCATTAAGGCAATGCTGGAGGGTAACCCTGACCAGCAGAGCTTGGAGTGCTTCTTGTCTCTTCCTGTTCTACCTCATTTGCTTTATCCCTTCCAGGGAGAAGAAAGGACCCTCGGGAGAGTAGCAGACAGAATGCCGTGGTCTGAAGGAGGATGAAGGGACCGGCACTCAGTCTAACATCATATGACAATAGAAGCGTCCTATGCAATAAAGGGCATTTTCCAAACCTTTCCTGGAGCTTTGATTTAATGACATTTTTCTATCTATGCATCTATCTGTCAGCTACATCTGTATCTTTCAAGGTTTGTGAACAAGCTTTCACATAAGCACTAGAGACGTCCGCCAGCATTTTCCAGAAGAGGCCTGCAAATTGCTGGGGACTCCTCACAAATAGGGAACGGCCACAACCCCTGCCACACAGACTCTGCGCGTGGCCCTCCTGACGTACTCCCACTCTCTCTCTGAATTTCCCAACGTCTGAGATGAGGGTGCTGGCTGGAGGCAATGATCACGTGCAGGCTGAACCTTCTCCAGATTCTGATTCTCTTCCTGGGCCTATCGTCCTCAAGCACAGTTTCCATGTCCCTGGCCACACTGATCTCTCTCCTTCAGTCCTTCCCTCCCTCCCTCTCCTGCCCCCCAGTGCAGAGAATACTTTTTTGCATTTGAGACGACATTTATTTTTTGTTCACAGAATTCTCACCTGTTTTACTGTGGCCTCCGTTGTGAACATTCCAAAGCTGAGAATTTTCTTTTTTTCTCCCTCATTTCTGCTGAGTCTTTACCTTCCTAATGCAGTGAGCTCACAGTGCCTAGCTGACTGGATGAGGAAAAAAAATCCAGGGAGCAAAGAGAAATAATAAAAGAATATATCAGTTAATTTTTCATAGTGTTATCCAACTACATATTTTTAAAATTTTGGAATAATATTAGGAAACTTCTCTTTATAAAAAACGGAATTATTGGGCTTCCCTGGTGGAGCGGTAGTTAAGAATATGCCTGCGAATGCAGGGGACATGGGTTCGAGCCCTGGTCTGGGAAGATCCCACGTGCCACGGAGTAACTAAGCCCGCGCGCCACAACTACTGAGCCTGCGCTCTAGAGCCCGTGTGCCACATCAACCGAGCCCACGTGCCACGACTACGGAAGCCTGCGTGCCTAGAGCCCATGCTCCGCAACAAGAGAAGCCACTGCAATGAGAAGCCCGTGCACCACAGCCAAGAGGAGCCCCGGCGCACTGCAACTAGAGAACACCCGCTAGCAGCAACAAAGACCCAATGCAGCCCAAAATAAATTAATTAACTTAAAAAAATTGAATTAGTTTCAAGGGTACAATGTATAAAAGTACAATAAAAGCCCCCCTTCATAACCCCCCAACCCCACTCTCAAGATGGAATAGATATGCTGTGATACAATTTATAGTCGTAGTACTACTACTCCTCCCACCGCATCCGAAATCCTCTGAGCCAGGTGCAGCAGCTTCCTTTCACAATGCTAGGACCCGCCACAAGACAGATGATAATCCCTTTGGACATTTCAAGGAGCGGCACCAGGGGAACAGTACCTGGGAAAGGCCACTGACAGCTCAGAATATCCATGGCATTTCTAGAGCCTCGGCACTGCTCTCGCTCTGGGAATGAAGGTCCAAAAAGCACATCGGAGAATGTTCATAGTTGTAAACAAGCTCCACCTTTGAAACACAATCTACATAGAACCACATATACAAGCCTGCACAATGGATGAAGCCAAGGTCTCCTCCATGATTTCCCTTCTGACCACCTTATTGTCTCCTCAACCATAAAAGGTGAACTTGAAACTCAGGACCTTGCCTTGTCGCCAGAAACATCCAAGCTTGGATCAGTCTTTCTAAGACCAGATACTTGCTCTCTGAACTATTAGAGACTTGTCACATACACACAGGTAGAACAGGATTATTTCTATCTACCTGGGGACCTGGAGTCTTTCACATTGCTCCTGTTACAACTCTCACAACAGCAAAACTTTACCTACAAAGGGTTCAAGCTATGACACTCCCAATTTCCACAAACCTCCTCAGCTCTTGTGAGTCACATGCAGCCAATTCCAGGAATTGGAAACATGGTTGTGAGGATGAAACTGACTTTGGGGCTCCCCTTGGATATGGTCTTCCAGACTTACCAAAAGGCCATTCAGAGGACGGTTTACCCCACCTCAGGGAAACCCGAGGCAGTACTTGCAGTCAAGGGCTGGCCATGGCTTCTGAGCTACATCCAAAAAGAATTTCATACTGTACCTGGATCTGCTGAAGCCATTTCTGACTGTCCGAGAGCCAGCATGTACCGCTCCTCAACTGCCTCCATTGTGGATCATCAGTAGGGCTGTCAGATTTAGTCAATAAAAGTACAGGATACCCAGTTAAACTTGAACTTCACATGAATAATAAGTCATTATTTTTAGTATAAGTACATCCTATGAACTATTTGGGGCATACTTATCTTAAAAATATACTTGTTGTTTTTCTGACATTCATATTTATCTAAACAGCCTATATTTTATCTGTCAACCCTACCCTTCAGAAATGATGGAGGCTCATAGAGATCCAGGAGACGCCTCAGCGCCTCCTCAGCTTTTATTTCTACATCCTGGACAGCGAGCACGTACCTTCCACTCCCAGTCATTGGCTAGAATGGAGGATATTCTCTGTTTTAGAGCTTTTTCTACTTGTCATTGTTATTATCTTCCTTATTTTAAAGAGATGTTTATTTTCTCCCAAACTTAATAGCTCATCCAAAAGTATTTCAAAGTTCATTAGACAAGGGAAAAACAACATGGTTCTGAAAAGTGAAGGAAACCGCCTGGTGTTTAGTCAAGTAGTAGTAGGGAGATTGAAAAAGCCAAACTTAATAAGCAAATCTCTCCAAGGGTATTTTCAGAGCTTGATACCCTCCCACACCCTGAAAATATTATTACATCAAGAATGTAGAACTGCTAACCAAATGTAAGGCTCCCATATGATTCTATCAAACTGAGGATGCTTCTTTACTAAGCAGTGAGCACACTTGCTGCCCCAGGGACCTTGGCAGTTGCAACGTAGGGCTCTTCCCTTTGGGATGGAAACAGCAAGTTTTCCTGTGGTCTACACACTGGCCCCCAAAATACTACACTCCCAATACTTGTCAACTTTAAGTATTTTTCTACATATCTCCATTTTTCTGTTACTATTTGGACTACATCCTAGACTTGACACTACGTAAATTGCATTCAAGAAGCTATTTTTAAAAGTTGGTAGGAAACCTTAAATCTATAGCTTGCAGTCCCTGGCTTACTTTCATCCAGGTGCATAAGGGTTTTCAAAAGTAGTCAGGTTAGTTACCCCATATCACAGCCCCACGCTTGTGTCACAGGTATAAAAATGGAACATGCTATTTAAGGTTTTAGTTGCCAAATCATCAAGCCTCCCAGACAGAGGCAATAGAGCAAAATGATTACAGAGGCATGGATTTTGATTTGCTCCAGTGTCTTGGGCAAGTCACTTGGCCTCTGTATTTATTTGTACTTATCTGCACTTATCTGTCACTTGGGGGTCATAATTGTACCTGGTCCATGGGTACGTTGTACAAATGATCTGTAAGGTAGTTACAAGAAACCGACACAGAGTAAGCACTCCACAGACATTGGCTATTAGCTATTGGAAATAGTTCTCCGTGAAACAGATGACTTTATCAGTGGATGACACGGTGGGAGACAGTGAATCACAGAATCACAGCATGTTGAAAGTGACCTAGTTCACACTCTTATGTGAAAAGAAGAAAAGTGTGCATGGGTAGAAAATGTCTGAAACTTTACCTAACAAATAGTTCATCATGTTAGCATGGAGGATTAGAATAAATCAGGAAAGGAGGAAAGAAAAACTTGAGTGTCATTCAATTTCTCTATCATTTGTGTTTCTACACTGAGACTCTGAATACACTGGAAGTGCAAATTTTTTTAATGTTGCGGGAGAAAGGTTTTCAAGGTTTCCTGATCCATCCGTATTATTATCTCAGAATTGCTGGCAGTTCTTGCCATCTTCGGATCTACACCCATGTGAGTCAGTGGGCCATTCTGGACGGAGGAGATAATAGAGCAGAAGTGAAGTGAGAGGAAAGGAGAGAAAAGATTTTCTCTTTTCTCTTCAAAGAGGAAAGGTCTTTGGAATGGGAACAACTCACAACCAAACTTTGGGGAAAGGATGTGATGGAAAACGAGACAAACATCCTACCCCTGTGATGAGAAGGATTCCCTGGGCTGGATGGAGGGAGGTCACAGGTGGCTGGCGAGGAAACCAACTAGCGAGAAACACACACAAGGGCAGAGTAAACACCCTGAGGCCACTCAGCCTGACTCCATGCAAACATATGTCCAGCAGACAGCCCTTCACCTGTGGCTCCCCAGCAAGACAGGTACCTCGGGGGTGCCAACTCATTCTGAGTCCATTATGCCTGGCCATTCATAAACCGCCGTCTAACGTGTGAGGAATAAACTCTCAATGTTTATGAGGAAATTGGGGAAGGGGATTGAAAAGTTACTTAAACGAAAGAAAAGAAGTTCAGGAAGGCAGGATGGTAGAGAGACAAGAAAAAGACCTTAAAAGATAGAAAGGATTTGCCAAAGAAGAGAAAGAAAAAGAAATGATTCCGAATGGGTTAACCTGCAGCTAGGAAGTTAAGGAAGATTATTGATGGGTGAAGACTATGGAATAAAGTGAATAAAATTTATCAGAAGTTGCTGAGAATATGCTAAGCAGCATGATTATCAAATTATGAATTGGCTGCAATGGCATTCTAGGGGAGCACTAGGAAGGGGAAGCAAATGTTCCTGAGATGACAGTAGCAGGTGGAAAGTTGTTTCAGGGGAAGATCAGTCTTGCAGAGGGTGTATCAGAGTAGGGCAAGTGTGAGCAAGCAAGGAAATACTAAGTGTATATGGTTCCTTCACTGAGTGCACCCAGCCCCGTGGTCAGCCTTGAGAACAAGCAGCACTTCAGGTACTGGAGCTACATTTCAGTCATCAAGACTTGAGAAGACACCCTTAACTCAGGTCTTCTCTTCAAACTCCATCGTTCCTTCTTGACCTTCATTTGGCCTCTTCACTTACCCTCAAGCTGTGGACTGAGGCCATAGAGCAAGATGGATCACTAGTGTCCTCCATCCCCGAGAGACTGTGGTTCACATCAGTGGAGCACCAAAGGCAATAACCAAGTAACAGACACAAGAGTGTATGAAGAAGAAGAGATTCTGATAAGGCTTTCTGTGACAGTGTGGGCCAAGTCGGATCTATATGGCTGGTATCACGTGAATTATGAGCAGCCTTAGGGGAGAAGTTCTCAGAAGGCAGAGCCTGGCTCTCTAGAGGCTCTGTGTCCTCAGAGCCCACTCCAAGACCTCAGTTACAGCTTCGGCCCCCAATATCTCTCCCTCTGCCTGCTCACAGTTTTTGAAGTCTTCTTTCCTCCACATTTCTCTTGAGAGGTGGAGGAGGAAGATGAGCTTCAGGCCAGCTCAGACTCCCCTGGGATCCCAGCAGGATGCCTATCATTAACCTCCCACCTTCTAGGAAGCTCCTAAGATCTTCACATTTGGGGCAGTTCTCATTTCAGCTGTGCTTCAAATTGCTGGCTGGAGACGGCCTGTTGGAACGTGGCAAAAAGCAAGTAGCAGTCCTTCGGGCAGCCTGGCCCTTCTCGACTGTCAGACATCTTCAGGGATATTCTAGGAAATGTTGTTTGTTCTAGAGAAGGGAGGGAAACAATCCAATTGTCCAATAATGCTTGAATTGAAAATAAATGATGCTATATGCATGTGATCAAATAATATCAAACAGTCAAAAATCAAAGACCTAGATCTATATGGATTCACGTGGATAAATCTTGAAAACATAATATTGATTGAAAGAAAATAAGATAAAGAATGTTAGATTGTGATAACAGGTATGTAATATTTAAATATTTAAATCAATTCAACATATTGCTTCTATACATAGAGATGCAAGAAAATAAACTTTATCCAAAGAACACATTATTTACATTTAATATGCTCATTTATCTAGGAGACCCAAAAGAACCCACAGATAAACTAGCAGGAACTAATAAGACGGTTCAACAAGGCACACACATACAAGATCAATAAATTTTAGAAGTCAATCAGGCTCTTCTACACTGGCGATAACAAATTAGAAACTGTAAAAGAAAATAAGAAAAAAAGAAGATCTAAAAATAGTCACAAGAGCCATATAAATTATTTAGAGCTAAGCATACGTAGAAGGCAATATAACTAACAAACTGAGTACGAACAGATAAACTCCGCCCAACCCAAGGTTAGGAAAAGACTGTTGTTACTTTATGAGAACAGACCCTCTTCTTACGGAGCAGATCAGTAAGTGAGAGTGAATCAAAGAAACACAGCATTTGAAAAGTCAGCTAGTCCAAGCCTCTTGATCGCACATACAGAAGCTGAAGCCCAGATAGGTTGAGTTACTTGCTAAAGGGCCCAAAGTCCTGACTCAAGGACTAGCATTTTTCACTCAGTCGCAAGACACAATCAAATGCAGTACCTTGGAAAGAGATGGGGAAAAAATGAAGAAATCAATTATATAGTTCCTCATCTTTAAGTACAGAAAGAGCCGTGACAAAATTACACGTATTGAGGGAAAATTGAAGTGCAGAGTTTAAAATGTCAATAATCCACAGGGAAACTGGAGACCATTTAAAATATTCATATTAAATCTCTCTAGAAAAGACATTAAAAGATCTCCAATCAAAATGTGAATTTTATAATAGACATGGTATGATACAATTTATAATAGATATGGTATGAACCTTTCTATTTCACGGGAAAGCTTCGGCTGGGAAAAAGGAATTGTTCTTGAAAATGGGGCGTGTGCTACTGCAGACACTGTGCTCAACCTAGGTCCACCGAATGCTCTGATGTCATCACTGAGGTCACAGAATTCCACTGTGCGCCTGGCAACCTTGCAAACATAACAGCCCTGGTGAGCACTAGGCAGTACTGCTGGTTCACTAAGTGGTACAAGTTTTTCAGCCATTTAGGAGACTTGACCATTTTTATTTGTATTGAATCATTTCAACGGATTGCCCAAGAGCCAAGAAGGGCCAACCTGTAGGGAAGAGGAGGAGTTGGACATCTCTTGAGGCATCTTCTAAGGGAGACTTCTAGTTGGTACGATGGAACGGCGACAAAAGAGGAAACATCTGGAAAATGAAGAGTCCCAGGAAACTGCCGAGAACGGTGGAGGTATGTGGGGGGCAACTTGTCTGGGGCACATGGGTTTCTGCCAAACTGAAGCTTCTCCAGGAAGCGGGGGACTGAGAACGTGTCACCTGTGAAGCAGGGAGCGAGAGACCTTGTCTCACTGATGCTGCCGTATCTATCCAGAGGGTCCCTGTGGTGTGAGACGGCACAGAATGGCCAGATGCCCCCTGGGAGATGGGAGGTCAGCTCCGCTGGTCTGAGGACTCTCTCCTGGGGCAGCCGGGCCTGGAGCTTTGTCGGACTCACAGCAGGCTGCATCCTGCTTGCACAGACCTAGAGGTGCAGCTTTTCTCAGACCCCGATTTCTCTCTTATTCTCTTGGATCTTTCCCTGGGGTCATGAGGTGGGGGATGTGAAGGATGCAAGGATGCTGAGAGAGACCCATGAGTTGCTTGGCCTCTTTTACCAAAGTGGAAAGAGAAGCCCCATGAGTTGAAGGCCCTGTTGAAAAATATCTTGACAAGTGGAATGCACTTTGAAAGAAGATTGTTTGTCTAGGGATGGTGTCATATTGAAAGCAAGGAGGATTTATTCCTTCAACAGGAAGAATTTCCCAAAGGAGATCAAGGGAAGGGAAGGGTTTTCCAGAGACTGAGACTGCGTGAGCGGGGGTGAGAAATGTCCTCAGGGTCCTGCGGGGAGCTCTGAGAGCCACGGGCCACGTGGTGCCTGCGTGCATTAAATGTAGGCGAGTAGCTTGCCCTGGGAGAGGGGTGGTCACCCCAGAGCTCCAGCTAGAGGCCCCTGCCCCAGATTAGAGCCCAGTAGCTCCTACCAGGCCCAGGGCACTGGAGACTGTAGGATGGGCCCTGGGAATGGAGCTCTAGACAGCAGGCAGATTTCCAGGCAGTGGCTGGGACAGGCTGGGGAAGGCAATGACTGCCCCTGACCATTCAGAATATTTTGCTCTATGTTCCTGTGTGTGTGTGTGTGAGAGAGTGAGTGTGTGTGTGTGTGTGTGTGCGTGTGTGTGTGTGGTAGTGCAGAGAAGAGTGAGATGAATGGGGGTAGAGTGCTTACCAGATATAACATCTGTGTGGTAAAGTTCTTGTCACCCTGCCTGGAGCTGGCTGACACTCGGCGTACCTAGGAGTGTATACAGAATTCTTGGTAGGGGTGTTTTAGGAGACAGTAACTCATACACCCATGTACACTCTGATACAGCAAAAATATCACACACCCCACATATAACTTCCTTATTAAACCACACACAGCACATGGATGTATATACACGCATCCCTCCTATACTACGTTCTCATACAACCCACCTGTATCACAATCCTCTCCTCCAACACCAAACGCTGGAGATGAGATATGTATATAGACACACACACTATATATATAGGACACACACACACACACACACACTGTATATACATGTATTTCCTCAACTCTTGCACAAACACAGGTAACTTCAGCCATCTCTAAATACCTCTATAAGAACCAGTCACGTGTCATACACACCACCCTTATAACACATTCTTGAGTAATGCCAGACCCGCTTTGTACAAACCACAGGAAACCACAGTCTCAGTAACCCATGTCAGGATTGCCAGAGAAAATATGGGCTATCCAGTTCAATTTGAATTCCAGTTAAACAACAAGTAATTTTTCAGTATCCGTATGTCCCACATATTGTATGGGCCCTACTTACACTAAAACTAAGTCAGGCCAAATACTGCATGGGAATACTTACACTAAAAAATTATTCTGGGTTTATCTGAAACTGAAATTTAACTGGGTGCCTTGTATTCTTGTTCGCTAAGTCTGGCAACCCTTATATACTTACCACCAGCTGATGTATTATATATTTATTGTAGTTTTGTTTAGTGTGTGTCTTCCCCTACTAGAATGTGCAGCGTTACCAAAGACTACAACAATGGAATAGTGCCGGATACACAGGAGTAGCTGCTTACTGAATCTTGGTGAATGAATGAATGAACACGCACCATAAACACAAGCCACACCATGTAATGAGGAAAAGTTACATGTCCCAGAATTCCTGACTTGTGAACAGAAACCATGCACACAAAGGCCACAGACACAGATAGACACGTCTGCACTGTGCTCCCCATGCCAACCCCACACTTACCACAGACTTAACTGATACACATCACTCACTCTTCCCACACACTCACAGTCACCACCGAGGCCTACATTACCAACTAGACAGTGAGAGAATAAGTATTGATTGGAATTAAATCCTGGAGGATCCACTGGGAACCACACTCTCAACTGTGTGTATCCACTGCACCTGACACGTGTCACACACTCAGTAAATATCTGTGGACAGAGGACTGATGAACCTACCCTGAGCCTTTCATTCCTCCCTCAGGAATCTCGAAGTCACAAGAGGATCCCCCTCGGCTTGGATCCACTGTGGTGGCCCAAGGCTGCAGCCCAGGGGCAGGGGAGGTCTCCTCTGCCTCTAAATACTTCTTCTGTACTTCTACTCTGCGCAAGCTCAGCTACGCTGGTAAGGGCGCGGGGCTCCTCAGGTGAGGGGGTGCTTGGCTGTGAGGCAGGAGGCACACAGATCCCAGGGAGGCTGAGAGGAAATCCAGGGTCATCAGAGGTGATGAGGGCTCTGTGGAGGAGCCTGGGCAGGATGCCTGAGCTGTTCCGAGGGCATGGATGCCAGCTGAGTCTGGGAGTGTGTGTGTGAATACTGCTACTACCATGGTGGGGAAGTCAAGGAGCAGGGGCCGGAAAGGTCTGGGCTTGAGGTGGAGGGAAGAGGGACCAGATTAAGCATCTTCAGAGGAAAATGTAGGCTTTGTCTTTGCCTTTGCTTCCAGAGAAGGACAGAGTTCTGCATTATCCACCTCCAGCCTGAGAGCAGGACCATCCAGCTCAGGTGTACACAGCTCACACATACACGTGCCCTCCAGGCACAGCCCTTCTCAGTGCACATCAACCCCAAGCACGTGCTCCACAGTACTCTCCTGCACCACAGCCCCATTCCACAAGGAATGCACCACCGATATTCCCAAACTCACACTCCTCGTCGTACACGCATCCAGCCGCATCCCTCACATACTACAGCCCTCACCACCATACTCCACACCCCTGTATATAGACACCGCTCCAGTATCTCCCCCCACGCACATTAAAAGACCACAGATGACACCCGATACACCACTCCGTCCTACGGCCAACAGACACCAAGCTCACGACATAGCTATGTCGTGCCAATGTCCCTCTCTCGTCTACCACACCTGCTCCCTCAGCTTCCGGCATGGCCCATGCATGTTATTATGATTTTCATTTCCTTTTTCAGGAATCCGGAGATTTCATCGAGACACTGCCCAGCCTAGACCACCCCTAGCCCAGGATCAGGAAGAAGGAGAGACCGCTTCCCCATCACACTGTGTCTCCTCCTCACCCTCTTCACCCTGTAAGAACTATCTGCACCCAGACAAAGAGGAAAGGGGCATGAAAATATACTACATGCAGGTACAAGTGAACAAGGGTGTCGCTGTCTCCTGGAAGACAAAGAAACCCTTGGGGTTGCCTGAAAAGCAGCTGACGATAGAAGAAGTGACCCTTCCTGAGGATGTGTGCGCAGTAGCCACTGACCCCTCTTCTGATGTGTCCACCAAAAGCCTCCTGTCTGACAGTGAGCCCACTGGGGAGGAGAAAGAGTATGAGGAAAGGGCAGAGTCAGGCAGCCCATCAGGGCCACCTGCCGTCGAGGAGAGACCCAGCGCCAAGACAGCGGACTGGATGCTGACCATGGAGACTAGCTTCAGGTGCATGGCTTGCTGCCGGGTCTTCCCCACCTTGGAGATCCTCCAGCAGCACGTGAAGTTCGGCGTCCTGCAGGGCTTCAGCTGCCGTGTCTTTCATCTCAACATGGCCCAGTGGATGGGCAATGTGGAATCCGAGAGCACCCCTGAGGAGGAGGAGGAGGAGGTGGAGGAGGAGGTGGAGGAGGAGGAGGAGGAGGAGGAGGAGGAGGATGAAGAGAAGCAAGAAGAAAAGGAGAATGAGGGAGAGCAGCCCACGGGGGAAGGCCCCAGCCCAAAGAGACCCCGCAGGCAGGGTCTTTTCTCTCCTTTGAGTTCCAAACAGCAACTGAGATTCATGGGACAGAAGATCCTGGAAGACGGTGTGGCCGTCCCTTGGAAGAGGTAAGGCTTGAGGCTGGCAGTCTTCTGAGCCTATGTCACGAGGGCCCAGAGGAGTCTAAGGGAAGGGGCCGCACACATGTGCTGGTTGACCTAATGGCTCTGCGGTTGCATCAAATGGGACACACCCAGCACTAACAAAGGCATTGACCTCTGTTGACGTAAACAAGAAGGTGGAGCCTTTTCCTAGGAGTTTTCTCAGGGTCTGCACGATGGACCTCAACTCTTAGAGGACGTACTGCCAGCAGCTCCTTCTCGGCAGAGAGAGCCAGGAGTGGTCTCAAGAGAGGACAGGGGCCCTTGCAGGACCAGAACTTTGAGGTCTGAGAGCCTTGGGCCTGAGCCGAGATCTCACCCTGACCACTGTACCTAGCCTTCTGTGACAAAGGGGAATAGGAAAGAGAGTCACGTGGAAATGAGGTCCCCCGAGATATGGAAATGTTCCAGAACCTTCGTGGCGTGGTAGTTGATCTGGAGCCAAGCTCACTGTGGTGTGTGTGGCTCTGAGCATTAAGGCAATGCTGGAGGGTAACCCTGACCAGCAGAGCTTGGAGTGCTTCTTGTCTCTTCCTGTTCTACCTCATTTGCTTTATCCCTTCCAGGGAGAAGAAAGGACCCTCGGGAGAGTAGCAGACAGAATGCCGTGGTCTGAAGGAGGATGAAGGGACCGGCACTCAGTCTAACATCATATGACAATAGAAGCGTCCTATGCAATAAAGGGCATTTTCCAAACCTTTCCTGGAGCTTTGATTTAATGACATTTTTCTATCTATGCATCTATCTGTCAGCTACATCTGTATCTTTCAAGGTTTGTGAACAAGCTTTCACATAAGCACTAGAGACGTCCGCCAGCATTTTCCAGAAGAGGCCTGCAAATTGCTGGGGACTCCTCACAAATAGGGAACGGCCACAACCCCTGCCACACAGACTCTGCGCGTGGCCCTCCTGACGTACTCCCACTCTCTCTCTGAATTTCCCAACGTCTGAGATGAGGGTGCTGGCTGGAGGCAATGATCACGTGCAGGCTGAACCTTCTCCAGATTCTGATTCTCTTCCTGGGCCTATCGTCCTCAAGCACAGTTTCCATGTCCCTGGCCACACTGATCTCTCTCCTTCAGTCCTTCCCTCCCTCCCTCTCCTGCCCCCCAGTGCAGAGAATACTTTTTTGCATTTTAGACGACATTTATTTTTTGTTCACAGAATTCTCACCTGTTTTACTGTGGCCTCCGTTGTGAACATTCCAAAGCTGAGAATTTTCTTTTTTTCTCCCTCATTTCTGCTGAGTCTTTACCTTCCTAATGCAGTGAGCTCACAGTGCCTAGCTGACTGGATGAGGAAAAAAAATCCAGGGAGCAAAGAGAAATAATAAAAGAATATATCAGTTAATTTTTCATAGTGTTATCCAACTACATATTTTTAAAATTTTGGAATAATATTAGGAAACTTCTCTTTATAAAAAACTGAATTATTGGGCTTCCCTGGTGGAGCGGTAGTTAAGAATATGCCTGCGAATGCAGGGGACATGGGTTCGAGCCCTGGTCTGGGAAGATCCCACGTGCCACGGAGTAACTAAGCCCGCGCGCCACAACTACTGAGCCTGCGCTCTAGAGCCCGTGTGCCACATCAACCGAGCCCACGTGCCACGACTACGGAAGCCTGCGTGCCTAGAGCCCATGCTCCGCAACAAGAGAAGCCACTGCAATGAGAAGCCCGTGCACCACAGCCAAGAGGAGCCCCGGCGCACTGCAACTAGAGAACACCCGCTAGCAGCAACAAAGACCCAATGCAGCCCAAAATACATTAATTAACTTAAAAAAATTGAATTAGTTTCAAGGGTACAATGTATAAAAGTACAATAAAAGCCCCCCTTCATAACCCCCCAACCCCCCTCTCAAGATGGAATAGGTATGCTGTGATACAATTTATAGTCGTAGTACTACTACTCCTCCCACCGCATCCGAAATCCTCTGAGCCAGGTGCAGCAGCTTCCTTTCACAATGCTAGGACCCGCCACAAGACAGATGATAATCCCTTTGGACATTTCAAGGAGCGGCACCAGGGGAACAGTACCTGGGAAATGCCACTGACAGCTCAGAATATCCATGGCATTTCTAGAGCCTCGGCACTGCTCTCGCTCTGGGAATGAAGGTCCAAAAAGCACATCGGAGAATGTTCATAGTTGTAAACAAGCTCCACCTTTGAAACACAATCTACATAGAACCACATATACAAGCCTGCACAATGGATGAAGCCAAGGTCTCCTCCATGATTTCCCTTCTGACCACCTTATTGTCTCCTCAACCATAAAAGGTGAACTTGAAACTCAGGACCTTGCCTTGTCGCCAGAAACATCCAAGCTTGGATCAGTCTTTCTAAGACCAGATACTTGCTCTCTGAACTATTAGAGACTTGTCACATACACACAGGTAGAACAGGATTATTTCTATCTACCTGGGGACCTGGAGTCTTTCACATTGCTCCTGTTACAACTCTCACAACAGCAAAACTTTACCTACAAAGGGTTCAAGCTATGACACTCCCAATTTCCACAAACCTCCTCAGCTCTTGTGAGTCACATGCAGCCAATTCCAGGAATTGGAAACATGGTTGTGAGGATGAAACTGACTTTGGGGCTCCCCTTGGATATGGTCTTCCAGACTTACCAAAAGGCCATTCAGAGGACGGTTTACCCCACCTCAGGGAAACCCGAGGCAGTACTTGCAGTCAAGGGCTGGCCATGGCTTCTGAGCTACATCCAAAAAGAATTTCATACTGTACCTGGATCTGCTGAAGCCATTTCTGACTGTCCGAGAGCCAGCATGTACCGCTCCTCAACTGCCTCCATTGTGGATCATCAGTAGGGCTGTCAGATTTAGTCAATAAAAGTACAGGATACCCAGTTAAACTTGAACTTCACATGAATAATAAGTCATTATTTTTAGTATAAGTACATCCTATGAACTATTTGGGGCATACTTATCTTAAAAATATACTTGTTGTTTTTCTGACATTCATATTTATCTAAACAGCCTATATTTTATCTGTCAACCCTACCCTTCAGAAATGATGGAGGCTCATAGAGATCCAGGAGACGCCTCAGCGCCTCCTCAGCTTTTATTTCTACGTCCTGGACAGCGAGCACGTACCTTCCACTCCCAGTCATTGGCTAGAATGGAGGACATTCTCTGTTTTAGAGCTTTTTCTACTTGTCATTTTTATTATCTTCCTTATTTTAAAGAGATGTTTATTTTCTCCCAAACTTAATAGCTCATCCAAAAGTATTTCAAAGTTCATTAGACAAGGGAAAAACAACATGGTTCTGAAAAGTGAAGGAAACCGCCTGGTGTTTAGTCAAGAAGTAGTAGGGAGATTGAAAAAGCCAAACTTAATAAGCAAATCTCTCCAAGGGTATTTTCAGAGCTTGATACCCTCCCACACCCTGAAAATATTATTACATCAAGAATGTAGAACTGCTAACCAAATGTAAGGCTCCCATATGATTCTATCAAACTGAGGATGCTTCTTTACTAAGCAGTGAGCACACTTGCTGCCCCAGGGACCTTGGCAGTTGCAACGTAGGGCTCTTCCCTTTGGGATGGAAACAGCAAGGTTTCCTGTGGTCTACACACTGGCCCCCAAAATACTACACTCCCAATACTTGTCAACTTTAAGTATTTTTCTACATATCTCCATTTTTCTGTTACTATTTGGACTACATCCTAGACTTGACACTACGTAAATTGCATTCAAGAAGCTATTTTTAAAAGTTGGTAGGAAACCTTAAATCTATAGCTTGCAGTCCCTGGCTTACTTTCATCCAGGTGCATAAGGGTTTTCAAAAGTAGTCAGGTTAGTTACCCCATATCACAGCCCCACGCTTGTGTCACAGGTATAAAAATGGAACATGCTATTTAAGGTTTTAGTTGCCAAATCATCAAGCCTCCCAGACAGAGGCAATAGAGCAAAATGATTACAGAGGCATGGATTTTGATTTGCTCCAGTGTCTTGGGCAAGTCACTTGGCCTCTGTATTTATTTGTACTTATCTGCACTTATCTGTCACTTGGGGGTCATAATTGTACCTGGTCCATGGGTACGTTGTACAAATGATCTGTAAGGTAGTTACAAGAAACCGACACAGAGTAAGCACTCCACAGACATTGGCTATTAGCTATTGGAAATAGTTCTCCGTGAAACAGATGACTTTATCAGTGGATGACACGGTGGGAGACAGTGAATCACAGAATCACAGCATGTTGAAAGTGACCTAGTTCACACTCTTATGTGAAAAGAAGAAAAGTGTGCATGGGTAGAAAATGTCTGAAACTTTACCTAACAAATAGTTCATCATGTTAGCATGGAGGATTAGAATAAATCAGGAAAGGAGGAAAGAAAAACTTGAGTGTCATTCAATTTCTCTATCATTTGTGTTTCTACACTGAGACTCTGAATACACTGGAAGTGCAAATTTTTTTAATGTGGCGGGAGAAAGGTTTTCAAGGTTTCCTGATCCATCCGTATTATTATCTCAGAATTGCTGGCAGTTCTTGCCATCTTCGGATCTACACCCATGTGAGTCAGTGGGCCATTCTGGACGGAGGAGATAATAGAGCAGAAGTGAAGTGAGAGGAAAGGAGAGAAAAGATTTTCTCTTTTCTCTTCAAAGAGGAAAGGTCTTTGGAATGGGAACAACTCACAACCAAACTTTGGGGAAAGGATGTGATGGAAAACGAGACAAACATCCTACCCCTGTGATGAGAAGGATTCCCTGGGCTGGATGGAGGGAGGTCACAGGTGGCTGGCGAGGAAACCAACTAGCGAGAAACACACACAAGGGCAGAGTAAACACCCTGAGGCCACTCAGCCTGACTCCATGCAAACATATGTCCAGCAGACAGCCCTTCACCTGTGGCTCCCCAGCAAGACAGGTACCTCGGGGGTGCCAACTCATTCTGAGTCCATTATGCCTGGCCATTCATAAACCGCCGTCTAACGTGTGAGGAATAAACTCTCAATGTTTATGAGGAAATTGGGGAAGGGGATTGAAAAGTTACTTAAACGAAAGAAAAGAAGTTCAGGAAGGCAGGATGGTAGAGAGACAAGAAAAAGACCTTAAAAGATAGAAAGGATTTGCCAAAGAAGAGAAAGAAAAAGAAATGATTCCGAATGGGTTAACCTGCAGCTAGGAAGTTAAGGAAGATTATTGATGGGTGAAGACTATGGAATAAAGTGAATAAAATTTATCAGAAGTTGCTGAGAATATGCTAAGCAGCATGATTATCAAATTATGAATTGGCTGCAATGGCATTCTAGGGGAGCACTAGGAAGGGGAAGCAAATGTTCCTGAGATGACAGTAGCAGGTGGAAAGTTGTTTCAGGGGAAGATCAGTCTTGCAGAGGGTGTATCAGAGTAGGGCAAGTGTGAGCAAGCAAGGAAATACTAAGTGTATATGGTTCCTTCACTGAGTGCACCCAGCCCCGTGGTCAGCCTTGAGAACAAGCAGCACTTCAGGTACTGGAGCTACATTTCAGTCATCAAGACTTGAGAAGACACCCTTAACTCAGGTCTTCTCTTCAAACTCCATCGTTCCTTCTTGACCTTCATTTGGCCTCTTCACTTACCCTCAAGCTGTGGACTGAGGCCATAGAGCAAGATGGATCACTAGTGTCCTCCATCCCCGAGAGACTGTGGTTCACATCAGTGGAGCACCAAAGGCAATAACCAAGTAACAGACACAAGAGTGTATGAAGAAGAAGAGATTCTGATAAGGCTTTCTGTGACAGTGTGGGCCAAGTCGGATCTATATGGCTGGTATCACGTGAATTATGAGCAGCCTTAGGGGAGAAGTTCTCAGAAGGCAGAGCCTGGCTCTCTAGAGGCTCTGTGTCCTCAGAGCCCACTCCAAGACCTCAGTTACAGCTTCGGCCCCCAATATCTCTCCCTCTGCCTGCTCACAGTTTTTGCAGTCTTCTTTCCTCCACATTTCTCTTGAGAGGTGGAGGAGGAAGATGAGCTTCAGGCCAGCTCAGACTCCCCTGGGATCCCAGCAGGATGCCTATCATTAACCTCCCACCTTCTAGGAAGCTCCTAAGATCTTCACATTTGGGGCAGTTCTCATTTCAGCTGTGCTTCAAATTGCTGGCTGGAGACGGCCTGTTGGAACGTGGCAAAAAGCAAGTAGCAGTCCTTCGGGCAGCCTGGCCCTTCTCCACTGTCAGACATCTTCAGGGATATTCTAGGAAATGTTGTTTGTTCTAGAGAAGGGAGGGAAACAATCCAATTGTCCAATAATGCTTGAATGGAAAATAAATGATGCTATATGCATGTGATCAAATAATATCAAACAGTCAAAAATCAAAGACCTAGATCTATATGGATTCACGTGGATAAATCTTGAAAACATAATATTGATTGAAAGAAAATAAGATAAAGAATGTTAGATTGTGATAACAGGTATGTAATATTTAAATATTTAAATCAATTCAACATATTGCTTCTATACATAGAGATGCAAGAAAATAAACTTTATCCAAAGAACACATTATTTACATTTAATATGCTCATTTATCTAGGAGACCCAAAAGAACCCACAGATAAACTAGCAGGAACTAATAAGACGGTTCAACAAGGCACACACATACAAGATCAATAAATTTTAGAAGTCAATCAGGCTCTTCTACACTGGCGATAACAAATTAGAAACTGTAAAAGAAAATAAGAAAAAAAGAAGATCTAAAAATAGTCACAAGAGCCATATAAATTATTTAGAGCTAAGCATACGTAGAAGGCAATATAACTAACAAACTGAGTACGAACAGATAAACTCCGCCCAACCCAAGGTTAGGAAAAGACTGTTGTTACTTTATGAGAACAGACCCTCTTCTTACGGAGCAGATCAGTAAGTGAGAGTGAATCAAAGAAACACAGCATTTGAAAAGTCAGCTAGTCCAAGCCTCTTGATCGCACATACAGAAGCTGAAGCCCAGATAGGTTGAGTTACTTGCTAAAGGGCCCAAAGTCCTGACTCAAGGACTAGCATTTTTCACTCAGTCGCAAGACACAATCAAATGCAGTACCTTGGAAAGAGATGGGGAAAAAATGAAGAAATCAATTATATAGTTCCTCATCTTTAAGTACAGAAAGAGCCGTGACAAAATTACACGTATTGAGGGAAAATTGAAGTGCAGAGTTTAAAATGTCAATAATCCACAGGGAAACTGGAGACCATTTAAAATATTCATATTAAATCTCTCTAGAAAAGACTTTAAAAGATCTCCAATCAAAATGTGAATTTTATAATAGACATGGTATGATACAATTTATAATAGATATGGTATGAACCTTTCTATTTCACGGGAAAGCTTCGGCTGGGAAAAAGGAATTGTTCTTGAAAATGGGGCGTGTGCTACTGCAGACACTGTGCTCAACCTAGGTCCACCGAATGCTCTGATGTCATCACTGAGGTCACAGAATTCCACTGTGCGCCTGGCAACCTTGCAAACATAACAGCCCTGGTGAGCACTAGGCAGTACTGCTGGTTCACTAAGTGGTACAAGTTTTTCAGCCATTTAGGAGACTTGACCATTTTTATTTGTATTGAATCATTTCAACGGATTGCCCAAGAGCCAAGAAGGGCCAACCTGTAGGGAAGAGGAGGAGTTGGACATGTCTTGAGGCATCTTCTAAGGGAGACTTCTAGTTGGTACGATGGAACGGCGACAAAAGAGGAAACATCTGGAAAATGAAGAGTCCCAGGAAACTGCCGAGAACGGTGGAGGTATGTGGGGGGCAACTTGTCTGGGGCACATGGGTTTCTGCCAAACTGAAGCTTCTCCAGGAAGCGGGGGACTGAGAACGTGTCACCTGTGAAGCAGGGAGCGAGAGACCTTGTCTCACTGATGCTGCCGTATCTATCCAGAGGGTCCCTGTGGTGTGAGACGGCACAGAATGGCCAGATGCCCCCTGGGAGATGGGAGGTCAGCTCCGCTGGTCTGAGGACTCTCTCCTGGGGCAGCCGGGCCTGGAGCTTTGTCGGACTCACAGCAGGCTGCATCCTGCTTGCACAGACCTAGAGGTGCAGCTTTTCTCAGACCCCGATTTCTCTCTTATTCTCTTGGATCTTTCCCTGGGGTCATGAGGTGGGGGATGTGAAGGATGCAAGGATGCTGAGAGAGACCCATGAGTTGCTTGGCCTCTTTTACCAAAGTGGAAAGAGAAGCCCCATGAGTTGAAGGCCCTGTTGAAAAATATCTTGACAAGTGGAATGCACTTTGAAAGAAGATTGTTTGTCTAGGGATGGTGTCATATTGAAAGCAAGGAGGATTTATTCCTTCAACAGGAAGAATTTCCCAAAGGAGATCAAGGGAAGGGAAGGGTTTTCCAGAGACTGAGACCGCGTGAGCGGGGGTGAGAAATGTCCTCAGGGTCCTGCGGGGAGCTCTGAGAGCCACGGGCCACGTGGTGCCTGCGTGCATTAAATGTAGGCGAGTAGCTTGCCCTGGGAGAGGGGTGGTCACCCCAGAGCTCCAGCTAGAGGCCTCTGCCCCAGATTAGAGCCCAGTAGCTCCTACCAGGCCCAGGGCCCTGGAGACTGTAGGATGGGCCCTGGGAATGGAGCTCTAGACAGCAGGCAGATTTCCAGGCAGTGGCTGGGACAGGCTGGGGAAGGCAATGACTGCCCCTGACCATTCAGAATATTTTGCTCTATGTTCCTGTGTGTGTGTGTGTGAGAGAGTGAGTGTGTGTGTGTGTGTGTGCGTGTGTGTGTGTGGTAGTGCAGAGAAGAGCAAGATGAATGGGGGTAGAGTGCTTACCAGATATAACATCTGTGTGGTAAAGTTCTTGTCACCCTGCCTGGAGCTGGCTGACACTCGGCGTACCTAGGAGTGTATACAGAATTCTTGGTAGGGGTGTTTTAGGAGACAGTAACTCATACACCCATGTACACTCTGATACAGCAAAAATATCACACACCCCACATATAACTTCCTTATTAAACCACACACAGCACATGGAGGTATATACACGCATCCCTCCTATACTACGTTCTCATACAACCCACCTGTATCACAATCCTCTCCTCCAACACCAAACGCTGGAGATGAGATATGTATATAGACACACACACTATATATATAGGACACACACACACACACACTATATATACATGTATTTCCTCAACTCTTGCACAAGCACAGCTAACTTCAGCCATCTCTAAATACCTCTGTAAGAACCAGTCACGTGTCATACACACCACCCTTATAACACATTCTTGAGTAATGCCAGACCCGCTTTGTACAAACCACAGGAAACCACAGTCTCAGTAACCCATGTCAGGATTGCCAGAGAAAATATGGGCTATCCAGTTCAATTTGAATTCCAGATAAACAACAAGTAATTTTTCAGTATCCGTATGTCCCACATATTGTATGGGCCCTACTTACACTAAAACTAAGTCAGGCCAAATACTGCATGGGAATACTTACACTAAAAAATTATTCTGGGTTTATCTGAAACTGAAATTTAACTGGGTGCCTTGTATTCTTGTTCGCTAAGTCTGGCAACCCTTATATACTTACCACCAGCTGATGTATTATATATTTATTGTAGTTTTGTTTAGTGTGTGTCTTCCCCTACTAGAATGTGCAGCGTTACCAAAGACTACAACAATGGAAGAGTGCCGGATACACAGGAGTAGCTGCTTACTGAATCTTGGTGAATGAATGAATGAACACGCACCGTAAATACAAGCCACACCATGTAATGAGGAAAAGTTACATGTCCCAGAATTCCTGACTTGTGAACAGAAAAAATGCACACAAAGGCCACAGACACAGATAGACACGTCTGCACTGTGCTCCCCATGCCAACCCCACACTTACCACAGACTTAACTGATACACATCACTCACTCTTCCCACACACTCACAGTCACCACCGAGGCCTACATTACCAACTAGACAGTGAGAGAATAAGTATTGATTGGAATTAAATCCTGGAGGATCCACTGGGAACCACACTCTCAACTGTGTGTATCCACTGCACCTGACACGTGTCACACACTCAGTAAATATCTGTGGACAGAGGACTGATGAACCTACCCTGAGCCTTTCATTCCTCCCTCAGGAATCTCGAAGTCACAAGAGGATCCCCCTCGGCTTGGATCCACTGTGGTGGCCCAAGGCTGCAGCCCAGGGGCAGGGGAGGTCTCCTCTGCCTCTAAATACTTCTTCTGTACTTCTACTCTGCGCAAGCTCAGCTACGCTGGTAAGGGCGCGGGGCTCCTCAGGTGAGGGGGTGCTTGGCTGTGAGGCAGGAGGCACACAGATCCCAGGGAGGCTGAGAGGAAATCCAGGGTCATCAGAGGTGATGAGGGCTCTGTGGAGGAGCCTGGGCAGGATGCCTGAGCTGTTCCGAGGGCATGGATGCCAGCTGAGTCTGGGAGTGTGTGTGTGAATACTGCTACTACCATGGTGGGGAAGTCAAGGAGCAGGGGCCGGAAAGGTCTGGGCTTGAGGTGGAGGGAAGAGGGACCAGATTAAGCATCTTCAGAGGAAAATGTAGGCTTTGTCTTTGCCTTTGCTTCCAGAGAAGGACAGAGTTCTGCATTATCCACCTCCAGCCTGAGAGCAGGACCATCCAGCTCAGGTGTACACAGCTCACACATACACGTGCCCTCCAGGCACAGCCCTTCTCAGTGCACATCAACCCCAAGCACGTGCTCCACAGTACTCTCCTGCACCACAGCCCCATTCCACAAGGAATGCACCACCGATATTCCCAAACTCACACTCCTCGTCGTACACGCATCCAGCCGCATCCCTCACATACTACAGCCCTCACCACCATACTCCACACCCCTGTATATAGACACCGCTCCAGTATCCCCCCCCACGCACATTAAAAGACCACAGATGACACCCGATACACCACTCCGTCCTACGGCCAACAGACACCAAGCTCACGACATAGCTATGTCGTGCCAATGTCCCTCTCTCGTCTACCACACCTGCTCCCTCAGCTTCCGGCATGGCCCATGCATGTTATTATGATTTTCATTTCCTTTTTCAGGAATCCGGAGATTTCATCGAGACACTGCCCAGCCTAGACCACCCCTAGCCCAGGATCAGGAAGAAGGAGAGACCGCTTCCCCATCACACTGTGTCTCCTCCTCACCCTCTTCACCCTGTAAGAACTATCTGCACCCAGACAAAGAGGAAAGGGGCATGAAAATATACTACATGCAGGTACAAGTGAACAAGGGTGTCGCTGTCTCCTGGAAGACAAAGAAACCCTTGGGGTTGCCTGAAAAGCAGCTGACGATAGAAGAAGTGACCCTTCCTGAGGATGTGTGCGCAGTAGCCACTGACCCCTCTTCTGATGTGTCCACCAAAAGCCTCCTGTCTGACAGTGAGCCCACTGGGGAGGAGAAAGAGTATGAGGAAAGGGCAGAGCCAGGCAGCCCATCAGGGCCACCTGCTGTCGAGGAGAGACCCAGCGCCAAGACAGCGGACTGGATGCTGACCATGGAGACTAGCTTCAGGTGCATGGCTTGCTGCCGGGTCTTCCCCACCTTGGAGATCCTCCAGCAGCACGTGAAGTTCGGCGTCCTGCAGGGCTTCAGCTGCCGTGTCTTTCATCTCAACATGGCCCAGTGGATGGGCAATGTGGAATCCGAGAGCACCCCTGAGGAGGAGGAGGAGGAGGAGGAGGAGGAGGAGGAGGAGGAGGATGAAGAGAAGCAAGAAGAAAAGGAGAATGAGGGAGAGCAGCCCACGGGGGAAGGCCCCAGCCCAAAGAGACCCCGCAGGCAGGGTCTTTTCTCTCCTTTGAGTTCCAAACAGCAACTGAGATTCATGGGACAGAAGATCCTGGAAGACGGTGTGGCCGTCCCTTGGAAGAGGTAAGGCTTGAGGCTGGCAGTCTTCTGAGCCTATGTCACGAGGGCCCAGAGGAGTCTAAGGGAAGGGGCCGCACACATGTGCTGGTTGACCTAATGGCTCTGCAGTTGCATCAAATGGGACACACCCAGCACTAACAAAGGCATTGACCTCTGTTGACGTAAACAAGAAGGTGGAGCCTTTTCCTAGGAGTTTTCTCAGGGTCTGCACGATGGACCTCAACTCTTAGAGGACGTACTGCCAGCAGCTCCTTCTCGGCAGAGAGAGCCAGGAGTGGTCTCAAGAGAGGACAGGGGCCCTTGCAGGACCAGAACTTTGAGGTCTGAGAGCCTTGGGCCTGAGCCGAGATCTCACCCTGACCACTGGACCTAGCCTTCTGTGACAAAGGGGAATAGGAAAGAGAGTCACGTGGAAATGAGGTCCCCCGAGATATGGAAATGTTCCAGAACCTTCGTGGCGTGGTAGTTGATCTGGAGCCAAGCTCACTGTGGTGTGTGTGGCTCTGAGCATTAAGGCAATGCTGGAGGGTAACCCTGACCAGCAGAGCTTGGAGTGCTTCTTGTCTCTTCCTGTTCTACCTCATTTGCTTTATCCCTTCCAGATAGAAGAAAGGACCCTCGGGAGAGTAGCAGACAGAATGCCGTGGTCTGAAGGAGGATGAAGGGACCGGCACTCAGTCTAACATCATATGACAATAGAAGCGTCCTATGCAATAAAGGGCATTTTCCAAACCTTTCCTGGAGCTTTGATTTAATGACATTTTTCTATCTATGCATCTATCTGTCAGCTACATCTGTATCTTTCAAGGTTTGTGAACAAGCTTTCACATAAGCACTAGAGACGTCCGCCAGCATTTTCCAGAAGAGGCCTGCAAATTGCTGGGGACTCCTCACAAATAGGGAACGGCCACAATCCCTGCCACACAGACTCTGCGCGTGGCCCTCCTGACGTACTCCCACTTTCTCTTTGAATTTCCCAACGTCTGAGATGAGGGTGCTGGCTGGAGGCAATGATCACGTGCAGGCTGAACCTTCTCCAGATTCTGATTCTCTTCCTGGGCCTATCGTCCTCAAGCACAGTTTCCATGTCCCTGGCCACACTGATCTCTCTCCTTCAGTCCTTCCCTCCCTCCCTCTCCTGCCCCCCAGTGCAGAGAATACTTTTTTGCATTTGAGACGACATTTATTTTTTGTTCACAGAATTCTCACCTGTTTTACTGTGGCCTCCGTTGTGAACATTCCAAAGCTGAGAATTTTCTTTTTTTCTCCCTCATTTCTGCTGAGTCTTTACCTTCCTAATGCAGTGAGCTCACAGTGCCTAGCTGACTGGATGAGGAAAAAAAATCCAGGGAGCAAAGAGAAATAATAAAAGAATATATCAGTTAATTTTTCATAGTGTTATCCAACTACATATTTTTAAAATTTTGGAATAATATTAGGAAACTTCTCTTTATAAAAAACTGAATTATTGGGCTTCCCTGGTGGAGCGGTAGTTAAGAATATGCCTGCGAATGCAGGGGACATGGGTTCGAGCCCTGGTCTGGGAAGATCCCACGTGCCACGGAGTAACTAAGCCCGTGCGCCACAACTACTGAGCCTGCGCTCTAGAGCCCGTGTGCCACATCAACCGAGCCCACGTGCCACGACTACGGAAGCCTGGGTGCCTACAGCCCATGCTCCGCAACAAGAGAAGCCACTGCAATGAGAAGCCCGTGCACCACAGCCAAGAGGAGCCCCGGCACACTGCAACTAGAGAACACACGCTAGCAGCAACAAAGACCCAATGCAGCCCAAAATAAATTAATTAACTTAAAAAAATTGAATTAGTTTCAAGGGTACAATGTATAAAAGTACAATAAAAGCCCCCCTTCATAACCCCCCAACCCCCCTCTCAAGATGGAATAGATATGCTGTGATACAATTTATAGTCGTAGTACTACTACTCCTCCCACCGCATCCGAAATCCTCTGAGCCAGGTGCAGCAGCTTCATTTCACAATGCTAGGACCCGCCACAAGACAGATGATAATCCCTTTGGACATTTCAAGGAGCGGCACCAGGGGAACAGTACCTGGGAAATGCCACTGACAGCTCAGAATATCCATGGCATTTCTAGAGCCTCGGCACTGCTCTCGCTCTGGGAATGAAGGTCCAAAAAGCACATCGGAGAATGTTCATAGTTGTAAACAAGCTCCACCTTTGAAACACAATCTACATAGAACCACATATACAAGCCTGCACAATGGATGAAGCCAAGGTCTCCTCCATGATTTCCCTTCTGACCACCTTATTGTCTCCTCAACCATAAAAGGTGAACTTGAAACTCAGGACCTTGCCTTGTCGCCAGAAACATCCAAGCTTGGATCAGTCTTTCTAAGACCAGATACTTGCTCTCTGAACTATTAGAGACTTGTCACATACACACAGGTAGAACAGGATTATTTCTATCTACCTGGGGACCTGGAGTCTTTCACATTGCTCCTGTTAAAACTCTCACAACAGCAAAACTTTACCTACAAAGGGTTCAAGCTATGACACTCCCAATTTCCACAAACCTCCTCAGCTCTTGTGAGTCACATGCAGCCAATTCCAGGAATTGGAAACATGGTTGTGAGGATGAAACTGACTTTGGGGCTCCCCTTGGATATGGTCTTCCAGACTTACCAAAAGGCCATTAAGAGGAAGGTTTACCCCACCTCAGGGAAACCCGAGGCAGTACTTGCAGTCAAGGGCTGGCCATGGATTCTGAGCTACATCCAAAAAGAATTTCATACTGTACCTGGATCTGCTGAAGCCATTTCTGACTGTCCGAGAGCCAGCATGTACCGCTCCTCAACTGCCTCCATTGTGGATCATCAGTAGGGCTGTCAGATTTAGTAAATAAAAGTACAGGATACCCAGTTAAACTTGAACTTCACATGAATAATAAGTCATTATTTTTAGTATAAGTAGATCCTATGAACTATTTGGGGCATACTTATCTTAAAAATATACTTGTTGTTTTTCTGACATTCATATTTAACTAAACAGCCTATATTTTATCTGTCAACCCTACCCTTCAGAAATGATGGAGGCTCATAGAGATCCAGGAGACGCCTCAGCGCCTCCTCAGCTTTTATTTCTACGTCCTGGACAGCGAGCACGTACCTTCCACTCCCAGTCATTGGCTAGAATGGAGGATATTCTCTGTTTTAGAGCTTTTCCTACTTGTCATTTTTATTATCTTCCTTATTTTAAAGAGATGTTTATTTTCTCCCAAACTTAATAGCTCATCCAAAAGTATTTCAAAGTTCATTAGACAAGGGAAAAACAACATGGTTCTGAAAAGTGAAGGAAACCGCCTGGTGTTTAGTCAAGAAGTAGTAGGGAGATTGAAAAAGCCAAACTTAATAAGCAAATCTCTCCAAGGGTATTTTCAGAGCTTGATACCCTCCCACACCCTGAAAATATTATTACATCAAGAATGTAGAACTGCTAACCAAATGTAAGGCTCCCATATGATTCTATCAAACTGAGGATGCTTCTTTACTAAGCAGTGAGCACACTTGCTGCCCCAGGGACCTTGGCAGTTGCAACGTAGGGCTCTTCCCTTTGGGATGGAAACAGCAAGTTTTCCTGTGGTCTACACACTGGCCCCCAAAATACTACACTCCCAATACTTGTCAACTTTAAGTATTTTTCTACATATCTCCATTTTTCTGTTACTATTTGGACTACATCCTAGACTTGACACTACGTAAATTGCATTCAAGAAGCTATTTTTAAAAGTTGGTAGGAAACCTTAAATCTATAGCTTGTAGTCCCTGGCTTACTTTCATCCAGGTGCATAAGGGTTTTCAAAAGTAGTCAGGTTAGTTACCCCATATCACAGCCCCACGCTTGTGTCACAGGTATAAAAATGGAACATGCTATTTAAGGTTTTAGTTGCCAAATCATCAAGCCTCCCAGACAGAGGCAATAGAGCAAAATGATTACAGAGGCATGGATTTTGATTTGCTCCAGTGTCTTGGGCAAGTCACTTGGCCTCTGTATGTATTTGTACTTATCTGCACTTATCTGTCACTTGGGGGTCATAATTGTACCTGGTCCATGGGTACGTTGTACAAATGATCTGTAAGGTAGTTACAAGAAACCGACACAGAGTAAGCACTCCACAGACATTGGCTATTAGCTATTGGAAATAGTTCTCCGTGAAACAGATGACTTTATCAGTGGATGACACGGTGGGAGACAGTGAATCACAGAATCACAGCATGTTGAAAGTGACCTAGTTCACACTCTTATGTGAAAAGAAGAAAAGTGTGCATGGGTAGAAAATGTCTGAAACTTTACCTAACAAATAGTTCATCATGTTAGCATGGAGGATTAGAATAAATCAGGAAAGGAGGAAAGAAAAACTTGAGTGTCATTCAATTTCTCTATCATTTGTGTTTCTACACTGAGACTCTGAATACACTGGAAGTGCAAATTTTTTTAATGTGGCGGGATAAAGGTTTTCAAGGTTTCCTGATCCATCCATATTATTATCTCAGAATTGCTGGCAGTTCTTGCCATCTTCGGATCTACACCCATGTGAGTCAGTGGGCCATTCTGGACGGAGGAGATAATAGAGCAGAAGTGAAGTGAGAGGAAAGGAGAGAAAAGATTTTCTCTTTTCTCTTCAAAGAGGAAAGGTCTTTGGAATGGGAACAACTCACAACCAAACTTTGGGGAAAGGATGTGATGGAAAACGAGACAAACATCCTACCCCTGTGATGAGAAGGATTCCCTGGGCTGGATGGAGGGAGGTCACAGGTGGCTGGCGAGGAAACCAACTAGCGAGAAACACACACAAGGGCAGAGTAAACACCCTGAGGCCACTCAGCCTGACTCCATGCAAACATATGTCCAGCAGACAGCCCTTCACCTGTGGCTCCCCAGCAAGACAGGTACCTCGGGGGTGCCAACTCATTCTGAGTCCATTATGCCTGGCCATTCATAAACCGCCGTCTAACGTGTGAGGAATAAACTCTCAATGTGTATGAGGAAATTGGGGAAGGAGATTGAAAAGTTACTTAAACGAAAGAAAAGAAGTTCAGGAAGGCAGGATGGTAGAGAGACAAGAAAAAGACCTTAAAAGATAGAAAGGATTTGCCAAAGAAGAGAAAGAAAAAGAAATGATTCCGAATGGGTTAACCTGCAGCTAGGAAGTTAAGGAAGATTATTGATGGGTGAAGACTATGGAATAAAGTGAATAAAATTTATCAGAAGTTGCTGAGAATATGCTAAGCAGCATGATTATCAAATTATGAATTGGCTGCAATGGCATTCTAGGGGAGCACTAGGAAGGGGAAGCAAATGTTCCTGAGATGACAGTAGCAGGTGGAAAGTTGTTTCAGGGGAAGATCAGTCTTGCAGAGGGTGTATCAGAGTAGGGCAAGTGTGAGCAAGCAAGGAAATACTAAGTGTATATGGTTCCTTCACTGAGTGCACCCAGCCCCGTGGTCAGCCTTGAGAACAAGCAGCACTTCAGGTACTGGAGCTACATTTCAGTCATCAAGACTTGAGAAGACACCCTTAACTCAGGTCTTCTCTTCAAACTCCATCGTTCCTTCTTGACCTTCATTTGGCCTCTTCACTTACCCTCAAGCTGTGGACTGAGGCCACAGAGCAAGATGGATCACTAGTGTCCTCCATCCCCGAGAGACTGTGGTTCACATCAGTGGAGCACCAAAGGCAATAACCAAGTAACAGACACAAGAGTGTATGAAGAAGAAGAGATTCTGATAAGGCTTTCTGTGACAGTGTGGGCCAAGTCGGATCTATATGGCTGGTATCACGTGAATTATGAGCAGCCTTAGGGGAGAAGTTCTCAGAAGGCAGAGCCTGGCTCTCTAGAGGCTCTGTGTCCTCAGAGCCCACTCCAAGACCTCAGTTACAGCTTCGGCCCCCAATATCTCTCCCTCTGCCTGCTCACAGTTTTTGAAGTCTTCTTTCCTCCACATTTCTCTTGAGAGGTGGAGGAGGAAGATGAGCTTCAGGCCAGCTCAGACTCCCCTGGGATCCCAGCAGGATGCCTATCATTAACCTCCCACCTTCTAGGAAGCTCCTAAGATCTTCACATTTGGGGCAGTTCTCATTTCAGCTGTGCTTCAAATTGCTGGCTGGAGACGGCCTGTTGGAACGTGGCAAAAAGCAAGTAGCAGTCCTTCGGGCAGCCTGGCCCTTCTCGACTGTCAGACATCTTCAGGGATATTCTAGGAAATGTTGTTTGTTCTAGAGAAGGGAGGGAAACAATCCAATTGTCCAATAATGCTTGAATGGAAAATAAATGATGCTATATGCATGTGATCAAATAATATCAAACAGTCAAAAATCAAAGACCTAGATCTATATGGATTCACGTGGATAAATCTTGAAAACATAATATTGATTGAAAGAAAATAAGATAAAGAATGTTAGATTGTGATAACAGGTATGTAATATTTAAATATTTAAATCAATTCAACATATTGCTTCTATACATAGAGATGCAAGAAAATAAACTTTATCCAAAGAACACATTATTTACATTTAATATGCTCATTTATCTAGGAGACCCAAAAGAACCCACAGATAAACTAGCAGGAACTAATAAGACGGTTCAACAAGGCACACACATACAAGATCAATAAATTTTAGAAGTCAATCAGGCTCTTCTACACTGGTGATAACAAATTAGAAACTGTAAAAGAAAATAAGAAAAAAAGAAGATCTAAAAATAGTCACAAGAGCCATATAAATTATTTAGAGCTAAGCATACGTAGAAGGCAATATAACTAACAAACTGAGTACGAACAGATAAACTCCGCCCAACCCAAGGTTAGGAAAAGACTGTTGTTACTTTATGAGAACAGACCCTCTTCTTACGGAGCAGATCAGTAAGTGAGAGTGAATCAAAGAAACACAGCATTTGAAAAGTCAGCTAGTCCAAGCCTCTTGATCGCACATACAGAAGCTGAAGCCCAGATAGGTTGAGTTACTTGCTAAAGGGCCCAATGTCCTGACTCAAGGACTAGCATTTTTCACTCAGTCGCAAGACACAATCAAATGCAGTACCTTGGAAAGAGATGGGGAACAAATGAAGAAATCAATTATATTGTTCCTCATCTTTAAGTACAGAAATAGCCATGACAAAATTACACGTATTGAGGGAAAATTGAAGTGCAGAGTTTAAAATGTCAATAATCCACAGGGAAACTGGAGACCATTTAAAATATTCATATTAAATCTCTCTAGAAAAGACATTAAAAGATCTCCAATCAAAATGTGAATTTTATAATAGACATGGTATGATACAATTTATAATAGATATGGTATGAACCTTTCTATTTCACGGGAAAGCTTCGGCTGGGAAAAAGGAATTGTTCTTGAAAATGGGGCGTGTGCTACTGCAGACACTGTGCTCAACCTAGGTCCACCGAATGCTCTGATGTCATCACTGAGGTCACAGAATTCCACTGTGCGCCTGGCAACCTTGCAAACATAACAGCCCTGGTGAGCACTAGGCAGTACTGCTGGTTCACTAAGTGGTACAAGTTTTTCAGCCATTTAGGAGACTTGACCATTTTTATTTGTATTGAATCATGTCAACGGATTGCCCAAGAGCCAAGAAGGGCCAACCTGTAGGGAAGAGGAGGAGTTGGACATCTCTTGAGGCATCTTCTAAGGGAGACTTCTAGTTGGTACGATGGAACGGCGACAAAAGAGGAAACATCTGGAAAATGAAGAGTCCCAGGAAACTGCCAAGAACGGTGGAGGTATGTGGGGGGCAACTTGTCTGGGGCACATGGGTTTCTGCCAAACTGAAGCTTCTCCAGGAAGCGGGGGACTGAGAACGTGTCACCTGTGAAGCAGGGAGCGAGAGACCTTGTCTCACTGATGCTGCCGTATCTATCCAGAGGGTCCCTGTGGTGTGAGACGGCACAGAATGGCCAGATGCCCCCTGGGAGATGGGAGGTCAGCTCCGCTGGTCTGAGGACTCTCTCCTGGGGCAGCCGGGCCTGGAGCTTTGTCGGACTCACAGCAGGCTGCATCCTGCTTGCACAGACCTAGAGGTGCAGCTTTTCTCAGACCCCGATTTCTCTCTTATTCTCTTGGATCTTTCCCTGGGGTCATGAGGTGGGGGATGTGAAGGATGCAAGGATGCTGAGAGAGACCCATGAGTTGCTTGGCCTCTTTTACCAAAGTGGAAAGAGAAGCCCCATGAGTTGAAGGCCCTGTTGAAAAATATCTTGACAAGTGGAATGCACTTTGAAAGAAGATTGTTTGTCTAGGGATGGTGTCATATTGAAAGCAAGGAGGATTTATTCCTTCAACAGGAAGAATTTCCCAAAGGAGATCAAGGGAAGGGAAGGGTTTTCCAGAGACTGAGACCGCGTGAGCGGGGGTGAGAAATGTCCTCAGGGTCCTGCGGGGAGCTCTGAGAGCCACGGGCCACGTGGTGCCTGCGTGCATTAAATGTAGGCGAGTAGCTTGCCCTGGGAGAGGGGTGGTCACCCCAGAGCTCCAGCTAGAGGCCTCTGCCCCAGATTAGAGCCCAGTAGCTCCTACCAGGCCCAGGGCCCTGGAGACTGTAGGATGGGCCCTGGGAATGGAGCTCTAGACAGCAGGCAGATTTCCAGGCAGTGGCTGGGACAGGCTGGGGAAGGCAATGACTGCCCCTGACCATTCAGAATATTTTGCTCTATGTTCCTGTGTGTGTGTGTGTGAGAGAGTGAGTGTGTGTGTGTGTGTGTGTGCGTGTGTGTGTGTGGTAGTGCAGAGAAGAGCGAGATGAATGGGGGTAGAGTGCTTACCAGATATAACATCTGTGTGGTAAAGTTCTTGTCACCCTGCCTGGAGCTGGCTGACACTCGGCGTACCTAGGAGTGTATACAGAATTCTTGTTAGGGGTGTTTTAGGAGACAGTAACTCATACACCCATGTACACTCTGATACAGCAAAAATATCACACACCCCACATATAACTTCCTTATTAAACCACACACAGCACATGGAGGTATATATACGCATCCCTCCTATACTACGTTCTCATACAACCCACCTGTATCACAATCCTCTCCTCCAACACCAAACGCTGGAGATGAGATATGTATATAGACACACACACTATATATATAGGACACACACACACACACACTATATATACATGTATTTCCTCAACTCTTGCACAAACACAGCTAACTTCAGCCATCTCTAAATACCTCTGTAAGAACCAGTCACGTGTCATACACACCACCCTTATAACACATTCTTGAGTAATGCCAGACCCGCTTTGTACAAACCACAGGAAACCACAGTCTCAGTAACCCATGTCAGGATTGCCAGAGAAAATATGGGCTATCCAGTTCAATTTGAATTCCAGATAAACAACAAGTAATTTTTCAGTATCCGTATGTCCCACATATTGTATGGGCCCTACTTACACTAAAACTAAGTCAGGCCAAATACTGCATGGGAATACTTACACTAAAAAATTATTCTGGGTTTATCTGAAACTGAAATTTAACTGGGTGCCTTGTATTCTTGTTCGCTAAGTCTGGCAACCCTTATATACTTACCACCAGCTGATGTATTATATATTTATTGTAGTTTTGTTTAGTGTGTGTCTTCCCCTACTAGAATGTGCAGCGTTACCAAAGACTACAACAATGGAAGAGTGCCGGATACACAGGAGTAGCTGCTTACTGAATCTTGGTGAATGAATGAATGAACACACACCGTAAATACAAGCCACACCATGTAATGAGGAAAAGTTACATGTCCCAGAATTCCTGACTTGTGAACAGAAAAAATGCACACAAAGGCCACAGACACAGATAGACACGTCTGCACTGTGCTCCCCATGCCAACCCCACACTTACCACAGACTTAACTGATACACATCACTCACTCTTCCCACACACTCACAGTCACCACCGAGGCCTACATTACCAACTAGACAGTGAGAGAATAAGTATTGATTGGAATTAAATCCTGGAGGATCCACTGGGAACCACACTCTCAACTGTGTGTATCCACTGCACCTGACACGTGTCACACACTCAGTAAATATCTGTGGACAGAGGACTGATGAACCCACCCTGAGCCTTTCATTCCTCCCTCAGGAATCTCGAAGTCACAAGAGGATCCCCCTCGGCTTGGATCCACTGTGGTGGCCCAAGGCTGCAGCCCAGGGGCAGGGGAGGTCTCCTCTGCCTCTAAATACTTCTTCTGTACTTCTACTCTGCGCAAGCTCAGCTACGCTGGTAAGGGCGCGGGGCTCCTCAGGTGAGGGGGTGCTTGGCTGTGAGGCAGGAGGCACACAGATCCCAGGGAGGCTGAGAGGAAATCCAGGGTCATCAGAGGTGATGAGGGCTCTGTGGAGGAGCCTGGGCAGGATGCCTGAGCTGTTCCGAGGGCATGGATGCCAGCTGAGTCTGGGAGTGTGTGTGTGAATACTGCTACTACCATGGTGGGGAAGTCAAGGAGCAGGGGCCGGAAAGGTCTGGGCTTGAGGTGGAGGGAAGAGGGACCAGATTAAGCATCTTCAGAGGAAAATGTAGGCTTTGTCTTTGCCTTTGCTTCCAGAGAAGGACAGAGTTCTGCATTATCCACCTCCAGCCTGAGAGCAGGACCATCCAGCTCAGGTGTACACAGCTCACACATACACGTGCCCTCCAGGCACAGCCCTTCTCAGTGCACATCAACCCCAAGCACGTGCTCCACAGTACTCTCCTGCACCACAGCCCCATTCCACAAGGAATGCACCACCGATATTCCCAAACTCACACTCCTCGTCGTACACGCATCCAGCCGCATCCCTCACATACTACAGCCCTCACCACCATACTCCACACCCCTGTATATAGACACCGCTCCAGTATCCCCCCCCACGCACATTAAAAGACCACAGATGACACCCGATACACCACTCCGTCCTACGGCCAACAGACACCAAGCTCACGACATAGCTATGTCGTGCCAATGTCCCTCTCTCGTCTACCACACCTGCTCCCTCAGCTTCCGGCATGGCCCATGCATGTTATTATGATTTTCATTTCCTTTTTCAGGAATCCGGAGATTTCATCGAGACACTGCCCAGCCTAGACCACCCCTAGCCCAGGATCAGGAAGAAGGAGAGACCGCTTCCCCATCACACTGTGTCTCCTCCTCACCCTCTTCACCCTGTAAGAACTATCTGCACCCAGACAAAGAGGAAAGGGGCATGAAAATATACTACATGCAGGTACAAGTGAACAAGGGTGTCGCTGTCTCCTGGAAGACAAAGAAACCCTTGGGGTTGCCTGAAAAGCAGCTGACGATAGAAGAAGTGACCCTTCCTGAGGATGTGTGCGCAGTAGCCACTGACCCCTCTTCTGATGTGTCCACCAAAAGCCTCCTGTCTGACAGTGAGCCCACTGGGGAGGAGAAAGAGTATGAGGAAAGGGCAGAGCCAGGCAGCCCATCAGGGCCACCTGCTGTCGAGGAGAGACCCAGCGCCAAGACAGCGGACTGGATGCTGACCATGGAGACTAGCTTCAGGTGCATGGCTTGCTGCCGGGTCTTCCCCACCTTGGAGATCCTCCAGCAGCACGTGAAGTTCGGCGTCCTGCAGGGCTTCAGCTGCCGTGTCTTTCATCTCAACATGGCCCAGTGGATGGGCAATGTGGAATCCGAGAGCACCCCTGAGGAGGAGGAGGAGGAGGTGGAGGAGGAGGAGGAGGAGGAGGAGGAGGAGGAGGAGGAGGAGGAGGAGGATGAAGAGAAGCAAGAAGAAAAGGAGAATGAGGGAGAGCAGCCCACGGGGGAAGGCCCCAGCCCAAAGAGACCCCGCAGGCAGGGTCTTTTCTCTCCTTTGAGTTCCAAACAGCAACTGAGATTCATGGGACAGAAGATCCTGGAAGACGGTGTGGCCGTCCCTTGGAAGAGGTAAGGCTTGAGGCTGGCAGTCTTCTGAGCCTATGTCACGAGGGCCCAGAGGAGTCTAAGGGAAGGGGCCGCACACATGTGCTGGTTGACCTAATGGCTCTGCAGTTGCATCAAATGGGACACACCCAGCACTAACAAAGGCATTGACCTCTGTTGACCTAAACAAGAAGGTGGAGCCTTTTCCTAGGAGTTTTCTCAGGGTCTGCACGATGGACCTCAACTCTTAGAGGACGTACTGCCAGCAGCTCCTTCTCGGCAGAGAGAGCCAGGAGTGGTCTCAAGAGAGGACAGGGGCCCTTGCAGGACCAGAACTTTGAGGTCTGAGAGCCTTGGGCCTGAGCCGAGATCTCACCCTGACCACTGGACCTAGCCTTCTGTGACAAAGGGGAATAGGAAAGAGAGTCACGTGGAAATGAGGTCCCCCGAGATATGGAAATGTTCCAGAACCTTCGTGGCGTGGTAGTTGATCTGGAGCCAAGCTCACTGTGGTGTGTGTGGCTCTGAGCATTAAGGCAATGCTGGAGGGTAACCCTGACCAGCAGAGCTTGGAGTGCTTCTTGTCTCTTCCTGTTCTACCTCATTTGCTTTATCCCTTCCAGGGAGAAGAAAGGACCCTCGGGAGAGTAGCAGACAGAATGCCGTGGTCTGAAGGAGGATGAAGGGACCGGCACTCAGTCTAACATCATATGACAATAGAAGCGTCCTATGCAATAAAGGGCATTTTCCAAACCTTTCCTGGAGCTTTGATTTAATGACATTTTTCTATCTATGCATCTATCTGTCAGCTACATCTGTATCTTTCAAGGTTTGTGAACAAGCTTTCACATAAGCACTAGAGACGTCCGCCAGCATTTTCCAGAAGAGGCCTGCAAATTGCTGGGGACTCCTCACAAATAGGGAACGGCCACAATCCCTGCCACACAGACTCTGCGCGTGGCCCTCCTGACGTACTCCCACTTTCTCTTTGAATTTCCCAACGTCTGAGATGAGGGTGCTGGCTGGAGGCAATGATCACGTGCAGGCTGAACCTTCTCCAGATTCTGATTCTCTTCCTGGGCCTATCGTCCTCAAGCACAGTTTCCATGTCCCTGGCCACACTGATCTCTCTCCTTCAGTCCTTCCCTCCCTCCCTCTCCTGCCCCCCAGTGCAGAGAATACTTTTTTGCATTTGAGACGACATTTATTTTTTGTTCACAGAATTCTCACCTGTTTTACTGTGGCCTCCGTTGTGAACATTCCAAAGCTGAGAATTTTCTTTTTTTCTCCCTCATTTCTGCTGAGTCTTTACCTTCCTAATGCAGTGAGCTCACAGTGCCTAGCTGACTGGATGAGGAAAAAAAATCCAGGGAGCAAAGAGAAATAATAAAAGAATATATCAGTTAATTTTTCATAGTGTTATCCAACTACATAGTTTTAAAATTTTGGAATAATATTAGGAAACTTCTCTTTATAAAAAACTGAATTATTGGGCTTCCCTGGTGGAGCGATAGTTAAGAATATGCCTGCGAATGCAGGGGACATGGGTTCGAGCCCTGGTCTGGGAAGATCCCACGTGCCACGGAGTAACTAAGCCCGTGCACCACAACTACTGAGCCTGCGCTCTAGAGCCCGTGTGCCACATCAACCGAGCCCACGTGCCACGACTACGGAAGCCTGGGTGCCTACAGCCCATGCTCCGCAACAAGAGAAGCCACTGCAATGAGAAGCCCGTGCACCACAGCCAAGAGGAGCCCCGGCACACTGCAACTAGAGAACACACGCTAGCAGCAACAAAGACCCAATGCAGCCCAAAATAAATTAATTAACTTAAAAAAATTGAATTAGTTTCAAGGGTACAATGTATAAAAGTACAATAAAAGCCCCCCTTCATAACCCCCCAACCCCCCTCTCAAGATGGAATAGATATGCTGTGATACAATTTATAGTCGTAGTACTACTACTCCTCCCACCGCATCCGAAATCCTCTGAGCCAGGTGCAGCAGCTTCATTTCACAATGCTAGGACCCGCCACAAGACAGATGATAATCCCTTTGGACATTTCAAGGAGCGGCACCAGGGGAACAGTACCTGGGAAATGCCACTGACAGCTCAGAATATCCATGGCATTTCTAGAGCCTCGGCACTGCTCTCGCTCTGGGAATGAAGGTCCAAAAAGCACATCGGAGAATGTTCATAGTTGTAAACAAGCTCCACCTTTGAAACACAATCTACATAGAACCACATATACAAGCCTGCACAATGGATGAAGCCAAGGTCTCCTCCATGATTTCCCTTCTGACCACCTTATTGTCTCCTCAACCATAAAAGGTGAACTTGAAACTCAGGACCTTGCCTTGTCGCCAGAAACATCCAAGCTTGGATCAGTCTTTCTAAGACCAGATACTTGCTCTCTGAACTATTAGAGACTTGTCACATACACACAGGTAGAACAGGATTATTTCTATCTACCTGGGGACCTGGAGTCTTTCACATTGCTCCTGTTAAAACTCTCACAACAGCAAAACTTTACCTACAAAGGGTTCAAGCTATGACACTCCCAATTTCCACAAACCTCCTCAGCTCTTGTGAGTCACATGCAGCCAATTCCAGGAATTGGAAACATGGTTGTGAGGATGAAACTGACTTTGGGGCTCCCCTTGGATATGGTCTTCCAGACTTACCAAAAGGCCATTAAGAGGAAGGTTTACCCCACCTCAGGGAAACCCGAGGCAGTACTTGCAGTCAAGGGCTGGCCATGGATTCTGAGCTACATCCAAAAAGAATTTCATACTGTACCTGGATCTGCTGAAGCCATTTCTGACTGTCCGAGAGCCAGCATGTACCGCTCCTCAACTGCCTCCATTGTGGATCATCAGTAGGGCTGTCAGATTTAGTAAATAAAAGTACAGGATACCCAGTTAAACTTGAACTTCACATGAATAATAAGTCATTATTTTTAGTATAAGTACATCCTATGAACTATTTGGGGCATACTTATCTTAAAAATATACTTGTTGTTTTTCTGACATTCATATTTATCTAAACAGCCTATATTTTATCTGTCAACCCTACCCTTCAGAAATGATGGAGGCTCATAGAGATCCAGGAGACGCCTCAGCGCCTCCTCAGCTTTTATTTCTACGTCCTGGACAGCGAGCACGTACCTTCCACTCCCAGTCATTGGCTAGAATGGAGGATATTCTCTGTTTTAGAGCTTTTCCTACTTGTCATTTTTATTATCTTCCTTATTTTAAAGAGATGTTTATTTTCTCCCAAACTTAATAGCTCATCCAAAAGTATTTCAAAGTTCATTAGACAAGGGAAAAACAACATGGTTCTGAAAAGTGAAGGAAACCGCCTGGTGTTTAGTCAAGAAGTAGTAGGGAGATTGAAAAAGCCAAACTTAATAAGCAAATCTCTCCAAGGGTATTTTCAGAGCTTGATACCCTCCCACACCCTGAAAATATTATTACATCAAGAATGTAGAACTGCTAACCAAATGTAAGGCTCCCATATGATTCTATCAAACTGAGGATGCTTCTTTACTAAGCAGTGAGCACACTTGCTGCCCCAGGGACCTTGGCAGTTGCAACGTAGGGCTCTTCCCTTTGGGATGGAAACAGCAAGTTTTCCTGTGGTCTACACACTGGCCCCCAAAATACTACACTCCCAATACTTGTCAACTTTAAGTATTTTTCTACATATCTCCATTTTTCTGTTACTATTTGGACTACATCCTAGACTTGACACTACGTAAATTGCATTCAAGAAGCTATTTTTAAAAGTTGGTAGGAAACCTTAAATCTATAGCTTGCAGTCCCTGGCTTACTTTCATCCAGGTGCATAAGGGTTTTCAAAAGTAGTCAGGTTAGTTACCCCATATCACAGCCCCACGCTTGTGTCACAGGTATAAAAATGGAACATGCTATTTAAGGTTTTAGTTGCCAAATCATCAAGCCTCCCAGACAGAGGCAATAGAGCAAAATGATTACAGAGGCATGGATTTTGATTTGCTCCAGTGTCTTGGGCAAGTCACTTGGCCTCTGTATGTATTTGTACTTATCTGCACTTATCTGTCACTTGGGGGTCATAATTGTACCTGGTCCATGGGTACGTTGTACAAATGATCTGTAAGGTAGTTACAAGAAACCGACACAGAGTAAGCACTCCACAGACATTGGCTATTAGCTATTGGAAATAGTTCTCCGTGAAACAGATGACTTTATCAGTGGATGACACGGTGGGAGACAGTGAATCACAGAATCACAGCATGTTGAAAGTGACCTAGTTCACACTCTTATGTGAAAAGAAGAAAAGTGTGCATGGGTAGAAAATGTCTGAAACTTTACCTAACAAATAGTTCATCATGTTAGCATGGAGGATTAGAATAAATCAGGAAAGGAGGAAAGAAAAACTTGAGTGTCATTCAATTTCTCTATCATTTGTGTTTCTACACTGAGACTCTGAATACACTGGAAGTGCAAATTTTTTTAATGTGGCGGGATAAAGGTTTTCAAGGTTTCCTGATCCATCCATATTATTATCTCAGAATTGCTGGCAGTTCTTGCCATCTTCGGATCTACACCCATGTGAGTCAGTGGGCCATTCTGGACAGAGGAGATAATAGAGCAGAAGTGAAGTGAGAGGAAAGGAGAGAAAAGATTTTCTCTTTTCTCTTCAAAGAGGAAAGGTCTTTGGAATGGGAACAACTCACAACCAAACTTTGGGGAAAGGATGTGATGGAAAACGAGACAAACATCCTACCCCTGTGATGAGAAGGATTCCCTGGGCTGGATGGAGGGAGGTCACAGGTGGCTGGCGAGGAAACCAACTAGCGAGAAACACACACAAGGGCAGAGTAAACACCCTGAGGCCACTCAGCCTGACTCCATGCAAACATATGTCCAGCAGACAGCCCTTCACCTGTGGCTCCCCAGCAAGACAGGTACCTCGGGGGTGCCAACTCATTCTGAGTCCATTATGCCTGGCCATTCATAAACCGCCGTCTAACGTGTGAGGAATAAACTCTCAATGTGTATGAGGAAATTGGGGAAGGAGATTGAAAAGTTACTTAAACGAAAGAAAAGAAGTTCAGGAAGGCAGGATGGTAGAGAGACAAGAAAAAGACCTTAAAAGATAGAAAGGATTTGCCAAAGAAGAGAAAGAAAAAGAAATGATTCCGAATGGGTTAACCTGCAGCTAGGAAGTTAAGGAAGATTATTGATGGGTGAAGACTATGGAATAAAGTGAATAAAATTTATCAGAAGTTGCTGAGAATATGCTAAGCAGCATGATTATCAAATTATGAATTGGCTGCAATGGCATTCTAGGGGAGCACTAGGAAGGGGAAGCAAATGTTCCTGAGATGACAGTAGCAGGTGGAAAGTTGTTTCAGGGGAAGATCAGTCTTGCAGAGGGTGTATCAGAGTAGGGCAAGTGTGAGCAAGCAAGGAAATACTAAGTGTATATGGTTCCTTCACTGAGTGCACCCAGCCCCGTGGTCAGCCTTGAGAACAAGCAGCACTTCAGGTACTGGAGCTACATTTCAGTCATCAAGACTTGAGAAGACACCCTTAACTCAGGTCTTCTCTTCAAACTCCATCGTTCCTTCTTGACCTTCATTTGGCCTCTTCACTTACCCTCAAGCTGTGGACTGAGGCCACAGAGCAAGATGGATCACTAGTGTCCTCCATCCCCGAGAGACTGTGGTTCACATCAGTGGAGCACCAAAGGCAATAACCAAGTAACAGACACAAGAGTGTATGAAGAAGAAGAGATTCTGATAAGGCTTTCTGTGACAGTGTGGGCCAAGTCGGATCTATATGGCTGGTATCACGTGAATTATGAGCAGCCTTAGGGGAGAAGTTCTCAGAAGGCAGAGCCTGGCTCTCTAGAGGCTCTGTGTCCTCAGAGCCCACTCCAAGACCTCAGTTACAGCTTCGGCCCCCAATATCTCTCCCTCTGCCTGCTCACAGTTTTTGAAGTCTTCTTTCCTCCACATTTCTCTTGAGAGGTGGAGGAGGAAGATGAGCTTCAGGCCAGCTCAGACTCCCCTGGGATCCCAGCAGGATGCCTATCATTAACCTCCCACCTTCTAGGAAGCTCCTAAGATCTTCACATTTGGGGCAGTTCTCATTTCAGCTGTGCTTCAAATTGCTGGCTGGAGACGGCCTGTTGGAACGTGGCAAAAAGCAAGTAGCAGTCCTTCGGGCAGCCTGGCCCTTCTCGACTGTCAGACATCTTCAGGGATATTCTAGGAAATGTTGTTTGTTCTAGAGAAGGGAGGGAAACAATCCAATTGTCCAATAATGCTTGAATGGAAAATAAATGATGCTATATGCATGTGATCAAATAATATCAAACAGTCAAAAATCAAAGACCTAGATCTATATGGATTCACGTGGATAAATCTTGAAAACATAATATTGATTGAAAGAAAATAAGATAAAGAATGTTAGATTGTGATAACAGGTATGTAATATTTAAATATTTAAATCAATTCAACATATTGCTTCTATACATAGAGATGCAAGAAAATAAACTTTATCCAAAGAACACATTATTTACATTTAATATGCTCATTTATCTAGGAGACCCAAAAGAACCCACAGATAAACTAGCAGGAACTAATAAGACGGTTCAACAAGGCACACACATACAAGATCAATAAATTTTAGAAGTCAATCAGGCTCTTCTACACTGGCGATAACAAATTAGAAACTGTAAAAGAAAATAAGAAAAAAAGAAGATCTAAAAATAGTCACAAGAGCCATATAAATTATTTAGAGCTAAGCATACGTAGAAGGCAATATAACTAACAAACTGAGTACGAACAGATAAACTCCGCCCAACCCAAGGTTAGGAAAAGACTGTTGTTACTTTATGAGAACAGACCCTCTTCTTACGGAGCAGATCAGTAAGTGAGAGTGAATCAAAGAAACACAGCATTTGAAAAGTCAGCTAGTCCAAGCCTCTTGATCGCACATACAGAAGCTGAAGCCCAGATAGGTTGAGTTACTTGCTAAAGGGCCCAATGTCCTGACTCAAGGACTAGCATTTTTCACTCAGTCGCAAGACACAATCAAATGCAGTACCTTGGAAAGAGATGGGGAAAAAATGAAGAAATCAATTATATTGTTCCTCATCTTTAAGTACAGAAATAGCCATGACAAAATTACACGTATTGAGGGAAAATTGAAGTGCAGAGTTTAAAATGTCAATAATCCACAGGGAAACTGGAGACCATTTAAAATATTCATATTAAATCTCTCTAGAAAAGACATTAAAAGATCTCCAATCAAAATGTGAATTTTATAATAGACATGGTATGATACAATTTATAATAGATATGGTATGAACCTTTCTATTTCACGGGAAAGCTTCGGCTGGGAAAAAGGAATTGTTCTTGAAAATGGGGCGTGTGCTACTGCAGACACTGTGCTCAACCTAGGTCCACCGAATGCTCTGATGTCATCACTGAGGTCACAGAATTCCACTGTGCGCCTGGCAACCTTGCAAACATAACAGCCCTGGTGAGCACTAGGCAGTACTGCTGGTTCACTAAGTGGTACAAGTTTTTCAGCCATTTAGGAGACTTGACCATTTTTATTTGTATTGAATCATGTCAACGGATTGCCCAAGAGCCAAGAAGGGCCAACCTGTAGGGAAGAGGAGGAGTTGGACATCTCTTGAGGCATCTTCTAAGGGAGACTTCTAGTTGGTACGATGGAACGGCGACAAAAGAGGAAACATCTGGAAAATGAAGAGTCCCAGGAAACTGCCAAGAACGGTGGAGGTATGTGGGGGGCAACTTGTCTGGGGCACATGGGTTTCTGCCAAACTGAAGCTTCTCCAGGAAGCGGGGGACTGAGAACGTGTCACCTGTGAAGCAGGGAGCGAGAGACCTTGTCTCACTGATGCTGCCGTATCTATCCAGAGGGTCCCTGTGGTGTGAGACGGCACAGAATGGCCAGATGCCCCCTGGGAGATGGGAGGTCAGCTCCGCTGGTCTGAGGACTCTCTCCTGGGGCAGCCGGGCCTGGAGCTTTGTCGGACTCACAGCAGGCTGCATCCTGCTTGCACAGACCTAGAGGTGCAGCTTTTCTCAGACCCCGATTTCTCTCTTATTCTCTTGGATCTTTCCCTGGGGTCATGAGGTGGGGGATGTGAAGGATGCAAGGATGCTGAGAGAGACCCATGAGTTGCTTGGCCTCTTTTACCAAAGTGGAAAGAGAAGCCCCATGAGTTGAAGGCCCTGTTGAAAAATATCTTGACAAGTGGAATGCACTTTGAAAGAAGATTGTTTGTCTAGGGATGGTGTCATATTGAAAGCAAGGAGGATTTATTCCTTCAACAGGAAGAATTTCCCAAAGGAGATCAAGGGAAGGGAAGGGTTTTCCAGAGACTGAGACCGCGTGAGCGGGGGTGAGAAATGTCCTCAGGGTCCTGCGGGGAGCTCTGAGAGCCACGGGCCACGTGGTGCCTGCGTGCATTAAATGTAGGCGAGTAGCTTGCCCTGGGAGAGGGGTGGTCACCCCAGAGCTCCAGCTAGAGGCCTCTGCCCCAGATTAGAGCCCAGTAGCTCCTACCAGGCCCAGGGCCCTGGAGACTGTAGGATGGGCCCTGGGAATGGAGCTCTAGACAGCAGGCAGATTTCCAGGCAGTGGCTGGGACAGGCTGGGGAAGGCAATGACTGCCCCTGACCATTCAGAATATTTTGCTCTATGTTCCTGTGTGTGTGTGTGTGAGAGAGTGAGTGTGTGTGTGTGTGTGTGTGCGTGTGTGTGTGTGGTAGTGCAGAGAAGAGCGAGATGAATGGGGGTAGAGTGCTTACCAGATATAACATCTGTGTGGTAAAGTTCTTGTCACCCTGCCTGGAGCTGGCTGACACTCGGCGTACCTAGGAGTGTATACAGAATTCTTGTTAGGGGTGTTTTAGGAGACAGTAACTCATACACCCATGTACACTCTGATACAGCAAAAATATCACACACCCCACATATAACTTCCTTATTAAACCACACACAGCACATGGAGGTATATACACGCATCCCTCCTATACTACGTTCTCATACAACCCACCTGTATCACAATCCTCTCCTCCAACACCAAACGCTGGAGATGAGATATGTATATAGACACACACACTATATATATAGGACACACACACACACACACTATATATACATGTATTTCCTCAACTCTTGCACAAGCACAGCTAACTTCAGCCATCTCTAAATACCTCTGTAAGAACCAGTCACGTGTCATACACACCACCCTTATAACACATTCTTGAGTAATGCCAGACCCGCTTTGTACAAACCACAGGAAACCACAGTCTCAGTAACCCATGTCAGGATTGCCAGAGAAAATATGGGCTATCCAGTTCAATTTGAATTCCAGATAAACAACAAGTAATTTTTCAGTATCCGTATGTCCCACATATTGTATGGGCCCTACTTACACTAAAACTAAGTCAGGCCAAATACTGCATGGGAATACTTACACTAAAAAATTATTCTGGGTTTATCTGAAACTGAAATTTAACTGGGTGCCTTGTATTCTTGTTCGCTAAGTCTGGCAACCCTTATATACTTACCACCAGCTGATGTATTATATATTTATTGTAGTTTTGTTTAGTGTGTGTCTTCCCCTACTAGAATGTGCAGCGTTACCAAAGACTACAACAATGGAAGAGTGCCGGATACACAGGAGTAGCTGCTTACTGAATCTTGGTGAATGAATGAATGAACACGCACCGTAAATATAAGCCACACCATGTAATGAGGAAAAGTTACATGTCCCAGAATTCCTGACTTGTGAACAGAAAAAATGCACACAAAGGCCACAGACACAGATAGACACGTCTGCACTGTGCTCCCCATGCCAACACCACACTTACCACAGACTTAACTGATACACATCACTCACTCTTCCCACACACTCACAGTCACCACCGAGGCCTACATTACCAACTAGACAGTGAGAGAATAAGTATTGATTGGAATTAAATCCTGGAGGATCCACTGGGAACCACACTCTCAACTGTGTGTATCCACTGCACCTGACACGTGTCACACACTCAGTAAATATCTGTGGACTGAGGACTGATGAACCCACCCTGAGCCTTTCATTCCTCCCTCAGGAATCTCGAAGTCACAAGAGGATCCCCCTCGGCTTGGATCCACTGTGGTGGCCCAAGGCTGCAGCCCAGGGGCAGGGGAGGTCCCCTCTGCCTCTAAATACTTCTTCTGTACTTCTACTCTGCGCAAGCTCAGCTACGCTGGTAAGGGCGCGGGGCTCCTCAGGTGAGGGGGTGCTTGGCTGTGAGGCAGGAGGCACACAGATCCCAGGGAGGCTGAGAGGAAATCCAGGGTCATCAGAGGTGATGAGGGCTCTGTGGAGGAGCCTGGGCAGGATGCCTGAGCTGTTCCGAGGGCATGGATGCCAGCTGAGTCTGGGAGTGTGTGTGTGAATACTGCTACTACCATGGTGGGGAAGTCAAGGAGCAGGGGCCGGAAAGGTCTGGGCTTGAGGTGGAGGGAAGAGGGACCAGATTAAGCATCTTCAGAGGAAAATGTAGGCTTTGTCTTTGCCTTTGCTTCCAGAGAAGGACAGAGTTCTGCATTATCCACCTCCAGCCTGAGAGCAGGACCATCCAGCTCAGGTGTACACAGCTCACACATACACGTGCCCTCCAGGCACAGCCCTTCTCAGTGCACATCAACCCCAAGCACGTGCTCCACAGTACTCTCCTGCACCACAGCCCCATTCCACAAGGAATGCACCACCGATATTCCCAAACTCACACTCCTCGTCGTACACGCATCCAGCCGCATCCCTCACATACTACAGCCCTCACCACCATACTCCACACCCCTGTATATAGACACCGCTCCAGTATCCCCCCCCACGCACATTAAAAGCCCACAGATGACACCCGATACACCACTCCGTCCTACGGCCAACAGACACCAAGCTCACGACATAGCTATGTCGTGCCAATGTCCCTCTCTCGTCTACCACACCTGCTCCCTCAGCTTCCGGCATGGCCCATGCATGTTATTATGATTTTCATTTCCTTTTTCAGGAATCCGGAGATTTCATCGAGACACTGCCCAGCCTAGACCACCCCTAGCCCAGGATCAGGAAGAAGGAGAGACCGCTTCCCCATCACACTGTGTCTCCTCCTCACCCTCTTCACCCTGTAAGAACTATCTGCACCCAGACAAAGAGGAAAGGGGCATGAAAATATACTACATGCAGGTACAAGTGAACAAGGGTGTCGCTGTCTCCTGGAAGACAAAGAAACCCTTGGGGTTGCCTGAAAAGCAGCTGACGATAGAAGAAGTGACCCTTCCTGAGGATGTGTGCGCAGTAGCCACTGACCCCTCTTCTGATGTGTCCACCAAAAGCCTCCTGTCTGACAGTGAGCCCACTGGGGAGGAGAAAGAGTATGAGGAAAGGGCAGAGCCAGGCAGCCCATCAGGGCCACCTGCTGTCGAGGAGAGACCCAGCGCCAAGACAGCGGACTGGATGCTGACCATGGAGACTAGCTTCAGGTGCATGGCTTGCTGCCGGGTCTTCCCCACCTTGGAGATCCTCCAGCAGCACGTGAAGTTCGGCGTCCTGCAGGGCTTCAGCTGCCGTGTCTTTCATCTCAACATGGCCCAGTGTATGGGCAATGTGGAATCCCAGAGCACCCCTGAGGAGGAGGAGGAGGAGGAGGAGGAGGAGGAGGAGGAGGAGGAGGAGGAGGAGGAGGAGGAAGAGAAGCAAGAAGAAAAGGAGAATGAGGGAGAGCAGCCCACGGGGGAAGGCCCCAGCCCAAAGAGACCCCGCAGGCAGGGTCTTTTCTCTCCTTTGAGTTCCAAACAGCAACTGAGATTCATGGGACAGAAGATCCTGGAAGACGGTGTGGCCGTCCCTTGGAAGAGGTAAGGCTTGAGGCTGGCAGTCTTCTGAGCCTATGTCACGAGGGCCCAGAGGAGTCTAAGGGAAGGGGCCGCACACATGTGCTGGTTGACCTAATGGCTCTGCAGTTGCATCAAATGGGACACACCCAGGACTAACAAAGGCATTGACCTCTGTTGACGTAAACAAGAAGGTGGAGCCTTTTCCTAGGAGTTTTCTCAGGGTCTGCACGATGGACCTCAACTCTTAGAGGACGTACTGCCAGCAGCTCCTTCTCGGCAGAGAGAGCCAGGAGTGGTCTCAAGAGAGGACAGGGGCTCTTGCAGGACCAGAACTTTGAGGTCTGAGAGCCTTGGGCCTGAGCCGAGATCTCACCCTGACCACTGGACCTAGCCTTCTGTGACAAAGGGGAATAGGAAAGAGAGTCACGTGGAAATGAGGTCCCCCGAGATATGGAAATGTTCCAGAACCTTCGTTGCATGGTAGTTGATCTGGAGCCAAGCTCACTGTGGTGTGTGTGGCTCTGAGCATTAAGGCAATGCTGGAGGGTAACCCTGACCAGCAGAGCTTGGAGTGCTTCTTGTCTCTTCCTGTTCTACCTCATTTGCTTTATCCCTTCCAGGGAGAAGAAAGGACCCTCGGGAGAGTAGCAGACAGAATGCCGTGGTCTGAAGGAGGATGAAGGGACCGGCACTCAGTCTAACATCATATGACAATAGAAGCGTCCTATGCAATAAAGGGCATTTTCCAAACCTTTCCTGGAGCTTTGATTTAATGACATTTTTCTATCTATGCATCTATCTGTCAGCTACATCTGTATCTTTCAAGGTTTGTGAACAAGCTTTCACATAAGCACTAGAGACGTCCGCCAGCATTTTCCAGAAGAGGCCTGCAAATTGCTGGGGACTCCTCACAAATAGGGAACGGCCACAACCCCTGCCACACAGACTCTGCGCGTGGCCCTCCTGACGTACTCCCACTCTCTCTCTGAATTTCCCAACGTCTGAGATGAGGGTGCTGGCTGGAGGCAATGATCACGTGCAGGCTGAACCTTCTCCAGATTCTGATTCTCTTCCTGGGCCTATCGTCCTCAAGCACAGTTTCCATGTCCCTGGCCACACTGATCTCTCTCCTTCAGTCCTTCCCTCCCTCCCTCTCCTGCCTCCCAGTGCAGAGAATACTTTTTTGCATTTGAGACGACATTTATTTTTTGTTCACAGAATTCTCACCTGTTTTACTGTGGCCTCCGTTGTGAACATTCCAAAGCTGAGAATTTTCTTTTTTTCTCCCTCATTTCTGCTGAGTCTTTACCTTCCTAATGCAGTGAGCTCACAGTGCCTAGCTGACTGGATGAGGAAAAAAAATCCAGGGAGCAAAGAGAAATAATAAAAGAATATATCAGTTAATTTTTCATAGTGTTATCCAACTACATATTTTTAAAATTTTGGAATAATATTAGGAAACTTCTCTTTATAAAAAACTGAATTATTGGGCTTCCCTGGTGGAGCGGTAGTTAAGAATATGCCTGCGAATGCAGGGGACATGGGTTCGAGCCCTGGTCTGGGAAGATCCCACGTGCCACGGAGTAACTAAGCCCGCGCGCCACAACTACTGAGCCTGCGCTCTAGAGCCCGTGTGCCACATCAACCGAGCCCACGTGCCACGACTACGGAAGCCTGCGTGCCTAGAGCCCATGCTCCGCAACAAGAGAAGCCACTGCAATGAGAAGCCCGTGCACCACAGCCAAGAGGAGCCCCGGCGCACTGCAACTAGAGAACACCCGCTAGCAGCAACAAAGACCCAATGCAGCCCGAAATAAATTAATTAACTTAAAAAAATTGAATTAGTTTCAAGGGTACAATGTATAAAAGTACAATAAAAGCCCCCCTTCATAACCCCCCAACCCCCCTCTCAAGATGGAATAGATATGCTGTGATACAATTTATAGTCGTAGTACTACTACTCCTCCCACCGCATCCGAAATCCTCTGAGCCAGGTGCAGCAGCTTCCTTTCACAATGCTAGGACCCGCCACAAGACAGATGATAATCCCTTTGGACATTTCAAGGAGCGGCACCAGGGGAACAGTACCTGGGAAAGGCCACTGACAGCTCAGAATATCCATGGCATTTCTAGAGCCTCGGCACTGCTCTCGCTCTGGGAATGAAGGTCCAAAAAGCACATCGGAGAATGTTCATAGTTGTAAACAAGCTCCACCTTTGAAACACAATCTACATAGAACCACATATACAAGCCTGCACAATGGATGAAGCCAAGGTCTCCTCCATGATTTCCCTTCTGACCACCTTATTGTCTCCTCAACCATAAAAGGTGAACTTGAAACTCAGGACCTTGCCTTGTCGCCAGAAACATCCAAGCTTGGATCAGTCTTTCTAAGACCAGATACTTGCTCTCTGAACTATTAGAGACTTGTCACATACACACAGGTAGAACAGGATTATTTCTATCTACCTGGGGACCTGGAGTCTTTCACATTGCTCCTGTTAAAACTCTCACAACAGCAAAACTTTACCTACAAAGGGTTCAAGCTATGACACTCCCAATTTCCACAAACCTCCTCAGCTCTTGTGAGTCACATGCAGCCAATTCCAGGAATTGGAAACATGGTTGTGAGGATGAAACTGACTTTGGGGCTCCCCTTGGATATGGTCTTCCAGACTTACCAAAAGGCCATTCAGAGGACGGTTTACCCCACCTCAGGGAAACCCGAGGCAGTACTTGCAGTCAAGGGCTGGCCATGGATTCTGAGCTACATCCAAAAAGAATTTCATACTGTACCTGGATCTGCTGAAGCCATTTCTGACTGTCCGAGAGCCAGCATGTACCGCTCCTCAACTGCCTCCATTGTGGATCATCAGTAGGGCTGTCAGATTTAGTAAATAAAAGTACAGGATACCCAGTTAAACTTGAACTTCACATGAATAATAAGTCATTATTTTTAGTATAAGTACATCCTATGAACTATTTGGGGCATACTTATCTTAAAAATATACTTGTTGTTTTTCTGACATTCATATTTATCTAAACAGCCTATATTTTATCTGTCAACCCTACCCTTCAGAAATGATGGAGGCTCATAGAGATCCAGGAGACGCCTCAGCGCCTCCTCAGCTTTTATTTCTACGTCCTGGACAGCGAGCACGTACCTTCCACTCCCAGTCATTGGCTAGAATGGAGGACATTCTCTGTTTTAGAGCTTTTTCTACTTGTCATTGTTATTATCTTCCTTATTTTAAAGAGATGTTTATTTTCTCCCAAACTTAATAGCTCATCCAAAAGTATTTCAAAGTTCATTAGACAAGGGAAAAACAACATGGTTCTGAAAAGTGAAGGAAACCGCCTGGTGTTTAGTCAAGTAGTAGTAGGGAGATTGAAAAAGCCAAACTTAATAAGCAAATCTCTCCAAGGGTATTTTCAGAGCTTGATACCCTCCCACACCCTGAAAATATTATTACATCAAGAAGGTAGAACTGCTAACCAAATGTAAGGCTCCCATATGATTCTATCAAACTGAGGATGCTTCTTTACTAAGCAGTGAGCACACTTGCTGCCCCAGGGACCTTGGCAGTTGCAACGTAGGGCTCTTCCCTTTGGGATGGAAACAGCAAGTTTTCCTGTGGTCTACACACTGGCCCCCAAAATACTACACTCCCAATACTTGTCAACTTTAAGTATTTTTCTACATATCTCCATTTTTCTGTTACTATTTGGACTACATCCTAGACTTGACACTACGTAAATTGCATTCAAGAAGCTATTTTTAAAAGTTGGTAGGAAACCTTAAATCTATAGCTTGCAGTCCCTGGCTTACTTTCATCCAGGTGCATAAGGGTTTTCAAAAGTAGTCAGGTTAGTTACCCCATATCACAGCCCCACGCTTGTGTCACAGGTATAAAAATGGAACATGCTATTTAAGGTTTTAGTTGCCAAATCATCAAGCCTCCCAGACAGAGGCAATAGAGCAAAATGATTACAGAGGCATGGATTTTGATTTGCTCCAGTGTCTTGGGCAAGTCACTTGGCCTCTGTATTTATTTGTACTTATCTGCACTTATCTGTCACTTGGGGGTCATAATTGTACCTGGTCCATGGGTACGTTGTACAAATGATCTGTAAGGTAGTTACAAGAAACCGACACAGAGTAAGCACTCCACAGACATTGGCTATTAGCTATTGGAAATAGTTCTCCGTGAAACAGATGACTTTATCAGTGGATGACACGGTGGGAGACAGTGAATCACAGAATCACAGCATGTTGAAAGTGACCTAGTTCACACTCTTATGTGAAAAGAAGAAAAGTGTGCATGGGTAGAAAATGTCTGAAACTTTACCTAACAGATAGTTCATCATGTTAGCATGGAGGATTAGAATAAATCAGGAAAGGAGGAAAGAAAAACTTGAGTGTCATTCAATTTCTCTATCATTTGTGTTTCTACACTGAGACTCTGAATACACTGGAAGTGCAAATTTTTTTAATGTGGCGGGATAAAGGTTTTCAAGGTTTCCTGATCCATCCATATTATTATCTCAGAATTGCTGGCAGTTCTTGCCATCTTCGGATCTACACCCATGTGAGTCAGTGGGCCATTCTGGACGGAGGAGATAATAGAGCAGAAGTGAAGTGAGAGGAAAGGAGAGAAAAGATTTTCTCTTTTCTCTTCAAAGAGGAAAGGTCTTTGGAATGGGAACAACTCACAACCAAACTTTGGGGAAAGGATGTGATGGAAAACGAGACAAACATCCTACCCCTGTGATGAGAAGGATTCCCTGGGCTGGATGGAGGGAGGTCACAGGTGGCTGGCGAGGAAACCAACTAGCGAGAAACACACACAAGGGCAGAGTAAACACCCTGAGGCCACTCAGCCTGACTCCATGCAAACATATGTCCAGCAGACAGCCCTTCACCTGTGGCTCCCCAGCAAGACAGGTACCTCGGGGGTGCCAACTCATTCTGAGTCCATTATGCCTGGCCATTCATAAACCGCCGTCTAACGTGTGAGGAATAAACTCTCAATGTGTATGAGGAAATTGGGGAAGGAGATTGAAAAGTTACTTAAACGAAAGAAAAGAAGTTCAGGAAGGCAGGATGGTAGAGAGACAAGAAAAAGACCTTAAAAGATAGAAAGGATTTGCCAAAGAAGAGAAAGAAAAAGAAATGATTCCGAATGGGTTAACCTGCAGCTAGGAAGTTAAGGAAGATTATTGATGGGTGAAGACTATGGAATAAAGTGAATAAAATTTATCAGAAGTTGCTGAGAATATGCTAAGCAGCATGATTATCAAATTATGAATTGGCTGCAATGGCATTCTAGGGGAGCACTAGGAAGGGGAAGCAAATGTTCCTGAGATGACAGTAGCAGGTGGAAAGTTGTTTCAGGGGAAGATCAGTCTTGCAGAGGGTGTATCAGAGTAGGGCAAGTGTGAGCAAGCAAGGAAATACTAAGTGTATATGGTTCCTTCACTGAGTGCACCCAGCCCCGTGGTCAGCCTTGAGAACAAGCAGCACTTCAGGTACTGGAGCTACATTTCAGTCATCAAGACTTGAGAAGACACCCTTAACTCAGGTCTTCTCTTCAAACTCCATCGTTCCTTCTTGACCTTCATTTGGCCTCTTCACTTACCCTCAAGCTGTGGACTGAGGCCACAGAGCAAGATGGATCACTAGTGTCCTCCATCCCCGAGAGACTGTGGTTCACATCAGTGGAGCACCAAAGGCAATAACCAAGTAACAGACACAAGAGTGTATGAAGAAGAAGAGATTCTGATAAGGCTTTCTGTGACAGTGTGGGCCAAGTCGGATCTATATGGCTGGTATCACGTGAATTATGAGCAGCCTTAGGGGAGAAGTTCTCAGAAGGCAGAGCCTGGCTCTCTAGAGGCTCTGTGTCCTCAGAGCCCACTCCAAGACCTCAGTTACAGCTTCGGCCCCCAATATCTCTCCCTCTGCCTGCTCACAGTTTTTGAAGTCTTCTTTCCTCCACATTTCTCTTGAGAGGTGGAGGAGGAAGATGAGCTTCAGGCCAGCTCAGACTCCCCTGGGATCCCAGCAGGATGCCTATCATTAACCTCCCACCTTCTAGGAAGCTCCTAAGATCTTCACATTTGGGGCAGTTCTCATTTCAGCTGTGCTTCAAATTGCTGGCTGGAGACGGCCTGTTGGAACGTGGCAAAAAGCAAGTAGCAGTCCTTCGGGCAGCCTGGCCCTTCTCGACTGTCAGACATCTTCAGGGATATTCTAGGAAATGTTGTTTGTTCTAGAGAAGGGAGGGAAACAATCCAATTGTCCAATAATGCTTGAATGGAAAATAAATGATGCTATATGCATGTGATCAAATAATATCAAACAGTCAAAAATCAAAGACCTAGATCTATATGGATTCACGTGGATAAATCTTGAAAACATAATATTGATTGAAAGAAAATAAGATAAAGAATGTTAGATTGTGATAACAGGTATGTAATATTTAAATATTTAAATCAATTCAACATATTGCTTCTATACATAGAGATGCAAGAAAATAAACTTTATCCAAAGAACACATTATTTACATTTAATATGCTCATTTATCTAGGAGACCCAAAAGAACCCACAGATAAACTAGCAGGAACTAATAAGACGGTTCAACAAGGCACACACATACAAGATCAATAAATTTTAGAAGTCAATCAGGCTCTTCTACACTGGCGATAACAAATTAGAAACTGTAAAAGAAAATAAGAAAAAAAGAAGATCTAAAAATAGTCACAAGAGCCATATAAATTATTTAGAGCTAAGCATACGTAGAAGGCAATATAACTAACAAACTGAGTACGAACAGATAAACTCCGCCCAACCCAAGGTTAGGAAAAGACTGTTGTTACTTTATGAGAACAGACCCTCTTCTTACGGAGCAGATCAGTAAGTGAGAGTGAATCAAAGAAACACAGCATTTGAAAAGTCAGCTAGTCCAAGCCTCTTGATCGCACATACAGAAGCTGAAGCCCAGATAGGTTGAGTTACTTGCTAAAGGGCCCAATGTCCTGACTCAAGGACTAGCATTTTTCACTCAGTCGCAAGACACAATCAAATGCAGTACCTTGGAAAGAGATGGGGAAAAAATGAAGAAATCAATTATATTGTTCCTCATCTTTAAGTACAGAAATAGCCATGACAAAATTACACGTATTGAGGGAAAATTGAAGTGCAGAGTTTAAAATGTCAATAATCCACAGGGAAACTGGAGACCATTTAAAATATTCATATTAAATCTCTCTAGAAAAGACATTAAAAGATCTCCAATCAAAATGTGAATTTTATAATAGACATGGTATGATACAATTTATAATAGATATGGTATGAACCTTTCTATTTCACGGGAAAGCTTCGGCTGGGAAAAAGGAATTGTTCTTGAAAATGGGGCGTGTGCTACTGCAGACACTGTGCTCAACCTAGGTCCACCGAATGCTCTGATGTCATCACTGAGGTCACAGAATTCCACTGTGCGCCTGGCAACCTTGCAAACATAACAGCCCTGGTGAGCACTAGGCAGTACTGCTGGTTCACTAAGTGGTACAAGTTTTTCAGCCATTTAGGAGACTTGACCATTTTTATTTGTATTGAATCATGTCAACGGATTGCCCAAGAGCCAAGAAGGGCCAACCTGTAGGGAAGAGGAGGAGTTGGACATCTCTTGAGGCATCTTCTAAGGGAGACTTCTAGTTGGTACGATGGAACGGCGACAAAAGAGGAAACATCTGGAAAATGAAGAGTCCCAGGAAACTGCCGAGAACGGTGGAGGTATGTGGGGGGCAACTTGTCTGGGGCACATGGGTTTCTGCCAAACTGAAGCTTCTCCAGGAAGCGGGGGACTGAGAACGTGTCACCTGTGAAGCAGGGAGCGAGAGACCTTGTCTCACTGATGCTGCCGTATCTATCCAGAGGGTCCCTGTGGTGTGAGACGGCACAGAATGGCCAGATGCCCCCTGGGAGATGGGAGGTCAGCTCCGCTGGTCTGAGGACTCTCTCCTGGGGCAGCCGGGCCTGGAGCTTTGTCGGACTCACAGCAGGCTGCATCCTGCTTGCACAGACCTAGAGGTGCAGCTTTTCTCAGACCCCGATTTCTCTCTTATTCTCTTGGATCTTTCCCTGGGGTCATGAGGTGGGGGATGTGAAGGATGCAAGGATGCTGAGAGAGACCCATGAGTTGCTTGGCCTCTTTTACCAAAGTGGAAAGAGAAGCCCCATGAGTTGAAGGCCCTGTTGAAAAATATCTTGACAAGTGGAATGCACTTTGAAAGAAGATTGTTTGTCTAGGGATGGTGTCATATTGAAAGCAAGGAGGATTTATTCCTTCAACAGGAAGAATTTCCCAAAGGAGATCAAGGGAAGGGAAGGGTTTTCCAGAGACTGAGACCGCGTGAGCGGGGGTGAGAAATGTCCTCAGGGTCCTGCGGGGAGCTCTGAGAGCCACGGGCCACGTGGTGCCTGCGTGCATTAAATGTAGGCGAGTAGCTTGCCCTGGGAGAGGGGTGGTCACCCCAGAGCTCCAGCTAGAGGCCTCTGCCCCAGATTAGAGCCCAGTAGCTCCTACCAGGCCCAGGGCCCTGGAGACTGTAGGATGGGCCCTGGGAATGGAGCTCTAGACAGCAGGCAGATTTCCAGGCAGTGGCTGGGACAGGCTGGGGAAGGCAATGACTGCCCCTGACCATTCAGAATATTTTGCTCTATGTTCCTGTGTGTGTGTGTGTGAGAGAGTGAGTGTGTGTGTGTGTGTGTGTGCGTGTGTGTGTGTGGTAGTGCAGAGAAGAGCGAGATGAATGGGGGTAGAGTGCTTACCAGATATAACATCTGTGTGGTAAAGTTCTTGTCACCCTGCCTGGAGCTGGCTGACACTCGGCGTACCTAGGAGTGTATACAGAATTCTTGTTAGGGGTGTTTTAGGAGACAGTAACTCATACACCCATGTACACTCTGATACAGCAAAAATATCACACACCCCACATATAACTTCCTTATTAAACCACACACAGCACATGGAGGTATATACACGCATCCCTCCTATACTACGTTCTCATACAACCCACCTGTATCACAATCCTCTCCTCCAACACCAAACGCTGGAGATGAGATATGTATATAGACACACACACTATATATATAGGACACACACACACACACACTATATATACATGTATTTCCTCAACTCTTGCACAAGCACAGCTAACTTCAGCCATCTCTAAATACCTCTGTAAGAACCAGTCACGTGTCATACACACCACCCTTATAACACATTCTTGAGTAATGCCAGACCCGCTTTGTACAAACCACAGGAAACCACAGTCTCAGTAACCCATGTCAGGATTGCCAGAGAAAATATGGGCTATCCAGTTCAATTTGAATTCCAGATAAACAACAAGTAATTTTTCAGTATCCGTATGTCCCACATATTGTATGGGCCCTACTTACACTAAAACTAAGTCAGGCCAAATACTGCATGGGAATACTTACACTAAAAAATTATTCTGGGTTTATCTGAAACTGAAATTTAACTGGGTGCCTTGTATTCTTGTTCGCTAAGTCTGGCAACCCTTATATACTTACCACCAGCTGATGTATTATATATTTATTGTAGTTTTGTTTAGTGTGTGTCTTCCCCTACTAGAATGTGCAGCGTTACCAAAGACTACAACAATGGAAGAGTGCCGGATACACAGGAGTAGCTGCTTACTGAATCTTGGTGAATGAATGAATGAACACGCACCGTAAATATAAGCCACACCATGTAATGAGGAAAAGTTACATGTCCCAGAATTCCTGACTTGTGAACAGAAAAAATGCACACAAAGGCCACAGACACAGATAGACACGTCTGCACTGTGCTCCCCATGCCAACACCACACTTACCACAGACTTAACTGATACACATCACTCACTCTTCCCACACACTCACAGTCACCACCGAGGCCTACATTACCAACTAGACAGTGAGAGAATAAGTATTGATTGGAATTAAATCCTGGAGGATCCACTGGGAACCACACTCTCAACTGTGTGTATCCACTGCACCTGACACGTGTCACACACTCAGTAAATATCTGTGGACTGAGGACTGATGAACCCACCCTGAGCCTTTCATTCCTCCCTCAGGAATCTCGAAGTCACAAGAGGATCCCCCTCGGCTTGGATCCACTGTGGTGGCCCAAGGCTGCAGCCCAGGGGCAGGGGAGGTCCCCTCTGCCTCTAAATACTTCTTCTGTACTTCTACTCTGCGCAAGCTCAGCTACGCTGGTAAGGGCGCGGGGCTCCTCAGGTGAGGGGGTGCTTGGCTGTGAGGCAGGAGGCACACAGATCCCAGGGAGGCTGAGAGGAAATCCAGGGTCATCAGAGGTGATGAGGGCTCTGTGGAGGAGCCTGGGCAGGATGCCTGAGCTGTTCCGAGGGCATGGATGCCAGCTGAGTCTGGGAGTGTGTGTGTGAATACTGCTACTACCATGGTGGGGAAGTCAAGGAGCAGGGGCCGGAAAGGTCTGGGCTTGAGGTGGAGGGAAGAGGGACCAGATTAAGCATCTTCAGAGGAAAATGTAGGCTTTGTCTTTGCCTTTGCTTCCAGAGAAGGACAGAGTTCTGCATTATCCACCTCCAGCCTGAGAGCAGGACCATCCAGCTCAGGTGTACACAGCTCACACATACACGTGCCCTCCAGGCACAGCCCTTCTCAGTGCACATCAACCCCAAGCACGTGCTCCACAGTACTCTCCTGCACCACAGCCCCATTCCACAAGGAATGCACCACCGATATTCCCAAACTCACACTCCTCGTCGTACACGCATCCAGCCGCATCCCTCACATACTACAGCCCTCACCACCATACTCCACACCCCTGTATATAGACACCGCTCCAGTATCCCCCCCCACGCACATTAAAAGACCACAGATGACACCCGATACACCACTCCGTCCTACGGCCAACAGACACCAAGCTCACGACATAGCTATGTCGTGCCAATGTCCCTCTCTCGTCTACCACACCTGCTCCCTCAGCTTCCGGCATGGCCCATGCATGTTATTATGATTTTCATTTCCTTTTTCAGGAATCCGGAGATTTCATCGAGACACTGCCCAGCCTAGACCACCCCTAGCCCAGGATCAGGAAGAAGGAGAGACCGCTTCCCCATCACACTGTGTCTCCTCCTCACCCTCTTCACCCTGTAAGAACTATCTGCACCCAGACAAAGAGGAAAGGGGCATGAAAATATACTACATGCAGGTACAAGTGAACAAGGGTGTCGCTGTCTCCTGGAAGACAAAGAAACCCTTGGGGTTGCCTGAAAAGCAGCTGACGATAGAAGAAGTGACCCTTCCTGAGGATGTGTGCGCAGTAGCCACTGACCCCTCTTCTGATGTGTCCACCAAAAGCCTCCTGTCTGACAGTGAGCCCACTGGGGAGGAGAAAGAGTATGAGGAAAGGGCAGAGCCAGGCAGCCCATCAGGGCCACCTGCTGTCGAGGAGAGACCCAGCGCCAAGACAGCGGACTGGATGCTGACCATGGAGACTAGCTTCAGGTGCATGGCTTGCTGCCGGGTCTTCCCCACCTTGGAGATCCTCCAGCAGCACGTGAAGTTCGGCGTCCTGCAGGGCTTCAGCTGCCGTGTCTTTCATCTCAACATGGCCCAGTGTATGGGCAATGTGGAATCCCAGAGCACCCCTGAGGAGGAGGAGGAGGAGGAGGAGGAGGAGGAGGAGGAGGAGGAGGAGGAGGAGGAAGAGAAGCAAGAAGAAAAGGAGAATGAGGGAGAGCAGCCCACGGGGGAAGGCCCCAGCCCAAAGAGACCCCGCAGGCAGGGTCTTTTCTCTCCTTTGAGTTCCAAACAGCAACTGAGATTCATGGGACAGAAGATCCTGGAAGACGGTGTGGCCGTCCCTTGGAAGAGGTAAGGCTTGAGGCTGGCAGTCTTCTGAGCCTATGTCACGAGGGCCCAGAGGAGTCTAAGGGAAGGGGCCGCACACATGTGCTGGTTGACCTAATGGCTCTGCAGTTGCATCAAATGGGACACACCCAGGACTAACAAAGGCATTGACCTCTGTTGACGTAAACAAGAAGGTGGAGCCTTTTCCTAGGAGTTTTCTCAGGGTCTGCACGATGGACCTCAACTCTTAGAGGACGTACTGCCAGCAGCTCCTTCTCGGCAGAGAGAGCCAGGAGTGGTCTCAAGAGAGGACAGGGGCTCTTGCAGGACCAGAACTTTGAGGTCTGAGAGCCTTGGGCCTGAGCCGAGATCTCACCCTGACCACTGGACCTAGCCTTCTGTGACAAAGGGGAATAGGAAAGAGAGTCACGTGGAAATGAGGTCCCCCGAGATATGGAAATGTTCCAGAACCTTCGTTGCATGGTAGTTGATCTGGAGCCAAGCTCACTGTGGTGTGTGTGGCTCTGAGCATTAAGGCAATGCTGGAGGGTAACCCTGACCAGCAGAGCTTGGAGTGCTTCTTGTCTCTTCCTGTTCTACCTCATTTGCTTTATCCCTTCCAGGGAGAAGAAAGGACCCTCGGGAGAGTAGCAGACAGAATGCCGTGGTCTGAAGGAGGATGAAGGGACCGGCACTCAGTCTAACATCATATGACAATAGAAGCGTCCTATGCAATAAAGGGCATTTTCCAAACCTTTCCTGGAGCTTTGATTTAATGACATTTTTCTATCTATGCATCTATCTGTCAGCTACATCTGTATCTTTCAAGGTTTGTGAACAAGCTTTCACATAAGCACTAGAGACGTCCGCCAGCATTTTCCAGAAGAGGCCTGCAAATTGCTGGGGACTCCTCACAAATAGGGAACGGCCACAACCCCTGCCACACAGACTCTGCGCGTGGCCCTCCTGACGTACTCCCACTCTCTCTCTGAATTTCCCAACGTCTGAGATGAGGGTGCTGGCTGGAGGCAATGATCACGTGCAGGCTGAACCTTCTCCAGATTCTGATTCTCTTCCTGGGCCTATCGTCCTCAAGCACAGTTTCCATGTCCCTGGCCACACTGATCTCTCTCCTTCAGTCCTTCCCTCCCTCCCTCTCCTGCCTCCCAGTGCAGAGAATACTTTTTTGCATTTGAGACGACATTTATTTTTTGTTCACAGAATTCTCACCTGTTTTACTGTGGCCTCCGTTGTGAACATTCCAAAGCTGAGAATTTTCTTTTTTTCTCCCTCATTTCTGCTGAGTCTTTACCTTCCTAATGCAGTGAGCTCACAGTGCCTAGCTGACTGGATGAGGAAAAAAAATCCAGGGAGCAAAGAGAAATAATAAAAGAATATATCAGTTAATTTTTCATAGTGTTATCCAACTACATATTTTTAAAATTTTGGAATAATATTAGGAAACTTCTCTTTATAAAAAACTGAATTATTGGGCTTCCCTGGTGGAGCGGTAGTTAAGAATATGCCTGCGAATGCAGGGGACATGGGTTCGAGCCCTGGTCTGGGAAGATCCCACGTGCCACGGAGTAACTAAGCCCGCGCGCCACAACTACTGAGCCTGCGCTCTAGAGCCCGTGTGCCACATCAACCGAGCCCACGTGCCACGACTACGGAAGCCTGCGTGCCTAGAGCCCATGCTCCGCAACAAGAGAAGCCACTGCAATGAGAAGCCCGTGCACCACAGCCAAGAGGAGCCCCGGCGCACTGCAACTAGAGAACACCCGCTAGCAGCAACAAAGACCCAATGCAGCCCGAAATAAATTAATTAACTTAAAAAAATTGAATTAGTTTCAAGGGTACAATGTATAAAAGTACAATAAAAGCCCCCCTTCATAACCCCCCAACCCCCCTCTCAAGATGGAATAGATATGCTGTGATACAATTTATAGTCGTAGTACTACTACTCCTCCCACCGCATCCGAAATCCTCTGAGCCAGGTGCAGCAGCTTCCTTTCACAATGCTAGGACCCGCCACAAGACAGATGATAATCCCTTTGGACATTTCAAGGAGCGGCACCAGGGGAACAGTACCTGGGAAAGGCCACTGACAGCTCAGAATATCCATGGCATTTCTAGAGCCTCGGCACTGCTCTCGCTCTGGGAATGAAGGTCCAAAAAGCACATCGGAGAATGTTCATAGTTGTAAACAAGCTCCACCTTTGAAACACAATCTACATAGAACCACATATACAAGCCTGCACAATGGATGAAGCCAAGGTCTCCTCCATGATTTCCCTTCTGACCACCTTATTGTCTCCTCAACCATAAAAGGTGAACTTGAAACTCAGGACCTTGCCTTGTCGCCAGAAACATCCAAGCTTGGATCAGTCTTTCTAAGACCAGATACTTGCTCTCTGAACTATTAGAGACTTGTCACATACACACAGGTAGAACAGGATTATTTCTATCTACCTGGGGACCTGGAGTCTTTCACATTGCTCCTGTTAAAACTCTCACAACAGCAAAACTTTACCTACAAAGGGTTCAAGCTATGACACTCCCAATTTCCACAAACCTCCTCAGCTCTTGTGAGTCACATGCAGCCAATTCCAGGAATTGGAAACATGGTTGTGAGGATGAAACTGACTTTGGGGCTCCCCTTGGATATGGTCTTCCAGACTTACCAAAAGGCCATTCAGAGGACGGTTTACCCCACCTCAGGGAAACCCGAGGCAGTACTTGCAGTCAAGGGCTGGCCATGGCTTCTGAGCTACATCCAAAAAGAATTTCATACTGTACCTGGATCTGCTGAAGCCATTTCTGACTGTCCGAGAGCCAGCATGTACCGCTCCTCAACTGCCTCCATTGTGGATCATCAGTAGGGCTGTCAGATTTAGTAAATAAAAGTACAGGATACCCAGTTAAACTTGAACTTCACATGAATAATAAGTCATTATTTTTAGTATAAGTACATCCTATGAACTATTTGGGGCATACTTATCTTAAAAATATACTTGTTGTTTTTCTGACATTCATATTTATCTAAACAGCCTATATTTTATCTGTCAACCCTACCCTTCAGAAATGATGGAGGCTCATAGAGATCCAGGAGACGCCTCAGCGCCTCCTCAGCTTTTATTTCTACGTCCTGGACAGCGAGCACGTACCTTCCACTCCCAGTCATTGGCTAGAATGGAGGACATTCTCTGTTTTAGAGCTTTTTCTACTTGTCATTGTTATTATCTTCCTTATTTTAAAGAGATGTTTATTTTCTCCCAAACTTAATAGCTCATCCAAAAGTATTTCAAAGTTCATTAGACAAGGGAAAAACAACATGGTTCTGAAAAGTGAAGGAAACCGCCTGGTGTTTAGTCAAGTAGTAGTAGGGAGATTGAAAAAGCCAAACTTAATAAGCAAATCTCTCCAAGGGTATTTTCAGAGCTTGATACCCTCCCACACCCTGAAAATATTATTACATCAAGAAGGTAGAACTGCTAACCAAATGTAAGGCTCCCATATGATTCTATCAAACTGAGGATGCTTCTTTACTAAGCAGTGAGCACACTTGCTGCCCCAGGGACCTTGGCAGTTGCAACGTAGGGCTCTTCCCTTTGGGATGGAAACAGCAAGTTTTCCTGTGGTCTACACACTGGCCCCCAAAATACTACACTCCCAATACTTGTCAACTTTAAGTATTTTTCTACATATCTCCATTTTTCTGTTACTATTTGGACTACATCCTAGACTTGACACTACGTAAATTGCATTCAAGAAGCTATTTTTAAAAGTTGGTAGGAAACCTTAAATCTATAGCTTGCAGTCCCTGGCTTACTTTCATCCAGGTGCATAAGGGTTTTCAAAAGTAGTCAGGTTAGTTACCCCATATCACAGCCCCACGCTTGTGTCACAGGTATAAAAATGGAACATGCTATTTAAGGTTTTAGTTGCCAAATCATCAAGCCTCCCAGACAGAGGCAATAGAGCAAAATGATTACAGAGGCATGGATTTTGATTTGCTCCAGTGTCTTGGGCAAGTCACTTGGCCTCTGTATTTATTTGTACTTATCTGCACTTATCTGTCACTTGGGGGTCATAATTGTACCTGGTCCATGGGTACGTTGTACAAATGATCTGTAAGGTAGTTACAAGAAACCGACACAGAGTAAGCACTCCACAGACATTGGCTATTAGCTATTGGAAATAGTTCTCCGTGAAACAGATGACTTTATCAGTGGATGACACGGTGGGAGACAGTGAATCACAGAATCACAGCATGTTGAAAGTGACCTAGTTCACACTCTTATGTGAAAAGAAGAAAAGTGTGCATGGGTAGAAAATGTCTGAAACTTTACCTAACAGATAGTTCATCATGTTAGCATGGAGGATTAGAATAAATCAGGAAAGGAGGAAAGAAAAACTTGAGTGTCATTCAATTTCTCTATCATTTGTGTTTCTACACTGAGACTCTGAATACACTGGAAGTGCAAATTTTTTTAATGTGGCGGGATAAAGGTTTTCAAGGTTTCCTGATCCATCCGTATTATTATCTCAGAATTGCTGGCAGTTCTTGCCATCTTCGGATCTACACCCATGTGAGTCAGTGGGCCATTCTGGACGGAGGAGATAATAGAGCAGAAGTGAAGTGAGAGGAAAGGAGAGAAAAGATTTTCTCTTTTCTCTTCAAAGAGGAAAGGTCTTTGGAATGGGAACAACTCACAACCAAACTTTGGGGAAAGGATGTGATGGAAAACGAGACAAACATCCTACCCCTGTGATGAGAAGGATTCCCTGGGCTGGATGGAGGGAGGTCACAGGTGGCTGGCGAGGAAACCAACTAGCGAGAAACACACACAAGGGCAGAGTAAACACCCTGAGGCCACTCAGCCTGACTCCATGCAAACATATGTCCAGCAGACAGCCCTTCACCTGTGGCTCCCCAGCAAGACAGGTACCTCGGGGGTGCCAACTCATTCTGAGTCCATTATGCCTGGCCATTCATAAACCGCCGTCTAACGTGTGAGGAATAAACTCTCAATGTGTATGAGGAAATTGGGGAAGGAGATTGAAAAGTTACTTAAACGAAAGAAAAGAAGTTCAGGAAGGCAGGATGGTAGAGAGACAAGAAAAAGACCTTAAAAGATAGAAAGGATTTGCCAAAGAAGAGAAAGAAAAAGAAATGATTCCGAATGGGTTAACCTGCAGCTAGGAAGTTAAGGAAGATTATTGATGGGTGAAGACTATGGAATAAAGTGAATAAAATTTATCAGAAGTTGCTGAGAATATGCTAAGCAGCATGATTATCAAATTATGAATTGGCTGCAATGGCATTCTAGGGGAGCACTAGGAAGGGGAAGCAAATGTTCCTGAGATGACAGTAGCAGGTGGAAAGTTGTTTCAGGGGAAGATCAGTCTTGCAGAGGGTGTATCAGAGTAGGGCAAGTGTGAGCAAGCAAGGAAATACTAAGTGTATATGGTTCCTTCACTGAGTGCACCCAGCCCCGTGGTCAGCCTTGAGAACAAGCAGGACTTCAGGTACTGGAGCTACATTTCAGTCATCAAGACTTGAGAAGACACCCTTAACTCAGGTCTTCTCTTCAAACTCCATCGTTCCTTCTTGACCTTCATTTGGCCTCTTCACTTACCCTCAAGCTGTGGACTGAGGCCACAGAGCAAGATGGATCACTAGTGTCCTCCATCCCCGAGAGACTGTGGTTCACATCAGTGGAGCACCAAAGGCAATAACCAAGTAACAGACACAAGAGTGTATGAAGAAGAAGAGATTCTGATAAGGCTTTCTGTGACAGTGTGGGCCAAGTCGGATCTATATGGCTGGTATCACGTGAATTATGAGCAGCCTTAGGGGAGAAGTTCTCAGAAGGCAGAGCCTGGCTCTCTAGAGGCTCTGTGTCCTCAGAGCCCACTCCAAGACCTCAGTTACAGCTTCGGCCCCCAATATCTCTCCCTCTGCCTGCTCACAGTTTTTGAAGTCTTCTTTCCTCCACATTTCTCTTGAGAGGTGGAGGAGGAAGATGAGCTTCAGGCCAGCTCAGACTCCCCTGGGATCCCAGCAGGATGCCTATCATTAACCTCCCACCTTCTAGGAAGCTCCTAAGATCTTCACATTTGGGGCAGTTCTCATTTCAGCTGTGCTTCAAATTGCTGGCTGGAGACGGCCTGTTGGAACGTGGCAAAAAGCAAGTAGCAGTCCTTCGGGCAGCCTGGCCCTTCTCCACTGTCAGACATCTTCAGGGATATTCTAGGAAATGTTGTTTGTTCTAGAGAAGGGAGGGAAACAATCCAATTGTCCAATAATGCTTGAATGGAAAATAAATGATGCTATATGCATGTGATCAAATAATATCAAACAGTCAAAAATCAAAGACCTAGATCTATATGGATTCACGTGGATAAATCTTGAAAACATAATATTGATTGAAAGAAAATAAGATAAAGAATGTTAGATTGTGATAACAGGTATGTAATATTTAAATATTTAAATCAATTCAACATATTGCTTCTATACATAGAGATGCAAGAAAATAAACTTTATCCAAAGAACACATTATTTACATTTAATATGCTCATTTATCTAGGAGACCCAAAAGAACCCACAGATAAACTAGCAGGAACTAATAAGACGGTTCAACAAGGCACACACATACAAGATCAATAAATTTTAGAAGTCAATCAGGCTCTTCTACACTGGCGATAACAAATTAGAAACTGTAAAAGAAAATAAGAAAAAAAGAAGATCTAAAAATAGTCACAAGAGCCATATAAATTATTTAGAGCTAAGCATACGTAGAAGGCAATATAACTAACAAACTGAGTACGAACAGATAAACTCCGCCCAACCCAAGGTTAGGAAAAGACTGTTGTTACTTTATGAGAACAGACCCTCTTCTTACGGAGCAGATCAGTAAGTGAGAGTGAATCAAAGAAACACAGCATTTGAAAAGTCAGCTAGTCCAAGCCTCTTGATCGCACATACAGAAGCTGAAGCCCAGATAGGTTGAGTTACTTGCTAAAGGGCCCAAAGTCCTGACTCAAGGACTAGCATTTTTCACTCAGTCGCAAGACACAATCAAATGCAGTACCTTGGAAAGAGATGGGGAAAAAATGAAGAAATCAATTATATAGTTCCTCATCTTTAAGTACAGAAAGAGCCGTGACAAAATTACACGTATTGAGGGAAAATTGAAGTGCAGAGTTTAAAATGTCAATAATCCACAGGGAAACTGGAGACCATTTAAAATATTCATATTAAATCTCTCTAGAAAAGACATTAAAAGATCTCCAATCAAAATGTGAATTTTATAATAGACATGGTATGATACAATTTATAATAGATATGGTATGAACCTTTCCCTTTCACGGGAAAGCTTCGGCTGGGAAAAAGGAATTGTTCTTGAAAATGGGGCGTGTGCTACTGCAGACACTGTGCTCAACCTAGGTCCACCGAATGCTCTGATGTCATCACTGAGGTCACAGAATTCCACTGTGCGCCTGGCAACCTTGCAAACATAACAGCCCTGGTGAGCACTAGGCAGTACTGCTGGTTCACTAAGTGGTACAAGTTTTTCAGCCATTTAGGAGACTTGACCATTTTTATTTGTATTGAATCATTTCAACGGATTGCCCAAGAGCCAAGAAGGGCCAACCTGTAGGGAAGAGGAGGAGTTGGACATCTCTTGAGGCATCTTCTAAGGGAGACTTCTAGTTGGTACGATGGAACGGCGACAAAAGAGGAAACATCTGGAAAATGAAGAGTCCCAGGAAACTGCCGAGAACGGTGGAGGTATGTGGGGGGCAACTTGTCTGGGGCACATGGGTTTCTGCCAAACTGAAGCTTCTCCAGGAAGCGGGGGACTGAGAACGTGTCACCTGTGAAGCAGGGAGCGAGAGACCTTGTCTCACTGATGCTGCCGTATCTATCCAGAGGGTCCCTGTGGTGTGAGACGGCACAGAATGGCCAGATGCCCCCTGGGAGATGGGAGGTCAGCTCCGCTGGTCTGAGGACTCTCTCCTGGGGCAGCCGGGCCTGGAGCTTTGTCGGACTCACAGCAGGCTGCATCCTGCTTGCACAGACCTAGAGGTGCAGCTTTTCTCAGTCCCCGATTTCTCTCTTATTCTCTTGGATCTTTCCCTGGGGTCATGAGGTGGGGGATGTGAAGGATGCAAGGATGCTGAGAGAGACCCATGAGTTGCTTGGCCTCTTTTACCAAAGTGGAAAGAGAAGCCCCATGAGTTGAAGGCCCTGTTGAAAAATATCTTGACAAGTGGAATGCACTTTGAAAGAAGATTGTTTGTCTAGGGATGGTGTCATATTGAAAGCAAGGAGGATTTATTCCTTCAACAGGAAGAATTTCCCAAAGGAGATCAAGGGAAGGGAAGGGTTTTCCAGAGACTGAGACCGCGTGAGCGGGGGTGAGAAATGTCCTCAGGGTCCTGCGGGGAGCTCTGAGAGCCACGGGCCACGTGGTGCCTGCGTGCATTAAATGTAGGCGAGTAGCTTGCCCTGGGAGAGGGGTGGTCACCCCAGAGCTCCAGCTAGAGGCCTCTGCCCCAGATTAGAGCCCAGTAGCTCCTACCAGGCCCAGGGCCCTGGAGACTGTAGGATGGGCCCTGGGAATGGAGCTCTAGACAGCAGGCAGATTTCCAGGCAGTGGCTGGGACAGGCTGGGGAAGGCAATGACTGCCCCTGACCATTCAGAATATTTTGCTCTATGTTCCTGTGTGTGTGTGTGTGAGAGAGTGAGTGTGTGTGTGTGTGTGTGTGTGCGTGTGTGTGTGTGGTAGTGCAGAGAAGAGCGAGATGAATGGGGGTAGAGTGCTTACCAGATATAACATCTGTGTGGTAAAGTTCTTGTCACCCTGCCTGGAGCTGGCTGACACTCGGCGTACCTAGGAGTGTATACAGAATTCTTGTTAGGGGTGTTTTAGGAGACAGTAACTCATACACCCATGTACACTCTGATACAGCAAAAATATCACACACCCCACATATAACTTCCTTATTAAACCACACACAGCACATGGAGGTATATACACGCATCCCTCCTATACTACGTTCTCATACAACCCACCTGTATCACAATCCTCTCCTCCAACACCAAACGCTGGAGATGAGATATGTATATAGACACACACACTATATATAAAGGACACACACACACACACACACTATATATACATGTATTTCCTCAACTCTTGCACAAACACAGCTAACTTCAGCCATCTCTAAATACCTCTGTAAGAACCAGTCACGTGTCATACACACCACCCTTATAACACATTCTTGAGTAATGCCAGACCCGCTTTGTACAAACCACAGGAAACCACAGTCTCAGTAACCCATGTCAGGATTGCCAGAGAAAATATGGGCTATCCAGTTCAATTTGAATTCCAGATAAACAACAAGTAATTTTTCAGTATCCGTATGTCCCACATATTGTATGGGCCCTACTTACACTAAAACTAAGTCAGGCCAAATACTGCATGGGAATACTTACACTAAAAAATTATTCTGGGTTTATCTGAAACTGAAATTTAACTGGGTGCCTTGTATTCTTGTTCGCTAAGTCTGGCAACCCTTATATACTTACCACCAGCTGATGTATTATATATTTATTGTAGTTTTGTTTAGTGTGTGTCTTCCCCTACTAGAATGTGCAGCGTTACCAAAGACTACAACAATGGAAGAGTGCCGGATACACAGGAGTAGCTGCTTACTGAATCTTGGTGAATGAATGAATGAACACGCACCATAAATACAAGCCACACCATGTAATGAGGAAAAGTTACATGTCCCAGAATTCCTGACTTGTGAACCGAAACCATGCACACAAAGGCCACAGACACAGATAGACACGTCTGCACTGTGCTCCCCATGCCAACCCCACACTTACCACAGACTTAACTGATACACATCACTCACTCTTCCCACACACTCACAGTCACCACCGAGGCCTACATTACCAACTAGACAGTGAGAGAATAAGTATTGATTGGAATTAAATCCTGGAGGATCCACTGGAAACCACACTCTCAACTGTGTGTATCCACTGCACCTGACACGTGTCACACACTCAGTAAATATCTGTGGACTGAGGACTGATGAACCCACCCTGAGCCTTTCATTCCTCCCTCAGGACTTTCGAAGTCACAAGAGGATCCCCCTCGGCTTGGATCCACTGTGGTGGCCCAAGGCTGCAGCCCAGGGGCAGGGGAGGTCTCCTCTGCCTCTAAATACTTCTTCTGTACTTCTACTCTGCGCAAGCTCAGCTACGCTGGTAAGGGCGCGGGGCTCCTCAGGTGAGGGGGTGCTTGGCTGTGAGGCAGGAGGCACACAGATCCCAGGGAGGCTGAGAGGAAATCCAGGGTCATCAGAGGTGATGAGGGCTCTGTGGAGGAGCCTGGGCAGGATGCCTGAGCTGTTCCGAGGGCATGGATGCCAGCTGAGTCTGGGAGTGTGTGTGTGAATACTGCTACTACCATGGTGGGGAAGTCAAGGAGCAGGGGCCGGAAAGGTCTGGGCTTGAGGTGGAGGGAAGAGGGACCAGATTAAGCATCTTCAGAGGAAAATGTAGGCTTTGTCTTTGCCTTTGCTTCCAGAGAAGGACAGAGTTCTGCATTATCCACCTCCAGCCTGAGAGCAGGACCATCCAGCTCAGGTGTACACAGCTCACACATACACGTGCCCTCCAGGCACAGCCCTTCTCAGTGCACATCAACCCCAAGCACGTGCTCCACAGTACTCTCCTGCACCACAGCCCCATTCCACAAGGAATGCACCACCGATATTCCCAAACTCACACTCCTCGTCGTACACGCATCCAGCCGCATCCCTCACATACTACAGCCCTCACCACCATACTCCACACCCCTGTATATAGACACCGCTCCAGTATCCCCCCCCACGCACATTAAAAGCCCACAGATGACACCCGATACACCACTCCGTCCTACGGCCAACAGACACCAAGCTCACGACATAGCTATGTCGTGCCAATGTCCCTCTCTCGTCTACCACACCTGCTCCCTCAGCTTCCGGCATGGCCCATGCATGTTATTATGATTTTCATTTCCTTTTTCAGGAATCCGGAGATTTCATCGAGACACTGCCCAGCCTAGACCACCCCTAGCCCAGGATCAGGAAGAAGGAGAGACCGCTTCCCCATCACACTGTGTCTCCTCCTCACCCTCTTCACCCTGTAAGAACTATCTGCACCCAGACAAAGAGGAAAGGGGCATGAAAATATACTACATGCAGGTACAAGTGAACAAGGGTGTCGCTGTCTCCTGGAAGACAAAGAAACCCTTGGGGTTGCCTGAAAAGCAGCTGACGATAGAAGAAGTGACCCTTCCTGAGGATGTGTGCGCAGTAGCCACTGACCCCTCTTCTGATGTGTCCACCAAAAGCCTCCTGTCTGACAGTGAGCCCACTGGGGAGGAGAAAGAGTATGAGGAAAGGGCAGAGCCAGGCAGCCCATCAGGGCCACCTGCTGTCGAGGAGAGACCCAGCGCCAAGACAGCGGACTGGATGCTGACCATGGAGACTAGCTTCAGGTGCATGGCTTGCTGCCGGGTCTTCCCCACCTTGGAGATCCTCCAGCAGCACGTGAAGTTCGGCGTCCTGCAGGGCTTCAGCTGCCGTGTCTTTCATCTCAACATGGCCCAGTGGATGGGCAATGTGGAATCCGAGAGCACCCCTGAGGAGGAGGAGGAGGAGGAGGAGGAGGAGGAGGAGGAGGAGGATGAAGAGAAGCAAGAAGAAAAGGAGAATGAGGGAGAGCAGCCCACGGGGGAAGGCCCCAGCCCAAAGAGACCCCACAGGCAGGGTCTTTTCTCTCCTTTGAGTTCCAAACAGCAACTGAGATTCATGGGACAGAAGATCCTGGAAGACGGTGTGGCCGTCCCTTGGAAGAGGTAAGGCTTGAGGCTGGCAGTCTTCTGAGCCTATGTCACGAGGGCCCAGAGGAGTCTAAGGGAAGGGGCCGCACACATGTGCTGGTTGACCTAATGGCTCTGCAGTTGCATCAAATGGGACACACCCAGCACTAACAAAGGCATTGACCTCTGTTGACGTAAACAAGAAGGTGGAGCCTTTTCCTAGGAGTTTTCTCAGGGTCTGCACGATGGACCTCAACTCTTAGAGGATGTACTGCCAGCAGCTCCTTCTCGGCAGAGAGAGCCAGGAGTGGTCTCAAGAGAGGACAGGGGCCCTTGCAGGACCAGAACTTTGAGGTCTGAGAGCCTTGGGCCTGAGCCGAGATCTCACCCTGACCACTGTACCTAGCCTTCTGTGACAAAGGGGAATAGGAAAGAGAGTCACGTGGAAATGAGGTCCCCCGAGATATGGAAATGTTCCAGAACCTTCGTGGCGTGGTAGTTGATCTGGAGCCAAGCTCACTGTGGTGTGTGTGGCTCTGAGCATTAAGGCAATGCTGGAGGGTAACCCTGACCAGCAGAGCTTGGAGTGCTTCTTGTCTCTTCCTGTTCTACCTCATTTGCTTTATCCCTTCCAGGGAGAAGAAAGGACCCTCGGGAGAGTAGCAGACAGAATGCCGTGGTCTGAAGGAGGATGAAGGGACCGGCACTCAGTCTAACATCATATGACAATAGAAGCGTCCTATGCAATAAAGGGCATTTTCCAAACCTTTCCTGGAGCTTTGATTTAATGACATTTTTCTATCTATGCATCTATCTGTCAGCTACATCTGTATCTTTCAAGGTTTGTGAACAAGCTTTCACATAAGCACTAGAGACGTCCGCCAGCATTTTCCAGAAGAGGCCTGCAAATTGCTGGGGACTCCTCACAAATAGGGAACGGCCACAACCCCTGCCACACAGACTCTGCGCGTGGCCCTCCTGACGTACTCCCACTCTCTCTCTGAATTTCACAACGTCTGAGATAAGGGTGCTGGCTGGAGGCAATGATCACGTGCAGGCTGAACCTTCTCCAGATTCTGATTCTCTTCCTGGGCCTATCGTCCTCAAGCACAGTTTCCATGTCCCTGGCCACACTGATCTCTCTCCTTCAGTCCTTCCCTCCCTCCCTCTCCTGCCCCCCAGTGCAGAGAATACTTTTTTGCATTTGAGACGACATTTATTTTTTGTTCACAGAATTCTCACCTGTTTTACTGTGGCCTCCGTTGTGAACATTCCAAAGCTGAGAATTTTCTTTTTTTCTCCCTCATTTCTGCTGAGTCTTTACCTTCCTAATGCAGTGAGCTCACAGTGCCTAGCTGACTGGATGAGGAAAAAAAATCCAGGGAGCAAAGAGAAATAATAAAAGAATATATCAGTTAATTTTTCATAGTGTTATCCAACTACATATTTTTAAAATTTTGGAATAATATTAGGAAACTTCTCTTTATAAAAAACTGAATTATTGGGCTTCCCTGGTGGAGCGGTAGTTAAGAATATGCCTGCGAATGCAGGGGACATGGGTTCGAGCCCTGGTCTGGGAAGATCCCACGTGCCACGGAGTAACTAAGCCCGCGCGCCACAACTACTGAGCCTGCGCTCTAGAGCCCGTGTGCCACATCAACCGAGCCCACGTGCCACGACTACGGAAGCCTGCGTGCCTAGAGCCCATGCTCCGCAACAAGAGAAGCCACTGCAATGAGAAGCCCGTGCACCACAGCCAAGAGGAGCCCCGGCGCACTGCAACTAGAGAACACCCGCTAGCAGCAACAAAGACCCAATGCAGCCCAAAATAAATTAATTAACTTAAAAAAATTGAATTAGTTTCAAGGGTACAATGTATAAAAGTACAATAAAAGCCCCCCTTCATAACCCCCCAACCCCCCTCTCAAGATGGAATAGATATGCTGTGATACAATTTATAGTCGTAGTACTACTACTCCTCCCACCGCATCCGAAATCCTCTGAGCCAGGTGCAGCAGCTTCCTTTCACAATGCTAGGACCCGCCACAAGACAGATGATAATCCCTTTGGACATTTCAAGGAGCGGCACCAGGGGAACAGTACCTGGGAAATGCCACTGACAGCTCAGAATATCCATGGCATTTCTAGAGCCTCGGCACTGCTCACGCTCTGGGAATGAAGGTCCAAAAAGCACATCGGAGAATGTTCATAGTTGTAAACAAGCTCCACCTTTGAAACACAATCTACATAGAACCACATATACAAGCCTGCACAATGGATGAAGCCAAGGTCTCCTCCATGATTTCCCTTCTGACCACCTTATTGTCTCCTCAACCATAAAAGGTGAACTTGAAACTCAGGACCTTGCCTTGTCGCCAGAAACATCCAAGCTTGGATCAGTCTTTCTAAGACCAGATACTTGCTCTCTGAACTATTAGAGACTTGTCACATACACACAGGTAGAACAGGATTATTTCTATCTACCTGGGGACCTGGAGTCTTTCACATTGCTCCTGTTAAAACTCTCACAACAGCAAAACTTTACCTACAAAGGGTTCAAGCTATGACACTCCCAATTTCCACAAACCTCCTCAGCTCTTGTGAGTCACATGCAGCCAATTCCAGGAATTGGAAACATGGTTGTGAGGATGAAACTGACTTTGGGGCTCCCCTTGGATATGGTCTTCCAGACTTACCAAAAGGCCATTCAGAGGACGGTTTACCCCACCTCAGGGAAACCCGAGGCAGTACTTGCAGTCAAGGGCTGGCCATGGCTTCTGAGCTACATCCAAAAAGAATTTCATACTGTACCTGGATCTGCTGAAGCCATTTCTGACTGTCCGAGAGCCAGCATGTACCGCTCCTCAACTGCCTCCATTGTGGATCATCAGTAGGGCTGTCAGATTTAGTCAATAAAAGTACAGGATACCCAGTTAAACTTGAACTTCACATGAATAATAAGTCATTATTTTTAGTATAAGTAGATCCTATGAACTATTTGGGGCATACTTATCTTAAAAATATACTTGTTGTTTTTCTGACATTCATATTTATCTAAACAGCCTATATTTTATCTGTCAACCCTACCCTTCAGAAATGATGGAGGCTCATAGAGATCCAGGAGACGCCTCAGCGCCTCCTCAGCTTTTATTTCTACGTCCTGGACAGCAGGCACGTACCTTCCACTCCCAGTCATTGGCTAGAATGGAGGATATTCTCTGTTTTAGAGCTTTTTCTACTTGTCATTGTTATTATCTTCCTTATTTTAAAGAGATGTTTCTTTTCTCCCAAACTTAATAGCTCATCCAAAAGTATTTCAAAGTTCATTAGACAAGGGAAAAACAACATGGTTCTGAAAAGTGAAGGAAACCGCCTGGTGTTTAGTCAAGAAGTAGTAGGGAGATTGAAAAAGCCAAACTTAATAAGCAAATCTCTCCAAGGGTATTTTCAGAGCTTGATACCCTCCCACACCCTGAAAATATTATTACATCAAGAATGTAGAACTGCTAACCAAATGTAAGGCTCCCATATGATTCTATCAAACTGAGGATGCTTCTTTACTAAGCAGTGAGCACACTTGCTGCCCCAGGGACCTTGGCAGTTGCAACGTAGGGCTCTTCCCTTTGGGATGGAAACAGCAAGTTTTCCTGTGGTCTACACACTGGCCCCCAAAATACTACACTCCCAATACTTGTCAACTTTAAGTATTTTTCTACATATCTCCATTTTTCTGTTACTATTTGGACTACATCCTAGACTTGACACTACGTAAATTGCATTCAAGAAGCTATTTTTAAAAGTTGGTAGGAAACCTTAAATCTATAGCTTGCAGTCCCTGGCTTACTTTCATCCAGGTGCATAAGGGTTTTCAAAAGTAGTCAGGTTAGTTACCCCATATCACAGCCCCACGCTTGTGTCACAGGTATAAAAATGGAACATGCTATTTAAGGTTTTAGTTGCCAAATCATCAAGCCTCCCAGACAGAGGCAATAGAGCAAAATGATTACAGAGGCATGGATTTTGATTTGCTCCAGTGTCTTGGGCAAGTCACTTGGCCTCTGTATGTATTTGTACTTATCTGCACTTATCTGTCACTTGGGGGTCATAATTGTACCTGGTCCATGGGTACGTTGTACAAATGATCTGTAAGGTAGTTACAAGAAACCGACACAGAGTAAGCACTCCACAGACATTGGCTATTAGCTATTGGAAATAGTTCTCCGTGAAACAGATGACTTTATCAGTGGATGACACGGTGGGAGACAGTGAATCACAGAATCACAGCATGTTGAAAGTGACCTAGTTCACACTCTTATGTGAAAAGAAGAAAAGTGTGCATGGGTAGAAAATGTCTGAAACTTTACCTAACAAATAGTTCATCATGTTAGCATGGAGGATTAGAATAAATCAGGAAAGGAGGAAAGAAAAACTTGAGTGTCATTCAATTTCTCTATCATTTGTGTTTCTACACTGAGACTCTGAATACACTGGAAGTGCAAATTTTTTTAATGTGGCGGGATAAAGGTTTTCAAGGTTTCCTGATCCATCCATATTATTATCTCAGAATTGCTGGCAGTTCTTGCCATCTTCGGATCTACACCCATGTGAGTCAGTGGGCCATTCTGGACGGAGGAGATAATAGAGCAGAAGTGAAGTGAGAGGAAAGGAGAGAAAAGATTTTCTCTTTTCTCTTCAAAGAGGAAAGGTCTTTGGAATGGGAACAACTCACAACCAAACTTTGGGGAAAGGATGTGATGGAAAACGAGACAAACATCCTACCCCTGTGATGAGAAGGATTCCCTGGGCTGGATGGAGGGAGGTCACAGGTGGCTGGCGAGGAAACCAACTAGCGAGAAACACACACAAGGGCAGAGTAAACACCCTGAGGCCACTCAGCCTGACTCCATGCAAACATATGTCCAGCAGACAGCCCTTCACCTGTGGCTCCCCAGCAAGACAGGTACCTCGGGGGTGCCAACTCATTCTGAGTCCATTATGCCTGGCCATTCATAAACCGCCGTCTAACGTGTGAGGAATAAACTCTCAATGTTTATGAGGAAATTGGGGAAGGGGATTGAAAAGTTACTTAAACGAAAGAAAAGAAGTTCAGGAAGGCAGGATGGTAGAGAGACAAGAAAAAGACCTTAAAAGATAGAAAGGATTTGCCAAAGAAGAGAAAGAAAAAGAAATGATTCCGAATGGGTTAACCTGCAGCTAGGAAGTTAAGGAAGATTATTGATGGGTGAAGACTATGGAATAAAGTGAATAAAATTTATCAGAAGTTGCTGAGAATATGCTAAGCAGCATGATTATCAAATTATGAATTGGCTGCAATGGCATTCTAGGGGAGCACTAGGAAGGGGAAGCAAATGTTCCTGAGATGACAGTAGCAGGTGGAAAGTTGTTTCAGGGGAAGATCAGTCTTGCAGAGGGTGTATCAGAGTAGGGCAAGTGTGAGCAAGCAAGGAAATACTAAGTGTATATGGTTCCTTCACTGAGTGCACCCAGCCCCGTGGTCAGCCTTGAGAACAAGCAGCACTTCAGGTACTGGAGCTACATTTCAGTCATCAAGACTTGAGAAGACACCCTTAACTCAGGTCTTCTCTTCAAACTCCATCGTTCCTTCTTGACCTTCATTTGGCCTCTTCACTTACCCTCAAGCTGTGGACTGAGGCCACAGAGCAAGATGGATCACTAGTGTCCTCCATCCCCGAGAGACTGTGGTTCACATCAGTGGAGCACCAAAGGCAATAACCAAGTAACAGACACAAGAGTGTATGAAGAAGAAGAGATTCTGATAAGGCTTTCTGTGACAGTGTGGGCCAAGTCGGATCTATATGGCTGGTATCACGTGAATTATGAGCAGCCTTAGGGGAGAAGTTCTCAGAAGGCAGAGCCTGGCTCTCTAGAGGCTCTGTGTCCTCAGAGCCCACTCCAAGACCTCAGTTACAGCTTCGGCCCCCAATATCTCTCCCTCTGCCTGCTCACAGTTTTTGAAGTCTTCTTTCCTCCACATTTCTCTTGAGAGGTGGAGGAGGAAGATGAGCTTCAGGCCAGCTCAGACTCCCCTGGGATCCCAGCAGGATGCCTATCATTAACCTCCCACCTTCTAGGAAGCTCCTAAGATCTTCACATTTGGGGCAGTTCTCATTTCAGCTGTGCTTCAAATTGCTGGCTGGAGACGGCCTGTTGGAACGTGGCAAAAAGCAAGTAGCAGTCCTTCGGGCAGCCTGGCCCTTCTCGACTGTCAGACATCTTCAGGGATATTCTAGGAAATGTTGTTTGTTCTAGAGAAGGGAGGGAAACAATCCAATTGTCCAATAATGCTTGAATGGAAAATAAATGATGCTATATGCATGTGATCAAATAATATCAAACAGTCAAAAATCAAAGACCTAGATCTATATGGATTCACGTGGATAAATCTTGAAAACATAATATTGATTGAAAGAAAATAAGATAAAGAATGTTAGATTGTGATAACAGGTATGTAATATTTAAATATTTAAATCAATTCAACATATTGCTTCTATACATAGAGATGCAAGAAAATAAACTTTATCCAAAGAACACATTATTTACATTTAATATGCTCATTTATCTAGGAGACCCAAAAGAACCCACAGATAAACTAGCAGGAACTAATAAGACGGTTCAACAAGGCACACACATACAAGATCAATAAATTTTAGAAGTCAATCAGGCTCTTCTACACTGGCGATAACAAATTAGAAACTGTAAAAGAAAATAAGAAAAAAAGAAGATCTAAAAATAGTCACAAGAGCCATATAAATTATTTAGAGCTAAGCATACGTAGAAGGCAATATAACTAACAAACTGAGTACGAACAGATAAACTCCGCCCAACCCAAGGTTAGGAAAAGACTGTTGTTACTTTATGAGAACAGACCCTCTTCTTACGGAGCAGATCAGTAAGTGAGAGTGAATCAAAGAAACACAGCATTTGAAAAGTCAGCTAGTCCAAGCCTCTTGATCGCACATACAGAAGCTGAAGCCCAGATAGGTTGAGTTACTTGCTAAAGGGCCCAAAGTCCTGACTCAAGGACTAGCATTTTTCACTCAGTCGCAAGACACAATCAAATGCAGTACCTTGGAAAGAGATGGGGAAAAAATGAAGAAATCAATTATATAGTTCCTCATCTTTAAGTACAGAAAGAGCCGTGACAAAATTACACGTATTGAGGGAAAATTGAAGTGCAGAGTTTAAAATGTCAATAATCCACAGGGAAACTGGAGACCATTTAAAATATTCATATTAAATCTCTCTAGAAAAGACATTAAAAGATCTCCAATCAAAATGTGAATTTTATAATAGACATGGTATGATACAATTTATAATAGATATGGTATGAACCTTTCCCTTTCATGGGAAAGCTTCGGCTGGGAAAAAGGAATTGTTCTTGAAAATGGGGCGTGTGCTACTGCAGACACTGTGCTCAACCTAGGTCCACCGAATGCTCTGATGTCATCACTGAGGTCACAGAATTCCACTGTGCGCCTGGCAACCTTGCAAACATAACAGCCCTGGTGAGCACTAGGCAGTACTGCTGGTTCACTAAGTGGTACAAGTTTTTCAGCCATTTAGGAGACTTGACCATTTTTATTTGTATTGAATCATGTCAACGGATTGCCCAAGAGCCAAGAAGGGCCAACCTGTAGGGAAGAGGAGGAGTTGGACATCTCTTGAGGCATCTTCTAAGGGAGACTTCTAGTTGGTACGATGGAACGGCGACAAAAGAGGAAACATCTGGAAAATGAAGAGTCCCAGGAAACTGCCGAGAACGGTGGAGGTATGTGGGGGGCAACTTGTCTGGGGCACATGGGTTTCTGCCAAACTGAAGCTTCTCCAGGAAGCGGGGGACTGAGAACGTGTCACCTGTGAAGCAGGGAGCGAGAGACCTTGTCTCACTGATGCTGCCGTATCTATCCAGAGGGTCCCTGTGGTGTGAGACGGCACAGAATGGCCAGATGCCCCCTGGGAGATGGGAGGTCAGCTCCGCTGGTCTGAGGACTCTCTCCTGGGGCAGCCGGGCCTGGAGCTTTGTCGGACTCACAGCAGGCTGCATCCTGCTTGCACAGACCTAGAGGTGCAGCTTTTCTCAGTCCCCGATTTCTCTCTTATTCTCTTGGATCTTTCCCTGGGGTCATGAGGTGGGGGATGTGAAGGATGCAAGGATGCTGAGAGAGACCCATGAGTTGCTTGGCCTCTTTTACCAAAGTGGAAAGAGAAGCCCCATGAGTTGAAGGCCCTGTTGAAAAATATCTTGACAAGTGGAATGCACTTTGAAAGAAGATTGTTTGTCTAGGGATGGTGTCATATTGAAAGCAAGGAGGATTTATTCCTTCAACAGGAAGAATTTCCCAAAGGAGATCAAGGGAAGGGAAGGGTTTTCCAGAGACTGAGACCGCGTGAGCGGGGGTGAGAAATGTCCTCAGGGTCCTGCGGGGAGCTCTGAGAGCCACGGGCCACGTGGTGCCTGCGTGCATTAAATGTAGGCGAGTAGCTTGCCCTGGGAGAGGGGTGGTCACCCCAGAGCTCCAGCTAGAGGCCTCTGCCCCAGATTAGAGCCCAGTAGCTCCTACCAGGCCCAGGGCCCTGGAGACTGTAGGATGGGCCCTGGGAATGGAGCTCTAGACAGCAGGCAGATTTCCAGGCAGTGGCTGGGACAGGCTGGGGAAGGCAATGACTGCCCCTGACCATTCAGAATATTTTGCTCTATGTTCCTGTGTGTGTGTGTGTGAGAGAGTGAGTGTGTGTGTGTGTGTGTGTGTGCGTGTGTGTGTGTGGTAGTGCAGAGAAGAGCGAGATGAATGGGGGTAGAGTGCTTACCAGATATAACATCTGTGTGGTAAAGTTCTTGTCACCCTGCCTGGAGCTGGCTGACACTCGGCGTACCTAGGAGTGTATACAGAATTCTTGTTAGGGGTGTTTTAGGAGACAGTAACTCATACACCCATGTACACTCTGATACAGCAAAAATATCACACACCCCACATATAACTTCCTTATTAAACCACACACAGCACATGGAGGTATATACACGCATCCCTCCTATACTACGTTCTCATACAACCCACCTGTATCACAATCCTCTCCTCCAACACCAAACGCTGGAGATGAGATATGTATATAGACACACACACTATATATATAGGACACACACACACACACACACACTATATATACATGTATTTCCTCAACTCTTGCACAAACACAGCTAACTTCAGCCATCTCTAAATACCTCTGTAAGAACCAGTCACGTGTCATACACACCACCCTTATAACACATTCTTGAGTAATGCCAGACCCGCTTTGTACAAACCACAGGAAACCACAGTCTCAGTAACCCATGTCAGGATTGCCAGAGAAAATATGGGCTATCCAGTTCAATTTGAATTCCAGATAAACAACAAGTAATTTTTCAGTATCCGTATGTCCCACATATTGTATGGGCCCTACTTACACTAAAACTAAGTCAGGCCAAATACTGCATGGGAATACTTACACTAAAAAATTATTCTGGGTTTATCTGAAACTGAAATTTAACTGGGTGCCTTGTATTCTTGTTCGCTAAGTCTGGCAACCCTTATATACTTACCACCAGCTGATGTATTATATATTTATTGTAGTTTTGTTTAGTGTGTGTCTTCCCCTACTAGAATGTGCAGCGTTACCAAAGACTACAACAATGGAAGAGTGCCGGATACACAGGAGTAGCTGCTTACTGAATCTTGGTGAATGAATGAATGAACACGCACCATAAACACAAGCCACACCATGTAATGAGGAAAAGTTACATGTCCCAGAATTCCTGACTTGTGAACAGAAACCATGCACACAAAGGCCACAGACACAGATACACACGTCTGCACTGTGCTCCCCATGCCAACCCCACACTTACCACAGACTTAACTGATACACATCACTCTCTCTTCCCACACACTCACAGTCACCACCGAGGCCTACATTACCAACTAGACAGTGAGAGAATAAGTATTGATTGGAATTAAATCCTGGAGGATCCACTGGGAACCACACTCTCAACTGTGTGTATCCACTGCACCTGACACGTGTCACACACTCAGTAAATATCTGTGGACAGAGGACTGATGAACCCACCCTGAGCCTTTCATTCCTCCCTCAGGACTCTCGAAGTCACAAGAGGATCCCCCTCGGCTTGGATCCACTGTGGTGGCCCAAGGCTGCAGCCCAGGGGCAGGGGAGGTCTCCTCTGCCTCTAAATACTTCTTCTGTACTTCTACTCTGCGCAAGCTCAGCTACGCTGGTAAGGGCGCGGGGCTCCTCAGGTGAGGGGGTGCTTGGCTGTGAGGCAGGAGGCACACAGATCCCAGGGAGGCTGAGAGGAAATCCAGGGTCATCAGAGGTGATGAGGGCTCTGTGGAGGAGCCTGGGCAGGATGCCTGAGCTGTTCCGAGGGCATGGATGCCAGCTGAGTCTGGGAGTGTGTGTGTGAATACTGCTACTACCATGGTGGGGAAGTCAAGGAGCAGGGGCCGGAAAGGTCTGGGCTTGAGGTGGAGGGAAGAGGGACCAGATTAAGCATCTTCAGAGGAAAATGTAGGCTTTGTCTTTGCCTTTGCTTCCAGAGAAGGACAGAGTTCTGCATTATCCACCTCCAGCCTGAGAGCAGGACCATCCAGCTCAGGTGTACACAGCTCACACATACACGTGCCCTCCAGGCACAGCCCTTCTCAGTGCACATCAACCCCAAGCACGTGCTCCACAGTACTCTCCTGCACCACAGCCCCATTCCACAAGGAATGCACCACCGATATTCCCAAACTCACACTCCTCGTCGTACACGCATCCAGCCGCATCCCTCACATACTACAGCCCTCACCACCATACTCCACACCCCTGTATATAGACACCGCTCCAGTATCCCCCCCCACGCACATTAAAAGACCACAGATGACACCCGATACACCACTCCGTCCTACGGCCAACAGACACCAAGCTCACGACATAGCTATGTCGTGCCAATGTCCCTCTCTCGTCTACCACACCTGCTCCCTCAGCTTCCGGCATGGCCCATGCATGTTATTATGATTTTCATTTCCTTTTTCAGGAATCCGGAGATTTCATCGAGACACTGCCCAGCCTAGACCACCCCTAGCCCAGGATCAGGAAGAAGGAGAGACCGCTTCCCCATCACACTGTGTCTCCTCCTCACCCTCTTCACCCTGTAAGAACTATCTGCACCCAGACAAAGAGGAAAGGGGCATGAAAATATACTACATGCAGGTACAAGTGAACAAGGGTGTCGCTGTCTCCTGGAAGACAAAGAAACCCTTGGGGTTGCCTGAAAAGCAGCTGACGATAGAAGAAGTGACCCTTCCTGAGGATGTGTGCGCAGTAGCCACTGACCCCTCTTCTGATGTGTCCACCAAAAGCCTCCTGTCTGACAGTGAGCCCACTGGGGAGGAGAAAGAGTATGAGGAAAGGGCAGAGCCAGGCAGCCCATCAGGGCCACCTGCTGTCGAGGAGAGACCCAGCGCCAAGACAGCGGACTGGATGCTGACCATGGAGACTAGCTTCAGGTGCATGGCTTGCTGCCGGGTCTTCCCCACCTTGGAGATCCTCCAGCAGCACGTGAAGTTCGGCGTCCTGCAGGGCTTCAGCTGCCGTGTCTTTCATCTCAACATGGCCCAGTGGATGGGCAATGTGGAATCCGAGAGCACCCCTGAGGAGGAGGAGGAGGAGGTGGAGGAGGAGGAGGAGGAGGAGGAGGAGGAGGAGGAGGAGGAGGATGAAGAGAAGGAAGAAGAAAAGGAGAATGAGGGAGAGCAGCCCACGGGGGAAGGCCCCAGCCCAAAGAGACCCCGCAGGCAGGGTCTTTTCTCTCCTTTGAGTTCCAAACAGCAACTGAGATTCATGGGACAGAAGATCCTGGAAGACGGTGTGGCCGTCCCTTGGAAGAGGTAAGGCTTGAGGCTGGCAGTCTTCTGAGCCTATGTCACGAGGGCCCAGAGGAGTCTAAGGGAAGGGGCCGCACACATGTGCTGGTTGACCTAATGGCTCTGCAGTTGCATCAAATGGGACACACCCAGCACTAACAAAGGCATTGACCTCTGTTGACATAAACAAGAAGGTTGATCCTTTTCCTAGGAGTTTTCTCAGGGTCTGCACGATGGACCTCAACTCTTAGAGGACGTACTGCCAGCAGCTCCTTCTCGGCAGAGAGAGCCAGGAGTGGTCTCAAGAGAGGACAGGGGCCCTTGCAGGACCAGAACTTTGAGGTCTGAGAGCCTTGGGCCTGAGCCGAGATCTCACCCTGACCACTGTACCTAGCCTTCTGTGACAAAGGGGAATAGGAAAGAGAGTCACGTGGAAATGAGGTCCCCCGAGATATGGAAATGTTCCAGAACCTTCGTGGCGTGGTAGTTGATCTGGAGCCAAGCTCACTGTGGTGTGTGTGGCTCTGAGCATTAAGGCAATGCTGGAGGGTAACCCTGACCAGCAGAGCTTGGAGTGCTTCTTGTCTCTTCCTGTTCTACCTCATTTGCTTTATCCCTTCCAGGGAGAAGAAAGGACCCTCGGGAGAGTAGCAGACAGAATGCCGTGGTCTGAAGGAGGATGAAGGGACCGGCACTCAGTCTAACATCATATGACAATAGAAGCGTCCTATGCAATAAAGGGCATTTTCCAAACCTTTCCTGGAGCTTTGATTTAATGACATTTTTCTATCTATGCATCTATCTGTCAGCTACATCTGTATCTTTCAAGGTTTGTGAACAAGCTTTCACATAAGCACTAGAGACGTCCGCCAGCATTTTCCAGAAGAGGCCTGCAAATTGCTGGGGACTCCTCACAAATAGGGAACGGCCACAATCCCTGCCACACAGACTCTGCGCGTGGCCCTCCTGACGTACTCCCACTCTCTCTCTGAATTTCCCAACGTCTGAGATGAGGGTGCTGGCTGGAGGCAATGATCACGTGCAGGCTGAACCTTCTCCAGATTCTGATTCTCTTCCTGGGCCTATCGTCCTCAAGCACAGTTTCCATGTCCCTGGCCACACTGATCTCTCTCCTTCAGTCCTTCCCTCCCTCCCTCTCCTGCCCCCCAGTGCAGAGAATACTTTTTTGCATTTGAGACGACATTTATTTTTTGTTCACAGAATTCTCACCTGTTTTACTGTGGCCTCCGTTGTGAACATTCCAAAGCTGAGAATTTTCTTTTTTTCTCCCTCATTTCTGCTGAGTCTTTACCTTCCTAATGCAGTGAGCTCACAGTGCCTAGCTGACTGGATGAGGAAAAAAAATCCAGGGAGCAAAGAGAAATAATAAAAGAATATATCAGTTAATTTTTCATAGTGTTATCCAACTACATATTTTTAAAATTTTGGAATAATATTAGGAAACTTCTCTTTATAAAAAACTGAATTATTGGGCTTCCCTGGTGGAGCGGTAGTTAAGAATATGCCTGCGAATGCAGGGGACATGGGTTCGAGCCCTGGTCTGGGAAGATCCCACGTGCCACGGAGTAACTAAGCCCGCGCGCCACAACTACTGAGCCTGCGCTCTAGAGCCCGTGTGCCACATCAACCGAGCCCACGTGCCACGACGACGGAAGCCTGCGTGCCTAGAGCCCATGCTCCGCAACAAGAGAAGCCACTGCAATGAGAAGCCCGTGCACCACAGCCAAGAGGAGCCCCGGCGCACTGCAACTAGAGAACGCCCGCTAGCAGCAACAAAGACCCAATGCAGCCCAAAATAAATTAATTAATTTAAAAAAATTGAATTAGTTTCAAGGGTACAATGTATAAAAGTACAATAAAAGCCCCCCTTCATAACCCCCCAACCCCACTCTCAAGATGGAATAGATATGCTGTGATACAATTTATAGTCGTAGTACTACTACTCCTCCCACCGCATCCGAAATCCTCTGAGCCAGGTGCAGCAGCTTCATTTCACAATGCTAGGACCCGCCACAAGACAGATGATAATCCCTTTGGACATTTCAAGGAGCGGCACCAGGGGAACAGTACCTGGGAAATGCCACTGACAGCTCAGAATATCCATGGCATTTCTAGAGCCTCGGCACTGCTCTCGCTCTGGGAATGAAGGTCCAAAAAGCACATCGGAGAATGTTCATAGTTGTAAACAAGCTCCACCTTTGAAACACAATCTACATAGAACCACATATACAAGCCTGCACAATGGATGAAGCCAAGGTCTCCTCCATGATTTCCCTTCTGACCACCTTATTGTCTCCTCAACCATAAAAGGTGAACTTGAAACTCAGGACCTTGCCTTGTCGCCAGAAACATCCAAGCTTGGATCAGTCTTTCTAAGACCAGATACTTGCTCTCTGAACTATTAGAGACTTGTCACATACACACAGGTAGAACAGGATTATTTCTATCTACCTGGGGACCTGGAGTCTTTCACATTGCTCCTGTTAAAACTCTCACAACAGCAAAACTTTACCTACAAAGGGTTCAAGCTATGACACTCCCAATTTCCACAAACCTCCTCAGCTCTTGTGAGTCACATGCAGCCAATTCCAGGAATTGGAAACATGGTTGTGAGGATGAAACTGACTTTGGGGCTCCCCTTGGATATGGTCTTCCAGACTTACCAAAAGGCCATTCAGAGGACGGTTTACCCCACCTCAGGGAAACCCGAGGCAGTACTTGCAGTCAAGGGCTGGCCATGGCTTCTGAGCTACATCCAAAAAGAATTTCATACTGTACCTGGATCTGCTGAAGCCATTTCTGACTGTCCGAGAGCCAGCATGTACCGCTCCTCAACTGCCTCCATTGTGGATCATCAGTAGGGCTGTCAGATTTAGTCAATAAAAGTACAGGATACCCAGTTAAACTTGAACTTCACATGAATAATAAGTCATTATTTTTAGTATAAGTACATCCTATGAACTATTTGGGGCATACTTATCTTAAAAATATACTTGTTGTTTTTCTGACATTCATATTTATCTAAACAGCCTATATTTTATCTGTCAACCCTACCCTTCAGAAATGATGGAGGCTCATAGAGATCCAGGAGACGCCTCAGCGCCTCCTCAGCTTTTATTTCTACGTCCTGGACAGCGAGCACGTACCTTCCACTCCCAGTCATTGGCTAGAATGGAGGATATTCTCTGTTTTAGAGCTTTTTCTACTTGTCATTGTTATTATCTTCCTTATTTTAAAGAGATGTTTATTTTCTCCCAAACTTAATAGCTCATCCAAAAGTATTTCAAAGTTCATTAGACAAGGGAAAAACAACATGGTTCTGAAAAGTGAAGGAAACCGCCTGGTGTTTAGTCAAGAAGTAGTAGGGAGATTGAAAAAGCCAAACTTAATAAGCAAATCTCTCCAAGGGTATTTTCAGAGCTTGATACCCTCCCACACCCTGAAAATATTATTACATCAAGAATGTAGAACTGCTAACCAAATGTAAGGCTCCCATATGATTCTATCAAACTGAGGATGCTTCTTTACTAAGCAGTGAGCACACTTGCTGCCCCAGGGACCTTGGCAGTTGCAACGTAGGGCTCTTCCCTTTGGGATGGAAACAGCAAGTTTTCCTGTGGTCTACACACTGGCCCCCAAAATACTACACTCCCAATACTTGTCAACTTTAAGTATTTTTCTACATATCTCCATTTTTCTGTTACTATTTGGACTACATCCTAGACTTGACACTACGTAAATTGCATTCAAGAAGCTATTTTTAAAAGTTGGTAGGAAACCTTAAATCTATAGCTTGCAGTCCCTGGCTTACTTTCATCCAGGTGCATAAGGGTTTTCAAAAGTAGTCAGGTTAGTTACCCCATATCACAGCCCCACGCTTGTGTCACAGGTATAAAAATGGAACATGCTATTTAAGGTTTTAGTTGCCAAATCATCAAGCCTCCCAGACAGAGGCAATAGAGCAAAATGATTACAGAGGCATGGATTTTGATTTGCTCCAGTGTCTTGGGCAAGTCACTTGGCCTCTGTATTTATTTGTACTTATCTGCACTTATCTGTCACTTGGGGGTCATAATTGTACCTGGTCCATGGGTACGTTGTACAAATGATCTGTAAGGTAGTTACAAGAAACCGACACAGAGTAAGCACTCCACAGACATTGGCTATTAGCTATTGGAAATAGTTCTCCGTGAAACAGATGACTTTATCAGTGGATGACACGGTGGGAGACAGTGAATCACAGAATCACAGCATGTTGAAAGTGACCTAGTTCACACTCTTATGTGAAAAGAAGAAAAGTGTGCATGGGTAGAAAATGTCTGAAACTTTACCTAACAAATAGTTCATCATGTTAGCATGGAGGATTAGAATAAATCAGGAAAGGAGGAAAGAAAAACTTGAGTGTCATTCAATTACTCTATCATATGTGTTTCTACACTGAGACTCTGAATACACTGGAAGTGCAAATTTTTTTAATGTGGCGGGATAAAGGTTTTCAAGTTTTCCTGATCCATCCGTATTATTATCTCAGGATTGCTGGCAGTTCTTGCCATCTTCGGATCTACACCCATGTGAGTCAGTGGGCCATTCTGGACGGAGGAGATAATAGAGCAGAAGTGAAGTGAGAGGAAAGGAGAGAAAAGATTTTCTCTTTTCTCTTCAAAGAGGAAAGGACTTTGGAATGGGAACTCACAACCAAACTTTGGGGAAAGGATGTGATGGAAAACGAGACAAACATCCTACCCCTGTGATGAGAAGGATTCCCTGGGCTGGATGGAGGGAGGTCACAGGTGGCTGGCGAGGAAACCAACTAGCGAGAAACACACACAAGGGCAGAGTAAACACCCTGAGGCCACTCAGCCTGACTCCATGCAAACATATGTCCAGCAGACAGCCCTTCACCTGTGGCTCCCCAGCAAGACAGGTACCTCGGGGGTGCCAACTCATTCTGAGTCCATTATGCCTGGCCATTCATAAACCGCTGTCTAACGTGTGAGGAATAAACTCTCAATGTGTATGAGGAAATTGGGGAAGGAGATTGAAAAGTTACTTAAACGAAAGAAAAGTAGTTCAGGAAGGCAGGATGGTAGAGAGACAAGAAAAAGACTTTAAAAGATAGAAAGGATTTGCCAAAGAAGAGAAAGAAAAAGAAATGATTCCGAATGGGTTAACCTGCAGCTAGGAAGTTAAGGAAGATTATTGATGGGTGAAGACTATGGAATAAAGCGAAAAAAATTTATCAGAAGTTGCTGAGAATATGCTAAGCAGCATGATTATCAAATTATGAATTGGCTGCAATGGCATTCTAGGGGAGCACTAGGAAGGGGAAGCAAATGTTCCTGAGATGACAGTAGCAGGTGGAAAGTTGTTTCAGGGGAAGATCAGTCTTGCAGAGGGTATATCAGAGTAGGGCAAGTGTGAGCAAGCAAGGAAATACTAAGTGTATATGGTTCCTTCACTGAGTGCACCCAGCCCCGTGGTCAGCCTTGAGAACAAGCAGGACTTCAGGTACTGGAGCTACATTTCAGTCATCAAGACTTGAGAAGACACCCTTAACTCAGGTCTTCTCTTCAAACTCCATCGTTCCTTCTTGACCTTCATTTGGCCTCTTCACTTACCCTCAAGCTGTGGACTGAGGCCACAGAGCAAGATGGATCACTAGTGTCCTCCATCCCCGAGAGACTGTGGTTCACATCAGTGGAGCACCAAAGGCAATAACCAAGTAACAGACACAAGAGTGTATGAAGAAGAAGAGATTCTGATAAGGCTTTCTGTGACAGTGTGGGCCAAGTCGGATCTATATGGCTGGTATCACGTGAATTATGAGCAGCCTTAGGGGAGAAGTTCTCAGAAGGCTGAGCCTGGCTCTCTAGAGGCTCTGTGTCCTCAGAGCCCACTCCAAGACCTCAGTTACAGCTTCGGCCCCCAATATCTCTCCCTCTGCCTGCTCACAGTTTTTGAAGTCTTCTTTCCTCCACATTTCTCTTGAGAGGTGGAGGAGGAAGATGAGCTTCAGGCCAGCTCAGACTCCCCTGGGATCCCAGCAGGATGCCTATCATTAACCTCCCACCTTCTAGGAAGCTCCTAAGATCTTCACATTTGGGGCAGTTCTCATTTCAGCTGTGCTTCAAATTGCTGGCTGGAGGCGGCCTGTTGGAACGTGGCAAAAAGCAAGTAGCAGTCCTTCGGGCAGCCTGGCCCTTCTCGACTGTCAGACATCTTCAGGGATATTCTAGGAAATGTTGTTTGTTCTAGAGAAGGGAGGGAAACAATCCAATTGTCCAATAATGCTTGAATGGAAAATAAATGATGCTATATGCATGTGATCAAATAATATCAAACAGTCAAAAATCAAAGACCTAGATCTATATGGATTCACGTGGATAAATCTTGAAAACATAATATTGATTGCAAGAAAATAAGATAAAGAAGGTTAGATTGTGATAACAGGTATGTAATATTTAAATATTTAAATCAATTCAACATATTGCTTCTATACATAGAGATGCAAGAAAATAAACTTTATCCAAAGAACACATTATTTACATTTAATATGCTCATTTATCTAGGAGACCCAAAAGAACCCACAGATAAACTAGCAGGAACTAATAAGACGGTTCAACAAGGCACACACATACAAGATCAATAAATTTTCAAAGTCAATCAGGCTCCTCTACACAGGCGATAACAAATTAGAAACTGTAAAAGAAAAATAAGAAAAAAAGAAGATCTAAAAATAGTCACAAGAGCCATATAAATTATTTAGAGCTAAGCATATGTAGAAGGCAATATAACTAACAAACTGAGTACGAACAGATAAACTCCGCCCAACCCAAGGTTAGGAAAAGACTGTTGTTACTTTATGAGAACAGACCCTCTTCTTAAGGAGCAGATCAGTAAGTGAGAGTGAATCAAAGAAACACAGTATTTGAAAAGTCAGCTAGTCCAAGCCTCTTGATCGCACATACAGAAGCTGAAGCCCAGATAGGTTGAGTTACTTGGTAAAGGGCCCAATGTCCAGACTCAAGGACTAGCATTTTTCACTCAGTCGCAAGACACAATCAAATGCAGTACCTTGGAAAGAGATGGGGAAAAAATGAAGAAATCAATTATATAGTTCCTCATCTTTAAGTACAGATATAGCTGTGACAAAATTACACGTATCGAGGGAAAATTGAAGTGCAGAGTTTAAAATGTCAATAATCCACAGGGAAACTGGAGACCATTTAAAATATTCATATTAAATCTCTCTAGAAAAGACATTAAAAGATCTCCAATCAAAATGTGAATTTTATAATAGACATGGTATGATACAATTTATAATAGATATGGTATGAACCTTTCCCTTTCACGGGAAAGCTTCGGCTGGGAAAAAGGAATTGTTCTTGAAAATGGGGCCTGTGCTACGGCAGACACTGTGCTCAACCTAGGTCCACCGAATGTTCTGATGTCATCACTGAGGTCACAGAATTCCACTGTGGGCCTGGCAACCTTGCAAACATAACAGCCCTGGTGAGCACTAGGCAGTACTGCTGGTTCACTAAGTGGTACAAGTTTTTCAGCCATTTAGGAGACTTGACCATTTTTATTTGTATTGAATCATTTCAACGGATTGCCCAAGAGTCAAGAAGGGCCAACCTGTAGGGAAGAGGAGGAGTTGGACATCTCTTGAGGCATCTTCTAAGGGAGACTTCTAGTTGGTACGATGGAACGGCGACAAAAGAGGAAACATCTGGAAAATGAAGAGTCCCAGGAAACTGCCGAGAATGGAGGAGGTATGTGGGGGGCAACTTGTCTGGGGCACATGGGTTTCTGCCAAACTGAACCTTCTCCAGGAAGCGGGGGACTGAGAACGTGTCACCTGTGAAGCAGGGAGCGAGAGACCTTGTCTCACTGATGCTGCCGTATCTATCTGGAGGGCCCCTGTGGTGGGGGACGGCATAGAACGGCCAGATGCCCCCTGGGAGATGGGAGGTCAGCTCCGCTGGTCTGAGGACTCTCTCCTGGGGCAGCCGGGCCTGGAGCTTTGTCGGACTCACAGCAGGCTGCATCCTGCTTGCACAGACCTAGAGGTGCAGCTTTTCTCAGTCCCCGATTTCTCTCTTATTCTCTTGGATCTTTCCCTGGGGTCATGAGGTGGGGGATGTGAAGGATGCAAGGATGCTGAGAGAGACCCATGAGTTGCTTGGCCTCTTTTACCAAAGTGGAAAGAGAAGCCCCATGAGTTGAAGGCCCTGTTGAAAAATATCTTGACAAGTGGAATGCACTTTGAAAGAAGATTGTTTGTCTAGGGATGGTGTCATATTGAAAGCAAGGAGCATTTATTCCTTCAACAGGAAGAATTTCCCAAAGGAGATCAAGGGAAGGGAAGGGTTTTCCAGAGACTGAGACCACGTGAGCGGGGGTGAGAAATGTCCTCAGGGTCCTGCGGGGAGCTCTGAGAGCCACGGGCCACGTGGTGCCTGCGTGCATTAAATGTAGGCGAGTAGCTTGCCCTGGGAGAGGGGTGGTCACCCCAGAGCTCCAGCTAGAGGCCTCTGCCCCAGATTAGAGCCCAGTAGCTCCTACCAGGCCCAGGGCCCTGGAGACTGTAGGATGGGCCCTGGGAATGGAGCTCTAGACAGCAGGCAGATTTCCAGGCAGTGGCTGGGACAGGCTGGGGAAGGCAATGACTGCCCCTGACCATTCAGAATATTTTGCTCTATGTTCCTGTGTGTGTGTGGGTGTGTGAGTGTGTGTGTCTGTGTGAGTGTGTGTTTGTGTGGTAGTGCAGAGAAGAGTGAGATGAATGGGGGTAGAGTGCTTACCAGATATAAAGTCTGCGTGGTAAAGTTCTTGTCACCCTGCCTGGACCTGGCTGACACTCGGTGTACCTAAGAGTGTATACAGAATTCTTGTTAGGGGTGTTTTATGAGACAGTAACTCATACACCCATGTACACTCTGATACAGCAAAAATATCACACACCCCATATATAACTTCCTTATTAAACCACACACAGCACATGGAGGTATATACACGCATCCCTCCTATACTACGTTCTCATACAACCCACCTGTATCACAATCCTCTCCTCCAACACCAAACGCTGGAGATGAGATATGTATATAGACACACACACTATATATATAGGACACACACACACACACACACACACTAAATATACATGTATCTCCTCAACTCTTGCACAAACACAGCTAACTTCAGCCATCTCTAAATACCTCTATAAGAACCAGTCACGTGTCATACACACCACACTTATAACACATTCTTGAGTAATGCCAGACCCGCTTTGTACAAACCACAGGAAACCACAGTCTCAGTAACCCATGTCAGGATTGCCAGAGAAAATATGGGCTTGTTCAATTGAATTCCAGATAAACAACAAGTAATTTTTCAGTATCCGTATGTCCCACATATTGTATGGGCCCTACTTACACTAAAACTAAGTCAGGCCAAATACTGCATGGGAATACTTACACTAAAAAATTATTCTGGGTTTATCTGAAACTGAAATTTAACTGGGTGCCTTGTATTCTTGTTCGCTAAGTCTGGCAACCCTTATATACTTACCACCAGCTGATGTATTATATATTTATTGTAGTTTTGTTTAGTGTGTGTCTTCCCCTACTAGAATGTGCAGCGTTACCAAAGACTACAACAATGGAAGAGTGCCGGATACACAGGAGAAGCTGCTTACTGAATCTTGGTGAATGAATGAATGAACACGCACCATAAATACAAGCCACACCATGTAATGAGGAAAAGTTACATGTCCCAGAATTCCTGACTTGTGAACAGAAACCATGCACACAAAGGCCACAGACACAGATAGACACGTCTGCACTGTGCTCCCCATGCCAACCCCACACTTACCACAGACTTAACTGATACACATCACTCACTCTTCCCACACACTCACAGTCACCACCGAGGCCTACATTACCAACTAGACAGTGAGAGAATAAGTAATGATGGGAATTAAATCCTGGAGGATCCACTGGGAACCACACTCTCAACTGTGTGTATTCACTGCACCTGACACGTGTCACACACTCAGTAAATATTTGTGGACAGAGGACTGATGAACCCACCCTGAGCCTTTCATTCCTCCCTCAGGACTCTCGAAGTCACAAGAGGATCCCCCTCGGCTTGGATCCACTGTGGTGGCCCAAGGCTGCAGCCCAGGGGCAGGGGAGGTCTCCTCTGCCTCTAAATACTTCTTCTGTACTTCTACTCTGCGCAAGCTCAGCTACGCTGGTAAGGGCGCGGGGCTCCTCAGGTGAGGGGGTGCTTGGCTGTGAGGCAGGAGGCACACAGATCCCAGGGAGGCTGAGAGGAAATCCAGGGTCATCAGAGGTGATGAGGGCTCTGTGGAGGAGCCTGGGCAGGATGGCTGAGCTGTTCCGAGGGCGTGGATGCCAGCTGAGTCTGGGGGTGTGTGTGTGAATACTGGTAGTACCATGGTGGGGAAGTCAAGGAGCAGGGGCCGGAAAGGTCTGGGCTTGAGGTGGAGGGAAGAGGGACCAGATTAAGCATCTTCAGAGGAAAATGTAGGCTTTGTCTTTGCCTTTGCTTCCAGAGAAGGACAGAGTTCTGCATCATACACCTCCAGCCTGAGAGCAGGACCATCCAGCTCTGGTGCACACAGCTCACACATACACGCGCCCTCCAGGCACAGCCCTTCTCAGTGCACATCAACCCCAAGCACGTGCTCCACAGTACTCTCCTGCACCACAGCCCCATTCCACAAGGAATGCACCACCGATATTCCCAAACACACTCCTCGTCATACACGCATCCAGCCGCATCCCTCACATACTACAGCACTCACCACCATACTCCACACCCCTGTATACAGACACCGCTCCAGTATCACCCCCCACGCACATGAAAAGCCCACAGATGACACCCGATACACCACTCCGTCCTACGGCCAACAGACACCAAGCTCACGACATAGCTATGTCGTGCCAATGTCCCTCTCTCGTCTACCACACCTGCTCCCTCAGCTTCCGGCATGGCCCATGCATGTTATTATGATTTTCATTTCCTTTTTCAGGAATCCGGAGATTTCATCGAGACACTGCCCAGCCTAGACCACCCCTAGCCCAGGATCAGGAAGAAGGAGAGACCGCTTCCCCATCACACTGTGTCTCCTCCTCACCCTCTTCACCCTGTAAGAACTATCTGCACCCAGACAAAGAGGAAAGGGGCATGAAAATATACTACATGCAGGTACAAGTGAACAAGGGTGTCGCTGTCTCCTGGAAGACAAAGAAACCGTTGGGGTTGCCTGAAAAGCAGCTGAGGATAGAAGAAGTGACCCTTCCTGAGGATGTGTGTGCAGTAGCCACTGACCCCTCTTCTGATGTGTCCACCGAAATCCTCCTGTCTGACAATGAGCCCACTGGGGAGGAGAAAGAGTATGACGAAAGGGCAGAGCCAGGCAGCCCATCAGGGCCACCTGCCGTCGAGGAGAGACCCAGCGCCAAGACAGTGGACTGGATGCTGACCATGGAGACCGGCTTCAGGTGCATGGCCTGCTGCCGGGTCTTCCCCACCTTGGAGATCCTCCAGCAGCACGTGAAGTTCGGCGTCCTGCAGGGCTTCAGCTGCCGTGTCTTTCATCTCAACATGGCCCAGTGGATGGGCAATGTGGAATCCGAGAGCACCCCTGAGGAGGAGGACGAGGAGAAGGAGGAGGAGAACGAGGAGGAGAAGGAGGAGGAGGAGGAGGAGGAGGAGGAGGAGGAGGAGGAGGAGGATGAAGAGAAGCAAGAAGAAAAGGAAAATGAGGGAGAGCAGCCCACGGGGGAAGGCCCCAGCCAAAAGAGACCCCGCAGGCAGGGTCTTTTCTCTCCTTTGAGTTCCAAACAGCAACTGAGATTCATGGGACAGAAGATCCTGGAAGACGGTGTGGCCGTCCCTTGGAAGAGGTAAGGCTTGAGGCTGGCAGTCTTCTGAGCCTATGTCACGAGGGCCCAGAGGAGTCTAAGGGAAGGGGCCGCACACATGTGCTGGTTGACCTAATGGCTCTGCAGTTGCATCAAATGGGACACACCCAGCACTAACAAAGGCATTGACCTCTGTTGACCTAAACAAGAAGGTGGAGCCTTTTCCTAGGAGTTTTCTCAGGGTCTGCACGATGGACCTCAACTCTTAGAGGACGTACTGCCAGCAGCTCCTTCTCGGCAGAGAGAGCCAGGAGTGGTCTCAAGAGAGGACAGGGGCCCTTGCAGGACCAGAACTTTGAGGTCTGAGAGCCTTGGGCCTGAGCCGAGATCTCACCCTGACCACTGGACCTAGCCTTCTGTGACAAAGGGGAATAGGAAAGAGAGTCAGGTGGAAATGAGGTCCCCCGAGATATGGAAATGTTCCAGAACCTTCGTGGCGTGGTAGTTGATCTGGAGCCAAGCTCACTGTGGTGTGTGTGGCTCTGAGCATTAAGGCAGTGCTGGAGGGTAACCCTGACCAGCAGAGCTTGGAGTGCTTCTTGTCTCTTCCTGTTCTACCTCATTTGCTTTATCCCTTCCAGGGAGAAGAAAGGACCCTCGGGAGAGTAGCAGACAGAATGCCGTGGTCTGAAGGAGGATGAAGGGACCGGCACTCAGTCTAACATCATATGACAATAGCAGCGTCCTATGCAATAAAGGGCATTTTCCAAACCTTTCCTGGAGCTTTTATTTAATGACATTTTTCTATCTATGCATCTCTCTGTCAGCTACATCTGTATCTTTCAAGGTTTGTGAACAAGCTTTCACATAAGCACTAGAGACGTCTGCCAGCATTTTCCAGAAGAGGCCTGCAAATTGCTGGGGACTCCTCACAAATAGGGAACGGCCACAACCCCTGCCACACAGACTCTGCGCGTGGCCCTCCTGACGTACTCCCACTCTCTCTCTGAATTTCACAACGTCTGAGATGAGGGTGCTGTCTGGAGGCAAAGATCACGTGCAGGCTAAATCTTCTCCAGATTCTGATTCTCTTCCTGGGCCTATCGTCCTCACGCACAGTTTCCGTGTCCCTGGCCACACTGATCTCTCTCCTTCAGTCCTTCCCTCCCTCCCTCTCCTGCCTCCCAGTGCAGAGAATACTTTTTTGCATTTGAGACGACACTTATTTTTTGTTCACAGAATTCTCACCTGTTTTACTGTGGCCTCCGTTTTGAACATTCCAAAGCTGAGAATTTTCTTTTTTTCTCCCTCATTTCTGCTGAGTCTTTACCTTCCTAATGCAGTGAGCTCACAATGACTAGCTGACTGGATGAGGAAAAATAATCCAGGGAGCAAAGAGAAATAATAAAAGAATATATCAGTTAATTTTTCATAGTGTTATACAACTACATATTTTTAAAATTTTGGAATAATATTACGAATCTTCTCTTTATAAAAAACTGAATTATTGGGCTTCCCTGGTGGAGCAGTAGTTAAGAATATGCCTGCGAATGAAGGGGACATGGGTTCGAGCCCTGGTCTGGGAAGATCCCACGTGCCACAGAGTAACTAAGCCCGCGCGCCACAACTACTGAGCCTGCGCTCTAGAGCCCTTGTGCCACAACAACCGAGCCCACGTGCCACGACTACGGAAGCCTGCGTGCCTAGAGCCCATGCTCCGCAACAAGAGAAGCCACTGCAATGAGAAGCCCGTGCACCACAGCCAAGAGGAGCCCCGGCTCACTGCAACTAGAGAACGCCGCTAGCAGCAACAAAGACCCAATGCAGCCCAAAATAAATTAATTAATTTAAAAAAATTGAATTAGTTTCAAGGGTACAATGTATAAAAGTACAATAAAAGCCCCCCTTCATAACCCCCCAACCCCACTCTCAAGATGGAATAGATATGCTGTGATACAATTTATAGTCGTAGTACTACTTCTCCTCCCACCGCATCCGAAATCCTCTGAGCCAGGTGCAACAGCTTCATTTCACAATGCTAGGACCCGCCACAAGACAGATGATAATCCCTTTGGACATTTCAAGGAGCGGCACCAGGGGAACAGTACCTGGGAAATGCCACTGACAGCTCAGAATATCCATGGCATTTCTAGAGCCTCGGCACTGCTCTCGCTCTGGGAATGAAGGTCCAAAAAGCACATCGGAGAATGTTCATAGTTGTAAACAAGCTCCACCTTTGAAACACAATCTACATAGAACCACATATACAAGCCTGCACAATGGATGAAGCCAAGGTCTCCTCCATGATTTCCCTTCTGACCACCTTATTGTCTCCTCAACCATAAAAGGTGAACTTGAAACTCAGGACCTTGCCTTGTCGCCAGAAACATCCAAGCTTGGATCAGTCTTTCTAAGACCAGATACTTGCTCTCTGAACTATTAGAGACTTGTCACATACACACAGGTAGAACAGGATTATTTCTATCTACCTGGGGACCTGGAGTCTTTCACATTGCTCCTGTTAAAACTCTCACAACAGCAAAACTTTACCTACAAAGGGTTCAAGCTATGACACTCCCAATTTCCACAAACCTCCTCAGCTCTTGTGAGTCACATGCAGCCAATTCCAGGAATTGGAAACATGGTTGTGAGGATGAAACTGACTTTGGGGCTCCCCTTGGATATGGTCTTCCAGACTTACCAAAAGGCCATTCAGAGGACGGTTTACCCCACCTCAGGGAAACCCGAGGCAGTACTTGCAGTCAAGGGCTGGCCATGGCTTCTGAGCTACATCCAAAAAGAATTTCATACTGTACCTGGATCTGCTGAAGCCATTTCTGACTGTCCGAGAGCCAGCATGTACCGCTCCTCAACTGCCTCCATTGTGGATCATCAGTAGGGCTGTCAGATTTAGTAAATAAAAGTACAGGATACCCAGTTAAACTTGAACTTCACATGAATAATAAGTCATTATTTTTAGTATAAGTAGATCCTATGAACTATTTGGGGCATACTTATCTTACAAATATACTTGTTGTTTTTCTGACATTCATATTTAACTAAACAGCCTCTATTTTATCTGTCAACCCTACCCTTCAGAAATGATGGAGGCTCATAGAGATCCAGGAGATGCCTCAGCGCCTCCTCAGCTTTTATTTCTACGTCCTGGACAGCGAGCACGCACCTTCCACTCCCAGTCATTGGCTAGAATGGAGGATATTCTCTGTTTTAGAGCTTTTTCTACTTGTCATTGTTATTATCTTCCTTATTTTAAAGAGATGTTTATTTTCTCCCAAACTTAATAGCTCATCCAAAAGTATTTCAAAGCTCATTAGACAAGGGAAAACAACATGGTTCTGAAAAGTGAAGGAAACCGCCTGGTGTTTAGTCAAGAAGTAGTAGGGAGATTGAAAAAGCCAAACTTAATAAGCAAATCTCTCCAAGGGTATTTTCAGAGCTTGATACCCTCCCACACCCTGAAAATATTATTACATCAAGAATGTAGAACTGCTAACCAAATGTAAGGCTCCCATATGATTCTATCAAACTGAGGATGCTTCTTTACTAAGCAGTGAGCACACTTGCTGCCCCAGGGACCTTGGCAGTTGCAACGTAGGGCTCTTCCCTTTGGGATGGAAACAGCAAGTTTTCCTGTGGTCTACACGCTGGCCACAAAAATACTACACTCCCAATACTTGTCAACTTTAAGTATTTTTCTACATATCTCCGTTTTTCTCTTACTATTTGGACTACATCCTAGACTTGACATTATATAAATTGCACTCAAGAAGCTATTTTTAAAAGTTGGTAGGAAACCTTAAATCTATAGCTTGCAGTCCCTGGCTTACTTTCATCCAGGTGCATAAGGGTTTTCAAAAGTAGTCAGGTTAGTTACCCCATATCACAGCCCCACGCTTGTGTCACAGGTATAAAAATGGAACATGCTATTTAAGGTTTTAGTTGCCAAATCATCAAGCCTCCCAGACAGAGGCAATAGAGCAAAATGATTACAGAGGCATGGATTTTGATTTGCTCCAGTGTCTTGGGCAAGTCACTTGGCCTCTGTATTTATTTGTACTTATCTGCACTTATCTGTCACTTGGGGGTCATAATTGTACCTGGTCCATGGGTACGTTGTACAAATGATCTGTAAGGTAGTTACAAGAAACCGACACAGAGTAAGCACTCCACAGACATTGGCTATTAGCTATTGGAAATAGTTCTCCGTGAAACAGATGACTTTATCAGTGGATGACACGGTGGGAGACAGTGAATCACAGAATCACAGCATGTTGAAAGTGACCTAGTTCACACTCTTATGTGAAAAGAAGAAAAGTGTGCATGGGTAGAAAATGTCTGAAACTTTACACAACAAAGAGTTCATCATGTTAACTTGGAGGACTAGAATAAATCAGGAAAGGAGGAAAGAAAAACTTGAGTGTCATTCAATTTCTCTATCATTTGTGTTTCTACACTGAGACTCTGAATACACTGGAAGTGCAATTTTTTTTAATGTGGCGGGATAAAGGTTTTCAAGTTTTCCTGATCCATCCGTATTATTATCTCAGAATTGCTGGCAGTTCTTGCCATCTTCGGATCTACACCCATGTGAGTCAGTGGGCCATTCTGGACGGAGGAGATAATAGAGCAGAAGTGAGGTGAGAGAAAAGGAGAAACAAGATTTTCTCTTTTCTCTTCAAAGAGGAAAGGTCTTTGGAATGGGAACAACTCACAACCAAACTTTGGGGAAAGGATGTGATGGAAAATGAGACAAACATCCTACCCCTGTGATGAGAAGGATTCCCTGGGCTGGATGGAGGGAGGTCACAGGTGGCTGGACAAGGAAACAAACTAGAGAGAAACACACACAAGTGCAGAGCAAACACCCTGAGGCCACTCAGCCTGACTCCATGCAAACATATGTCCAGCAGACAGCCCTTCACCTGTGGCTCCCCAGCAAGAAAGGTACCTGGGGGTTGCCAATTCATTCTGAGTCCCTTATGCCTGGCCATTCATAAACCACTGTCTAACGTGTGAGGAATAAACTCTCAATGTTTATGAGGAAATTGGGGAAGGAGATTGAAAGGTTACTTAAACGAAAAAAAAGAAGTTCAGGAAGGCAGGATGGTAGAGAGACAAGAAAAAGACCTTAAAAGATAGAAAGGATTTGTCAAAGAAGAGAAAGAAAAAGAAGTGATTCCAAATGGGTTAACCTGCACCTAGGAAGTTAAGGAAGATTATTGATGGGTGAAGACTATGGAATAAAGTGAATAAAATTTATCAGAAGTTGCTGAGAATATGGTAAGCAGCATGATTATCAAATTATGAATTGGCTGCAATGGCATTCTAGGGGGACACTAGGAAGGGGAAGCAAATGTTCATGAGATGACAGTGGCAGGTGGAAAGTTGTTTCAGGGGAAGATCAGTCTTGCAGAGGGTGTATCAGAGTAGGGCAAGTGTGAGCAAACAAGGCAATACTAAGTGTATACGGTTCCTTCACTGAGTGCACCCAGCCCCGCGGTCAGCCTTGCGAACAAGCAGGATTTCAGGTACTGGAGCTACATTTCAGTCATCAAGACTTGAGAAGACACCCTTAACTCAGGTCTTCTCTTCAAACTCCATCTTTCCTTCTTGACCTTCATTTGGCCTCTTCCCTTACCCTCAAGCTGTGGACTGAGGCCACAGAGCAAGATGGGTCACTAGTGTCCTCCATCCCCTGGCGACTGTGGTTCACATCAGTGGAGTACCAAAGGCAATAACCAAGTAACAGATACAAGAGTGTATGAAGAAGAAGAGATTCTGATAAGGCTTTCTGTGACAGTGTGGGCCAAGTCGGATCTATATGGCTGGTATCACGTGAATTATGAGCAGCCTTAGGGGAGAAGTCCTCAGAAGGCAGAGCCTGGCTCTGTAGAGGCTCTGCGTGCTCACAGCCCACTCCAAGACCTCAGTTACAGCTTCGGCCCCCAATATCTCTCCCTCTGCCTGCTCACAGTTTTTGAAGTCTTCTTTCCTCCACATTTCTCTTGAGAGGTGGAGGAGGAAGATGAGCTTCAGGCCAGCTCAGACTCCCCTGGGATCCCAGCATGATGCCTATCATTAACCTCCCACCTTCTAGGAAGCTCCTAAGATCTTCACATTTGGGGCAGTTCTCATTTCAGCTGTGCTTCAAATTGCTGGCTGGAGACGGCCTGTTGGAACGTGGCAAAAAGCAAGTAGCAGTCCTTCGGGCAGCCTGGCCCTTCTCGACTGTCAGACATCTTCAGGGATATTCTAGGAAATGTTGTTTGTTCTAGAGAAGGGAGGGAAACAATCCAATTGTCCAATAATGCTTGAATGGAAAATAAATGATGCTATATGCATGTGATCAAATAATATCAAACAGTCAAAAATCAAAGACCTAGATCTATATGGATTCACATGGATAAATCTTGAAAACATAATATTGATTGAAAGAAAATAAGATAAAGAATGTTAGATTGTGATAACAGGTATGTAAGTATTTAAATATTTAAATCAATTCAACATACTGCTTGTATATATATAGTTGCAAGAAAATAAACTTTATCCAAAGAACACATTATTTACATTTAATATGCTCATTTATCTAGGAGACCCAAAAGAACCCACAGATAAACTAGCAGGAACTAATAAGACGGTTCAACAAGGCACACACATACAAGATCAATAAATTTTAAAAGTCAATGAGGCTCCTCTACACTGGCGATAACAAATTAGAAACTGTAAAAGAAAATAAGAAAAAAACATCTAAAAATTGTCACAAGAACCATATAAATTATTTAGAGCTAAGCATATGTAGAAGGCAATATAACTAACAAACTGAGTACGAACAGTTAAAGTCCGCCCAACCCAAGGTTAGGAAAAGACTGTTGTTACTTTATGAGAACAGACCCTCTTCTTAAGGAGCAGATCAGTAAGTGAGAGTGAATCAAAGAAACACAGCATTTGAAAAGTCAGCTAGTCCAAGCCTCTTGATCGCACATACAGAAGCTGAAGCCCAGATAAGTTGAGTTACTTGGTAAAGGGCCCAATGTCCTGACTCAAGGATTAGCATTTTTCACTCAGTCGCAAGACACAATCAAATGCAGTAACTTGGAAAGAGATGGGGAAAAAATGAAGAAATCAATTATATAGTTCCTCATCTTTAAGTACAGAAAGAGCCGTGACAAAATTACACGTATTGAGGGAAAATTGAAGTGCAGAGTTTAAAATGTCAATAATCCACAGGGAAACTGGAGACCATTTAAAATATTCATATTAAATCTCTCTAGAAAAGACATTAAAAGATCTCCAATCAAAATGTGAATTTTATAATAGACATGGTATGATACAATTTATAATAGATATGGTATGAACCTTTCCCTTTCACGGGAAAGCTTCGGCTGGGAAAAAGGAATTGTTCTTGAAAATGGGGCCTGTGCTACTGCAGATACTGTGCTCAACCTAGGTTCACCGAATGCTCTGATGTCATCACTGAGGTCACAGTATTCCACTGTGCGCCTGGCAACCTTGCAAACATAACAGCCCTGGTGAGCACTAGGCAGTACTGCTGGTTCACTAAGTGGTACAAGTTTTTCAGCCATTTAGGAGCCTTGACTATTTTTGTTTGTATTGAATCATTTCAACGGATTGCCCAAGAGCCAAGAAGGGCCAACCTGTAGGGAAGAGGAGGAGTTGGACATCTCTTGAGGCATCTTCTAAGGGAGACTTCTAGTTGGTACCATGAAACGGCGACAAAAGAGGAAACATCTGGAAAATGAAGAGTCCCAGGAAACTGCCGAGAACGGAGGAGGTATGTGGGGGGCAACTTGTCTGGGGCACATGGGTTTCTGCCAAACTAAACCTTCTCTAGGATGGGGGGGGACTGAGAACGTGTCACCTGTGAAGCAGGTAGCGAGAGACCTCGTCTCACTGATGCTGCCGTATCCATCCGGAGCGTCCCTGTGGTGTGAGACGGCACAGAACGGCCAGATGCCCCTGGGAGATGGGAGGTCAGCTCCGCTGGTCTGGCGACTCTCTCCTGGGGCTGGCGGGCCTGGAGCTTTGTCGAACTCACAGCAGGCTGCATCCTGCTTGCAGAGACCTAGAGGTGCAGCTTTTCTCAGTCCCCGATTTCTCCCTTATGCTCTTGGATCTTTCCCTGGGGTCATGAAGTGGGGGATGTGAAGGATGCAAGGATGCTGAGAGAGACCCATGAGTTGCTTGCCCTCTTTTACTAAAGTGGAAAGAGAAGCCCCATGAGTTGAAGGCCATGTTGAAAAGTATCTTGACAAGTGGATTGCAGTTCGAAAGAAGATTGTTTGTCTAGGGATGATGTCATATTGAAAGCAAGGAGGTTTTATTCCTTCAACAGGAAGAATTGCGCAAAGGCGATCAAGGGAAGGGAAGGGTTTTCCAGAGACTGAGACCACGTGGGCGGGGGTGAGAAAGGTCCTCATGGTCCTGCGGGGAGCTCTGAGAGCCACGGGCCACCGGGTGCCTGCGTGCATTAAATGTAGGTGAGTAGCATGCCCTGGGCGGGAGTGCTCACCTCAGAGTTCCAGCTAGAGGCCTCTGCCCCTGATTAGAGCCCAGTAGCTCCTACCAGGCCCAGGACACTGGAGACTGTAGGGTGGGCCCTGGCAATGGAGGTCTAGACAGCAGGCAGATTTTCAGGCAGTGGCTGGGACAGGCTGGGGAAGGCAATGACTGCCCCTAACCATTCAGAATATTTTTCTCTATGTTTCTGTGTGTGTGTGTGTGACTGTGTCTGTGCGTGTGTGTGTGTCATAGTGCAGAGATGAGCAGGATGAATGGGGGTAGAGTGCTTATCAGATATAAAGTCTGCGTGGTAAAGTTCTTGTCACCCTGCCTGGACGTGGGTGACACTCGGTGTACGTAAGAGTGAATACAGAATTCTTGTTAGGGGTGTTTTATGAGACAGTAACTCATACACCCATGTACACTCTGATACAGCAAAAATATCACTCACCCCACATATAACTTCCTTAGTAAACCACACACAGCACATGGAGATATATACACGCATCCCTCCTATACTACGTTCTCATACAACCCATCTGTACCACAATCCTGTCCTCCAACACCAAACGCTGGAGATGAGATATGTATATAGACACACACACTATATATATAGGACACACACACACACACACACTATATATATATGTATCTGCTCAACTCTCGCACAAACACAGCTAACTTCAGCCATCGCTAAATACCTCTATAAGAACCAGTCACGTGTCATACACACCACACTTATAACACATTCTTGAGTAATGCCAGACCCGCTTTGTACAAACCACAGTAAACCACAGTCTCAGTAACCCATGTCAGGGTTGCCAGAGAAAATATGGGCTATCCAGTTCAATTTGAATTCCAGATAAACAACAAGTAATTTTTCAGTATCCGTATGTCCCAAATATTGTACGGGCCATACTTACACTAAAAGTAAGTAAGACCAAATACTGCATGGGAATACTTACACTAAAAAATTATTCTGGGTTTATCTGAAACTGAAATTTAACTGGGTGCCCTGTATTTTTCTTTGCTTAGTTTGGCAACCCTTATATACTTACCAGCAGCTCAGGTATTATATATTTATTGTATTTTTGTTTAGTCTGTGTCTTCCACTACTAGAATGTGCAGCATTACCAGAGACTAGAACAATGGAAGAGTGCCAGATACACAGGAGTAGCTGCTTACTGAATCTTGGTGAATGAATGAATGAACACACACCATAAAGACAAGCCCCACCATGTAATGAGGAAAAGTTACATGTCCCAGAATTGCAGACTTGTGAACAGAACCCATGCACACAAAGGCCACAGACACAGATAAGACACATCTGCACCGTGCTCCCCATGCTAACCCCACACTTACCACAGACTTAACTGATACACATCACTCACTCTTCCCACATACTCACAGTCACCACCGAGGCCTACATTACCAACAAGACAGTGACAGAGTAAGTACTGATTGGAATTAAATCCTGGAGTATACACTGGGAACCACACTCTCAACTGTGTGTATTCACTGCACCTGACACGTGTCACACACTCAGTAAATATTTGTGGACAGAGGACTGATGAACCCACCCTGAGCCTTTCATTCCTCCCTCAGGAATCTCGAAGTCACAAGAGGATCCCCCTCGGCTTGGATCCACTGTGGTGGCCCAAGGCTGCAGCCCAGGGCCAGGGGAGGTCTCCTCTGCCCCTAAACACTTCTCCTGTGCTTCTTCTCCGCACAAGCTCATCTACGCCGGTAAGGGCGCGGGGCTCCTCAGGTGAGGGGGTGCTTGGCTGTGAGGCAGGAGGCACACAGATCCCAGGGAGGCTGAGAGGAAATCTAGGGTCATCAGAGGTGATGAGGGCTCTGTGGAGGAGCCTGGGCAGGATGGCTGAGCTGTTACGAGGGCGTGGATCCCAGCTGAGTCAGGGTTGGGGGGCGGGTGTCAATCCTGGTACTACCATGGTGGGGAAGTCAAGGAGCAGGGGCCGGAAAGGTCTGGACTTGAGGTGGAGGGAAGAGGGACCAGATTAAGCATCTTCAGAGGAAAATGTAGGGTTTCTCTTTGCCTTTGCTTCCAGAGAAGGACAGAGTTCTGCATCATAGACCTCCAGCCTGAGAGCAGCACCATCCAGCTCAGGTCCACACAGCTCACACACACATGCGCCCTCCAGGCACAGCCCTTCTCAGTGCACACATGATCCCCAAGCACGTGATCCACAGTACTCTCCTCCTGCACCACCGCCCGATTCCACAAGGAATGCACCACCGATATTCCCAAACTCACACTCCTCATCATACACGCATCCATCCGCATCCCTCACATACCACAGTCCTCACCACTGTACTCCACACCCGTGTATACAGACACCGCTCCAGTATCCCCCAACACGCAGAAAAAAGCCCACAGATGACACCAGATACACCACTGCCTCCTACGGCCAACAGACACCAAGCTCACGACATAGCTACGTCATGCAAGTGTCCCTCTCTCGTCTACCACACCTGCTCCCTCAGCTTCTGGCATGGCCCATGCATGTTATTATGATTTTCATTTCTTTTTTCAGGAATCCGGAGATTTCATCGAGACACTGCCCAGCCTAGACCACCCCTAGCCCAGGATCAGGAAGAAGGAGAGACCGCTTCCCCATCACACTGTGTCTCCTCCTCACCCTCTTCACCCTGTAAGAACGATCTGCACACAGACAAAGAGGAAAGGGGCATGAAAATATACTACATGCAGGTACAAGTGAACAAGGGTGTAGCTGTCTCCTGGAAGACAAACAAACCCTTGGAGTTGCCTGAAAAGAAGCTGACAATAGAAGAAGTGACCCTTCCTGAGGATGCGTGCACAGTAGGCACTTACCCCTCTGATGTGTCCACCGAAAACCACCTGACAGTGAGCCCACTGGGGAGGAGAAAGAGTATGAGGAAAGGGCAGAGCCAGGCAGCCCATCAGGGTCACCTGCCGTCGAGGAGATACCCAGGGCCAAGACACCGGACTGGATGGTGACCATGGAGACCGGCTTCAGGTGCATGGCCTGCTGCCGGGTCTTCCCCACCTTGGAGGTCCTCCAGCAGCACGTGAAGGGCGGCGTCCTGGAGGGCTTCAGCTGCCGTATCTTTGATCTCAACATGGCCCAGTGGATGGGCAATGTGGAATCCGAAATCACCCCGAGGAGGAGGACAAGGAGGACGAGGAGGACGAGGAGGAGGAGGAAGAGAAGCAAGAAGGCCCCAGCCCAATGAGACCCCGTAGGCAGGCTCTTTCCTCTCTTTTGATTTCCACACAGCAACTGAGATTCATGGGACAGAAGATCCTGGAGACGGTGTGGTCTTGGAAGAGGTAAGGCTTGAGGCTGGCAGTCTTCTGAGCCTATGTCACGAGGGCCCAGAGGAGTCTAAGGGAAGGGGCCACACACATGTGCTGGTTGACCTAATGGCTCTGAAGTTGCATCAAATGGGACACACCCAGCACTTCCAAAGGAATTGAGCTCTGTTGACTTAAACAAGAAGGTGGAGCCTTTTCCTAGGAGTTTTCTCAGGGTCTGCACGATGGACCTCAACTCTTAGAGGACGTACTGCCAGCAGCTCCTTCTCGGCAGAGAGAGCCAGGAGTGGTCTCAAGAGAGGACAGGGGCCCTTGCAGGACCAGAACTTTGAGGTCTGAGAGCCTTGGGCCTGAGCTGAGATCTCACCCGGACCACTGGACCTAGCCTTCTGTGACAAAGGGGAATAGGAAAGAGAGTCACGTGGAAATGAGGTCCCCCGAGATATGGAAATGTTCCAGAACCTTCGTTGCGTGGTAGTTGATCTGGAGCCAAGCTCACTGTGGTGTGTGTGGCTCTGAGCATTAAGGCAACGCTGGAGGGTAACCCTGACCAGCAGAGCTTGGAGAGCTTCTTGTCTCTTCCTGTTCTACCTCAGTTGTTTTATCCCTTCCAGGGAGAAGAAAGCACCCTCGGGATAGTTGGTAGTAAACCAGGGTATATCCTCCCTCAAGGGGACCCGGCCTGCCCTTCATTCAAGATGCTCTGGAAATGGGAACTGACTCATGTTATCGAAATGGCTGAGGGAGCACAACTCCCATGTTGATTCCGGTCAGACATGTTCATCAGACCTAGAGCTTTTCTCCTGATTCAAATCAAGTAGGGTATTAGTAGACTTCCCATTTATTTCAGCCCTAGAGATAGCACATGAGCAAATATAAAAAATCTCTGTGTATCAAAGCATTCTAATGAGCCCTTTCATTTTGCTGTTCATTGTGAAAAACACGCTCACTTTATCTCTGCCAATGAAGTGTTTCCACTTGACCCATGATGCCCCACGATCCCATTAGCCTCACTGAATTTAGGGAGCCCATTATGATGACATACTTTCCCTCTCATTCCTGGCCTGCAGAGAAGAGCAGCTACAGAGCATTCCAAGACTGCTAACGCTCCTCTCACCAATACGTTTCTTAAACCTCTGGCAAAGGAAGTGTCCTCTGAGCCCTCCCAGGGCACAAAGGGGGTTTGGGTGAGCAGATCTTATGTGATAAACCCACTCCAGTGGTCTGGCATTCCTATGCCTTTGTAAACCTTCTACAATGGTGGTTCTCAGCTGGGGACACTTTTGGTCCCCCCTCCCAGGAAATATGTGGCAGTGTCTTGAGACTTTTTTTTTTTTGTGTGTGGTATGCGGGCCTCTCACTGTTGTGGCCTCTGCTGTTGTGGAGCACAAGCTCCGGACGCACAGGCTCAGTGGCCGTGGCTCACGGGCCTAGCTGCTCCACGGCATGTGGGATCTTCCCGGGCCCTGGCACGGACCCATGTCCCCTGCATCGGCAGGCGGACTCTCAACCACTGCGCCACCGGGGATGCCCCTTGAGACTTTTTTCTTTAAGGAGCTGTGTTATGAATGAGCCCCACGTGGCTGGTGCACACGGATGTATCAAGGCAGTTTTTTTTTTTTTTTTTGGTATGTGGGCCTCTCACTGTTGTGGTCTCTCCCGTTGCGGAGCACAGGCTCCGGACGCACAGGCTCAGCGGCCATGGCTCACGGGCCCAGCTGCCCCGCGGCATGTGGGATCTTCCCGGACCGGGGCACAAACCCGTGTCCCCTGCATCGGCAGGCGGACTCTCCATCACTGCGCCACCAGGGAAGCCCTCAAGGCACTTTTTATTGTTACAACTAGGGTGGCAGGGAAGAGTATGTGCCACTGGCCCATCTTACATTGCACAGGACAGCTCCCAACAACAAAGAGCTATCCAGTTCAAAATGTCAGTCATGCCAACGTCAAGAAATTTTGCTACAACATACTTAGAAAGTCCTGGCATTTTGACTTTAGCATACGCTAACTTTGGGTACAGGTGTCAGTCATTTGAGCAAACTGTTGAAGGCATTCCCAGGTAGCCAAGCTAACACGCTGAGTCTGGAATGGGTGTTGAATGCACTCGTATCAACAAATCCAGCCTAACCCAATATTACATTACTCCCACCTGCTTCAATACCTACAAAATCCACACACATTATTTCTCAGGTTTCTATTGATATAAATTATACAATTCCTTATTTTAGCAGAGAGTGTCTCCTCATGGTCATCCTTTATACCCGGTGGGTACCCACCCCTTCCCTGCTCCCGTCCCCATTTCAAGGACTCTAGTCTGATTACTAGGTCTGGAAAAACGAGAGGTAGTGGAGGCAAGTCTTGAGGATCCACAGACCCCTGCAAGGAAACTATCTCAGAGTAGAGGCAGACTTCCTTCTAATAGCACAGCAGGCTCAACTAAGAGGTCACAGGTCAGAGGTCACAGGCCTCAGCTTTGTTGGAATCTGCCCATGTATTTCCACCTCAAATTTCCAGGATTCTACTCCTTCCCACTGATGCCCTAGGACATAAGAGAATCTACAAGGTTGTGAATCAATGTGTTGTCATTCAGCCACTGACTGAATTTGACTTTGGATCCCCTTAAAAAAATAAATAAATAAAAAGGAAGGAAAGAAAGATAGAAATGCTGATTATAACAAGTCCCCCAAAGTGTTGCTATGTAGCCAAGCTCAAAGCTAAGACAGAAAATCCCCAACGGTAAAAACAGATTTCGAGCTCAAGCTATCAACTGGGAGTTGAAACTGAAGGCCCTACAAAGGCCAATGGAACTGGATACAAAGCTAAAGATTTAGTCTTTAGCATAGGTGGGAGTCAAGGTTAGAGGAAGCCATGCACTGGGAGTGAGTTGTGAACTACTCAACACTAAGAATGGAAGAGCAGCTCTTTCATTGAATGTGAAGAAAGAAACAGGTAGTCCCTAGTTGCTACCACTGTCTTTGAACCAAACTAAAGAACAAGGTCAACCAGAAGGGCAGATATGAGAATCAAAAAGGAAACCTCTCTGGAATCCTCACTGAACCAAGTCTAAGTTCTGCTCTACTTGTGGTCTTTCACTTACAGAGACAAACCTTTTGGGCTTACCACAGGGATCAACAGACTTTTTCTCTCAAGGGCCAGAAAGTAAATATTTTAGGTTTTGTGGGCCATCAGTGCTCGTCACAACCACTGAACACTGTCAGCACAATGGGAAACACTCAAAGATGGTAAATAAATGGATGGGCCAATAAAGAGCTTTTATGTTCCAATAAAGCTTTAAAGGCAATGAGCCAGGTTGGGCTCACAGGAGGTAGTTTTCCAGCCCTTGACTTAACTCACTAAACTACAAATTACCTTGAGAGTTGGTGGTTTGATAGCTACCAAACCAAACCAAACAAGAAAGCCCTAGGATTTCTGACATCTAATGCAATGCAATTTGAGGTAGCATGGACTTTACATACACATGTGAAGGTGTGGTCTAGGAAGCCAATCTTGGAAACCTGCCTCTCACATTAAATACATCTTTTGCTGAGTAAAGCCCTTTAACCAAGTAAGTGTTAAACATCAGTGAAATGACTAAGAAGTAGGAAATGGTATGCAAACCTCCTCCTTAACAACTTGTTCCCATCATTCTAGGTTTCTTCCCTATGCACATTTTTCCTTAGGGAATCGTTGATAAATTTTACCTCTAAAACTTACCTATTTCCACTCTCTATCTTCAGGATTTGCCCAATCACTGTTACTTTGTAAACAATTTTAAAAAGTTTTTTGGGGGGTAAGTTCCTTTTTTCCCACAGCTAATGGTTCTCTGTGTCATAGTGTCTGGAACGACCCAGCTACTTCTCCAGTCAGACCAAGCACTTGAAAGGACAAGCCGGTACCCCGAGCTATCCATCCATTCACCCAGTAAGGAAGCCTGATGAGGAGAACTAGGATGTGTAAATTTCTACTGTTGGAATTAAAACAGAATATTCTGGGCTGCATGGATTTATCCTAAACTTCAAATGCATTAATTATAAATAGACCGTTACACTGACTACTATTCTGTATCTTTGAATAACCATATACATTTTTTCTTTTTATAACTGATTTCTAGAGGTCTATTCCTTAATTTTGGCCATATATATGTATACCTCATGATGATAGGATTTCTTACTGTGAGGGATTAATATGTTCTTAGTAATTTTTAATATTATATTTTACATTATTTTACTACCTATGTTACTATAAAAGTAACAGTATTTTACTGGAAAATTGATGCTCAATGAAAAATTTAAAATATGGAAGTTACATGTGGAAAAAATCCCTGAAAATCTTGCCACTGTTTACCTAAGGGTGAATATCCCTTTACAGATGATAGGATGCATTAACACACACACATACATGTTTGATTAAGGTATGTGATGTACCTACCTAAAATACATTAAACTGTTACATGCTTCTGTCATTAAGTTTAAGCCATCATTTTAACAGACCTGTTATTACATAACTATCTTAAAATATAAAGACATTCCTATTGAATATTTCACTTTTACAAAATTTAGTAACATTGACATGCTACTCACCTTTTCTATTTGAATTTCCTAATTATAAGGTCCTATTCTGTGATTTCTATATCAAAGGGACGCACGTTCTATGTTTTGATATGTACTCAGCAACTTCACTTTGAAAATCAATTTTTCAATCCACCGCTAGGAAAAAGTGTGCAAGTCAGTCGTTGAATAAATATGTTTGATGAAATTACCAGATTTCAACAAATAATTTTTTTCTTTTTATCTCAGGCCAGAGAGGAGTAAGGAGATAGAGAACTTGACAAAAGTAATCTACTTCAAACAGCCTCTTTTCTCTACTTAAGAAGTCTTGATGAAAGTAATGCTAAAACCCTTGGGAGACAATCACATCAAAACCTAGACGGAAATGTGGTGAATAAGAAACCAACGATCAGTTCATTTACTAAGAAATGTTTGTCCTCTGTCACTGTCATTAGTAACTCTTTCTGACACTTAAACCTCTGCCTTGACATTCCTGAAAAAAGGGTCAACAGTATGCTTTCTGTATTGCAAGATGAACAATCCATTTTCAGTAAGTCTATACTGTCACAAAAGATAACTAAATTTGTACTGTATAAGATTCACAGAATATTAGATAGACAAAGTCCAAGATAAGATCCAACTTGAAGCGAGGCTGGGGGGAGACAAATGGAGCTCATCATAACAGGACGATGCCACATTAATATTACAAATTGCAATACTGAGTGGTTTTCTAACACTTCAAATTTTTGTCTCCCTGAATTACTTTTAAGGCCAGATTTAGGTTAACTGCTCTGAATACAAATTTTTATGAAATTTTGGAGGGGATTGCAACATAATTTTCAAAAAGTGTTTCCTCATTCATTAACTGAACAAATATCGAGCACCTACAAAGTAGCTGACAATGTTCAGACTGTAGATTCAGAACAAACGTCGCTGCATTCGTGGAATTTACGTTTTAATGGGCATACATTTTGGCATGTTCATCATACTTTTGTACAAGGCCTGCTAAAACTCACACTAAGGCTTCTCCCCTAATATTTAATAGAGGTCAAAGTTCCAACTTACTACACCATTTACCAGAGTTCTCTGCCGTGTGGCCTCCTGACTACTGGGACATGTTGAGCTATGGCTGAAACACCGACTTTAATGAAACAAATGATTTTTTTTTCTTTTGAACTTGATGACTGGAAGAATTCACATGACACCTGAGTTGTTTTTGTTTTTGTTTTACTCATTTTATGGAACTTTTCTCGTGTGTGGGCTCTCTGATGGTCTTACCACTCCTCTCCCTTTTATAGGATTTATCAGCAGCATGGATTCTGTGATGAACTGTTAGACTGGAGCGCCAACTGAAGCTCTTACCACAGGTCTCACACTTGTAAGGCTTCTCCCCTGTGTGCACTCTTTGATGAGACTGTAGCTGTGAAGGCCGACTGAAGACCTTACTGCATCTGTCACATCTGTACGGCTTCTCTCCAGTGTGGACGCTTTGATGAAGCTGAAGACTTGAGGCCTGAATGAAGTGCTTCCCACACTCCCCACACTTATATGGTTTCTCTCCTGTGTGGACCCTCTGATGCATGCCGAGGTTCAGGCTCCACTTGAAGCCCTTCCCACACTCCTCACATTTGTATGGCTTTTCTCCAGTGTGGACTTTTTGATGGGCTTGAAGGTGTGAACTCCGACCAAAGCTCTTCCCACACTCTTCACATTTGAATGGTTTTTCTCTGCTGTGGACTCTCTCATGGGCCAGAAGATTTGAGGCCTGCCTGAAGACTTTCCCACACTCCTCACAATTATACGGTTTCTCTCCGGTGTGGATTCTGCAATGAATTTTAAGATCTGCTCTACGACTGAATCCCTTCCCACACTCTTCACATTTGTATGGTTTCTCACCGGTATGGATCAGCTGGTGGATCTGAAGTCGTGAACTCTGATTGAAGCCCTGCCCACACTCCTCACACTTGTAAGGTTTCTCTACACTGTGGGCCTTCTGATGGATTTGAAGATATGAACTCTGACGGAAGCCCTTCCCACATACCTCACATTTATAGGGCTTCTCCCCTGTGTGGACAACCAGATGAACTTGATAATGGGAGTTCCTCCTGAAGCTCTTCCCACACTCATTACATGTGTATGGTTTCTCTCCTGTATGGACTCTTTGATGTGCCTGAAGGTTTGAACTCAGAGTAAAGCCTTTACCACACACATTACGTATGTATGATTTCTCTCCAGTGTGGACTCCCTGATGGGCCTGAAGACTTGAAGGCCGACTAAAGCCTTTCCCACATTCCTCACATTTGTAGGGTTTTTCTCCTGTGTGGACCCTCTGATGAATGCATAGATTTGAGCTACAAATGAAGCCCTTCCCACACTCCTCACATTTGTACGGTTTCTCTCCCGTATGGACTCTCTGATGGGACTGAAGGTGTGAATTCCGACTGAAGCTCTTATCACATGTGTCACATTTGAATGGTTTCTCCCCAGTGTGGACTCTCTGATGGTCCTGAAGGTGAGAGGCCTGACTGAAGGCCCTCCCACACTCCTCACAATTATAAGGTTTCTCTCCCGTGTGGACTTTACAATGAATAGGTAAGTGCTGACCTACGGCTGAAGCCTTTCCCACATTCCCCACATTTGAATGGTTTCTCTACAGTGTGGACTTTCTGAGGAGTCTGCAGCTGTGAGCTCTGACTGAACTCCTTGCCACACTCATCACACTCACTATGTTTTCCTCCCGCGTGAACTCTCTGATGAATATGAAGAACCGAGCTGTAACGGAAGCCTTTTCCACACTCACTGCACGTATGAGACTTCTCTTTTGAGTGCAATTGCTGGTGAAGATCAAAGGTGGAGAGGTCGGTGAAGGTTTCTTTACGTTCATTACACTGGTAAGGTTTTTGTCCTGTGTGAATCATGCTATTCAGATCCAGTGTTGAAACCCTCGTGCTATCTTTTCTATAATCACTGTAGCCGTAAGATTTTTGACCCTTGTGTACTCCATGAGCATCAAGGTGGTGTGAAATCCAACTGATGGTGTCAACATCCTCTTTACACTGACACAGTTTATTTTTCATGGAAATTTGCTGGTGTCTATTCTGATCATTCTGTGACTCAGCCAATGAAGTTTTCCTCCAAGAATCCTGGGCTCTCAAAGTTGCAAGCCTTGCATTTCCAGTACTACTGGGATCACCTGCTTTATCATTTCATATACGGTTCTCACCTTCAGAAATTTGAATAGAGTCCTGCCCCAATCTGGCAGGGGGAATCACCTTGTTTGTGGAACTGACAACTATTTATCATGGAGTCTTGGCATCTGGTTAAGTCATTTGCAATTTGTTGCCAGATTTGCCAGCAGGCAAGCTCTTCACGTGATCCTCTGTCTTGAACGGCCCTCAACTCACTTTGATTGTTTTCTTCTAGAAGGACAGAGAATTCAGAGATGTGGACACGTGAAAGCTTTGTTCAAAGATTCAAGATTTTACACTTAAGACACAGTGTGAGACTTTAATGAGCCTCAGGATGGTTCAGCTTATCTTTCGCACGACAAATGAAGTTCTCTGGTTTATATACTAACAGAAACCAAGAGATGGTCTGTTAAACTCCCAAATACTTAGCATTAATGAAACCCATTTAAAACCAAATGACTACTCTGACATACTATTTAAATCATCTTTCAAAAATTACATGTCATTCCTACCATAACACAGTATCAATAAAGACAAGCATTTTGCTGTGCTCACAGCTTTAACAGTGCCTAGCAGTTAGTCAGGGCTCAAGAAATGCATGCACAGGTGAACTCAGTTTGATTTCTAGGATTCTCTACAATTCTGAATCCCAGGTTAAGTTTGAACCAAGTCAGAGAAGCGAAACAGCTTTTACAAGTCAGGTATCAGATACAGGAAAAGGACTGGAAAGTACAGTTTTGCTTAAGTTGAAAGGCTGCACCCGAGGCGGCAGCACACCAAGGGGGTTAGTGCTGAGGAGGATATGAAAGGGGCTAAAAACCGGGACTGCCCCGGTGGCACAGTGGTTAATAATCTGCCTGCCAGTGCAGGGGACACAGGTTCGAGCCCTGGTCCGGGAAGATCCCACATGCCGCAGAGCAACTAAGCCCGTGAGCCACAACTACTGAGCCCACGTGCCACAACTACTGAAGCCCACGTTCCTAGAGACCGTGCTCTGAAACAAGAGAAGCCACTGCAATGAGAAGCCTGCGCACCACAACCAAGAGCTGCTCCCACTCACCACAACTAGAGAAAAGCCCATATGCAGCAACGAAGACCCAATGCAACCAACAATTAATTAATTTTTAAAAAGGGTCTAAGAATCAGTGGGGTTAAAAAAAAGCATGAAGACCTATGCACTGGATCCTTCTCAGGCATTTGTGCTGCCTAATATGTTCCTCCACTCCCCCTGCCAAGCAGGAGTCAAAATTTAGAGGCTAGGGAAGAATGCTGTCTCTTTAAAAACAGCATGGAAAATTTTTGGACACAGATACATTGGTCTTTAACAAGAATGAGTTCCAAAGTGAAGAATGGGCTTTATGAGTGAGCTGGGAATAAATTCCATAGCCTGTGATAAGTATTGAGAAGAAACAGACTAGAAACTATTAAAGAATGATCAAAGCACTCAAGGTGACATTATCTAAAATGCCTTCTACAAGGTACATACAAATGCACACACACACACACACAAAATGTTTGTAGAGCTAACAAAGATCGATTTCTTATTAGTGAGGTGGGCTTTGGAGGAGGCAAATGGGACGCAGCGGGGCAAATCTTTTAAGGGAAAGGCTAACTCACCAGCTGGCTGTTTTCTGAGACCTGTTCTCCCCTGGTATAAGGGATAAGGAAATAGAAATTTCTTTCCTTCTATGGGAGGGTTACCTAAGAAGTAGACATAAGAATCCTCATTCAAAACACTATTTCCTCCCCAAATGAATTTGCTCTGCTACTGAGAGCTCAAGGAAAGTCACAGGGAAAGCATTTTACTCAGTTTGGTTATAATTACAGGTTCTATACATATTTTTTGTGCAAGTTGATGAGGGCCAACTTGTACAGAAAGGCAAACACACACATACACACATCATGGGCACCTGAGAAGTTAGAATTAGGCTAGGAATTCATTTGAAGACAAAAAAACATTTAGCAATATCCCTTATTCACTCGGATTTGTTCACCGCCTACTAGCTATTTTCATGGAAGGCTAATTTCTCTATCCATTAACTCATTCGTTTATTCAAGAAATATTTAAGAGTTCCTGTCATGTACCAAGACTATGCTAAGCACTGAGGCTAGTGAGCAATAAACATATAACAGCCCGAATTCCTCCTGCACTCCTGGATTACCCTCCAGTGGAAGACAGAGAGGTGAGAAACAGGTGAACAAAATGTACATGAGTGAAACGCTTAGAGACAAAACAAGGCAGGGCAGAGAGAGTAAGAAAGAGAGGACTGTATTTTCCATAGGGTGGTCAGAGGACAGCCACCTCCTCATCTTTAAGGTGACTGACTGAAAGAAGTAGAGGCCTAAAAGATTACAGGTGAAAGAGTATTCCAGGCAGAGAGAAGGACCAGGAAAAGGCTCTGTGGCAGAAGCATCCTTTGCAGGTCTGGAAAAGATAGGGTAAGAGGGAGGAGAGGTGGTGTATTCAGGGAGGTGGTGGAGAACGAACAGCAGCCCACAGAAGGCTCTAGAAGCCACTTTAAGTGGTTTTTATTCTAAGTAAAAGAAGCCACAAGAGAATTTTGAAACAAGAACATAACCTGACTTAAAGTTACAAAAGATCACTTTGCCACCTAAAGAACAAACTGTGGGAGGAGAAGGGTGGCAACAGGTGACCAGTACAAAGACTATGCAATAATCCTGGAAAGAGATTTCCAACTGGGACCAGGTGATGGACAGCACAGGGCTGGTGAGAAGCAAAACAGATAGAGAGCTAACCACAGGAACTCATGGCTGCTTGGTTCTCACCTAAATTTCTATCTGGGTTGCTGAATTCATCAACCAAAGCCTCTCTTCTCTTTCTATATGTTTTGTATCTCGTTTGAAGAATGAGAACATGCAAAGTCACAAGTTCACATGAACGGGCTAGAGCGAAAGTTTACTAGAAATTTGAGTTCCAACTGCATATTCAAGGTATTGAAAGCTGTGTTTTTCAAACTTTGTATCACGACCCACTGAAGAAACAGCATTTATTTCACAACCTAGATACACAGGTAGAAAAGTATACATTACTAAAACGAAGCTTGAATGACCTATATCTAACCAATGTCTCCTTTCATGAAATCTGTTCCCACTGGCTCTCACACCACTCATGCCATCGCCCAGAGTTTCTGCTGCAATGTGTTGTACTCTTCCTAAGAAACTCTGATATTTTCTATACTATTTTATTTCATTAAAAAATCACACGTAGGGCTCAATAAATTGGCTTTATGATCCACTAATGGCGGGGAGGGAAATCTGAAGAAGAATACACAAGGTACAGCAAGATACTGTCGATTTACAGTTCTTTTACAAAATAATTGAAAAGGACCTGAAACACACTGTTTGGAAAGACCAGAGACATCCTCTCGTGTCCCACAGGAATTGCAAAAGTCTGGTCCCCAAACTCAGGGAACCACCTCAAGAGGCCCAAAGCCTTGAAACACCAAGGTCACAAAGACACTCGCAGAGAAAGGCTGTCCTCACCCACTGAGACCAGGTTCCGGAAGTTTTCCACCATCACATCCTGGTACAGCTTCCTCTGGGCCGAGTCCAGCAGCCCCAGCTCCTCCTCTGTGAAGGCCACGGCCACGTCCTTGAAGGTCACCGCCTCCTACGACAAACAACACCACCTCAATCTTATACCCAGTGGCCAGTGGAAGAGGGGCAGCCCCGAGGAGACGAGGAGGATGGGAAGTTGCTCCGGCTCCTGTGAGCTGTGCAGACTTCCCAGCACCCCCTCCTTCCATCCTGCCAATGCCACACACTGACTTTCCTCAGCCTCACCGGACGTGCAGCTATGAAAGAGAAAGCTTTGTGTATTTACCTGGGGCTCTCAGACAACTCATAAGTAAACTCCCTAGAATTCTAACCACTGGATCCTGAACTAAAAAGCTTTCACTCTTTAATTATTATTGCCAAGTGCCCCAGAAACAGTTACCAATTTAGTCCTGGCAGTATTTGATGGCACCTGCTTTCTCACTGAGGTGGGAACCAGCTGAGAAGGAGTGTTGTATGTGGAAACTAACCAAAAGGCCATGCCAGGTCTCTGAATGAAAACTCTCTCTTTCCCCGTTCCTGTCTTTCGCTTGAATGCAATACTCTGACTCCAGACCCTTGGTTTTCTGGGTGAGTCTGAGTTGGTTCCTCCTTTTTTCACAACCCCGATTCTTTATATTTAAAACAAAGATGAAACCAAGCACCTCTTTATACAGTTGTTCTGAGCTGTCTATGCAGTGACAAGTGCTTTAAGTACCACTGGACTTTTTCAACTAAGGTCATGTATTACTCTGATTAGAAAAAAATATAAGATGGAAAAAGAAACAAACCAGTAAATAAAATACACAAAGGGTCTGACTCAAGCATGGGGAAGACTGAATCTAACTCTGGTCGTGAGAAAACTTCTAACAATACATGATTTTTTCTGCGTGAAGCAGCAGTTTGATCCTGCTGTGCTCTGCCGTATTTGGATATTCTACCAAAAAACATCCAAGGCACCACATGTAAAACATACCTCTTAAATTCTGAATACCTAAACCTACTATGTTAAGGGCAAAAAGGGGCAATATGCTTCAGAACAGATATTTTGAGAAACAGGTTAAATCAGGAACACCGTCACTGTAGTGCTCCTAAAACAGGAGAAGTCTTTAAACTAAATGTCTGTGAATAAAGAATAGTTTAAAAAATAGGTGCAGGGCTCCCCTGGTGGCGCAGTGGTTGAGAGTCCGCCTGCCGATGCAGGGGACACGGGTTCGTGCCCCGGTCCGGGAAGATCCCACATGCTGCGGAGCAGCTGGGCCCGTGAGCCACGGCCGCTGAGCCTGCGCGTCCGGAGCCTGTGCCCCGCAACGGGAGAGGCCACAACAGTGAGAGGCCCGCATACCAGAAAAAAAAAAAATAGGTGCATAAGTTTGCAGGAACATGATAAAGCAATTAAAAGTGAATGTTAGCTAGTATTAAATGAAAAAAACAATTTAAAACTGTATCTATGTTATAAATACAAATACACATCCATGAATACATATGATGAAGAGATTACAGAAATATAAAAGCAGCTAATTTGTAAGCAGGTAAGCGGTAGACTGGAAGATGTCCTTCATTTCCCTTAATTTTTCTTTTACTTGTAAAATAAAAAAATGATGAAATAAAACAAAAATTAAAACCGAAACCAATTAAATTTAACAGGAATTTTAAAAAAAGCACACATGGCACACTCAGGTCCTCATATGCTTAGACTCTCCTTGAAAGAGAAAACCCATAGGGAACTATACCCAATATTTTGTAATAACCTATAAGGGAAAAGAATCTGAAAATATATGTATATATATGTATAACTGAATCACTTTGCTGTACACCTGAAATTAATACATTGTAAATCAACTATACTCCAATCAAAAAAAAAAAAAGAAAAAGAGAAAAAAGGAGGAAAACCTGTGTCCAACCTGAGTACAAAAATGGTGTTTTTAACAGCAAGAAAAGCAAGCTCTATTCACCTGGAATGTGCTCATTTTCTCTCTCCTTCTGGGGCAGTGCAGAGTCCTAGCAAGACAGACAGGGAAAGAAGAAGTCAAACTGGAAACTGGTTTAAAGAAAAAGAAGTCACTAACCCACGTGGTGCTCATTGTGAATTACCAAGGCTCCCAGTCCTCGGGGTGGCTACAGCTGATTATGCTTGATGAGCAGAGCCCCACGCAGATACCAGATGCCCCCGTGAACCCCCTCAGTGGCTGTGTGAGGAATGACCTGCCCATCCATACACAGTGGCCCCCTCACAGTGTGCCTGCAGCTTCCACAGGGGTCATTCTTATTCTGGGTATGGTGTAAACAGAGACCATGTAAGTCAGAGTAGGTTTTGGAGTCAATATGCATGGGCTCTGATCAGGCTACGCCATTCACGAGCAGTGTCACCCTGGGCAAGTTATTCACATCTCTTCGCCTCAGTTCTGTCCTCTGCCAGTAGGGGAGAACACGGGCATCCACCTCGTGAGATCGTCATAAGGTAGGAAGCTCTGAGAACACCACTGTCAGGGTTTCTTATTTCTTAGCAACTGCGGTAAAGCAGATGATATTTTAGTGAGAAATTATCCTTAGAGATGTGATTTCTACCAACAGAAGACTGTCAGACATGTGGAGGTCCTACGTTGTTGCCCTGTTATGTGAGAGTCTTTATAGACTTCCGAAAATCTCTGCTTGTCTTCCTAAAGATTTTGTGACTGCAACAATAATATTTAAATTGACATGGACAACTTTTTACAAAAGGTATAAAAAGACGTTAAGTTTCTTTTTAAACAGGAAGTACCCTTTTGACAATTATGCACAGAGGTAAAGAGAACTAATAAAAGCCAGGATTCTGCAACAACAGTAAAAAATAGTTTGACAGTCCATACCTAATTCAAATGAAAAAAAGACAGGAATCTGAATTGCAATTATATCATTATAAATATAGGAAAGTTTAAGAAATAAATGGGAGACTTCCCTGGTGGTGCAGTGGATAAGACTCCACATTCCCAATGCAGGGGGCCCGGGTTCGATCTAGTACAAAAGATGGCAATGATTCCACTCCCCAAAGCTTGGGAGAGAGATATCGTCACAACTTCTAACGACCTCCATTTTGACTCTACACTTGCTAGCTGTCTTCTGCTCAATTCAGGATTCTGAAAGGGGCCCTGACAGTTGACAATAATTAGTGGGGGAATAAAATCATTGGACTAAGTAGGCCTTTGGTGAATCCAGCTCAGTTTTATCTGTGACATCCAGCAGGGTCGATTTCCTCGGCCTCAGTTTCCAGAAAAGACCCTCTCTTGAGCTTCTCGAATTTTCACGTGCATGTGAATTACTGCGGGATCTTGTTGGAACGCAGCCTCCTGGACCCCCTACGCAGAAATTATAAATCAGAAGGTCTCGAATGGGGCTCAAGGCTGGGCATTTCTATCCAAGTGATGCCAAGGCCGCTGGTTTGTGGACCACAATTTGAGTAGCCCTGCAGTGTAACATCAGTCCCACAAAGAACAGCCTCCACTACACAGAAACATACACAAAGAGTAACCAGACAAAAAGGCACGAAAACATTAACAACTGGTATCTTTACATCCTAAAGTTACAGATAATTAAAATTTTTCTTTATGTATATATCTGCATTTTTCCATAATGATTATGCTACTTCTATGATATACATATTATTTGAAATAAAATAAATGACCCAGTTGAGAAAACTATCTTAAAAACTCATAAAATAGCCTAAACCTTGCTCTCAAGGTCCCCACAATTAAGTCCCGACCTCCTTTCATGATATGATTCTAGCCAGTACCCTATGCTCAAAGAGAATATACCAAAGGGATTAGCAAACTCAGCTGCTGGACTCAAACTGCCTGGGTCCCAACCCCAGCTCTGCCTCCTACCATCTGGGTGAGGATGGGCCAACAGGGTTGTGTTCCCTGCCCCCAGCTCCTCAGCCTTAAAGTAGAGAAAACAGCAGTACCAATTCACAGAGCCACCGCCTGATGGAAAAGTGTTCATTTGCATAAAGCTTTTAGAATGGAAATTAGTGACCAAGGCTCAGTTATCATCGTTACCCATGTCTCATACGTTCTACAATTTATAGGAATACCTTAAGGAGAAGAATGCCAAGTCCTACTCACGTGGGGCTCTGTTGCCTCTTCCTCCGTGCAGTGCTTTGTGAGAAGCCAGGGCTGGGGAAGGAAAGGAGACTGTGAAATACCAGGGCTGTGTTTCCATCCCCACTAATTCATACCGCACCCCCTTCCGCCCCCGTACCAGCTACAAGTCCTCTCCTCCCAAAACAGGCCAGGAGTCCAGGACAATTCAGCTTCCTGGGCTCACAGAATCCCGCTGCGAAATGGGTGCCTCCCGAATTAGCGTAGTATTAATACCAACAATGTATCAGGCAGTTGTAGACCTTTTACTTGTGCTATCTCGTTTCTTCTCACAACACTATATTAACAAGGCGTTCCTTTTTCCCCCCTTTTACCGAAGAGCATCGGAGGCACAGAGGAGTTAAGCAACTCACCCAGTGTGACGCCGTATGAAGCGGTAGGGCTAGCTCATAGGTGGGGGACGGGGTCAGGTTAGGGGTGAAGAAAACCGGGGAGACCCTCAAACCCCAGGAGGCACGACCTGAGCCCACCCCATCCCGGGTACGTTACCAAACGCAAAGAAGCTCCGCCCGCGGGACGTACATCACCACTCCAGGCCCTCAAACCTCCGCTTTTAGCCGCTCCTCCTCTTTCTCCCCAAATGAAAGGTCTGCAAAGGGGAAGCTTGAATGGGTCGTGAAGAGCGGACCTGAAACACCGTCATCAGGCAAAACATGGCTGCTGCGTGTCCTCCTGGGGCGGAAGTGCCTGCGACTAACCCGGAACTCCTGGACCACATTTCCCAGAATTCCGCGGGTAAACCTTTACAGCGAGGCGTTACTGTAGCTGCAGTATACGGGACTACACGAGTTTACGAGCTCTGGACTACATGTCCCAGAATGCAAGGGTGGTTGCGGGGGTGCCTACCGGCACGAGCTCTGGACTACATGTTTTCACTCTGGTTTTCACTTTCCGGAATCCCTGAGAAGGTCTCAGGCCGTCTTGCCGTTCTACTGTGTAGGCCTCAGAAGAGTGTAGATTCTGTTCATTGAAAGGCGTACAAACTCAGTAGAATTTTGGACGTCTTCCAGAGGCTAAGCGACATAAAAGCATTACCAGCCACGAAGGCTTCCTGGTAAACCCCAAAGAGTTTCACCATTGGAATAAGGGGAGAAGGAAACTGGGCTTTCTTTGGCAGGGACTGAAGCCAAACGCCAAAACACCTCATTCCCTGAAATTGTGTAAAGGTGAACGTGTTTGGTTAGCATCTTACAACCCGTGCAGAAGCAAGGGAAAATCCTTTCTAGAGACAGACATCAACATCCTAGGTCTCAAGTTATTTCTGTAATTATCAAATCTGTGACATTGCTATTTGACCAAGTGAACTTTAAGGGGAAGGAAAAAGCATTACTTGACATACGGAGGGACACTTCACAGTCATAAAAGTTTCAAATTCTCAGAAACTAATAACTTCAGCTGATACTTTATAAAGCAAACATTGACAGAACCATGAAGAGAAACATTCAAATTCACAATTGGATCTGGAGATTTGAACACATACATAGAGGGAAATGTTGAGCCTTAAAAGCATATATTAAAGTAGAAAGGGGGGCTTCCCTGGTGGCGCAGTGGTTGAGAGTCCGCCTGCCGATGCAGGGGACACGGGCTCGTGCCCTGGTCCGGGAAGATCCCACATACCACGGAGCGGCTGGGCCCGTGAGCCATGGCCGCTGAGCCTGGGCGTCCGGAGCCTGTGCTCCGCAACGGGAGAGGCCACAACAGTGAGAGGCCCGCGTACAGCAAGGAAAACAAAAACAAAGCAAAACAAAACAAAGTAGAAAGGAAGTTGAAAATTGATTCAGAAAACATCCATTTCAGGAAATTAATAAATGAATAATAAAACTGAAGAAGGCAGATGGAAAAATATAAGATCAGATGAATGAAATACAAAATAAAGTAGATCCCACACACACCCACAAAACAGAAATTAAAGAAACAAACAAAACAAACAAAAAAAGATCATCCATAGTATAAACAAAGATTTTTTCAAAAATGTGTTCCAAATTCTTTCAGGAAAATATCCTCCAAGAACTCTTCCTGACTTAAGCCAACATAGCACACAGGATTTCTTTCCACTACAAGTAAAGTGAAATCTTGGATATAGCATGATGAAATACGGTAACATGATTAAGTTTTATTTATTCACCTCCTGTTCCCTATGGCACCCTCCACTCCCTTCTCTACCCCGTAAGCTACCATTCTAATTTGTTTGATGTGTTTTCTTTTGGGTGTGTTCTTGTGCAAAATGTGCACTTGTGTATAGTTTCAATTCATATAAATAATATTGTGTCATAAAATTCATTCTGGTGTTTATTTCCTTCATTCAGGAGTATATTTTTAAGATTCACCCATCCAGGCTTCCCTGGTGGCACAGTGGTTGAGAGTCTGCCTGCCGATGCAGGGGACGCGGGTTCACGCCCCAGTCTGGGAAAATCCCACATGCTGTGGAGCAGCTGGGCCCGTGAGCCATGGCTGCTGAGCCTGCACGTCCGGAGCCTGTGCTCCGCAGCGGGAGAGGCCACAACAGCGAGAGGCCCACGTACCGCAGAGAAACAAACAAACAAAAAAAACATTCACCCATCTATCTAATTTGTTTCATAGAGTTCCATTTTCTGCACCCACATTTTACCTGTACTCTTCCAACTGCCATGCCAATGATAATAAAATAAACATCTTCTTACATTTGTTTATAGACGTATCTGAGAATTTCTTTGGAGTACATACCCGAGGGAAATTATTTCATAGCAAATATGTATACCTTAATAATATAGCCAGATTGACTTCCTGAACGGCTACACCAGTCCAGATTACCAAAGAGTTGCACGTCAGGTTTTTGTGCAACCACTTACCTTCATTTGGACGACTCATCACCATTTTGCTAGTGTATTAAATGTATAGTAGTATCTTGTTTTAGTTAAATTTCTCTGATTTCTAATAAGTTTGATCTTTTTTCAAATGCTTGGTAGCTTCATCTATAAGTGTCTACTTACAACTTTTGCCCCATTTTCTAATGTGGATGCTATCTTTTTCTTCCTCATTTCTCTTACATATTCTGATTATTAATACCTTTTCAGTTTTACCAATTACAAGTATCCTTTCCTAATTGGGCACGTGTTTCTAAAATTTTTCTATTGTGTTCTTCATGGAATAGAAATCTTTAATTATAAGATAATCAACCAATAATTTCTTCATGTCTGTGCTTCTGAAACTCCTCAGGTGAAAAAATATATTTCTACCTTTTAAAAATTAACTTTCTAGACTTATCTTTCACATGTAGGTCCTTTAAATATTTTGGAGTCTATTTATGTACATTTTATTACATGGGATCCACTTTTATTTTTCTCCAAGAGAAATTCTTAAAAATAGTGATATTCATGGCTTGAAGATTCAATATTACAAAGATATCAGTAATCCTCAAAATGATCTATAGGCTCAATCAAACCCCAATAAAAACATCAGCATTTTTTCCCTTGGAAATTGATGAGATGTTTACAAATATTATGTGGGAAAGCAAAGAGCTACAAGAAGAGCTGGGGGCTTCCCTGGTGGCGCAGTGGTTGAGAATCTGCCTGCTAATGCAGGGGACACGGGTTTGAGCCTTGGTCTGGGAAGATCCCACATGCCACGGAGCAACTAGGCCCGTGAGCCACGTACTGAGCCTGCGCGTGTGGAGCCTGTGCTCCCCAACAAGAAGCCGTGATAGTGAGGCCCACGCACCACGATGAAGAGTGGCCCCCACGATGAAGAGTGGCCCCCGCTTGCCACAACTAAAGAAAGCCCTCGCACAGAAACGAAGACCCAACACAGCAAAAATAAGTAAAGAAACTCCTACCCCCAACATCTAAAAAAACATAAAAATAAAAAATAAAAGAAGAGCTGGGACAATCTGAAAGAAGAATGAAAAGAAAGATATGAGTCACATTAAATCTTACTATAAATCTACAATATAAGATAGTCTGGTGTTTGCTCAAGGATAGACAAGATAATAGACATCAAAATCCATGTTGAAACAGACATTATAACAACGTGTAAAAAGAAAACACTGCAGGGAGCTCCCTGGTGGTCTAGTGGTAAGGATTTGGCGCTTTCACTGTGGTGACCCTGGTTCAATCCCTGGTCAGGGAACTGAGATCCTGCAAGCCACGCAGCACGGCCAAAAGAAACAAGAAAGAAAAGAAAACACTGCAGCAGAGAGGGGAAAGAACTCTTGCTAATACAGTTGATCCTTGAACTAGGGTTCAAGGGGGTTAGGGGTGCCAACCCTCTGCTAAGTTGAAAATCCAAGTATAACTTATAGCCAGTCCTCTGTACGTACATGGTTCCTCCATAATCGGCAATTCTGCATCTGAGGATTGAACCAACCTTGGATCGTGTAGTAGTGCAGTATTTACTATTAAAAAAAATCCTCGTATAAGTGCACTTGTGTAGTTTAAACCCATGTTGTCCAAGGGTCAACTCTTGGTTCTCAGTCAGCTGGATATCCATATGGGAAAAATATTAATCATTACTGCATAGGATATAAAAATATAAATTCCAGAAGATCTGCAGACTTAAATTTGAAAAGTAAACAATGATGCTTTAGGAAAGAAACGTAAGATAACAGCCTTTTTGCCTTGGAGTAGGAAGAATTTCTTAAGACCAAAAAAATCACCAACTGTGAAAGAAAAAATTGAAAAATTGGACTATTTCAAAGTTAAGAAACACCGTAAACCCAAACGCAGCACTCTTGGGCCAAAAGTGAGAGAGATTTTAAAAACATCTATGGAATAAAAGACTCAGATGCATCCCTCATGCCCATGCATTCTTCAAGGGTCAACTGTATCTACCAAAGTTGAACATATACCCTATAACCCTTTGGTTCCACCCATAGAAATATCCCTCAAACAAGTGCACAAGGCACATTCTAGATTGCTCACATCACCACTAACTGTGATAGCCAAGAATGGGGAAGTACCCAATACCCACCAATAATGGGATTAATAAATAGATTTTGATATGTTTACACACTGCAATAATATCCACCAATGAAAATGAATCAACGGTATCCACTCCCATCAATATGGATAAATGTCATGGATATACTGTGGAGCAAATGAAGCCAACACAAAATAGCACCTATTACATGACTCCATTTATATCAAGTACAAAATAGGCTAAGTGAATCTACACCATTACAAACTAGTGGCTACCATATGGAAAGGAAGGTTACTAGAAAGAGCCAAAAAGGGATGCTTCTAGGGTTTGGGGTTTGTCCTGGTCCTCCAAGAACTAGACGGCAAAGTGCTGAGAAAGACTTTAATGAACAAATATTTCATTAGGGGAAACATCGGAGAGAAAATGGCAGGGAGCTCTGGAAGGCTGGCAGAACTATCAGCGCATAGTGCAAGTCTGACCCTGAGTGAAGATTTGGAAGAAAGATTTGGTAAATCATCCGAGACTGCCTTGTCATCTACGTAAAATCCTTCAAGGCTGTCAGAGTCCTTGAAAACAGGTCACTGGACAGAGGAATCCTGGTCTCCAAGAAATGGCCTGCCTTAGGATCCCTGCTGTGCTGACTAGGAGCAATCAGGGGCAAGGCCGGCCTCCAGGCAAACGTGGTGATGGATTTAAGAGCAGCAGCTGGGACCTTTGGCCAGTTATGCTCCCTGTGGTCATAACTGTGAAACAGGAGACTCTCAACGTGGATGCTTCCTTGTGATAAGATCGGGTTGTTTATTTCTGTCAGAAATAATCCTGAAGCAACGTTGCGTCCTTCTCAGTATATCATACCCCAGAGATCTAAAACGTTCGTTTGTTCTGTTATTGATAATGTTCACCTCTTGGCTAAGGTAGTGTTCACCAAATTTATACCTACTGTATTTCTTGTTGTGATCAATACTTTGTGGAGAGATATTTTGGGTTTTGTAGCATCCTGCTCCTTGTAAACTTTCAACCAGTAGTTTTATAATTCATTGATTACTCTTGCCAGAACCTATCATTACTATGATGGTTGTAAATAATGATTTTTACATTACGTCATTCCTTCTATATATTTATGGTTTGGCATTCTATTATGAGAGCCCTTCCTTCCCTCCCTTCCTCTTTTTTTATTCATATTCTGTATGATAATTATTTATTTTAGGGTCAAATTGCTCAGATTTACCCAGTGTGAGTCTCTTCAAGCTGGATCTTTTTACACGTCCCACCACTCTTTCCTACTTTCTGGCACAGTAAATTTTCTCCAGGATCATTCTACACTTTCCTTGCTCCAGCCCTGAAATAGAAACGTGGATATACATGCTTATATACATCACATACACATGTGTGTGTTTGTATATCCTCGCACTTCCATATCTACTTCTGTAAATACCTAGCACGTGCACTCACTCCCTCTCTCTCTCTACAGATGGGTGGACGGATGGATGGATGGGTAGACAGATCTGTATAAATAACTTATGGTCAGACTTCCATATCCGTGGTTCCTCTGTATCTGCAATTCTGCAACCATGGGTTCAACCAACCACAGATCATGTAGTACTGTAGCAATTACTATTAAAAAAAAACCCTGCATATAAGTGGACCTGCCCAGTTCAAACCCATATTGTTCAAGGGTCAACTGTAACTTGCTAAATAAAGCCCTTTAACCAACTATATTAAAAATACCACCATTGGTCTGCGTATGGAATGCCATCCAAACCTGCTTTGTCCTTACTGGTTCCACATCCAGAGGGTCCTCTGCTATTAGGCTCAGTTCTCTCCTCATGTGCATCTTTTCAACAAGAGAAACTTTTTTTTTTTAAACCTCCACAATGTAGGTATATCCACTTTTGTTTCTAGCTCCAGGATTTTCCCTCTCCCTATTATGGATCTGTAGTTAAAGCACAGCATAAATAATAAAGCTTCAACTGTTGAAACTCATGAATTTTTCTGTGTATGCAAAATAATCTGAGAACTGTTTTGTTTTTGAAATTGGCTTCCAGAGTTCATACCATAATTTTGATCTTATATGCCTTATGACAATATAGAACAATCATATGAGGTCTTAACTGCAAGGGATAATTATTTAATACTTTTTCAAATTCTATTAAAATAATTTCCTGCTTTGGCAATACCCACTATTCAATGAAAAAAATATAACATGAAGTTATAAAATGGAAAAATATCACAAAATGCTCCTTGCCTAGGAAAACCACTCTGGAAGAGTATGCCTTTACACATGATCTTATGCATGTACACATACATGTGTGCACATGCACACATACACAAACACTAACAAAGATTTATGGTTGATTATACTATGAAGGCTACAATCTGTGACCTCTCAAAGCCCATACTGTGTATCTCCTGCGATTATGATATGTCATAAATTTTTAAAATAAATTTTTATTTAATTAATTTATTTTTGGCTGCATTGGGTCTTCGTTGCTGCGTGCGGGCTTTCTCTAGTTGCAGTGAGTGTGGGCTACTCTTCGTTGCGGTGCGCGGGCTTCTCATTGCAGTGGCTTCTCTTGTTGCGGAGCACAGGCTCTAAGCACGTAGGCTTCAGTTGTTGTGGCACACAGCCTCAGTAGTTGTGGCACACGGGCTTAGTTGCTCCACAGCATGTGGGATCTTCCTGGACCAGGGCTCGAACCCGTGTCCCCTGCATTGGCAGGCGAATTCTTAGCCACTGTACCACCAGGGAAGTCCCTGTCATCATTTTACTGGCTTCAGATTAATATAGGAATCTATCAAAACTCAAATTCTTACAGCTGTACACTAATTTCCATTAAAAAATTTAGTGACATCATTGATGTGGTGTTCATCTTTTTGGTATTTTAATCTCATAATCAATAACTTCCAATTCTATGATTTCTAAATCAAAGAGATCTAATATATTCTGATATATATACTCCTTTCCTGAAACCATGCTTTACTGCAACCAATAGGGAAAAGCACATAAATGTCAGTCTTGTCTCAATAATACACTGGATAATTTTATCAAATTCCTACAAGTTTTCTGGGTATTTGCCTCATGGATGTGGGGGAAGAATATGGCATAGCCCCTACCTGAGAAGTTTAGAAGAAATGCTACAATAATTAGAAGGCAAACAATTCAAAGTCTGGATGAAAATGCAGAGAATTAGAAATCAGTAAGTTCAAGGTCAACTAAATTCTTTTTTTCTAGGGACAAACAATTTTTGTGACACTTTCAAAGTGTTACAGTAAACCCTGCCTTAATATTGACAGACAAAAAATCAATTGTATACTATGCAGTTACTGTTGTTGCAAAGTTAATCATGTTTTTTCACTCTGTACCTTCAGAAAAAAAAAATCACAAGGTAGTTCAATTTCTACTGAACACAGTCCTTGGAAAACTAGACGGGGTCTCAAATAACCACCCAACTTGAGAACAGAGGCTGCGGGAGGCAAGGAGCCAGTTGCGATAGGCTAATAGCATATTAATATTGAAGACTGGGGGGCTTCCCTTCCCTGGTGGCGTAGTGGTTAAGAATCTGCCTGCCAATGCAGGGGACACGGGTTTGAGCCCTGGTCCAGGAAGATCCCACATGCTGCACAGCAGCTCAGCCGCGTGCCACAACTACTGAAGCCTGCACACCTAGAGCCCATGCTCCACAAAGAGAAGCCACTGCAATGAGAAGCCCATACGCTGCAATGAAAAGTAGCCCCCACTCACTGCAACTAGAGAAAGCCTGCGTGCAGCAATAAAGACCCAAGGCAGCCAAAAATAAATTAAAAAAATATATATTGCAGATTGCTTTTCTGCAGTGGTTTTCAGTATTTCAACAAAAGTTCATGTCCTGAATTAATTTTATTTTGCAGGTTTCCCCATCTGGATACAACTTTCATATATTATACATTTCCCCCTTTTGGTTTATTTAAAACACAAGTACTGAGCACACCTAAAAGCACTAGTCAATGATAAGGTTGTGTAGATTCAGCAGCCAAGGCCCTGCCCTCATGGAGTGCACATTCTCATGGACATCAATTTTGACTAGCTCATCCTTACACTTTTGTTAAAGCCCAGACCAAACTCTTTTCCTTTCTAAGTGCTATCTCCTAAGTGACATCTGATAAATGTCAAAGTTCTGAATGCAGCCCTTACTGCACCACTCAGAAGGGATCTCTGCTGTGTGCTCTGCTGAACACTAGGATCTGTTTAGCTACTGCTTCAACACCAACTAATTTAAAATACTTTCTCCCCTATGAGACCTGACGCTTGCAAGAATTCACGTTGCACGTGAGTTTTTTGAAAACAACATTTTGTAGAACTTCTATCCTCTGACGGTTCCTTGATGTTCTTACCACTCTCGCTGCTTTCATAAAATGTATCCCCAGTATGCATTTTGTGATGACTTATAAGATTGGAGCGCCAACTGAAGCTTTTACCACACGTCTCACACTGGTAAGGTTTCTCCCCTGTATAAACACGCCTGTGATACTGAAGCTGTGAACACCGACTAAAGATTTTACCACACACATCACATCTGTATGGCTTCTCTCCAGTGTGGATGCTCTGATGAAACTGAAGACTTGAGGCCTGACTGAAGTGCTTACCATGCTCCCCACACTTATATGGTTTCTCTCCTGTGGGGACATTCCGATGCATGTCGAGGTTCAGGCTCCACATGAAGCCCTTCCCAGTGTCTTGGGCAAGTCACTTGGCCTCTGTATTTATTTGTATTTATCTACACTTATCTGTCACTTGGGGGTTATAATTGTACCTGGTCCATGGGTACGTTGTACAAAACATCTGTAAAGTAGTTACAAGAAACTGACACAGAGTAAGAACTCCACAGACATTGGCTATTAGCTATTGGAAATCTTTCTCCATGAAACAGATGACTTTATCAGTGGATGACTCGGTGGGAGACAGTGAATCACAGAATCACAGCATGTTGAAAGTGACCTAGTTCACACACTTATGTGAAAAAAAGAAAAGTGTGCATGGGTAGAAAATGTCTGAAAGTTTACAAAACAAATAGTTCATCATGTTAACTTTGAGGATTAGAATAAATCAGGAAAGAAGGAAAGAAAAACTTGAGTGTAATTCAATTTCTCTATCATTTGTGTTTCTACACTGAGACTCTGAATACACTGGAAGTGCAATTTTTTTTAATGTGGCGGGATAAAGGTTTTCAAGTTCTCCTGATACATCCATATTATTATTTCAGAATTGCTGGCATTTTTTGCCATCTTCGGATCTACACCCATGTGAGTCAGTGGGCCATTCTGGACGGAGGAGATAATAGAGCAGAAGAGAAGTGAGAGGAAAGGAGAGAAAAGATTTTCTCTTTTCTCTTCAAAGAGGAAAGGTCTTTGGAATGGGAACAACTCACAACCAAACTTTGGGGAAAGGATGTGATGGAAAACGAGACAAACATCCTACCCCTGTGATGAGAAGGATTCCCTGGGCTGGATGGAGGGAGGTCACAGGTGGCTGGCGAGGAAACCAACTAGCGAGAAACACACACAAGGGCAGAGTAAACACCCTGAGGCCACTCAGCCTGACTCCATGCAAACATATGTCCAGCAGACAGCCCTTCACCTGTGGCTCCCCAGCAAGACAGGTACCTCGGGGGTGCCAACTCATTCTGAGTCCATTATGCCTGGCCATTCATAAACCGCTGTCTAACGTGTGAGGAATAAACTCTCAATGTGTATGAGGAAATTGGGGAAGGAGATTGAAAAGTTACTTAAACGAAAGAAAAGAAGTTCAGGTAGGCAGGATGGTAGAGAGACAAGAAAAAGACCTTAAAAGATAGAAAGGATTTGCCAAAGAAGAGAAAGAAAAAGAAATGATTCCGAATGGGTTAACCTGCAGCTAGGAAGTTAAGGAAGATTATTGATGGGTGAAGACTATGGAATAAAGTGAATAAAATTTATCAGAAGTTGCTGAGAATATGCTAAGCAGCATGATTATCAAATTATGAATTGGCTGCAATGGCATTCTAGGGGAGCACTAGGAAGGGGAAGCAAATGTTCCTGAGATGACAGTAGCAGGTGGAAAGTTGTTTCAGGGGAAGATCAGTCTTGCAGAGGGTGTATCAGAGTAGGGCAAGTGTGAGCAAGCAAGGAAATACTAAGTGTATATGGTTCCTTCACTGAGTGCACCCAGCCCCGTGGTCAGCCTTGAGAACAAGCAGCACTTCAGGTACTGGAGCTACATTTCAGTCATCAAGACTTGAGAAGACACCCTTAACTCAGGTCTTCTCTTCAAACTCCATCGTTCCTTCTTGACCTTCATTTGGCCTCTTCACTTACCCTCAAGCTGTGGACTGAGGCCACAGAGCAAGATGGATCACTAGTGTCCTCCATCCCCGAGAGACTGTGGTTCACATCAGTGGAGCACCAAAGGCAATAACCAAGTAACAGACACAAGAGTGTATGAAGAAGAAGAGATTCTGATAAGGCTTTCTGTGACAGTGTGGGCCAAGTCGGATCTATATGGCTGGTATCACGTGAATTATGAGCAGCCTTAGGGGAGAAGTTCTCAGAAGGCAGAGCCTGGCTCTCTAGAGGCTCTGTGTCCTCAGAGCCCACTCCAAGACCTCAGTTACAGCTTCGGCCCCCAATATCTCTCCCTCTGCCTGCTCACAGTTTTTGAAGTCTTCTTTCCTCCACATTTCTCTTGAGAGGTGGAGGAGGAAGATGAGCTTCAGGCCAGCTCAGACTCCCCTGGGATCCCAGCAGGATGCCTATCATTAACCTCCCACCTTCTAGGAAGCTCCTAAGATCTTCACATTTGGGGCAGTTCTCATTTCAGCTGTGCTTCAAATTGCTGGCTGGAGACGGCCTGTTGGAACGTGGCAAAAAGCAAGTAGCAGTCCTTCGGGCAGCCTGGCCCTTCTCCACTGTCAGACATCTTCAGGGATATTCTAGGAAATGTTGTTTGTTCTAGAGAAGGGAGGGAAACAATCCAATTGTCCAATAATGCTTGAATGGAAAATAAATGATGCTATATGCATGTGATCAAATAATATCAAACAGTCAAAAATCAAAGACCTAGATCTATATGGATTCACGTGGATAAATCTTGAAAACATAATATTGATTGAAAGAAAATAAGATAAAGAATGTTAGATTGTGATAACAGGTATGTAATATTTAAATATTTAAATCAATTCAACATATTGCTTCTATACATAGAGATGCAAGAAAATAAACTTTATCCAAAGAACACATTATTTACATTTAATATGCTCATTTGTCTAGGAGACCCAAAAGAACCCACAGATAAACTAGCAGGAACTAATAAGACGGTTCAACAAGGCACACACATACAAGATCAATAAATTTTAGAAGTCAATCAGGCTCTTCTACACTGGCGATAACAAATTAGAAACTGTAAAAGAAAATAAGAAAAAAAGAAGATCTAAAAATAGTCACAAGAGCCATATAAATTATTTAGAGCTAAGCATACGTAGAAGGCAATATAACTAACAAACTGAGTACGAACAGATAAACTCCGCCCAACCCAAGGTTAGGAAAAGACTGTTGTTACTTTATGAGAACAGACCCTCTTCTTACGGAGCAGATCAGTAAGTGAGAGTGAATCAAAGAAACACAGCATTTGAAAAGTCAGCTAGTCCAAGCCTCTTGATCGCACATACAGAAGCTGAAGCCCAGATAGGTTGAGTTACTTGCTAAAGGGCCCAATGTCCTGACTCAAGGACTAGCATTTTTCACTCAGTCGCAAGACACAATCAAATGCAGTACCTTGGAAAGAGATGGGGAAAAAATGAAGAAATCAATTATATAGTTCCTCATCTTTAAGTACAGAAAGAGCCGTGACAAAATTACACGTATTGAGGGAAAATTGAAGTGCAGAGTTTAAAATGTCAATAATCCACAGGGAAACTGGAGACCATTTAAAATATTCATATTAAATCTCTCTAGAAAAGACATTAAAAGATCTCCAATCAAAATGTGAATTTTATAATAGACATGGTATGATACAATTTATAATAGATATGGTATGAACCTTTCTATTTCACGGGAAAGCTTCGGCTGGGAAAAAGGAATTGTTCTTGAAAATGGGGCGTGTGCTACTGCAGACACTGTGCTCAACCTAGGTCCACCGAATGCTCTGATGTCATCACTGAGGTCACAGAATTCCACTGTGCGCCTGGCAACCTTGCAAACATAACAGCCCTGGTGAGCACTAGGCAGTACTGCTGGTTCACTAAGTGGTACAAGTTTTTCAGCCATTTAGGAGACTTGACCATTTTTATTTGTATTGAATCATTTCAATGGATTGCCCAAGAGCCAAGAAGGGCCAACCTGTAGGGAAGAGGAGGAGTTGGACATCTCTTGAGGCATCTTCTAAGGGAGACTTCTAGTTGGTACGATGGAACGGCGACAAAAGAGGAAACATCTGGAAAATGAAGAGTCCCAGGAAACTGCCGAGAACGGTGGAGGTATGTGGGGGGCAACTTGTCTGGGGCACATGGGTTTCTGCCAAGCTGAAGCTTCTCCAGGAAGCGGGGGACTGAGAACGTGTCACCTGTGAAGCAGGGAGCGAGAGACCTTGTCTCACTGATGCTGCCGTATCTATCCGGAGGGCCCCTGTGGTGTGAGACGGCACAGAACGGCCAGATGCCCCCTGGGAGATGGGAGGTCAGCTCCGCTGGTCTGAGGACTCTCTACTGGGGCAGCCGGGCCTGGAGCTTTGTCGGACTCGCAGCAGGCTGCATCCTGCTTGCACAGACCTAGAGGTGCAGCTTTTCTCAGACCCCGATTTCTCTCTTATTCTCTTGGATCTTTCCCTGGGGTCATGAGGTGGGGGATGTGAAGGATGCAAGGATGCTGAGAGAGACCCATGAGTTGCTTGGCCTCTTTTACCAAAGTCGAAAGAGAAGCCCCATGAGTTGAAGGCCCTGTTGAAAAATATCTTGACAAATGGAATGCACTTTGAAAGAAGATTGTTTGTCTAGGGATGGTGTCATATTGAAAGCAAGGAGGATTTATTCCTTCAACAGGAAGAATTTCCCAAAGGAGATCAAGGGAAGGGAAGGGTTTTCCAGAGACTGAGACCGCGTGAGCGGGGGTGAGAAATGTCCTCAGGGTCCTGCGGGGAGCTCTGAGAGCCACGGGCCACGTGGTGCCTGCGTGCATTAAATATAGGCGAGTAGCTTGCCCTGGGAGAGGGGTGGTCACCCCAGAGCTCCAGCTAGAGGCCTCTGCCCCAGATTAGAGCCCAGTAGCTCCTACCAGGCCCAGGGCCCTGGAGACTGTAGGATGGGCCCTGGGAATGGAGCTCTAGACAGCAGGCAGATTTCCAGGCAGTGGCTGGGACAGGCTGGGGAAGGCAATGACTGCCCCTGACCATTCAGAATATTTTGCTCTATGTTCCTGTGTGTGTGTGTGTGAGAGAGTGAGTGTGTGTGTGTGTGTGTGTGTGCGTGTGTGTGTGTGGTAGTGCAGAGAAGAGCGAGATGAATGGGGGTAGAGTGCTTACCAGATATAACATCTGTGTGGTAAAGTTCTTGTCACCCTGCCTGGAGCTGGCTGACACTCGGCGTACCTAGGAGTGTATACAGAATTCTTGTTAGGGGTGTTTTAGGAGACAGTAACTCATACACCCATGTACACTCTGATACAGCAAAAATATCACACACCCCACATATAACTTCCTTATTAAACCACACACAGCACATGGAGGTATATACACGCATCCCTCCTATACTACGTTCTCATACAACCCACCTGTATCACAATCCTCTCCTCCAACACCAAACGCTGGAGATGAGATATGTATATAGACACACAGACTATATTTATAGGACACACACACACACACACACTATATATACATGTATTTCCTCAACTCTTGCACAAACACAGCTAACTTCAGCCATCTCTAAATACCTCTGTAAGAACCAGTCACGTGTCATACACACCACACTTATAACACATTCTTGAGTAATGCCAGACCCGCTTTGTACAAACCACAGGAAACCACAGTCTCAGTAACCCATGTCAGGATTGCCAGAGAAAATATGGGCTATCCAGTTCAATTTGAATTCCAGATAAACAACAAGTAATTTTTCAGTATCCGTATGTCCCACATATTGTATGGGCCCTACTTACACTAAAACTAAGTCAGGCCAAATACTGCATGGGAATACTTACACTAAAAAATTATTCTGGGTTTATCTGAAACTGAAATTTAACTGGGTGCCTTGTATTCTTGTTCGCTAAGTCTGGCAACCCTTATATACTTACCACCAGCTGATGTATTATATATTTATTGTAGTTTTGTTTAGTGTGTGTCTTCCCCTACTAGAATGTGCAGCGTTACCAAAGACTACAACAATGGAAGAGTGCCGGATACACAGGAGTAGCTGCTTACTGAATCTTGGTGAATGAATGAATGAACACGCACCATAAATACAAGCCACACCATGTAATGAGGAAAAGTTACATGTCCCAGAATTCCTGACTTGTGAACAGAAAAAATGCACACAAAGGCCACAGACACAGATAGACACGTCTGCACTGTGCTCCCCATGCCAACCCCACACTTACCACAGACTTAACTGATACACATCACTCACTCTTCCCACACACTCACAGTCACCACCGAGGCCTACATTACCAACTAGACAGTGAGAGAATAAGTATTGATTGGAATTAAATCCTGGAGGATCCACTGGGAACCACACTCTCAACTGTGTGTATCCACTGCACCTGACACGTGTCACACACTCAGTAAATATCTGTGGACAGAGGACTGATGAACCCACCCTGAGCCTTTCATTCCTCCCTCAGGAATCTCGAAGTCACAAGAGGATCCCCCTCGGCTTGGATCCACTGTGGTGGCCCAAGGCTGCAGCCCAGGGGCAGGGGAGGTCTCCTCTGCCTCTAAATACTTCTTCTGTACTTCTACTCTGTGCAAGCTCAGCTACGCTGGTAAGGGCGCGGGGCTCCTCAGGTGAGGGGGTGCTTGGCTGTGAGGCAGGAGGCACACAGATCCCAGGGAGGCTGAGAGGAAATCCAGGGTCATCAGAGGTGATGAGGGCTCTGTGGAGGAGCCTGGGCAGGATGCCTGAGCTGTTCCGAGGGCATGGATGCCAGCTGAGTCTGGGAGTGTGTGCGTGAATACTGCTACTACCATGGTGGGGAAGTCAAGGAGCAGGGGCCGGAAAGGTCTGGGCTTGAGGTGGAGGGAAGAGGGACCAGATTAAGCATCTTCAGAGGAAAATGTAGGCTTTGTCTTTGCCTTTGCTTCCAGAGAAGGACAGAGTTCTGCATTATACACCTCCAGCCTGAGAGCAGGACCATCCAGCTCAGGTGTACACAGCTCACACATACACGTGCCCTCCAGGCACAGCCCTTCTCAGTGCACATCAACCCCAAGCACGTGCTCCACAGTACTCTCCTGCACCACAGCCCCATTCCACAAGGAATGCACCACCGATATTCCCAAACTCACACTCCTCGTCGTACACGCATCCAGCCGCATCCCTCACATACTACAGCCCTCACCACCATACTCCACACCCCTGTATATAGACACCGCTCCAGTATCCCCCCCCACGCACATTAAAAGCCCACAGATGACACCCGATACACCACTCCGTCCTACGGCCAACAGACACCAAGCTCACGACATAGCTATGTCGTGCCAATGTCCCTCTCTCGTCTACCACACCTGCTCCCTCAGCTTCCGGCATGGCCCATGCATGTTATTATGATTTTCATTTCCTTTTTCAGGAATCCGGAGATTTCATCGAGACACTGCCCAGCCTAGACCACCCCTAGCCCAGGATCAGGAAGAAGGAGAGACCGCTTCCCCATCACACTGTGTCTCCTCCTCACCCTCTTCACCCTGTAAGAACTATCTGCACCCAGACAAAGAGGAAAGGGGCATGAAAATATACTACATGCAGGTACAAGTGAACAAGGGTGTCGCTGTCTCCTGGAAGACAAAGAAACCATTGGGGTTGCCTGAAAAGCAGCTGACGATAGAAGAAGTGACCCTTCCTGAGGATGTGTGCGCAGTAGCCACTGACCCCTCTTCTGATGTGTCCACCAAAAGCCTCCTGTCTGACAGTGAGCCCACTGGGGAGGAGAAAGAGTATGAGGAAAGGGCAGAGCCAGGCAGCCCATCAGGGCCACCTGCTGTCAAGGAGAGACCCAGCGCCAAGACAGCGGACTGGATGCTGACCATGGAGACTAGCTTCAGGTGCATGGCTTGCTGCCGGGTCTTCCCCACCTTGGAGATCCTCCAGCAGCACGTGAAGTTCGGCGTCCTGCAGGGCTTCAGCTGCCGTGTCTTTCATCTCAACATGGCCCAGTGGATGGGCAATGTGGAATCCGAGAGCACCCCTGAGGAGGAGGAGGAGGAGGAGGAGGAGGAGGAGGAGGAGGAGGGGGATGAAGAGAAGCAAGAAGAAAAGGAAAATGAGGGAGAGCAGCCCACGGGGGAAGGCCCCAGCCCAAAGAGACCCCGCAGGCAGGGTCTTTTCTCTCCTTTGAGTTCCAAACAGCAACTGAGATTCATGGGACAGAAGATCCTGGAAGACGGTGTGGCCGTCCCTTGGAAGAGTTAAGGCTTGAGGCTGGCAGTCTTCTGAGCCTATGTCACGAGGGCCCAGAGGAGTCTAAGGGAAGGGGCCGCACACATGTGCTGGTTGACCTAATGGCTCTGCAGTTGCATCAAATGGGACACACCCAGCACTAACAAAGTCATTGACCTCTGTTGACCTAAACAAGAAGGTGGAGCCTTTTCCTAGGAGTTTTCTCAGGGTCTGCACGATGGACCTCAACTCTTAGAGGACGTACTGCCAGCAGCTCCTTCTCGGCAGAGAGAGCCAGGAGTGGTCTCAAGAGAGGACAGGGGCCCTTGCAGGACCAGAACTTTGAGGTCTGAGAGCCTTGGGCCTGAGCCGAGATCTCACCCTGACCACTGGACCTAGCCTTCTGTGACAAAGGGGAATAGGAAAGAGAGTCAGGTGGAAATGAGGTCCCCCGAGATATGGAAATGTTCCAGAACCTTCGTGGCGTGGTAGTTGATCTGGAGCCAAGCTCACTGTGGTGTGTGTGGCTCTGAGCATTAAGGCAATGCTGGAGGGTAACCCTGACCAGCAGAGCTTGGAGTGCTTCTTGTCTCTTCCTGTTCTACCTCATTTGCTTTATCCCTTCCAGGGAGAAGAAAGGACCCTCGGGAGAGTAGCAGACAGAATGCCGTGGTCTGAAGGAGGATGAAGGGACCGGCACTCAGTCTAACATCATATGACAATAGAAGCGTCCTATGCAATAAAGGGCATTTTCCAAACCTTTCCTGGAGCTTTGATTTAATGACATTTTTCTATCTATGCATCTATCTGTCAGCTACATCTGTATCTTTCAAGGTTTGTGAACAAGCTTTCACATAAGCACTAGAGACGTCCGCCAGCATTTTCCAGAAGAGGCCTGCAAATTGCTGGGGACTCCTCACAAATAGGGAACGGCCACAACCCCTGCCACACAGACTCTGCACGTGGCCCTCCTGACGTACTCCCACTCTCTCTCTGAATTTCCCAACGTCTGAGATGAGGGTGCTGGCTGGAGGCAATGATCACGTGCAGGCTGAACCTTCTCCAGATTCTGATTCTCTTCCTGGGCCTATCGTCCTCAAGCACAGTTTCCATGTCCCTGGCCACACTGATCTCTCTCCTTCAGTCCTTCCCTCCCTCCCTCTCCTGCCTCCCAGTGCAGAGAATACTTTTTTGCATTTGAGACGACATTTATTTTTTGTTCACAGAATTCTCACCTGTTTTACTGTGGCCTCCGTTGTGAACATTCCAAAGCTGAGAATTTTCTTTTTTTCTCCCTCATTTCTGCTGAGTCTTTACCTTCCTAATGCAGTGAGCTCACAGTGCCTAGCTGACTGGATGAGGAAAAAAAAATCCAGGGAGCAAAGAGAAATAATAAAAGAATATATCAGTTAATTTTTCATAGTGTTATCCAACTACATATTTTTAAAATTTTGGAATAATATTAGGAAACTTCTCTTTATAAAAAACTGAATTATTGGGCTTCCCTGGTGGAGCGGTAGTTAAGGATATGCCTGCGAATGCAGGGGACATGGGTTCGAGCCCTGGTCTGGGAAGATCCCACGTGCCACGGAGTAACTAAGCCCGCGCGCCACAACTACTGAGCCTGCGCTCTAGAGCCCGTGTGCCACATCAACCGAGCCCACGTGCCACGACTACGGAAGCCTGCGTGCCTAGAGCCCATGCTCCGCAACAAGAGAAGCCACTGCAATGAGAAGCCCGTGCACCACAGCCAAGAGGAGCCCCGGCGCACTGCAACTAGAGAACGCCCGCTAGCAGCAACAAAGACCCAATGCAGCCCAAAATAAATTAATTAATTTAAAAAAATTGAATTAGTTTCAAGGGTACAATGTATAAAAGTACAATAAAAGCCCCCCTTCATAACCCCCCAACCCCACTCTCAAGATGGAATAGATATGCTGTGATACAATTTATAGTCGTAGTACTACTACTCCTCCCACCGCATCCGAAATCCTCTGAGCCAGGTGCAGCAGCTTCATTTCACAATGCTAGGACCCGCCACAAGACAGATGATAATCCCTTTGGACATTTCAAGGAGCGGCACCAGGGGAACAGTACCTGGGAAATGCCACTGACAGCTCAGAATATCCATGGCATTTCTAGAGCCTCGGCACTGCTCTCGCTCTGGGAATGAAGGTCCAAAAAGCACATCGGAGAATGTTCATAGTTGTAAACAAGCTCCACCTTTGAAACACAATCTACATAGAACCACATATACAAGCCTGCACAATGGATGAAGCCAAGGTCTCCTCCATGATTTCCCTTCTGACCACCTTATTGTCTCCTCAACCATAAAAGGTGAACTTGAAACTCAGGACCTTGCCTTGTCGCCAGAAACATCCAAGCTTGGATCAGTCTTTCTAAGACCAGATACTTGCTCTCTGAACTATTAGAGACTTGTCACATACACACAGGTAGAACAGGATTATTTCTATCTACCTGGGGACCTGGAGTCTTTCACATTGCTCCTGTTAAAACTCTCACAACAGCAAAACTTTACCTACAAAGGGTTCAAGCTATGACACTCCCAATTTCCACAAACCTCCTCAGCTCTTGTGAGTCACATGCAGCCAATTCCAGGAATTGGAAACATGGTTGTGAGGATGAAACTGACTTTGGGGCTCCCCTTGGATATGGTCTTCCAGACTTACCAAAAGGCCATTCAGAGGACGGTTTACCCCACCTCAGGGAAACCCGAGGCAGTACTTGCAGTCAAGGGCTGGCCATGGCTTCTGAGCTACATCCAAAAAGAATTTCATACTGTACCTGGATCTGCTGAAGCCATTTCTGACTGTCCGAGAGCCAGCATGTACCGCTCCTCAACTGCCTCCATTGTGGATCATCAGTAGGGCTGTCAGATTTAGTAAATAAAAGTACAGGATACCCAGTTAAACTTGAACTTCACATGAATAATAAGTCATTATTTTTAGTATAAGTACATCCTATGAACTATTTGGGGCATACTTATCTTAAAAATATACTTGTTGTTTTTCTGACATTCATATTTATCTAAACAGCCTCTATTTTATCTGTCAACCCTACCCTTCAGAAATGATGGAGGCTCATAGAGATCCAGGAGACGCCTCAGCGCCTCCTCAGCTTTTATTTCTACGTCCTGGACAGCGAGCACGTACCTTCCACTCCCAGTCATTGGCTAGAATGGAGGATATTCTCTGTTTTAGAGCTTTTTCTACTTGTCATTGTTATTATCTTCCTTATTTTAAAGAGATGTTTATTTTCTCCCAAACTTAATAGCTCATCCAAAAGTATTTCAAAGTTCATTAGACAAGGGAAAAACAACATGGTTCTGAAAAGTGAAGGAAACCGCCTGGTGTTTAGTCAAGAAGTAGTAGGGAGATTGAAAAAGCCAAACTTAATAAGCAAATCTCTCCAAGGGTATTTTCAGAGCTTGATACCCTCCCACACCCTGAAAATATTATTACATCAAGAATGTAGAACTGCTAACCAAATGTAAGGCTCCCATATGATTCTATCAAACTGAGGATGCTTCTTTACTAAGCAGTGAGCACACTTGCTGCCCCAGGGACCTTGGCAGTTGCAACGTAGGGCTCTTCCCTTTGGGATGGAAACAGCAAGTTTTCCTGTGGTCTACACACTGGCCCCCAAAATACTACACTCCCAATACTTGTCAACTTTAAGTATTTTTCTACATATCTCCATTTTTCTGTTACTATTTGGACTACATCCTAGACTTGACACTACGTAAATTGCATTCAAGAAGCTATTTTTAAAAGTTGGTAGGAAACCTTAAATCTATAGCTTGCAGTCCCTGGCTTACTTTCATCCAGGTGCATAAGGGTTTTCAAAAGTAGTCAGGTTAGTTACCCCATATCACAGCCCCACGCTTGTGTCACAGGTATAAAAATGGAACATGCTATTTAAGGTTTTAGTTGCCAAATCATCAAGCCTCCCAGACAGAGGCAATAGAGCAAAATGATTACAGAGGCATGGATTTTGATTTGCTCCAGTGTCTTGGGCAAGTCACTTGGCCTCTGTATTTATTTGTACTTATCTGCACTTATCTGTCACTTGGGGGTCATAATTGTACCTGGTCCATGGGTACGTTGTACAAATGATCTGTAAGGTAGTTACAAGAAACCGACACAGAGTAAGCACTCCACAGACATTGGCTATTAGCTATTGGAAATAGTTCTCCGTGAAACAGATGACTTTATCAGTGGATGACACGGTGGGAGACAGTGAATCACAGAATCACAGCATGTTGAAAGTGACCTAGTTCACACTCTTATGTGAAAAGAAGAAAAGTGTGCATGGGTAGAAAATGTCTGAAACTTTACCTAACAAATAGTTCATCATGTTAGCATGGAGGATTAGAATAAATCAGGAAAGGAGGAAAGAAAAACCTGAGTGTCATTCAATTTCTCTATCATTTGTGTTTCTACACTGAGACTCTGAATACACTGGAAGTGCAAATTTTTTTAATGTGGCGGGATAAAGGTTTTCAAGTTTTCCTGATCCATCCGTATTATTATCTCAGAATTGCTGGCAGTTCTTGCCATCTTCGGATCTACACCCATGTGAGTCAGTGGGCCATTCTGGACGGAGGAGATAATAGAGCAGAAGTGAAGTGAGAGGAAAGGAGAGAAAAGATTTTCTCTTTTCTCTTCAAAGAGGAAAGGTCTTTGGAATGGGAACAACTCACAACCAAACTTTGGGGAAAGGATGTGATGGAAAACGAGACAAACATCCTACCCCTGTGATGAGAAGGATTCCCTGGGCTGGATGGAGGGAGGTCACAGGTGGCTGGCGAGGAAACCAACTAGCGAGAAACACACACAAGGGCAGAGTAAACACCCTGAGGCCACTCAGCCTGACTCCATGCAAACATATGTCCAGCAGACAGCCCTTCACCTGTGGCTCCCCAGCAAGACAGGTACCTCGGGGGTGCCAACTCATTCTGAGTCCATTATGCCTGGCCATTCATAAACCGCTGTCTAACGTGTGAGGAATAAACTCTCAATGTGTATGAGGAAATTGGGGAAGGAGATTGAAAAGTTACTTAAACGAAAGAAAAGTAGTTCAGGAAGGCAGGATGGTAGAGAGACAAGAAAAAGACCTTAAAAGATAGAAAGGATTTGCCAAAGAAGAGAAAGAAAAAGAAATGATTCCGAATGGGTTAACCTGCAGCTAGGAAGTTAAGGAAGATTATTGATGGGTGAAGACTATGGAATAAAGTGAATAAAATTTATCAGAAGTTGCTGAGAATATGCTAAGCAGCATGATTATCAAATTATGAATTGGCTGCAATGGCATTCTAGGGGAGCACTAGGAAGGGGAAGCAAATGTTCCTGAGATGACAGTAGCAGGTGGAAAGTTGTTTCAGGGGAAGATCAGTCTTGCAGAGGGTGTATCAGAGTAGGGCAAGTGTGAGCAAGCAAGGAAATACTAAGTGTATATGGTTCCATCACTGAGTGCACCCAGCCCCGTGGTCAGCCTTGAGAACAAGCAGCACTTCAGGTACTGGAGCTACATTTCAGTCATCAAGACTTGAGAAGACACCCTTAACTCAGGTCTTCTCTTCAAACTCCATCGTTCCTTCTTGACCTTCATTTGGCCTCTTCACTTACCCTCAAGCTGTGGACTGAGGCCACAGAGCAAGATGGATCACTAGTGTCCTCCATCCCCGAGAGACTGTGGTTCACATCAGTGGAGCACCAAAGGCAATAACCAAGTAACAGACACAAGAGTGTATGAAGAAGAAGAGATTCTGATAAGGCTTTCTGTGACAGTGTGGGCCAAGTCGGATCTATATGGCTGGTATCACGTGAATTATGAGCAGCCTTAGGGGAGAAGTTTTCAGAAGGCAGAGCCTGGCTCTCTAGAGGCTCTGTGTCCTCAGAGCCCACTCCAAGACCTCAGTTACAGCTTCGGCCCCCAATATCTCTCCCTCTGCCTGCTCACAGTTTTTGAAGTCTTCTTTCCTCCACATTTCTCTTGAGAGGTGGAGGAGGAAGATGAGCTTCAGGCCAGCTCAGACTCCCCTGGGATCCCAGCAGGATGCCTATCATTAACCTCCCACCTTCTAGGAAGCTCCTAAGATCTTCACATTTGGGGCAGTTCTCATTTCAGCTGTGCTTCAAATTGCTGGCTGGAGGCGGCCTGTTGGAACGTGGCAAAAAGCAAGTAGCAGTCCTTCGGGCAGCCTGGCCCTTCTCCACTGTCAGACATCTTCAGGGATATTCTAGGAAATGTTGTTTGTTCTAGAGAAGGGAGGGAAACAATCCAATTGTCCAATAATGCTTGAATGGAAAATAAATGATGCTATATGCATGTGATCAAATAATATCAAACAGTCAAAAATCAAAGACCTAGATCTATATGGATTCACGTGGATAAATCTTGAAAACATAATATTGATTGAAAGAAAATAAGATAAAGAATGTTAGATTGTGATAACAGGTATGTAATATTTAAATATTTAAATCAATTCAACATATTGCTTCTATACATAGAGATGCAAGAAAATAAACTTTATCCAAAGAACACATTATTTACATTTAATATGCTCATTTGTCTAGGAGACCCAAAAGAACCCACAGATAAACTAGCAGGAACTAATAAGACGGTTCAACAAGGCACACACATACAAGATCAATAAATTTTAGAAGTCAATCAGGCTCTTCTACACTGGCGATAACAAATTAGAAACTGTAAAAGAAAATAAGAAAAAAAGAAGATCTAAAAATAGTCACAAGAGCCATATAAATTATTTAGAGCTAAGCATACGTAGAAGGCAATATAACTAACAAACTGAGTACGAACAGATAAACTCCGCCCAACCCAAGGTTAGGAAAAGACTGTTGTTACTTTATGAGAACAGACCCTCTTCTTACGGAGCAGATCAGTAAGTGAGAGTGAATCAAAGAAACACAGCATTTGAAAAGTCAGCTAGTCCAAGCCTCTTGATCGCACATACAGAAGCTGAAGCCCAGATAGGTTGAGTTACTTGCTAAAGGGCCCAATGTCCTGACTCAAGGACTAGCATTTTTCACTCAGTCGCAAGACACAATCAAATGCAGTACCTTGGAAAGAGATGGGGAAAAAATGAAGAAATCAATTATATAGTTCCTCATCTTTAAGTACAGAAAGAGCCGTGACAAAATTACACGTATTGAGGGAAAATTGAAGTGCAGAGTTTAAAATGTCAATAATCCACAGGGAAACTGGAGACCATTTAAAATATTCATATTAAATCTCTCTAGAAAAGACATTAAAAGATCTCCAATCAAAATGTGAATTTTATAATAGACATGGTATGATACAATTTATAATAGATATGGTATGAACCTTTCTATTTCACGGGAAAGCTTCGGCTGGGAAAAAGGAATTGTTCTTGAAAATGGGGCGTGTGCTACTGCAGACACTGTGCTCAACCTAGGTCCACCGAATGCTCTGATGTCATCACTGAGGTCACAGAATTCCACTGTGCGCCTGGCAACCTTGCAAACATAACAGCCCTGGTGAGCACTAGGCAGTACTGCTGGTTCACTAAGTGGTACAAGTTTTTCAGCCATTTAGGAGACTTGACCATTTTTATTTGTATTGAATCATTTCAATGGATTGCCCAAGAGCCAAGAAGGGCCAACCTGTAGGGAAGAGGAGGAGTTGGACATCTCTTGAGGCATCTTCTAAGGGAGACTTCTAGTTGGTACGATGGAACGGCGACAAAAGAGGAAACATCTGGAAAATGAAGAGTCCCAGGAAACTGCCGAGAACGGTGGAGGTATGTGGGGGGCAACTTGTCTGGGGCACATGGGTTTCTGCCAAGCTGAACCTTCTCCAGGAAGCGGGGGACTGAGAACGTGTCACCTGTGAAGCAGGGAGCGAGAGACCTTGTCTCACTGATGCTGCCGTATCTATCCGGAGGGCCCCTGTGGTGTGAGACGGCACAGAACGGCCAGATGCCCCCTGGGAGATGGGAGGTCAGCTCCGCTGGTCTGAGGACTCTCTCCTGGGGCAGCCGGGCCTGGAGCTTTGTCGGACTCACAGCAGGCTGCATCCTGCTTGCACAGACCTAGAGGTGCAGCTTTTCTCAGACCCCGATTTCTCTCTTATTCTCTTGGATCTTTCCCTGGGGTCATGAGGTGGGGGATGTGAAGGATGCAAGGATGCTGAGAGAGACCCATGAGTTGCTTGGCCTCTTTTACCAAAGTGGAAAGAGAAGCCCCATGAGTTGAAGGCCCTGTTGAAAAATATCTTGACAAGTGGAATGCACTTTGAAAGAAGATTGTTTGTCTAGGGATGGTGTCATATTGAAAGCAAGGAGGATTTATTCCTTCAACAGGAAGAATTTCCCAAAGGAGATCAAGGGAAGGGAAGGGTTTTCCAGAGACTGAGACCACGTGAGCGGGGGTGAGAAATGTCCTCAGGGTCCTGCGGGGAGCTCTGAGAGCCACGGGCCACGTGGTGCCTGCGTGCATTAAATGTAGGCGAGTAGCTTGCCCTGGGAGAGGGGTGGTCACCCCAGAGCTCCAGCTAGAGGCCTCTGCCCCAGATTAGAGCCCAGTAGCTCCTACCAGGCCCAGGGCCCTGGAGACTGTAGGATGGGCCCTGGGAATGGAGCTCTAGACAGCAGGCAGATTTCCAGGCAGTGGCTGGGACAGGCTGGGGAAGGCAATGACTGCCCCTGACCATTCAGAATATTTTGCTCTATGTTCCTGTGTGTGTGTGTGTGAGAGAGTGAGTGTGTGTGTGTGTGTGTGTGTGCGTGTGTGTGTGTGGTAGTGCAGAGAAGAGCGAGATGAATGGGGGTAGAGTGCTTACCAGATATAACATCTGTGTGGTAAAGTTCTTGTCACCCTGCCTGGAGCTGGCTGACACTCGGCGTACCTAGGAGTGTATACAGAATTCTTGTTAGGGGTGTTTTAGGAGACAGTAACTCATACACCCATGTACACTCTGATACAGCAAAAATATCACACACCCCACATATAACTTCCTTATTAAACCACACACAGCACATGGAGGTATATACACGCATCCCTCCTATACTACGTTCTCATACAACCCACCTGTATCACAATCCTCTCCTCCAACACCAAACGCTGGAGATGAGATATGTATATAGACACACAGACTATATTTATAGGACACACACACACACACACACTATATATACATGTATTTCCTCAACTCTTGCACAAACACAGCTAACTTCAGCCATCTCTAAATACCTCTGTAAGAACCAGTCACGTGTCATACACACCACCCTTATAACACATTCTTGAGTAATGCCAGACCCGCTTTGTACAAACCACAGGAAACCACAGTCTCAGTAACCCATGTCAGGATTGCCAGAGAAAATATGGGCTATCCAGTTCAATTTGAATTCCAGATAAACAACAAGTAATTTTTCAGTATCCGTATGTCCCACATATTGTATGGGCCCTACTTACACTAAAACTAAGTCAGGCCAAATACTGCATGGGAATACTTACACTAAAAAATTATTCTGGGTTTATCTGAAACTGAAATTTAACTGGGTGCCTTGTATTCTTGTTCGCTAAGTCTGGCAACCCTTATATACTTACCACCAGCTGATGTATTATATATTTATTGTAGTTTTGTTTAGTGTGTGTCTTCCCCTACTAGAATGTGCAGCGTTACCAAAGACTACAACAATGGAAGAGTGCCGGATACACAGGAGTAGCTGCTTACTGAATCTTGGTGAATGAATGAATGAACACGCACCATAAATACAAGCCACACCATGTAATGAGGAAAAGTTACATGTCCCAGAATTCCTGACTTGTGAACAGAAAAAATGCACACAAAGGCCACAGACACAGATAGACACGTCTGCACTGTGCTCCCCATGCCAACCCCACACTTACCACAGACTTAACTGATACACATCACTCACTCTTCCCACACACTCACAGTCACCACCGAGGCCTACATTACCAACTAGACAGTGAGAGAATAAGTATTGATTGGAATTAAATCCTGGAGGATCCACTGGGAACCACACTCTCAACTGTGTGTATCCACTGCACCTGACACGTGTCACACACTCAGTAAATATCTGTGGACAGAGGACTGATGAACCCACCCTGAGCCTTTCATTCCTCCCTCAGGAATCTCGAAGTCACAAGAGGATCCCCCTCGGCTTGGATCCACTGTGGTGGCCCAAGGCTGCAGCCCAGGGGCAGGGGAGGTCTCCTCTGCCTCTAAATACTTCTTCTGTACTTCTACTCTGCACAAGCTCAGCTACGCTGGTAAGGGCGCGGGGCTCCTCAGGTGAGGGGGTGCTTGGCTGTGAGGCAGGAGGCACACAGATCCCAGGGAGGCTGAGAGGATATCCAGGGTCATCAGAGGTGATGAGGGCTCTGTGGAGGAGCCTGGGCAGGATGCCTGAGCTGTTCCGAGGGCATGGATGCCAGCTGAGTCTGGGAGTGTGTGTGTGAATACTGCTACTACCATGGTGGGGAAGTCAAGGAGCAGGGGCCGGAAAGGTCTGGGCTTGAGGTGGAGGGAAGAGGGACCAGATTAAGCATCTTCAGAGGAAAATGTAGGCTTTGTCTTTGCCTTTGCTTCCAGAGAAGGACAGAGTTCTGCATCATACACCTCCAGCCTGAGAGCAGGACCATCCAGCTCAGGTGTACACAGCTCACACATACACGTGCCCTCCAGGCACAGCCCTTCTCAGTGCACATCAACCCCAAGCACGTGCTCCACAGTACTCTCCTGCACCACAGCCCCATTCCACAAGGAATGCACCACCGATATTCCCAAACTCACACTCCTCGTCGTACACGCATCCAGCCGCATCCCTCACATACTACAGCCCTCACCACCATACTCCACACCCCTGTATATAGACACCGCTCCAGTATCCCCCCCCACGCACATTAAAAGCCCACAGATGACACCCGATACACCACTCCGTCCTACGGCCAACAGACACCAAGCTCACGACATAGCTATGTCGTGCCAATGTCCCTCTCTCGTCTACCACACCTGCTCCCTCAGCTTCCGGCATGGCCCATGCATGTTATTATGATTTTCATTTCTTTTTTCAGGAATCCGGAGATTTCATCGAGACACTGCCCAGCCTAGACCACCCCTAGCCCAGGATCAGGAAGAAGGAGAGACCGCTTCCCCATCACACTGTGTCTCCTCCTCACCCTCTTCACCCTGTAAGAACTATCTGCACCCAGACAAAGAGGAAAGGGGCATGAAAATATACTACATGCAGGTACAAGTGAACAAGGGTGTCGCTGTCTCCTGGAAGACAAAGAAACCCTTGGGGTTGCCTGAAAAGCAGCTGACGATAGAAGAAGTGACCCTTCCTGAGGATGTGTGCGCAGTAGCCACTGACCCCTCTTCTGATGTGTCCACCAAAAGCCTCCTGTCTGACAGTGAGCCCACTGGGGAGGAGAAAGAGTATGAGGAAAGGGCAGAGCCAGGCAGCCCATCAGGGCCACCTGCTGTCGAGGAGAGACCCAGCGCCAAGACAGCGGACTGGATGCTGACCATGGAGACTAGCTTCAGGTGCATGGCTTGCTGCCGGGTCTTCCCCACCTTGGAGATCCTCCAGCAGCACGTGAAGTTCGGCGTCCTGCAGGGCTTCAGCTGCCGTGTCTTTCATCTCAACATGGCCCAGTGGATGGGCAATGTGGAATCCGAGAGCACCCCTGAGGAGGAGGAGGAGGAGGAGGAGGAGGAGGAGGAGGAGGAGGAGGGGGATGAAGAGAAGCAAGAAGAAAAGGAGAATGAGGGAGAGCAGCCCACGGGGGAAGGCCCCAGCCCAAAGAGACCCCGCAGGCAGGGTCTTTCCTCTCCTTTGAGTTCCAAACAGCAACTGAGATTCATGGGACAGAAGATCCTGGAAGACGGTGTGGCCGTCCCTTGAAGAGGTAATGCTTGAGGCTGGCAGTCTTCTGAGCCTATGTCACGAGGGCCCAGAGGAGTCTAAGGGAAGGGGCCGCACACATGTGCTGGTTGACCTAATGGCTCTGCAGTTGCATCAAATGGGACACACCCAGCACTAACAAAGGCATTGACCTCTGTTGACGTAAACAAGAAGGTGGAGCCTTTTCCTATGAGTTTTCTCAGGGTCTGCACGATGGACCTCAACTCTTAGAGGACGTACTGCCAGCAGCTCCTTCTCGGCAGAGAGAGCCAGGAGTGGTCTCAAGAGAGGACAGGGGCCCTTGCAGGACCAGAACTTTGAGGTCTGAGAGCCTTGGGCCTGAGCCGAGATCTCACCCTGACCACTGGACCTAGCCTTCTGTGACAAAGGGGAATAGGAAAGAGAGTCAGGTGGAAATGAGGTCCCCCGAGATATGGAAATGTTCCAGAACCTTCGTGGCGTGGTAGTTGATCTGGAGCCAAGCTCACTGTGGTGTGTGTGGCTCTGAGCATTAAGGCAATGCTGGAGGGTAACCCTGACCAGCAGAGCTTGGAGTGCTTCTTGTCTCTTCCTGTTCTACCTCATTTGCTTTATCCCTTCCAGGGAGAAGAAAGGACCCTCGGGAGAGTAGCAGACAGAATGCCGTGGTCTGAAGGAGGATGAAGGGACCGGCACTCAGTCTAACATCATATGACAATAGAAGCGTCCTATGCAATAAAGGGCATTTTCCAAACCTTTCCTGGAGCTTTGATTTAATGACATTTTTCTATCTATGCATCTATCTGTCAGCTACATCTGTATCTTTCAAGGTTTGTGAACAAGCTTTCACATAAGCACTAGAGACGTCCGCCAGCATTTTCCAGAAGAGGCCTGCAAATTGCTGGGGACTCCTCACAAATAGGGAACGGCCACAACCCCTGCCACACAGACTCTGCGCGTGGCCCTCCTGACGTACTCCCACTCTCTCTCTGAATTTCCCAACGTCTGAGATGAGGGTGCTGGCTGGAGGCAATGATCACGTGCAGGCTGAACCTTCTCCAGATTCTGATTCTCTTCCTGGGCCTATCGTCCTCAAGCACAGTTTCCATGTCCCTGGCCACACTGATCTCTCTCCTTCAGTCCTTCCCTCCCTCCCTCTCCTGCCTCCCAGTGCAGAGAATACTTTTTTGCATTTGAGACGACATTTATTTTTTTGTTCACAGAATTCTCACCTCTTCTACTGTGGCCTCCGTTGTGAACATTCCAAAGCTGAGAATTTTCTTTTTTTCTCCCTCATTTCTGCTGAGTCTTTACCTTCCTAATGCAGTGAGCTCACAGTGCCTAGCTGACTGGATGAGGAAAAAAAATCCAGGGAGCAAAGAGAAATAATAAAAGAATATATCAGTTAATTTTTCATAGTGTTATCCAACTACATATTTTTAAAATTTTGGAATAATATTAGGAAACTTCTCTTTATAAAAAACTGAATTATTGGGCTTCCCTGGTGGAGCGGTAGTTAAGAATATGCCTGCGAATGCAGGGGACATGGGTTCGAGCCCTGGTCTGGGAAGATCCCACGTGCCACGGAGTAACTAAGCCCGCACGCCACAACTACTGAGCCTGCGCTCTAGAGCCCGTGTGCCACATCAACCGAGCCCACGTGCCACGACTACGGAAGCCTGCGTGCCTAGAGCCCATGCTCCGCAACAAGACAAGCCACTGCAATGAGAAGCCCGTGCACCACAGCCAAGAGGAGCCCCGGCGCACTGCAACTAGAGAACGCCCGCTAGCAGCAACAAAGACCCAATGCAGCCCAAAATAAATTAATTAATTTAAAAAAATTGAATTAGTTTCAAGGGTACAATGTATAAAAGTACAATAAAAGCCCCCCTTCATAACCCCCCAACCCCACTCTCAAGATGGAATAGATATGCTGTGATACAATTTATAGTCGTAGTACTACTACTCCTCCCACCGCATCCGAAATCCTCTGAGCCAGGTGCAGCAGCTTCATTTCACAATGCTAGGACCCGCCACAAGACAGATGATAATCCCTTTGGACATTTCAAGGAGCGGCACCAGGGGAACAGTACCTGGGAAATGCCACTGACAGCTCAGAATATCCATGGCATTTCTAGAGCCTCGGCACTGCTCTCGCTCTGGGAATGAAGGTCCAAAAAGCACATCGGAGAATGTTCATAGTTGTAAACAAGCTCCACCTTTGAAACACAATCTACATAGAACCACATATACAAGCCTGCACAATGGATGAAGCCAAGGTCTCCTCCATGATTTCCCTTCTGACCACCTTATTGTCTCCTCAACCATAAAAGGTGAACTTGAAACTCAGGACCTTGCCTTGTCGCCAGAAACATCCAAGCTTGGATCAGTCTTTCTAAGACCAGATACTTGCTCTCTGAACTATTAGAGACTTGTCACATACACACAGGTAGAACAGGATTATTTCTATCTACCTGGGGACCTGGAGTCTTTCACATTGCTCCTGTTAAAACTCTCACAACAGCAAAACTTTACCTACAAAGGGTTCAAGCTATGACACTCCCAATTTCCACAAACCTCCTCAGCTCTTGTGAGTCACATGCAGCCAATTCCAGGAATTGGAAACATGGTTGTGAGGATGAAACTGACTTTGGGGCTCCCCTTGGATATGGTCTTCCAGACTTACCAAAAGGCCATTCAGAGGACGGTTTACCCCACCTCAGGGAAACCCGAGGCAGTACTTGCAGTCAAGGGCTGGCCATGGCTTCTGAGCTACATCCAAAAAGAATTTCATACTGTACCTGGATCTGCTGAAGCCATTTCTGACTGTCCGAGAGCCAGCATGTACCGCTCCTCAACTGCCTCCATTGTGGATCATCAGTAGGGCTGTCAGATTTAGTAAATAAAAGTACAGGATACCCAGTTAAACTTGAACTTCACATGAATAATAAGTCATTATTTTTAGTATAAGTAGATCCTATGAACTATTTGGGGCATACTTATCTTACAAATATACTTGTTGTTTTTCTGACATTCATATTTAACTAAACAGCCTCTATTTTATCTGTCAACCCTACCCTTCAGAAATGATGGAGGCTCATAGAGATCCAGGAGATGCCTCAGCGCCTCCTCAGCTTTTATTTCTACGTCCTGGACAGCGAGCACGCACCTTCCACTCCCAGTCATTGGCTAGAATGGAGGATATTCTCTGTTTTAGAGCTTTTTCTACTTGTCATTGTTATTATCTTCCTTATTTTAAAGAGATGTTTATTTTCTCCCAAACTTAATAGCTCATCCAAAAGTATTTCAAAGTTCATTAGACAAGGGAAAAACAACATGGTTCTGAAAAGTGAAGGAAACCGCCTGGTGTTTAGTCAAGTAGTAGTAGGGAGATTGAAAAAGTCAAACTTAATAAGCAAATCTCTCCAAGGGTATTTTCAGAGCTTGATACCCTCCCACACCCTGAAAATATTATTACATCAAGAATGTAGAACTGCTAACCAAATGTAAGGCTCCCATATGATTCTATCAAACTGAGGATGCTTCTTTACTAAGCAGTGAGCACACTTGCTGCCCCAGGGACCTTGGCAGTTGCAACGTAGGGCTCTTCCCTTTGGGATGGAAACAGCAAGTTTTCCTGTGGTCTACACACTGGCCCCCAAAATACTACACTCCCAATACTTGTCAACTTTAAGTATTTTTCTACATATCTCCATTTTTCTGTTACTATTTGGACTACATCCTAGACTTGACACTACGTAAATTGCATTCAAGAAGCTATTTTTAAAAGTTGGTAGGAAACCTTAAATCTATAGCTTGCAGTCCCTGGCTTACTTTCATCCAGGTGCATAAGGGTTTTCAAAAGTAGTCAGGTTAGTTACCCCATATCACAGCCCCACGCTTGTGTCACAGGTATAAAAATGGAACATGCTATTTAAGGTTTTAGTTGCCAAATCATCAAGCCTCCCAGACAGAGGCAATAGAGCAAAATGATTACAGAGGCATGGATTTTGATTTGCTCCAGTGTCTTGGGCAAGTCACTTGGCCTCTGTATTTATTTGTACTTATCTGCACTTATCTGTCACTTGGGGGTCATAATTGTACCTGGTCCATGGGTACGTTGTACAAATGATCTGTAAGGTAGTTACAAGAAACCGACACAGAGTAAGCACTCCACAGACATTGGCTATTAGCTATTGGAAATAGTTCTCCGTGAAACAGATGACTTTATCAGTGGATGACACGGTGGGAGACAGTGAATCACAGAATCACAGCATGTTGAAAGTGACCTAGTTCACACTCTTATGTGAAAAGAAGAAAAGTGTGCATGGGTAGAAAATGTCTGAAACTTTACCTAACAAATAGTTCATCATGTTAGCATGGAGGATTAGAATAAATCAGGAAAGGAGGAAAGAAAAACTTGAGTGTCATTCAATTTCTCTATCATTTGTGTTTCTACACTGAGACTCTGAATACACTGGAAGTGCAAATTTTTTTAATGTGGCGGGATAAAGGTTTTCAAGTTTTCCTGATCCATCCGTATTATTATCTCAGGATTGCTGGCAGTTCTTGCCATCTTCGGATCTACACCCATGTGAGTCAGTGGGCCATTCTGGACGGAGGAGATAATAGAGCAGAAGTGAAGTGAGAGGAAAGGAGAGAAAAGATTTTCTCTTTTCTCTTCAAAGAGGAAAGGTCTTTGGAATGGGAACAACTCACAACCAAACTTTGGGGAAAGGATGTGATGGAAAACGAGACAAACATCCTACCCCTGTGATGAGAAGGATTCCCTGGGCTGGATGGAGGGAGGTCACAGGTGGCTGGCGAGGAAACCAACTAGCGAGAAACACACACAAGGGCAGAGTAAACACCCTGAGGCCACTCAGCCTGACTCCATGCAAACATATGTCCAGCAGACAGCCCTTCACCTGTGGCTCCCCAGCAAGACAGGTACCTCGGGGGTGCCAACTCATTCTGAGTCCATTATGCCTGGCCATTCATAAACCGCTGTCTAACGTGTGAGGAATAAACTCTCAATGTGTATGAGGAAATTGGGGAAGGAGATTGAAAAGTTACTTAAACGAAAGAAAAGTAGTTCAGGAAGGCAGGATGGTAGAGAGACAAGAAAAAGACTTTAAAAGATAGAAAGGATTTGCCAAAGAAGAGAAAGAAAAAGAAATGATTCCGAATGGGTTAACCTGCAGCTAGGAAGTTAAGGAAGATTATTGATGGGTGAAGACTATGGAATAAAGTGAATAAAATTTATCAGAAGTTGCTGAGAATATGCTAAGCAGCATGATTATCAAATTATGAATTGGCTGCAATGGCATTCTAGGGGAGCACTAGGAAGGGGAAGCAAATGTTCCTGAGATGACAGTAGCAGGTGGAAAGTTGTTTCAGGGGAAGATCAGTCTTGCAGAGGGTGTATCAGAGTAGGGCAAGTGTGAGCAAGCAAGGAAATACTAAGTGTATATGGTTCCTTCACTGAGTGCACCCAGCCCCATGGTCAGCCTTGAGAACAAGCAGGACTTCAGGTACTGGAGCTACATTTCAGTCATCAAGACTTGAGAAGACACCCTTAACTCAGGTCTTCTCTTCAAACTCCATCGTTCCTTCTTGACCTTCATTTGGCCTCTTCACTTACCCTCAAGCTGTGGACTGAGGCCACAGAGCAAGATGGATCACTAGTGTCCTCCATCCCCGAGAGACTGTGGTTCACATCAGTGGAGCACCAAAGGCAATAACCAAGTAACAGACACAAGAGTGTATGAAGAAGAAGAGATTCTGATAAGGCTTTCTGTGACAGTGTGGGCCAAGTCGGATCTATATGGCTGGTATCACGTGAATTATGAGCAGCCTTAGGGGAGAAGTTCTCAGAAGGCTGAGCCTGGCTCTCTAGAGGCTCTGTGTCCTCAGAGCCCACTCCAAGACCTCAGTTACAGCTTCGGCCCCCAATATCTCTCCCTCTGCCTGCTCACAGTTTTTGAAGTCTTCTTTCCTCCACATTTCTCTTGAGAGGTGGAGGAGGAAGATGAGCTTCAGGCCAGCTCAGACTCCCCTGGGATCCCAGCAGGATGCCTATCATTAACCTCCCACCTTCTAGGAAGCTCCTAAGATCTTCACATTTGGGGCAGTTCTCATTTCAGCTGTGCTTCAAATTGCTGGCTGGAGGCGGCCTGTTGGAACGTGGCAAAAAGCAAGTAGCAGTCCTTCGGGCAGCCTGGCCCTTCTCCACTGTCAGACATCTTCAGGGATATTCTAGGAAATGTTGTTTGTTCTAGAGAAGGGAGGGAAACAATCCAATTGTCCAATAATGCTTGAATGGAAAATAAATGATGCTATATGCATGTGATCAAATAATATCAAACAGTCAAAAATCAAAGACCTAGATCTATATGGATTCACGTGGATAAATCTTGAAAACATAATATTGATTGAAAGAAAATAAGATAAAGAAGGTTAGATTGTGATAACAGGTATGTAATATTTAAATATTTAAATCAATTCAACATATTGCTTCTATACATAGAGATGCAAGAAAATAAACTTTATCCAAAGAACACATTATTTACATTTAATATGCTCATTTGTCTAGGAGACCCAAAAGAACCCACAGATAAACTAGCAGGAACTAATAAGACGGTTCAACAAGGCACACACATACAAGATCAATAAATTTTAGAAGTCAATCAGGCTCTTCTACACTGGCGATAACAAATTAGAAACTGTAAAAGAAAATAAGAAAAAAAGAAGATCTAAAAATAGTCACAAGAGCCATATAAATTATTTAGAGCTAAGCATACGTAGAAGGCAATATAACTAACAAACTGAGTACGAACAGATAAACTCCGCCCAACCCAAGGTTAGGAAAAGACTGTTGTTACTTTATGAGAACAGACCCTCTTCTTACGGAGCAGATCAGTAAGTGAGAGTGAATCAAAGAAACACAGCATTTGAAAAGTCAGCTAGTCCAAGCCTCTTGATCGCACATACAGAAGCTGAAGCCCAGATAGGTTGAGTTACTTGCTAAAGGGCCCAATGTCCTGACTCAAGGACTAGCATTTTTCACTCAGTCGCAAGACACAATCAAATGCAGTACCTTGGAAAGAGATGGGGAAAAAATGAAGAAATCAATTATATAGTTCCTCATCTTTAAGTACAGAAAGAGCCGTGACAAAATTACACGTATTGAGGGAAAATTGAAGTGCAGAGTTTAAAATGTCAATAATCCACAGGGAAACTGGAGACCATTTAAAATATTCATATTAAATCTCTCTAGAAAAGACATTAAAAGATCTCCAATCAAAATGTGAATTTTATAATAGACATGGTATGATACAATTTATAATAGATATGGTATGAACCTTTCTATTTCACGGGAAAGCTTCGGCTGGGAAAAAGGAATTGTTCTTGAAAATGGGGCGTGTGCTACTGCAGACACTGTGCTCAACCTAGGTCCACCGAATGCTCTGATGTCATCACTGAGGTCACAGAATTCCACTGTGCGCCTGGCAACCTTGCAAACATAACAGCCCTGGTGAGCACTAGGCAGTACTGCTGGTTCACTAAGTGGTACAAGTTTTTCAGCCATTTAGGAGACTTGACCATTTTTATTTGTATTGAATCATTTCAACGGATTGCCAAAGAGCCAAGAAGGGCCAACCTGTAGGGAAGAGGAGGAGTTGGACATCTCTTGAGGCATCTTCTAAGGGAGACTTCTAGTTGGTATGATGGAACGGCGACAAAAGAGGAAACATCTGGAAAATGAAGAGTCCCAGGAAACTGCCGAGAACGGTAGAGGTATGTGGGGGGCAACTTGTCTGGGGCACATGGGTTTCTGCCAAGCTGAACCTTCTCCAGGAAGCGGGGGACTGAGAACGTGTCACCTGTGAAGCAGGGAGCGAGAGACCTTGTCTCACTGATGCTGCCGTATCTATCCGGAGGGCCCCTGTGGTGTGAGACGGCACAGAACGGCCAGATGCCCCCTGGGAGATGGGAGGTCAGCTCCGCTGGTCTGAGGACTCTCTCCTGGGGCAGCCGGGCCTGGAGCTTTGTCGGACTCACAGCAGGCTGCATCCTGCTTGCACAGACCTAGAGGTGCAGCTTTTCTCAGACCCCGATTTCTCTCTTATTCTCTTGGATCTTTCCCTGGGGTCATGAGGTGGGGGATGTGAAGGATGCAAGGATGCTGAGAGAGACCCATGAGTTGCTTGGCCTCTTTTACCAAAGTGGAAAGAGAAGCCCCATGAGTTGAAGGCCCTGTTGAAAAATATCTTGACAAGTGGAATGCACTTTGAAAGAAGATTGTTTGTCTAGGGATGGTGTCATATTGAAAGCAAGGAGGATTTATTCCTTCAACAGGAAGAATTTCCCAAAGGAGATCAAGGGAAGGGAAGGGTTTTCCAGAGACTGAGACCACGTGAGCGGGGGTGAGAAATGTCCTCAGGGTCCTGCGGGGAGCTCTGAGAGCCACGGGCCACGTGGTGCCTGCGTGCATTAAATGTAGGCGAGTAGCTTGCCCTGGGAGAGGGGTGGTCACCCCAGAGCTCCAGCTAGAGGCCTCTGCCCCAGATTAGAGCCCAGTAGCTCCTACCAGGCCCAGGGCCCTGGAGACTGTAGGATGGGCCCTGGGAATGGAGCTCTAGACAGCAGGCAGATTTCCAGGCAGTGGCTGGGACAGGCTGGGGAAGGCAATGACTGCCCCTGACCATTCAGAATATTTTGCTCTATGTTCCTGTGTGTGTGTGTGTGAGAGAGTGAGTGTGTGTGTGTGTGTGTGTGTGCGTGTGTGTGTGTGGTAGTGCAGAGAAGAGCGAGATGAATGGGGGTAGAGTGCTTACCAGATATAACATCTGTGTGGTAAAGTTCTTGTCACCCTGCCTGGAGCTGGCTGACACTCGGCGTACCTAGGAGTGTATACAGAATTCTTGTTAGGGGTGTTTTAGGAGACAGTAACTCATACACCCATGTACACTCTGATACAGCAAAAATATCACACACCCCACATATAACTTCCTTATTAAACCACACACAGCACATGGAGGTATATACACGCATCCCTCCTATACTACGTTCTCATACAACCCACCTGTATCACAATCCTCTCCTCCAACACCAAACGCTGGAGATGAGATATGTATATAGACACACAGACTATATTTATAGGACACACACACACACACACACACTATATATACATGTATTTCCTCAACTCTTGCACAAACACAGCTAACTTCAGCCATCTCTAAATACCTCTGTAAGAACCAGTCACGTGTCATACACACCACCCTTATAACACATTCTTGAGTAATGCCAGACCCGCTTTGTACAAACCACAGGAAACCACAGTCTCAGTAACCCATGTCAGGATTGCCAGAGAAAATATGGGCTATCCAGTTCAATTTGAATTCCAGATAAACAACAAGTAATTTTTCAGTATCCGTATGTCCCACATATTGTATGGGCCCTACTTACACTAAAACTAAGTCAGGCCAAATACTGCATGGGAATACTTACACTAAAAAATTATTCTGGGTTTATCTGAAACTGAAATTTAACTGGGTGCCTTGTATTCTTGTTCGCTAAGTCTGGCAACCCTTATATACTTACCACCAGCTGATGTATTATATATTTATTGTAGTTTTGTTTAGTGTGTGTCTTCCCCTACTAGAATGTGCAGCGTTACCAAAGACTACAACAATGGAAGAGTGCCGGATACACAGGAGTAGCTGCTTACTGAATCTTGGTGAATGAATGAATGAACACGCACCATAAATACAAGCCACACCATGTAATGAGGAAAAGTTACATGTCCCAGAATTCCTGACTTGTGAACAGAAAAAATGCACACAAAGGCCACAGACACAGATAGACACGTCTGCACTGTGCTCCCCATGCCAACCCCACACTTACCACAGACTTAACTGATACACATCACTCACTCTTCCCACACACTCACAGTCACCACCGAGGCCTACATTACCAACTAGACAGTGAGAGAATAAGTATTGATTGGAATTAAATCCTGGAGGATCCACTGGGAACCACACTCTCAACTGTGTGTATCCACTGCACCTGACACGTGTCACACACTCAGTAAATATCTGTGGACAGAGGACTGATGAACCCACCCTGAGCCTTTCATTCCTCCCTCAGGAATCTCGAAGTCACAAGAGGATCCCCCTCGGCTTGGATCCACTGTGGTGGCCCAAGGCTGCAGCCCAGGGGCAGGGGAGGTCTCCTCTGCCTCTAAATACTTCTTCTGTACTTCTACTCTGCACAAGCTCAGCTACGCTGGTAAGGGCGCGGGGCTCCTCAGGTGAGGGGGTGCTTGGCTGTGAGGCAGGAGGCACACAGATCCCAGGGAGGCTGAGAGGATATCCAGGGTCATCAGAGGTGATGAGGGCTCTGTGGAGGAGCCTGGGCAGGATGCCTGAGCTGTTCCGAGGGCATGGATGCCAGCTGAGTCTGGGAGTGTGTGTGTGAATACTGCTACTACCATGGTGGGGAAGTCAAGGAGCAGGGGCCGGAAAGGTCTGGGCTTGAGGTGGAGGGAAGAGGGACCAGATTAAGCATCTTCAGAGGAAAATGTAGGCTTTGTCTTTGCCTTTGCTTCCAGAGAAGGACAGAGTTCTGCATCATACACCTCCAGCCTGAGAGCAGGACCATCCAGCTCAGGTGTACACAGCTCACACATACACGTGCCCTCCAGGCACAGCCCTTCTCAGTGCACATCAACCCCAAGCACGTGCTCCACAGTACTCTCCTGCACCACAGCCCCATTCCACAAGGAATGCACCACCGATATTCCCAAACTCACACTCCTCGTCGTACACGCATCCAGCCGCATCCCTCACATACTACAGCCCTCACCACCATACTCCACACCCCTGTATATAGACACCGCTCCAGTATCCCCCCCCACGCACATTAAAAGCCCACAGATGACACCCGATACACCACTCCGTCCTACGGCCAACAGACACCAAGCTCACGACATAGCTATGTCGTGCCAATGTCCCTCTCTCGTCTACCACACCTGCTCCCTCAGCTTCCGGCATGGCCCATGCATGTTATTATGATTTTCATTTCTTTTTTCAGGAATCCGGAGATTTCATCGAGACACTGCCCAGCCTAGACCACCCCTAGCCCAGGATCAGGAAGAAGGAGAGACCGCTTCCCCATCACACTGTGTCTCCTCCTCACCCTCTTCACCCTGTAAGAACTATCTGCACCCAGACAAAGAGGAAAGGGGCATGAAAATATACTACATGCAGGTACAAGTGAACAAGGGTGTCGCTGTCTCCTGGAAGACAAAGAAACCCTTGGGGTTGCCTGAAAAGCAGCTGACGATAGAAGAAGTGACCCTTCCTGAGGATGTGTGCGCAGTAGCCACTGACCCCTCTTCTGATGTGTCCACCAAAAGCCTCCTGTCTGACAGTGAGCCCACTGGGGAGGAGAAAGAGTATGAGGAAAGGGCAGAGCCAGGCAGCCCATCAGGGCCACCTGCTGTCGAGGAGAGACCCAGCGCCAAGACAGCGGACTGGATGCTGACCATGGAGACTAGCTTCAGGTGCATGGCTTGCTGCCGGGTCTTCCCCACCTTGGAGATCCTCCAGCAGCACGTGAAGTTCGGCGTCCTGCAGGGCTTCAGCTGCCGTGTCTTTCATCTCAACATGGCCCAGTGGATGGGCAATGTGGAATCCGAGAGCACCCCTGAGGAGGAGGAGGAGGAGGAGGAGGAGGAGGAGGAGGAGGAGGAGGGGGATGAAGAGAAGCAAGAAGAAAAGGAGAATGAGGGAGAGCAGCCCACGGGGGAAGGCCCCAGCCCAAAGAGACCCCGCAGGCAGGGTCTTTCCTCTCCTTTGAGTTCCAAACAGCAACTGAGATTCATGGGACAGAAGATCCTGGAAGACGGTGTGGCCGTCCCTTGAAGAGGTAATGCTTGAGGCTGGCAGTCTTCTGAGCCTATGTCACGAGGGCCCAGAGGAGTCTAAGGGAAGGGGCCGCACACATGTGCTGGTTGACCTAATGGCTCTGCAGTTGCATCAAATGGGACACACCCAGCACTAACAAAGGCATTGACCTCTGTTGACGTAAACAAGAAGGTGGAGCCTTTTCCTATGAGTTTTCTCAGGGTCTGCACGATGGACCTCAACTCTTAGAGGACGTACTGCCAGCAGCTCCTTCTCGGCAGAGAGAGCCAGGAGTGGTCTCAAGAGAGGACAGGGGCCCTTGCAGGACCAGAACTTTGAGGTCTGAGAGCCTTGGGCCTGAGCCGAGATCTCACCCTGACCACTGGACCTAGCCTTCTGTGACAAAGGGGAATAGGAAAGAGAGTCAGGTGGAAATGAGGTCCCCCGAGATATGGAAATGTTCCAGAACCTTCGTGGCGTGGTAGTTGATCTGGAGCCAAGCTCACTGTGGTGTGTGTGGCTCTGAGCATTAAGGCAATGCTGGAGGGTAACCCTGACCAGCAGAGCTTGGAGTGCTTCTTGTCTCTTCCTGTTCTACCTCATTTGCTTTATCCCTTCCAGGGAGAAGAAAGGACCCTCGGGAGAGTAGCAGACAGAATGCCGTGGTCTGAAGGAGGATGAAGGGACCGGCACTCAGTCTAACATCATATGACAATAGAAGCGTCCTATGCAATAAAGGGCATTTTCCAAACCTTTCCTGGAGCTTTGATTTAATGACATTTTTCTATCTATGCATCTATCTGTCAGCTACATCTGTATCTTTCAAGGTTTGTGAACAAGCTTTCACATAAGCACTAGAGACGTCCGCCAGCATTTTCCAGAAGAGGCCTGCAAATTGCTGGGGACTCCTCACAAATAGGGAACGGCCACAACCCCTGCCACACAGACTCTGCGCGTGGCCCTCCTGACGTACTCCCACTCTCTCTCTGAATTTCCCAACGTCTGAGATGAGGGTGCTGGCTGGAGGCAATGATCACGTGCAGGCTGAACCTTCTCCAGATTCTGATTCTCTTCCTGGGCCTATCGTCCTCAAGCACAGTTTCCATGTCCCTGGCCACACTGATCTCTCTCCTTCAGTCCTTCCCTCCCTCCCTCTCCTGCCTCCCAGTGCAGAGAATACTTTTTTGCATTTGAGACGACATTTATTTTTTTGTTCACAGAATTCTCACCTCTTCTACTGTGGCCTCCGTTGTGAACATTCCAAAGCTGAGAATTTTCTTTTTTTCTCCCTCATTTCTGCTGAGTCTTTACCTTCCTAATGCAGTGAGCTCACAGTGCCTAGCTGACTGGATGAGGAAAAAAAATCCAGGGAGCAAAGAGAAATAATAAAAGAATATATCAGTTAATTTTTCATAGTGTTATCCAACTACATATTTTTAAAATTTTGGAATAATATTAGGAAACTTCTCTTTATAAAAAACTGAATTATTGGGCTTCCCTGGTGGAGCGGTAGTTAAGAATATGCCTGCGAATGCAGGGGACATGGGTTCGAGCCCTGGTCTGGGAAGATCCCACGTGCCACGGAGTAACTAAGCCCGCGCGCCACAACTACTGAGCCTGCGCTCTAGAGCCCGTGTGCCACATCAACCGAGCCCACGTGCCACGACTACGGAAGCCTGCGTGCCTAGAGCCCATGCTCCGCAACAAGAGAAGCCACTGCAATGAGAAGCCCGTGCACCACAGCCAAGAGGAGCCCCGGCGCACTGCAACTAGAGAACGCCCGCTAGCAGCAACAAAGACCCAATGCAGCCCAAAATAAATTAATTAATTTAAAAAAATTGAATTAGTTTCAAGGGTACAATGTATAAAAGTACAATAAAAGCCCCCCTTCATAACCCCCCAACCCCACTCTCAAGATGGAATAGATATGCTGTGATACAATTTATAGTCGTAGTACTACTACTCCTCCCACCGCATCCGAAATCCTCTGAGCCAGGTGCAGCAGCTTCATTTCACAATGCTAGGACCCGCCACAAGACAGATGATAATCCCTTTGGACATTTCAAGGAGCGGCACCAGGGGAACAGTACCTGGGAAATGCCACTGACAGCTCAGAATATCCATGGCATTTCTAGAGCCTCGGCACTGCTCTCGCTCTGGGAATGAAGGTCCAAAAAGCACATCGGAGAATGTTCATAGTTGTAAACAAGCTCCACCTTTGAAACACAATCTACATAGAACCACATATACAAGCCTGCACAATGGATGAAGCCAAGGTCTCCTCCATGATTTCCCTTCTGACCACCTTATTGTCTCCTCAACCATAAAAGGTGAACTTGAAACTCAGGACCTTGCCTTGTCGCCAGAAACATCCAAGCTTGGATCAGTCTTTCTAAGACCAGATACTTGCTCTCTGAACTATTAGAGACTTGTCACATACACACAGGTAGAACAGGATTATTTCTATCTACCTGGGGACCTGGAGTCTTTCACATTGCTCCTGTTAAAACTCTCACAACAGCAAAACTTTACCTACAAAGGGTTCAAGCTATGACACTCCCAATTTCCACAAACCTCCTCAGCTCTTGTGAGTCACATGCAGCCAATTCCAGGAATTGGAAACATGGTTGTGAGGATGAAACTGACTTTGGGGCTCCCCTTGGATATGGTCTTCCAGACTTACCAAAAGGCCATTCAGAGGACGGTTTACCCCACCTCAGGGAAACCCGAGGCAGTACTTGCAGTCAAGGGCTGGCCATGGCTTCTGAGCTACATCCAAAAAGAATTTCATACTGTACCTGGATCTGCTGAAGCCATTTCTGACTGTCCGAGAGCCAGCATGTACCGCTCCTCAACTGCCTCCATTGTGGATCATCAGTAGGGCTGTCAGATTTAGTCAATAAAAGTACAGGATACCCAGTTAAACTTGAACTTCACATGAATAATAAGTCATTATTTTTAGTATAAGTAGATCCTATGAACTATTTGGGGCATACTTATCTTACAAATATACTTGTTGTTTTTCTGACATTCATATTTAACTAAACAGCCTCTATTTTATCTGTCAACCCTACCCTTCAGAAATGATGGAGGCTCATAGAGATCCAGGAGATGCCTCAGCGCCTCCTCAGCTTTTATTTCTACGTCCTGGACAGCGAGCACGCACCTTCCACTCCCAGTCATTGGCTAGAATGGAGGATATTCTCTGTTTTAGAGCTTTTTCTACTTGTCATTGTTATTATCTTCCTTATTTTAAAGAGATGTTTATTTTCTCCCAAACTTAATAGCTCATCCAAAAGTATTTCAAAGTTCATTAGACAAGGGAAAAACAACATGGTTCTGAAAAGTGAAGGAAACCGCCTGGTGTTTAGTCAAGTAGTAGTAGGGAGATTGAAAAAGTCAAACTTAATAAGCAAATCTCTCCAAGGGTATTTTCAGAGCTTGATACCCTCCCACACCCTGAAAATATTATTACATCAAGAATGTAGAACTGCTAACCAAATGTAAGGCTCCCATATGATTCTATCAAACTGAGGATGCTTCTTTACTAAGCAGTGAGCACACTTGCTGCCCCAGGGACCTTGGCAGTTGCAACGTAGGGCTCTTCCCTTTGGGATGGAAACAGCAAGTTTTCCTGTGGTCTACACACTGGCCCCCAAAATACTACACTCCCAATACTTGTCAACTTTAAGTATTTTTCTACATATCTCCATTTTTCTGTTACTATTTGGACTACATCCTAGACTTGACACTACGTAAATTGCATTCAAGAAGCTATTTTTAAAAGTTGGTAGGAAACCTTAAATCTATAGCTTGCAGTCCCTGGCTTACTTTCATCCAGGTGCATAAGGGTTTTCAAAAGTAGTCAGGTTAGTTACCCCATATCACAGCCCCACGCTTGTGTCACAGGTATAAAAATGGAACATGCTATTTAAGGTTTTAGTTGCCAAATCATCAAGCCTCCCAGACAGAGGCAATAGAGCAAAATGATTACAGAGGCATGGATTTTGATTTGCTCCAGTGTCTTGGGCAAGTCACTTGGCCTCTGTATGTATTTGTACTTATCTGCACTTATCTGTCACTTGGGGGTCATAATTGTACCTGGTCCATGGGTACGTTGTACAAATGATCTGTAAGGTAGTTACAAGAAACCGACACAGAGTAAGCACTCCACAGACATTGGCTATTAGCTATTGGAAATAGTTCTCCGTGAAACAGATGACTTTATCAGTGGATGACACGGTGGGAGACAGTGAATCACAGAATCACAGCATGTTGAAAGTGACCTAGTTCACACTCTTATGTGAAAAGAAGAAAAGTGTGCATGGGTAGAAAATGTCTGAAACTTTACCTAACAAATAGTTCATCATGTTAGCATGGAGGATTAGAATAAATCAGGAAAGGAGGAAAGAAAAACTTGAGTGTCATTCAATTTCTCTATCATTTGTGTTTCTACACTGAGACTCTGAATACACTGGAAGTGCAAATTTTTTTAATGTGGCGGGATAAAGGTTTTCAAGTTTTCCTGATCCATCCGTATTATTATCTCAGGATTGCTGGCAGTTCTTGCCATCTTCGGATCTACACCCATGTGAGTCAGTGGGCCATTCTGGACGGAGGAGATAATAGAGCAGAAGTGAAGTGAGAGGAAAGGAGAGAAAAGATTTTCTCTTTTCTCTTCAAAGAGGAAAGGTCTTTGGAATGGGAACAACTCACAACCAAACTTTGGGGAAAGGATGTGATGGAAAACGAGACAAACATCTTACCCCTGTGATGAGAAGGATTCCCTGGGCTGGATGGAGGGAGGTCACAGGTGGCTGGCGAGGAAACCAACTAGCGAGAAACACACACAAGGGCAGAGTAAACACCCTGAGGCCACTCAGCCTGACTCCATGCAAACATATGTCCAGCAGACAGCCCTTCACCTGTGGCTCCCCAGCAAGACAGGTACCTCGGGGGTGCCAACTCATTCTGAGTCCATTATGCCTGGCCATTCATAAACCGCTGTCTAACGTGTGAGGAATAAACTCTCAATGTGTATGAGGAAATTGGGGAAGGAGATTGAAAAGTTACTTAAACGAAAGAAAAGTAGTTCAGGAAGGCAGGATGGTAGAGAGACAAGAAAAAGACTTTAAAAGATAGAAAGGATTTGCCAAAGAAGAGAAAGAAAAAGAAATGATTCCGAATGGGTTAACCTGCAGCTAGGAAGTTAAGGAAGATTATTGATGGGTGAAGACTATGGAATAAAGTGAATAAAATTTATCAGAAGTTGCTGAGAATATGCTAAGCAGCATGATTATCAAATTATGAATTGGCTGCAATGGCATTCTAGGGGAGCACTAGGAAGGGGAAGCAAATGTTCCTGAGATGACAGTAGCAGGTGGAAAGTTGTTTCAGGGGAAGATCAGTCTTGCAGAGGGTGTATCAGAGTAGGGCAAGTGTGAGCAAGCAAGGAAATACTAAGTGTATATGGTTCCTTCACTGAGTGCACCCAGCCCCGTGGTCAGCCTTGAGAACAAGCAGGACTTCAGGTACTGGAGCTACATTTCAGTCATCAAGACTTGAGAAGACACCCTTAACTCAGGTCTTCTCTTCAAACTCCATCGTTCCTTCTTGACCTTCATTTGGCCTCTTCACTTACCCTCAAGCTGTGGACTGAGGCCACAGAGCAAGATGGATCACTAGTGTCCTCCATCCCCGAGAGACTGTGGTTCACATCAGTGGAGCACCAAAGGCAATAACCAAGTAACAGACACAAGAGTGTATGAAGAAGAAGAGATTCTGATAAGGCTTTCTGTGACAGTGTGGGCCAAGTCGGATCTATATGGCTGGTATCACGTGAATTATGAGCAGCCTTAGGGGAGAAGTTCTCAGAAGGCTGAGCCTGGCTCTCTAGAGGCTCTGTGTCCTCAGAGCCCACTCCAAGACCTCAGTTACAGCTTCGGCCCCCAATATCTCTCCCTCTGCCTGCTCACAGTTTTTGAAGTCTTCTTTCCTCCACATTTCTCTTGAGAGGTGGAGGAGGAAGATGAGCTTCAGGCCAGCTCAGACTCCCCTGGGATCCCAGCAGGATGCCTATCATTAACCTCCCACCTTCTAGGAAGCTCCTAAGATCTTCACATTTGGGGCAGTTCTCATTTCAGCTGTGCTTCAAATTGCTGGCTGGAGGCGGCCTGTTGGAACGTGGCAAAAAGCAAGTAGCAGTCCTTCGGGCAGCCTGGCCCTTCTCGACTGTCAGACATCTTCAGGGATATTCTAGGAAATGTTGTTTGTTCTAGAGAAGGGAGGGAAACAATCCAATTGTCCAATAATGCTTGAATGGAAAATAAATGATGCTATATGCATGTGATCAAATAATATCAAACAGTCAAAAATCAAAGACCTAGATCTATATGGATTCACGTGGATAAATCTTGAAAACATAATATTGATTGAAAGAAAATAAGATAAAGAAGGTTAGATTGTGATAACAGGTATGTAATATTTAAATATTTAAATCAATTCAACATATTGCTTCTATACATAGAGATGCAAGAAAATAAACTTTATCCAAAGAACACATTATTTACATTTAATATGCTCATTTATCTAGGAGACCCAAAAGAACCCACAGATAAACTAGCAGGAACTAATAAGACGGTTCAACAAGGCACACACATACAAGATCAATAAATTTTAGAAGTCAATCAGGCTCTTCTACACTGGCGATAACAAATTAGAAACTGTAAAAGAAAATAAGAAAAAAAGAAGATCTAAAAATAGTCACAAGAGCCATATAAATTATTTAGAGCTAAGCATACGTAGAAGGCAATATAACTAACAAACTGAGTACGAACAGATAAACTCCGCCCAACCCAAGGTTAGGAAAAGACTGTTGTTACTTTATGAGAACAGACCCTCTTCTTACGGAGCAGATCAGTAAGTGAGAGTGAATCAAAGAAACACAGCATTTGAAAAGTCAGCTAGTCCAAGCCTCTTGATCGCACATACAGAAGCTGAAGCCCAGATAGGTTGAGTTACTTGCTAAAGGGCCCAATGTCCTGACTCAAGGACTAGCATTTTTCACTCAGTCGCAAGACACAATCAAATGCAGTACCTTGGAAAGAGATGGGGAAAAAATGAAGAAATCAATTATATAGTTCCTCATCTTTAAGTACAGAAAGAGCCGTGACAAAATTACACGTATTGAGGGAAAATTGAAGTGCAGAGTTTAAAATGTCAATAATCCACAGGGAAACTGGAGACCATTTAAAATATTCATATTAAATCTCTCTAGAAAAGACATTAAAAGATCTCCAATCAAAATGTGAATTTTATAATAGACATGGTATGATACAATTTATAATAGATATGGTATGAACCTTTCTATTTCACGGGAAAGCTTCGGCTGGGAAAAAGGAATTGTTCTTGAAAATGGGGCGTGTGCTACTGCAGACACTATGCTCAACCTAGGTCTACCGAATGCTCTGATGTCATCACTGAGGTCACAGAATTCCACTGTGCGCCTGGCAACCTTGCAAACATAACAGCCCTGGTGAGCACTAGGCAGTACTGCTGGTTCACTAAGTGGTACAAGTTTTTCAGCCATTTAGGAGACTTGACCATTTTTATTTGTATTGAATCATTTCAACGGATTGCCCAAGAGCCAAGAAGGGCCAACCTGTAGGGAAGAGGAGGAGTTGGACATCTCTTGAGGCATCTTCTAAGGGAGACTTCTAGTTGGTACGATGGAACGGCGACAAAAGAGGAAACATCTGGAAAATGAAGAGTCCCAGGAAACTGCCGAGAACGGTGGAGGTATGTGGGGGGCAACTTGTCTGGGGCACATGGGTTTCTGCCAAACTGAACCTTCTCCAGGAAGCGGGGGACTGAGAACGTGTCACCTGTGAAGCAGGGAGCGAGAGACCTTGTCTCACTGATGCTGCCGTATCTATCCAGAGGGTCCCTGTGGTGTGAGACGGCACAGAATGGCCAGATGCCCCCTGGGAGATGGGAGGTCAGCTCCGCTGGTCTGAGGACTCTCTCCTGGGGCAGCCGGGCCTGGAGCTTTGTCAGACTCACAGCAGGCTGCATCCTGCTTGCACAGACCTAGAGGTGCAGCTTTTCTCAGTCCCCGATTTCTCTCTTAATCTCTTGGATCTTTCCCTGGGGTCATGAGGTGGGGGATGTGAAGGATGCAAGGATGCTGAGAGAGACCCATGAGTTGCTTGGCCTCTTTTACCAAAGTGGAAAGAGAAGCCCCATGAGTTGAAGGCCCTGTTGAAAAATATCTTGACAAGTGGAATGCACTTTGAAAGAAGATTGTTTGTCTAGGGATGGTGTCATATTGAAAGCAAGGAGGATTTATTCCTTCAACAGGAAGAATTTCCCAAAGGAGATCAAGGGAAGGGAAGGGTTTTCCAGAGACTGAGACCGCATGAGCGGGGGTGAGAAATGTCCTCAGGGTCCTGCGGGGAGCTCTGAGAGCCACGGGCCACGTGGTGCCTGCGTGCATTAAATGTAGGCGAGTAGCTTGCCCTGGGAGAGGGGTGGTCACCCCAGAGCTCCAGCTAGAGGCCTCTGCCCCAGATTAGAGCCCAGTAGCTCCTACCAGGCCCAGGGCCCTGGAGACTGTAGGATGGGCCCTGGGAATGGAGCTCTAGACAGCAGGCAGATTTCCAGGCAGTGGCTGGGACAGGCTGGGGAAGGCAATGACTGCCCCTGACCATTCAGAATATTTTGCTCTATGTTCCTGTGTGTGTGTGTGAGAGAGAGTGAGTGTGTGTGTGTGTGTGTGTGTGCGTGTGTGTGTGTGGTAGTGCAGAGAAGAGCGAGATGAATGGGGGTAGAGTGCTTACCAGATATAACATCTGTGTGGTAAAGTTTTTGTCACCCTGCCTGGAGCTGGCTGACACTCGGCGTACCTAGGAGTGTATACAGAATTCTTGTTAGGGGTGTTTTAGGAGACAGTAACTCATACACCCATGTACACTCTGATACAGCAAAAATATCACACACCCCACATATAACTTCCTTATTAAACCACACACAGCACATGGAGGTATATACACGCATCCCTCCTATACTACGTTCTCATACAACCCACCTGTATCACAATCCTCTCCTCCAACACCAAACGCTGGAGATGAGATATGTATATAGACACACACACTATATATATAGGACACACACACACACACACACTATATATACATGTATTTCCTCAACTCTTGCACAAACACAGCTAACTTCAGCCATCTCTAAATACCTCTGTAAGAACCAGTCACGTGTCATACACACCACCCTTATAACACATTCTTGAGTAATGCCAGACCCGCTTTGTACAAACCACAGGAAACCACAGTCTCAGTAACCCATGTCAGGATTGCCAGAGAAAATATGGGCTATCCAGTTCAATTTGAATTCCAGATAAACAACAAGTAATTTTTCAGTATCCGTATGTCCCACATATTGTATGGGCCCTACTTACACTAAAACTAAGTCAGGCCAAATACTGCATGGGAATACTTACACTAAAAAATTATTCTGGGTTTATCTGAAACTGAAATTTAACTGGGTGCCTTGTATTCTTGTTCGCTAAGTCTGGCAACCCTTATATACTTACCACCAGCTGATGTATTATATATTTATTGTAGTTTTGTTTAGTGTGTGTCTTCCCCTACTAGAATGTGCAGCGTTACCAAAGACTACAACAATGGAAGAGTGCCGGATACACAGGAGTAGCTGCTTACTGAATCTTGGTGAATGAATGAATGAACACGCACCATAAATACAAGCCACACCATGTAATGAGGAAAAGTTACATGTCCCAGAATTCCTGACTTGTGAACAGAAAAAATGCACACAAAGGCCACAGACACAGATAGACACGTCTGCACTGTGCTCCCCATGCCAACCCCACACTTACCACAGACTTAACTGATACACATCACTCACTCTTCCCACACACTCACAGTCACCACCGAGGCCTACATTACCAACTAGACAGTGAGAGAATAAGTATTGATTGGAATTAAATCCTGGAGGATCCACTGGGAACCACACTCTCAACTGTGTGTATCCACTGCACCTGACACGTGTCACACACTCAGTAAATATCTGTGGACAGAGGACTGATGAACCCACCCTGAGCCTTTCATTCCTCCCTCAGGAATCTCGAAGTCACAAGAGGATCCCCCTCGGCTTGGATCCACTGTGGTGGCCCAAGGCTGCAGCCCAGGGGCAGGGGAGGTCTCCTCTGCCTCTAAATACTTCTTCTGTACTTCTACTCTGCGCAAGCTCAGCTACGCTGGTAAGGGCGTGGGGCTCCTCAGGTGAGGGGGTGCTTGGCTGTGAGGCAGGAGGCACACAGATCCCAGGGAGGCTGAGAGGAAATCCAGGGTCATCAGAGGTGATGAGGGCTCTGTGGAGGAGCCTGGGCAGGATGCCTGAGCTGTTCTGAGGGCATGGATGCCAGCTGAGTCTGGGAGTGTGTGTGTGAATACTGCTACTACCATGGTGGGGAAGTCAAGGAGCAGGGGCCGGAAAGGTCTGGGCTTGAGGTGGAGGGAAGAGGGACGAGATTAAGCATCTTCAGAGGAAAATGTAGGCTTTGTCTTTTCCTTTGCTTCCAGAGAAGGACAGAGTTCTGCATTATACACCTCCAGCCTGAGAGCAGGACCATCCAGCTCAGGTGTACACAGCTCACACATACACGTGCCCTCCAGGCACAGCCCTTCTCAGTGCACATCAACCCCAAGCACGTGCTCCACAGTACTCTCCTGCACCACAGCCCCATTCCACAAGGAATGCACCACCGATATTCCCAAACTCACACTCCTCGTCGTACACGCATACAGCCGCATCCCTCACATACTACAGCCCTCACCACCATACTCCACACCCCTGTATATAGACACCGCTCCAGTATCCCCCCCCACGCACATTAAAAGCCCACAGATGACACCCGATACACCACTCCGTCCTACGGCCAACAGACACCAAGCTCACGACATAGCTATGTCGTGCCAATGTCCCTCTCTCGTCTACCACACCTGCTCCCTCAGCTTCCGGCATGGCCCATGCATGTTATTATGATTTTCATTTCTTTTTTCAGGAATCCGGAGATTTCATCGAGACACTGCCCAGCCTAGACCACCCCTAGCCCAGGATCAGGAAGAAGGAGAGACCGCTTCCCCATCACACTGTGTCTCCTCCTCACCCTCTTCACCCTGTAAGAACTATCTGCACCCAGACAAAGAGGAAAGGGGCATGAAAATATACTACATGCAGGTACAAGTGAACAAGGGTGTCGCTGTCTCCTGGAAGACAAAGAAACCCTTGGGGTTGCCTGAAAAGCAGCTGACGATAGAAGAAGTGACCCTTCCTGAGGATGTGTGCGCAGTAGCCACTGACCCCTCTTCTGATGTGTCCACCAAAAGCCTCCTGTCTGACAGTGAGCCCACTGGGGAGGAGAAAGAGTATGAGGAAAGGGCAGAGCCAGGCAGCCCATCAGGGCCACCTGCTGTCGAGGAGAGACCCAGCGCCAAGACAGCGGACTGGATGCTGACCATGGAGACTAGCTTCAGGTGCATGGCTTGCTGCCGGGTCTTCCCCACCTTGGAGATCCTCCAGCAGCACGTGAAGTTCGGCGTCCTGCAGGGCTTCAGCTGCCGTGTCTTTCATCTCAACATGGCCCAGTGGATGGGCAATGTGGAATCCGAGAGCACCCCTGAGGAGGAGGAGGAGGAGGAGGAGGAGGAGGAGGAGGAGGAGGGGGATGAAGAGAAGCAAGAAGAAAAGGAAAATGAGGGAGAGCAGCCCACGGGGGAAGGCCCCAGCCCAAAGAGACCCCGCAGGCAGGGTCTTTTCTCTCCTTTGAGTTCCAAACAGCAACTGAGATTCATGGGACAGAAGATCCTGGAAGACGGTGTGGCCGTCCCTTGGAAGAGTTAAGGCTTGAGGCTGGCAGTCTTCTGAGCCTATGTCACGAGGGCCCAGAGGAGTCTAAGGGAAGGGGCCGCACACATGTGCTGGTTGACCTAATGGCTCTGCAGTTGCATCAAATGGGACACACCCAGCACTAACAAAGGCATTGACCTCTGTTGACGTAAACAAGAAGGTGGAGCCTTTTCCTAGGAGTTTTCTCAGGGTCTGCACGATGGACCTCAACTCTTAGAGGACGTACTGCCAGCAGCTCCTTCTCGGCAGAGAGAGCCAGGAGTGGTCTCAAGAGAGGACAGGGGCCCTTGCAGGACCAGAACTTTGAGGTCTGAGAGCCTTGGGCCTGAGCCGAGATCTCACCCTGACCACTGGACCTAGCCTTCTGTGACAAAGGGGAATAGGAAAGAGAGTCAGGTGGAAATGAGGTCCCCCGAGATATGGAAATGTTCCAGAACCTTCGTGGCGTGGTAGTTGATCTGGAGCCAAGCTCACTGTGGTGTGTGTGGCTCTGAGCATTAAGGCAATGCTGGAGGGTAACCCTGACCAGCAGAGCTTGGAGTGCTTCTTGTCTCTTCCTGTTCTACCTCATTTGCTTTATCCCTTCCAGGGAGAAGAAAGGACCCTCGGGAGAGTAGCAGACAGAATGCCGTGGTCTGAAGGAGGATGAAGGGACCGGCACTCAGTCTAACATCATATGACAATAGAAGCGTCCTATGCAATAAAGGGCATTTTCCAAACCTTTCCTGGAGCTTTGATTTAATGACATTTTTCTATCTATGCATCTATCTGTCAGCTACATCTGTATCTTTCAAGGTTTGTGAACAAGCTTTCACATAAGCACTAGAGACGTCCGCCAGCATTTTCCAGAAGAGGCCTGCAAATTGCTGGGGACTCCTCACAAATAGGGAACGGCCACAACCCCTGCCACACAGACTCTGCGCGTGGCCCTCCTGACGTACTCCCACTCTCTCTCTGAATTTCCCAACGTCTGAGATGAGGGTGCTGGCTGGAGGCAATGATCACGTGCAGGCTGAACCTTCTCCAGATTCTGATTCTCTTCCTGGGCCTATCGTCCTCAAGCACAGTTTCCATGTCCCTGGCCACACTGATCTCTCTCCTTCAGTCCTTCCCTCCCTCCCTCTCCTGCCTCCCAGTGCAGAGAATACTTTTTTGCATTTGAGACGACATTTATTTTTTGTTCACAGAATTCTCACCTGTTTTACTGTGGCCTCCGTTGTGAACATTCCAAAGCTGAGAATTTTCTTTTTTTCTCCCTCATTTCTGCTGAGTCTTTACCTTCCTAATGCAGTGAGCTCACAGTGCCTAGCTGACTGGATGAGGAAAAAAAATCCAGGGAGCAAAGAGAAATAATAAAAGAATATATCAGTTAATTTTTCATAGTGTTATCCAACTACATATTTTTAAAATTTTGGAATAATATTAGGAAACTTCTCTTTATAAAAAACTGAATTATTGGGCTTCCCTGGTGGAGCGGTAGTTAAGAATATGCCTGCGAATGCAGGGGACATGGGTTCGAGCCCTGGTCTGGGAAGATCCCACGTGCCACGGAGTAACTAAGCCCGCGCGCCACAACTACTGAGCCTGCGCTCTAGAGCCCGTGTGCCACATCAACCGAGCCCACGTGCCACGACTACGGAAGCCTGCGTGCCTAGAGCCCATGCTCCGCAACAAGAGAAGCCACTGCAATGAGAAGCCCGTGCACCACAGCCAAGAGGAGCCCCGGCGCACTGCAACTAGAGAACGCCCGCTAGCAGCAACAAAGACCCAATGCAGCCCAAAATAAATTAATTAATTTAAAAAAATTGAATTAGTTTCAAGGGTACAATGTATAAAAGTACAATAAAAGCCCCCCTTCATAACCCCCCAACCCCACTCTCAAGATGGAATAGATATGCTGTGATACAATTTATAGTCGTAGTACTACTACTCCTCCCACCGCATCCGAAATCCTCTGAGCCAGGTGCAGCAGCTTCCTTTCACAATGCTAGGACCCGCCACAAGACAGATGATAATCCCTTTGGACATTTCAAGGAGCGGCACCAGGGGAACAGTACCTGGGAAAGGCCACTGACAGCTCAGAATATCCATGGCATTTCTAGAGCCTCGGCACTGCTCTCGCTCTGGGAATGAAGGTCCAAAAAGCACATCGGAGAATGTTCATAGTTGTAAACAAGCTCCACCTTTGAAACACAATCTACATAGAACCACATATACAAGCCTGCACAATGGATGAAGCCAAGGTCTCCTCCATGATTTCCCTTCTGACCACCTTATTGTCTCCTCAACCATAAAAGGTGAACTTGAAACTCAGGACCTTGCCTTGTCGCCAGAAACATCCAAGCTTGGATCAGTCTTTCTAAGACCAGATACTTGCTCTCTGAACTATTAGAGACTTGTCACATACACACAGGTAGAACAGGATTATTTCTATCTACCTGGGGACCTGGAGTCTTTCACATTGCTCCTGTTAAAACTCTCACAACAGCAAAACTTTACCTACAAAGGGTTCAAGCTATGACACTCCCAATTTCCACAAACCTCCTCAGCTCTTGTGAGTCACATGCAGCCAATTCCAGGAATTGGAAACATGGTTGTGAGGATGAAACTGACTTTGGGGCTCCCCTTGGATATGGTCTTCCAGACTTACCAAAAGGCCATTCAGAGGACGGTTTACCCCACCTCAGGGAAACCCGAGGCAGTACTTGCAGTCAAGGGCTGGCCATGGCTTCTGAGCTACATCCAAAAAGAATTTCATACTGTACCTGGATCTGCTGAAGCCATTTCTGACTGTCCGAGAGCCAGCATGTACCGCTCCTCAACTGCCTCCATTGTGGATCATCAGTAGGGCTGTCAGATTTAGTAAATAAAAGTACAGGATACCCAGTTAAACTTGAACTTCACATGAATAATAAGTCATTATTTTTAGTATAAGTAGATCCTATGAACTATTTGGGGCATACTTATCTTACAAATATACTTGTTGTTTTTCTGACATTCATATTTAACTAAACAGCCTCTATTTTATCTGTCAACCCTACCCTTCAGAAATGATGGAGGCTCATAGAGATCCAGGAGATGCCTCAGCGCCTCCTCAGCTTTTATTTCTACGTCCTGGACAGCGAGCACGCACCTTCCACTCCCAGTCATTGGCTAGAATGGAGGATATTCTCTGTTTTAGAGCTTTTTCTACTTGTCATTGTTATTATCTTCCTTATTTTAAAGAGATGTTTATTTTCTCCCAAACTTAATAGCTCATCCAAAAGTATTTCAAAGTTCATTAGACAAGGGAAAAACAACATGGTTCTGAAAAGTGAAGGAAACCGCCTGGTGTTTAGTCAAGTAGTAGTAGGGAGATTGAAAAAGTCAAACTTAATAAGCAAATCTCTCCAAGGGTATTTTCAGAGCTTGATACCCTCCCACACCCTGAAAATATTATTACATCAAGAATGTAGAACTGCTAACCAAATGTAAGGCTCCCATATGATTCTATCAAACTGAGGATGCTTCTTTACTAAGCAGTGAGCACACTTGCTGCCCCAGGGACCTTGGCAGTTGCAATGTAGGGCTCTTCCCTTTGGGATGGATACAGCAAGTTTTCCTGTGGTCTACACACTGGCCCCCAAAATACTACACTCCCAATACTTGTCAACTTTAAGTATTTTTCTACATATCTCCATTTTTCTGTTACTATTTGGACTACATCCTAGACTTGACACTACGTAAATTGCATTCAAGAAGCTATTTTTAAAAGTTGGTAGGAAACCTTAAATCTATAGCTTGCAGTCCCTGGCTTACTTTCATCCAGGTGCATAAGGGTTTTCAAAAGTAGTCAGGTTAGTTACCCCATATCACAGCCCCACGCTTGTGTCACAGGTATAAAAATGGAACATGCTATTTAAGGTTTTAGTTGCCAAATCATCAAGCCTCCCAGACAGAGGCAATAGAGCAAAATGATTACAGAGGCATGGATTTTGATTTGCTCCAGTGTCTTGGGCAAGTCACTTGGCCTCTGTATGTATTTGTACTTATCTGCACTTATCTGTCACTTGGGGGTCATAATTGTACCTGGTCCATGGGTACGTTGTACAAATGATCTGTAAGGTAGTTACAAGAAACCGACACAGAGTAAGCACTCCACAGACATTGGCTATTAGCTATTGGAAATAGTTCTCCGTGAAACAGATGACTTTATCAGTGGATGACACGGTGGGAGACAGTGAATCACAGAATCACAGCATGTTGAAAGTGACCTAGTTCACACTCTTATGTGAAAAGAAGAAAAGTGTGCATGGGTAGAAAATGTCTGAAACTTTACCTAACAAATAGTTCATCATGTTAGCATGGAGGATTAGAATAAATCAGGAAAGGAGGAAAGAAAAACTTGAGTGTCATTCAATTTCTCTATCATTTGTGTTTCTACACTGAGACTCTGAATACACTGGAAGTGCAAATTTTTTTAATGTGGCGGGATAAAGGTTTTCAAGTTTTCCTGATCCATCCGTATTATTATCTCAGGATTGCTGGCAGTTCTTGCCATCTTCGGATCTACACCCATGTGAGTCAGTGGGCCATTCTGGACGGAGGAGATAATAGAGCAGAAGTGAAGTGAGAGGAAAGGAGAGAAAAGATTTTCTCTTTTCTCTTCAAAGAGGAAAGGTCTTTGGAATGGGAACAACTCACAACCAAACTTTGGGGAAAGGATGTGATGGAAAACGAGACAAACATCTTACCCCTGTGATGAGAAGGATTCCCTGGGCTGGATGGAGGGAGGTCACAGGTGGCTGGCGAGGAAACCAACTAGCGAGAAACACACACAAGGGCAGAGTAAACACCCTGAGGCCACTCAGCCTGACTCCATGCAAACATATGTCCAACAGACAGCCCTTCACCTGTGGCTCCCCAGCAAGACAGGTACCTCGGGGGTGCCAACTCATTCTGAGTCCATTATGCCTGGCCATTCATAAACCGCTGTCTAACGTGTGAGGAATAAACTCTCAATGTGTATGAGGAAATTGGGGAAGGAGATTGAAAAGTTACTTAAACGAAAGAAAAGTAGTTCAGGAAGGCAGGATGGTAGAGAGACAAGAAAAAGACTTTAAAAGATAGAAAGGATTTGCCAAAGAAGAGAAAGAAAAAGAAATGATTCCGAATGGGTTAACCTGCAGCTAGGAAGTTAAGGAAGATTATTGATGGGTGAAGACTATGGAATAAAGTGAATAAAATTTATCAGAAGTTGCTGAGAATATGCTAAGCAGCATGATTATCAAATTATGAATTGGCTGCAATGGCATTCTAGGGGAGCACTAGGAAGGGGAAGCAAATGTTCCTGAGATGACAGTAGCAGGTGGAAAGTTGTTTCAGGGGAAGATCAGTCTTGCAGAGGGTGTATCAGAGTAGGGCAAGTGTGAGCAAGCAAGGAAATACTAAGTGTATATGGTTCCTTCACTGAGTGCACCCAGCCCCGTGGTCAGCCTTGAGAACAAGCAGGACTTCAGGTACTGGAGCTACATTTCAGTCATCAAGACTTGAGAAGACACCCTTAACTCAGGTCTTCTCTTCAAACTCCATCGTTCCTTCTTGACCTTCATTTGGCCTCTTCACTTACCCTCAAGCTGTGGACTGAGGCCACAGAGCAAGATGGATCACTAGTGTCCTCCATCCCCGAGAGACTGTGGTTCACATCAGTGGAGCACCAAAGGAAATAACCAAGTAACAGACACAAGAGTGTATGAAGAAGAAGAGATTCTGATAAGGCTTTCTGTGACAGTGTGGGCCAAGTCGGATCTATATGGCTGGTATCACGTGAATTATGAGCAGCCTTAGGGGAGAAGTTCTCAGAAGGCTGAGCCTGGCTCTCTAGAGGCTCTGTGTCCTCAGAGCCCACTCCAAGACCTCAGTTACAGCTTCGGCCCCCAATATCTCTCCCTCTGCCTGCTCACAGTTTTTGAAGTCTTCTTTCCTCCACATTTCTCTTGAGAGGTGGAGGAGGAAGATGAGCTTCAGGCCAGCTCAGACTCCCCTGGGATCCCAGCAGGATGCCTATCATTAACCTCCCACCTTCTAGGAAGCTCCTAAGATCTTCACATTTGGGGCAGTTCTCATTTCAGCTGTGCTTCAAATTGCTGGCTGGAGGCGGCCTGTTGGAACGTGGCAAAAAGCAAGTAGCAGTCCTTCGGGCAGCCTGGCCCTTCTCCACTGTCAGACATCTTCAGGGATATTCTAGGAAATGTTGTTTGTTCTAGAGAAGGGAGGGAAACAATCCAATTGTCCAATAATGCTTGAATGGAAAATAAATGATGCTATATGCATGTGATCAAATAATATCAAACAGTCAAAAATCAAAGACCTAGATCTATATGGATTCACGTGGATAAATCTTGAAAACATAATATTGATTGAAAGAAAATAAGATAAAGAAGGTTAGATTGTGATAACAGGTATGTAATATTTAAATATTTAAATCAATTCAACATATTGCTTCTATACATAGAGATGCAAGAAAATAAACTTTATCCAAAGAACACATTATTTACATTTAATATGCTCATTTATCTAGGAGACCCAAAAGAACCCACAGATAAACTAGCAGGAACTAATAAGACGGTTCAACAAGGCACACACATACAAGATCAATAAATTTTAGAAGTCAATCAGGCTCTTCTACACTGGCGATAACAAATTAGAAACTGTAAAAGAAAATAAGAAAAAAAGAAGATCTAAAAATAGTCACAAGAGCCATATAAATTATTTAGAGCTAAGCATACGTAGAAGGCAATATAACTAACAAACTGAGTACGAACAGATAAACTCCGCCCAACCCAAGGTTAGGAAAAGACTGTTGTTACTTTATGAGAACAGACCCTCTTCTTACGGAGCAGATCAGTAAGTGAGAGTGAATCAAAGAAACACAGCTTTTGAAAAGTCAGCTAGTCCAAGCCTCTTGATCGCACATACAGAAGCTGAAGCCCAGATAGGTTGAGTTACTTGCTAAAGGGCCCAATGTCCTGACTCAAGGACTAGCATTTTTCACTCAGTCGCAAGACACAATCAAATGCAGTACCTTGGAAAGAGATGGGGAAAAAATGAAGAAATCAATTATATAGTTCCTCATCTTTAAGTACAGAAAGAGCCGTGACAAAATTACACGTATTGAGGGAAAATTGAAGTGCAGAGTTTAAAATGTCAATAATCCACAGGGAAACTGGAGACCATTTAAAATATTCATATTAAATCTCTCTAGAAAAGACATTAAAAGATCTCCAATCAAAATGTGAATTTTATAATAGACATGGTATGATACAATTTATAATAGATATGGTATGAACCTTTCTATTTCACGGGAAAGCTTCGGCTGGGAAAAAGGAATTGTTCTTGAAAATGGGGCGTGTGCTACTGCAGACACTATGCTCAACCTAGGTCTACCGAATGCTCTGATGTCATCACTGAGGTCACAGAATTCCACTGTGCGCCTGGCAACCTTGCAAACATAACAGCCCTGGTGAGCACTAGGCAGTACTGCTGGTTCACTAAGTGGTACAAGTTTTTCAGCCATTTAGGAGACTTGACCATTTTTATTTGTATTGAATCATTTCAACGGATTGCCAAAGAGCCAAGAAGGGCCAACCTGTAGGGAAGAGGAGGAGTTGGACATCTCTTGAGGCATCTTCTAAGGGAGACTTCTAGTTGGTACGATGGAACGGCGACAAAAGAGGAAACATCTGGAAAATGAAGAGTCCCAGGAAACTGCCGAGAACGGTGGAGGTATGTGGGGGGCAACTTGTCTGGGGCACATGGGTTTCTGCCAAACTGAACCTTCCCCAGGAAGCGGGGGACTGAGAACGTGTCACCTGTGAAGCAGGGAGCGAGAGACCTTGTCTCACTGATGCTGCCGTATCTATCCAGAGGGTCCCTGTGGTGTGAGACGGCACAGAATGGCCAGATGCCCCCTGGGAGATGGGAGGTCAGCTCCGCTGGTCTGAGGACTCTCTCCTGGGGCAGCCGGGCCTGGAGCTTTGTCAGACTCACAGCAGGCTGCATCCTGCTTGCACAGACCTAGAGGTGCAGCTTTTCTCAGTCCCCGATTTCTCTCTTAATCTCTTGGATCTTTCCCTGGGGTCATGAGGTGGGGGATGTGAAGGATGCAAGGATGCTGAGAGAGACCCATGAGTTGCTTGGCCTCTTTTACCAAAGTGGAAAGAGAAGCCCCATGAGTTGAAGGCCCTGTTGAAAAATATCTTGACAAGTGGAATGCACTTTGAAAGAAGATTGTTTGTCTAGGGATGGTGTCATATTGAAAGCAAGGAGGATTTATTCCTTCAACAGGAAGAATTTCCCAAAGGAGATCAAGGGAAGGGAAGGGTTTTCCAGAGACTGAGACCGCGTGAGCGGGGGTGAGAAATGTCCTCAGGGTCCTGCGGGGAGCTCTGAGAGCCACGGGCCACGTGGTGCCTGCGTGCATTAAATGTAGGCGAGTAGCTTGCCCTGGGAGAGGGGTGGTCACCCCAGAGCTCCAGCTAGAGGCCTCTGCCCCAGATTAGAGCCCAGTAGCTCCTACCAGGCCCAGGGCCCTGGAGACTGTAGGATGGGCCCTGGGAATGGAGCTCTAGACAGCAGGCAGATTTCCAGGCAGTGGCTGGGACAGGCTGGGGAAGGCAATGACTGCCCCTGACCATTCAGAATATTTTGCTCTATGTTCCTGTGTGTGTGTGTGAGAGAGAGTGAGTGTGTGTGTGTGTGTGTGTGTGCGTGTGTGTGTGTGGTAGTGCAGAGAAGAGCGAGATGAATGGGGGTAGAGTGCTTACCAGATATAACATCTGTGTGGTAAAGTTTTTGTCACCCTGCCTGGAGCTGGCTGACACTCGGCGTACCTAGGAGTGTATACAGAATTCTTGTTAGGGGTGTTTTAGGAGACAGTAACTCATACACCCATGTACACTCTGATACAGCAAAAATATCACACACCCCACATATAACTTCCTTATTAAACCACACACAGCACATGGAGGTATATACACGCATCCCTCCTATACTACGTTCTCATACAACCCACCTGTATCACAATCCTCTCCTCCAACACCAAACGCTGGAGATGAGATATGTATATAGACACACACACTATATATATAGGACACACACACACACACACTATATATACATGTATTTCCTCAACTCTTGCACAAACACAGCTAACTTCAGCCATCTCTAAATACCTCTGTAAGAACCAGTCACGTGTCATACACACCACCCTTATAACACATTCTTGAGTAATGCCAGACCCGCTTTGTACAAACCACAGGAAACCACAGTCTCAGTAACCCATGTCAGGATTGCCAGAGAAAATATGGGCTATCCAGTTCAATTTGAATTCCAGATAAACAACAAGTAATTTTTCAGTATCCGTATGTCCCACATATTGTATGGGCCCTACTTACACTAAAACTAAGTCAGGCCAAATACTGCATGGGAATACTTACACTAAAAAATTATTCTGGGTTTATCTGAAACTGAAATTTAACTGGGTGCCTTGTATTCTTGTTCGCTAAGTCTGGCAACCCTTATATACTTACCACCAGCTGATGTATTATATATTTATTGTAGTTTTGTTTAGTGTGTGTCTTCCCCTACTAGAATGTGCAGCGTTACCAAAGACTACAACAATGGAAGAGTGCCGGATACACAGGAGTAGCTGCTTACTGAATCTTGGTGAATGAATGAATGAACACGCACCATAAATACAAGCCACACCATGTAATGAGGAAAAGTTACATGTCCCAGAATTCCTGACTTGTGAACAGAAAAAATGCACACAAAGGCCACAGACACAGATAGACACGTCTGCACTGTGCTCCCCATGCCAACCCCACACTTACCACAGACTTAACTGATACACATCACTCACTCTTCCCACACACTCACAGTCACCACCGAGGCCTACATTACCAACTAGACAGTGAGAGAATAAGTATTGATTGGAATTAAATCCTGGAGGATCCACTGGGAACCACACTCTCAACTGTGTGTATCCACTGCACCTGACACGTGTCACACACTCAGTAAATATCTGTGGACAGAGGACTGATGAACCCACCCTGAGCCTTTCATTCCTCCCTCAGGAATCTCGAAGTCACAAGAGGATCCCCCTCAGCTTGGATCCACTGTGGTGGCCCAAGGCTGCAGCCCAGGGGCAGGGGAGGTCTCCTCTGCCTCTAAATACTTCTTCTGTACTTCTACTCTGCGCAAGCTCAGCTACGCTGGTAAGGGCGTGGGGCTCCTCAGGTGAGGGGGTGCTTGGCTGTGAGGCAGGAGGCACACAGATCCCAGGGAGGCTGAGAGGAAATCCAGGGTCATCAGAGGTGATGAGGGCTCTGTGGAGGAGCCTGGGCAGGATGCCTGAGCTGTTCTGAGGGCATGGATGCCAGCTGAGTCTGGGAGTGTGTGTGTGAATACTGCTACTACCATGGTGGGGAAGTCAAGGAGCAGGGGCCGGAAAGGTCTGGGCTTGAGGTGGAGGGAAGAGGGACGAGATTAAGCATCTTCAGAGGAAAATGTAGGCTTTGTCTTTGCCTTTGCTTCCAGAGAAGGACAGAGTTCTGCATTATACACCTCCAGCCTGAGAGCAGGACCATCCAGCTCAGGTGTACACAGCTCACACATACACGTGCCCTCCAGGCACAGCCCTTCTCAGTGCACATCAACCCCAAGCACGTGCTCCACAGTACTCTCCTGCACCACAGCCCCATTCCACAAGGAATGCACCACCGATATTCCCAAACTCACACTCCTCGTCGTACACGCATCCAGCCGCATCCCTCACATACTACAGCCCTCACCACCATACTCCACACCCCTGTATATAGACACCGCTCCAGTATCCCCCCCCACGCACATTAAAAGCCCACAGATGACACCCGATACACCACTCCGTCCTACGGCCAACAGACACCAAGCTCACGACATAGCTATGTCGTGCCAATGTCCCTCTCTCGTCTACCACACCTGCTCCCTCAGCTTCCGGCATGGCCCATGCATGTTATTATGATTTTCATTTCTTTTTTCAGGAATCCGGAGATTTCATCGAGACACTGCCCAGCCTAGACCACCCCTAGCCCAGGATCAGGAAGAAGGAGAGACCGCTTCCCCATCACACTGTGTCTCCTCCTCACCCTCTTCACCCTGTAAGAACTATCTGCACCCAGACAAAGAGGAAAGGGGCATGAAAATATACTACATGCAGGTACAAGTGAACAAGGGTGTCGCTGTCTCCTGGAAGACAAAGAAACCCTTGGGGTTGCCTGAAAAGCAGCTGACGATAGAAGAAGTGACCCTTCCTGAGGATGTGTGCGCAGTAGCCACTGACCCCTCTTCTGATGTGTCCACCAAAAGCCTCCTGTCTGACAGTGAGCCCACTGGGGAGGAGAAAGAGTATGAGGAAAGGGCAGAGCCAGGCAGCCCATCAGGGCCACCTGCTGTCGAGGAGAGACCCAGCGCCAAGACAGCGGACTGGATGCTGACCATGGAGACTAGCTTCAGGTGCATGGCTTGCTGCTGGGTCTTCCCCACCTTGGAGATCCTCCAGCAGCACGTGAAGTTCGGCGTCCTGCAGGGCTTCAGCTGCCGTGTCTTTCATCTCAACATGGCCCAGTGGATGGGCAATGTGGAATCCGAGAGCACCCCTGAGGAGGAGGAGGAGGAGGAGGAGGAGGAGGAGGAGGAGGAGGAGGAGGGGGATGAAGAGAAGCAAGAAGAAAAGGAGAATGAGGGAGAGCAGCCCACGGGGGAAGGCCCCAGCCCAAAGAGACCCCGCAGGCAGGGTCTTTCCTCTCCTTTGAGTTCCAAACAGCAACTGAGATTCATGGGACAGAAGATCCTGGAAGACGGTGTGGCCGTCCCTTGGAAGAGGTAAGGCTTGAGGCTGGCAGTCTTCTGAGCCTATGTCACGAGGGCCCAGAGGAGTCTAAGGGAAGGGGCCGCACACATGTGCTGGTTGACCTAATGGCTCTGCAGTTGCATCAAATGGGACACACCCAGCACTAACAAAGGCATTGACCTCTGTTGACGTAAACAAGAAGGTGGAGCCTTTTCCTAGGAGTTTTCTCAGGGTCTGCACGATGGACCTCAACTCTTAGAGGACGTACTGCCAGCAGCTCCTTCTCGGCAGAGAGAGCCAGGAGTGGTCTCAAGAGAGGACAGGGGCCCTTGCAGGACCAGAACTTTGAGGTCTGAGAGCCTTGGGCCTGAGCCGAGATCTCACCCTGACCACTGGACCTAGCCTTCTGTGACAAAGGGGAATAGGAAAGAGAGTCAGGTGGAAATGAGGTCCCCCGAGATATGGAAATGTTCCAGAACCTTCGTGGCGTGGTAGTTGATCTGGAGCCAAGCTCACTGTGGTGTGTGTGGCTCTGAGCATTAAGGCAATGCTGGAGGGTAACCCTGACCAGCAGAGCTTGGAGTGCTTCTTGTCTCTTCCTGTTCTACCTCATTTGCTTTATCCCTTCCAGGGAGAAGAAAGGACCCTCGGGAGAGTAGCAGACAGAATGCCGTGGTCTGAAGGAGGATGAAGGGACCGGCACTCAGTCTAACATCATATGACAATAGAAGCGTCCTATGCAATAAAGGGCATTTTCCAAACCTTTCCTGGAGCTTTGATTTAATGACATTTTTCTATCTATGCATCTATCTGTCAGCTACATCTGTATCTTTCAAGGTTTGTGAACAAGCTTTCACATAAGCACTAGAGACGTCCGCCAGCATTTTCCAGAAGAGGCCTGCAAATTGCTGGGGACTCCTCACAAATAGGGAACGGCCACAACCCCTGCCACACAGACTCTGCGCGTGGCCCTCCTGACGTACTCCCACTCTCTCTCTGAATTTCCCAACGTCTGAGATGAGGGTGCTGGCTGGAGGCAATGATCACGTGCAGGCTGAACCTTCTCCAGATTCTGATTCTCTTCCTGGGCCTATCGTCCTCAAGCACAGTTTCCATGTCCCTGGCCACACTGATCTCTCTCCTTCAGTCCTTCCCTCCCTCCCTCTCCTGCCTCCCAGTGCAGAGAATACTTTTTTGCATTTGAGACGACATTTATTTTTTGTTCACAGAATTCTCACCTGTTTTACTGTGGCCTCCGTTGTGAACATTCCAAAGCTGAGAATTTTCTTTTTTTCTCCCTCATTTCTGCTGAGTCTTTACCTTCCTAATGCAGTGAGCTCACAGTGCCTAGCTGACTGGATGAGGAAAAAAAATCCAGGGAGCAAAGAGAAATAATAAAAGAATATATCAGTTAATTTTTCATAGTGTTATCCAACTACATATTTTTAAAATTTTGGAATAATATTAGGAAACTTCTCTTTATAAAAAACTGAATTATTGGGCTTCCCTGGTGGAGCGGTAGTTAAGAATATGCCTGCGAATGCAGGGGACATGGGTTCGAGCCCTGGTCTGGGAAGATCCCACGTGACACGGAGTAACTAAGCCCGCACGCCACAACTACTGAGCCTGCGCTCTAGAGCCCATGTGCCACATCAACCGAGCCCACGTGCCACGACTACGGAAGCCTGCGTGCCTAGAGCCCATGCTCCGCAACAAGAGAAGCCACTGCAATGAGAAGCCCGTGCACCACAGCCAAGAGGAGCCCCGGCGCACTGCAACTAGAGAACGCCCGCTAGCAGCAACAAAGACCCAATGCAGCCCAAAATAAATTAATTAATTTAAAAAAATTGAATTAGTTTCAAGGGTACAATGTATAAAAGTACAATAAAAGCCCCCCTTCATAACCCCCCAACCCCACTCTCAAGATGGAATAGATATGCTGTGATACAATTTATAGTCGTAGTACTACTACTCCTCCCACCGCATCCGAAATCCTCTGAGCCAGGTGCAGCAGCTTCATTTCACAATGCTAGGACCCGCCACAAGACAGATGATAATCCCTTTGGACATTTCAAGGAGCGGCACCAGGGGAACAGTACCTGGGAAATGCCACTGACAGCTCAGAATATCCATGGCATTTCTAGAGCCTCGGCACTGCTCTCGCTCTGGGAATGAAGGTCCAAAAAGCACATCGGAGAATGTTCATAGTTGTAAACAAGCTCCACCTTTGAAACACAATCTACATAGAACCACATATACAAGCCTGCACAATGGATGAAGCCAAGGTCTCCTCCATGATTTCCCTTCTGACCACCTTATTGTCTCCTCAACCATAAAAGGTGAACTTGAAACTCAGGACCTTGCCTTGTCGCCAGAAACATCCAAGCTTGGATCAGTCTTTCTAAGACCAGATACTTGCTCTCTGAACTATTAGAGACTTGTCACATACACACAGGTAGAACAGGATTATTTCTATCTACCTGGGGACCTGGAGTCTTTCACATTGCTCCTGTTAAAACTCTCACAACAGCAAAACTTTACCTACAAAGGGTTCAAGCTATGACACTCCCAATTTCCACAAACCTCCTCAGCTCTTGTGAGTCACATGCAGCCAATTCCAGGAATTGGAAACATGGTTGTGAGGATGAAACTGACTTTGGGGCTCCCCTTGGATATGGTCTTCCAGACTTACCAAAAGGCCATTCAGAGGACGGTTTACCCCACCTCAGGGAAACCCGAGGCAGTACTTGCAGTCAAGGGCTGGCCATGGCTTCTGAGCTACATCCAAAAAGAATTTCATACTGTACCTGGATCTGCTGAAGCCATTTCTGACTGTCCGAGAGCCAGCATGTACCGCTCCTCAACTGCCTCCATTGTGGATCATCAGTAGGGCTGTCAGATTTAGTCAATAAAAGTACAGGATACCCAGTTAAACTTGAACTTCACATGAATAATAAGTCATTATTTTTAGTATAAGTACATCCTATGAACTATTTGGGGCATACTTATCTTAAAAATATACTTGTTGTTTTTCTGACATTCATATTTATCTAAACAGCCTATATTTTATCTGTCAACCCTACCCTTCAGAAATGATGGAGGCTCATAGAGATCCAGGAGACGCCTCAGCGCCTCCTCAGCTTTTATTTCTACGTCCTGGACAGCGAGCACGTACCTTCCACTCCCAGTCATTGGCTAGAATGGAGGATATTCTCTGTTTTAGAGCTTTTTCTACTTGTCATTGTTATTATCTTCCTTATTTTAAAGAGATGTTTATTTTCTCCCAAACTTAATAGCTCATCCAAAAGTATTTCAAAGTTCATTAGACAAGGGAAAAACAACATGGTTCTGAAAAGTGAAGGAAACCGCCTGGTGTTTAGTCAAGTAGTAGTAGGGAGATTGAAAAAGCCAAACTTAATAAGCAAATCTCTCCAAGGGTATTTTCAGAGCTTGATACCCTCCCACACCCTGAAAATATTATTACATCAAGAATGTAGAACTGCTAACCAAATGTAAGGCTCCCATATGATTCTATCAAACTGAGGATGCTTCTTTACTAAGCAGTGAGCACACTTGCTGCCCCAGGGACCTTGGCAGTTGCAACGTAGGGCTCTTCCCTTTGGGATGGATACAGCAAGTTTTCCTGTGGTCTACACACTGGCCCCCAAAATACTACACTCCCAATACTTGTCAACTTTAAGTATTTTTCTACATATCTCCATTTTTCTGTTACTATTTGGACTACATCCTAGACTTGACACTACGTAAATTGCATTCAAGAAGCTATTTTTAAAAGTTGGTAGGAAACCTTAAATCTATAGCTTGCAGTCCCTGGCTTACTTTCATCCAGGTGCATAAGGGTTTTCAAAAGTAGTCAGGTTAGTTACCCCATATCACAGCCCCACGCTTGTGTCACAGGTATAAAAATGGAACATGCTATTTAAGGTTTTAGTTGCCAAATCATCAAGCCTCCCAGACAGAGGCAATAGAGCAAAATGATTACAGAGGCATGGATTTTGATTTGCTCCAGTGTCTTGGGCAAGTCACTTGGCCTCTGTATTTATTTGTACTTATCTGCACTTATCTGTCACTTGGGGGTCATAATTGTACCTGGTCCATGGGTACGTTGTACAAATGATCTGTAAGGTAGTTACAAGAAACCGACACAGAGTAAGCACTCCACAGACATTGGCTATTAGCTATTGGAAATAGTTCTCCGTGAAACAGATGACTTTATCAGTGGATGACACGGTGGGAGACAGTGAATCACAGAATCACAGCATGTTGAAAGTGACCTAGTTCACACTCTTATGTGAAAAGAAGAAAAGTGTGCATGGGTAGAAAATGTCTGAAACTTTACCTAACAAATAGTTCATCATGTTAGCATGGAGGATTAGAATAAATCAGGAAAGGAGGAAAGAAAAACTTGAGTGTCATTCAATTTCTCTATCATTTGTGTTTCTACACTGAGACTCTGAATACACTGGAAGTGCAAATTTTTTTAATGTGGCGGGATAAAGGTTTTCAAGTTTTCCTGATCCATCCGTATTATTATCTCAGGATTGCTGGCAGTTCTTGCCATCTTCGGATCTACACCCATGTGAGTCAGTGGGCCATTCTGGACGGAGGAGATAATAGAGCAGAAGTGAAGTGAGAGGAAAGGAGAGAAAAGATTTTCTCTTTTCTCTTCAAAGAGGAAAGGTCTTTGGAATGGGAACAACTCACAACCAAACTTTGGGGAAAGGATGTGATGGAAAACGAGACAAACATCCTACCCCTGTGATGAGAAGGATTCCCTGGGCTGGATGGAGGGAGGTCACAGGTGGCTGGCGAGGAAACCAACTAGCGAGAAACACACACAAGGGCAGAGTAAACACCCTGAGGCCACTCAGCCTGACTCCATGCAAACATATGTCCAGCAGACAGCCCTTCACCTGTGGCTCCCCAGCAAGACAGGTACCTCGGGGGTGCCAACTCATTCTGAGTCCATTATGCCTGGCCATTCATAAACCGCTGTCTAACGTGTGAGGAATAAACTCTCAATGTGTATGAGGAAATTGGGGAAGGAGATTGAAAAGTTACTTAAACGAAAGAAAAGTAGTTCAGGAAGGCAGGATGGTAGAGAGACAAGAAAAAGACCTTAAAAGATAGAAAGGATTTGCCAAAGAAGAGAAAGAAAAAGAAATGATTCCGAATGGGTTAACCTGCAGCTAGGAAGTTAAGGAAGATTATTGATGGGTGAAGACTATGGAATAAAGTGAATAAAATTTATCAGAAGTTGCTGAGAATATGCTAAGCAGCATGATTATCAAATTATGAATTGGCTGCAATGGCATTCTAGGGGGACACTAGGAAGGGGAAGCAAATGTTCCTGAGATGACAGTAGTAGGTGGAAAGTTGTTTCAGGGGAAGATCAGTCTTGCAGAGGGTGTATCAGAGTAGGGCAAGTGTGAGCAAGCAAGGAAATACTAAGTGTATATGGTTCCTTCACTGAGTGCACCCAGCCCCGTGGTCAGCCTTGAGAACAAGCAGCACTTCAGGTACTGGAGCTACATTTCAGTCATCAAGACTTGAGAAGACACCCTTAACTCAGGTCTTCTCTTCAAACTCCATCGTTCCTTCTTGACCTTCATTTGGCCTCTTCACTTACCCTCAAGCTGTGGACTGAGGCCACAGAGCAAGATGGATCACTAGTGTCCTCCATCCCCGAGAGACTGTGGTTCACATCAGTGGAGCACCAAAGGCAATAACCAAGTAACAGACACAAGAGTGTATGAAGAAGAAGAGATTCTGATAAGGCTTTCTGTGACAGTGTGGGCCAAGTCGGATCTATATGGCTGGTATCACGTGAATTATGAACAGCCTTAGGGGAGAAGTTCTCAGAAGGCTGAGCCTGGCTCTCTAGAGGCTCTGTGTCCTCAGAGCCCACTCCAAGACCTCAGTTACAGCTTCGGCCCCCAATATCTCTCCCTCTGCCTGCTCACAGTTTTTGAAGTCTTCTTTCCTCCACATTTCTCTTGAGAGGTGGAGGAGGAAGATGAGCTTCAGGCCAGCTCAGACTCCCCTGGGATCCCAGCAGGATGCCTATCATTAACCTCCCACCTTCTAGGAAGCTCCTAAGATCTTCACATTTGGGGCAGTTCTCATTTCAGCTGTGCTTCAAATTGCTGGCTGGAGGCGGCCTGTTGGAACGTGGCAAAAAGCAAGTAGCAGTCCTTCGGGCAGCCTGGCCCTTCTCGACTGTCAGACATCTTCAGGGATATTCTAGGAAATGTTGTTTGTTCTAGAGAAGGGAGGGAAACAATCCAATTGTCCAATAATGCTTGAATGGAAAATAAATGATGCTATATGCATGTGATCAAATAATATCAAACAGTCAAAAATCAAAGACCTAGATCTATATGGATTCACGTGGATAAATCTTGAAAACATAATATTGATTGAAAGAAAATAAGATAAAGAAGGTTAGATTGTGATAACAGGTATGTAATATTTAAATATTTAAATCAATTCAACATATTGCTTCTATACATAGAGATGCAAGAAAATAAACTTTATCCAAAGAACACATTATTTACATTTAATATGCTCATTTATCTAGGAGACCCAAAAGAACCCACAGATAAACTAGCAGGAACTAATAAGACGGTTCAACAAGGCACACACATACAAGATCAATAAATTTTAGAAGTCAATCAGGCTCTTCTACACTGGCGATAACAAATTAGAAACTGTAAAAGAAAATAAGAAAAAAAGAAGATCTAAAAATAGTCACAAGAGCCATATAAATTATTTAGAGCTAAGCATACGTAGAAGGCAATATAACTAACAAACTGAGTACGAACAGATAAACTCCGCCCAACCCAAGGTTAGGAAAAGACTGTTGTTACTTTATGAGAACAGACCCTCTTCTTACGGAGCAGATCAGTAAGTGAGAGTGAATCAAAGAAACACAGCATTTGAAAAGTCAGCTAGTCCAAGCCTCTTGATCGCACATACAGAAGCTGAAGCCCAGATAGGTTGAGTTACTTGCTAAAGGGCCCAATGTCCTGACTCAAGGACTAGCATTTTTCACTCAGTCGCAAGACACAATCAAATGCAGTACCTTGGAAAGAGATGGGGAAAAAATGAAGAAATCAATTATATAGTTCCTCATCTTTAAGTACAGAAAGAGCCGTGACAAAATTACACGTATTGAGGGAAAATTGAAGTGCAGAGTTTAAAATGTCAATAATCCACAGGGAAACTGGAGACCATTTAAAATATTCATATTAAATCTCTCTAGAAAAGACATTAAAAGATCTCCAATCAAAATGTGAATTTCATAATAGACATGGTATGATACAATTTATAATAGATATGGTATGAACCTTTCTATTTCACGGGAAAGCTTCGGCTGGGAAAAAGGAATTGTTCTTGAAAATGGGGCGTGTGCTACTGCAGACACCATGCTCAACCTAGGTCTACCGAATGCTCTGATGTCATCACTGAGGTCACAGAATTCCACTGTGCGCCTGGCAACCTTGCAAACATAACAGCCCTGGTGAGCACTAGGCAGTACTGCTGGTTCACTAAGTGGTACAAGTTTTTCAGCCATTTAGGAGACTTGACCATTTTTATTTGTATTGAATCATTTCAACGGATTGCCCAAGAGCCAAGAAGGGCCAACCTGTAGGGAAGAGGAGGAGTTGGACATCTCTTGAGGCATCTTCTAAGGGAGACTTCTAGTTGGTACGATGGAACGGCGACAAAAGAGGAAACATCTGGAAAATGAAGAGTCCCAGGAAACTGCCGAGAACGGTGGAGGTATGTGGGGGGCAACTTGTCTGGGGCACATGGGTTTCTGCCAAACTGAAGCTTCTCCAGGAAGCGGGGGACTGAGAACGTGTCACCTGTGAAGCAGGGAGCGAGAGACCTTGTCTCACTGATGCTGCCGTATCTATCCAGAGGGTCCCTGTGGTGTGAGACGGCACAGAATGGCCAGATGCCCCCTGGGAGATGGGAGGTCAGCTCCGCTGGTCTGAGGACTCTCTCCTGGGGCAGCCGGGCCTGGAGCTTTGTCAGACTCACAGCAGGCTGCATCCTGCTTGCACAGACCTAGAGGTGCAGCTTTTCTCAGCCCCCGATTTCTCTCTTAATCTCTTGGATCTTTCCCTGGGGTCATGAGGTGGGGGATGTGAAGGATGCAAGGATGCTGAGAGAGACCCATGAGTTGCTTGGCCTCTTTTACCAAAGTGGAAAGAGAAGCCCCATGAGTTGAAGGCCCTGTTGAAAAATATCTTGACAAGTGGAATGCACTTTGAAAGAAGATTGTTTGTCTAGGGATGGTGTCATATTGAAAGCAAGGAGGATTTATTCCTTCAACAGGAAGAATTTCCCAAAGGAGATCAAGGGAAGGGAAGGGTTTTCCAGAGACTGAGACCGCATGAGCGGGGGTGAGAAATGTCCTCAGGGTCCTGCGGGGAGCTCTGAGAGCCACGGGCCACGTGGTGCCTGCGTGCATTAAATGTAGGCGAGTAGCTTGCCCTGGGAGAGGGGTGGTCACCCCAGAGCTCCAGCTAGAGGCCTCTGCCCCAGATTAGAGCCCAGTAGCTCCTACCAGGCCCAGGGCCCTGGAGACTGTAGGATGGGCCCTGGGAATGGAGCTCTAGACAGCAGGCAGATTTCCAGGCAGTGGCTGGGACAGGCTGGGGAAGGCAATGACTGCCCCTGACCATTCAGAATATTTTGCTCTATGTTCCTGTGTGTGTGTGTGTGAGAGAGTGAGTGTGTGTGTGTGTGTGTGTGCGTGTGTGTGTGTGGTAGTGCAGAGAAGAGCGAGATGAATGGGGGTAGAGTGCTTACCAGATATAACATCTGTGTGGTAAAGTTCTTGTCACCCTGCCTGGAGCTGGCTGACACTCGGCGTACCTAGGAGTGTATACAGAATTCTTGTTAGGGGTGTTTTAGGAGACAGTAACTCATACACCCATGTACACTCTGATACAGCAAAAATATCACACACCCCACATATAACTTCCTTATTAAACCACACACAGCACATGGAGGTATATACACGCATCCCTCCTATACTACGTTCTCATACAACCCACCTGTATCACAATCCTCTCCTCCAACACCAAACGCTGGAGATGAGATATGTATATAGACACACACACTATATATATAGGACACACACACACACACACACTATATATACATGTATTTCCTCAACTCTTGCACAAACACAGCTAACTTCAGCCATCTCTAAATACCTCTGTAAGAACCAGTCACGTGTCATACACACCACCCTTATAACACATTCTTGAGTAATGCCAGACCCGCTTTGTACAAACCACAGGAAACCACAGTCTCAGTAACCCATGTCAGGATTGCCAGAGAAAATATGGGCTATCCAGTTCAATTTGAATTCCAGATAAACAACAAGTAATTTTTCAGTATCCGTATGTCCCACATATTGTATGGGCCCTACTTACACTAAAACTAAGTCAGGCCAAATACTGCATGGGAATACTTACACTAAAAAATTATTCTGGGTTTATCTGAAACTGAAATTTAACTGGGTGCCTTGTATTCTTGTTCGCTAAGTCTGGCAACCCTTATATACTTACCACCAGCTGATGTATTATATATTTATTGTAGTTTTGTTTAGTGTGTGTCTTCCCCTACTAGAATGTGCAGCGTTACCAAAGACTACAACAATGGAAGAGTGCCGGATACACAGGAGTAGCTGCTTACTGAATCTTGGTGAATGAATGAATGAACACGCACCATAAATACAAGCCACACCATGTAATGAGGAAAAGTTACATGTCCCAGAATTCCTGACTTGTGAACAGAAAAAATGCACACAAAGGCCACAGACACAGATAGACACGTCTGCACTGTGCTCCCCATGCCAACCCCACACTTACCACAGACTTAACTGATACACATCACTCACTCTTCCCACACACTCACAGTCACCACCGAGGCCTACATTACCAACTAGACAGTGAGAGAATAAGTATTGATTGGAATTAAATCCTGGAGGATCCACTGGGAACCACACTCTCAACTGTGTGTATCCACTGCACCTGACACGTGTCACACACTCAGTAAATATCTGTGGACAGAGGACTGATGAACCCACCCTGAGCCTTTCATTCCTCCCTCAGGAATCTCGAAGTCACAAGAGGATCCCCCTCGGCTTGGATCCACTGTGGTGGCCCAAGGCTGCAGCCCAGGGGCAGGGGAGGTCTCCTCTGCCTCTAAATACTTCTTCTGTACTTCTACTCTGCGCAAGCTCAGCTACGCTGGTAAGGGCGTGGGGCTCCTCAGGTGAGGGGGTGCTTGGCTGTGAGGCAGGAGGCACACAGATCCCAGGGAGGCTGAGAGGAAATCCAGGGTCATCAGAGGTGATGAGGGCTCTGTGGAGGAGCCTGGGCAGGATGCCTGAGCTGTTCCGAGGGCATGGATGCCAGCTGAGTCTGGGAGTGTGTGTGTGAATACTGCTACTACCATGGTGGGGAAGTCAAGGAGCAGGGGCCGGAAAGGTCTGGGCTTGAGGTGGAGGGAAGAGGGACGAGATTAAGCATCTTCAGAGGAAAATGTAGGCTTTGTCTTTTCCTTTGCTTCCAGAGAAGGACAGAGTTCTGCATTATCCACCTCCAGCCTGAGAGCAGGACCATCCAGCTCAGGTGTACACAGCTCACACATACACGTGCCCTCCAGGCACAGCCCTTCTCAGTGCACATCAACCCCAAGCACGTGCTCCACAGTACTCTCCTGCACCACAGCCCCATTCCACAAGGAATGCACCACCGATATTCCCAAACTCACACTCCTCGTCGTACACGCATCCAGCCGCATCCCTCACATACTACAGCCCTCACCACCATACTCCACACCCCTGTATATAGACACCGCTCCAGTATCCCCCCCCCACGCACATTAAAAGCCCACAGATGACACCCGATACACCACTCCGTCCTACGGCCAACAGACACCAAGCTCACGACATAGCTATGTCGTGCCAATGTCCCTCTCTCGTCTACCACACCTGCTCCCTCAGCTTCCGGCATGGCCCATGCATGTTATTATGATTTTCATTTCCTTTTTCAGGAATCCGGAGATTTCATCGAGACACTGCCCAGCCTAGACCACACCTAGCCCAGGATCAGGAAGAAGGAGAGACCGCTTCCCCATCACACTGTGTCTCCTCCTCACCCTCTTCACCCTGTAAGAACTATCTGCACCCAGACAAAGAGGAAAGGGGCATGAAAATATACTACATGCAGGTACAAGTGAACAAGGGTGTCGCTGTCTCCTGGAAGACAAAGAAACCCTTGGGGTTGCCTGAAAAGCAGCTGACGATAGAAGAAGTGACCCTTCCTGAGGATGTGTGCGCAGTAGCCACTGACCCCTCTTCTGATGTGTCCACCAAAAGCCTCCTGTCTGACAGTGAGCCCACTGGGGAGGAGAAAGAGTATGAGGAAAGGGCAGAGCCAGGCAGCCCATCAGGGCCACCTGCTGTCGAGGAGAGACCCAGCGCCAAGACAGCGGACTGGATGCTGACCATGGAGACTAGCTTCAGGTGCATGGCTTGCTGCCGGGTCTTCCCCACCTTGGAGATCCTCCAGCAGCACGTGAAGTTCGGCGTCCTGCAGGGCTTCAGCTGCCGTGTCTTTCATCTCAACATGGCCCAGTGGATGGGCAATGTGGAATCCGAGAGCACCCCTGAGGAGGAGGAGGAGGAGGAGGAGGAGGAGGAGGAGGAGGAGGAGGAGGAGGAGGGGGATGAAGAGAAGCAAGAAGAAAAGGAGAATGAGGGAGAGCAGCCCACGGGGGAAGGCCCCAGCCCAAAGAGACCCCGCAGGCAGGGTCTTTTCTCTCCTTTGAGTTCCAAACAGCAACTGAGATTCATGGGACAGAAGATCCTGGAAGACGGTGTGGCCGTCCCTTGGAAGAGGTAAGGCTTGAGGCTGGCAGTCTTCTGAGCCTATGTCACGAGGGCCCAGAGGAGTCTAAGGGAAGGGGCCGCACACATGTGCTGGTTGACCTAATGGCTCTGCAGTTGCATCAAATGGGACACACCCAGCACTAACAAAGGCATTGACCTCTGTTGACGTAAACAAGAAGGTGGAGCCTTTTCCTAGGAGTTTTCTCAGGGTCTGCACGATGGACCTCAACTCTTAGAGGACGTACTGCCAGCAGCTCCTTCTCGACAGAGAGAGCCAGGAGTGGTCTCAAGAGAGGACAGGGGCCCTTGCAGGACCAGAACTTTGAGGTCTGAGAGCCTTGGGCCTGAGCCGAGATCTCACCCTGACCACTGGACCTAGCCTTCTGTGACAAAGGGGAATAGGAAAGAGAGTCAGGTGGAAATGAGGTCCCCCGAGATATGGAAATGTTCCAGAACCTTCGTGGCGTGGTAGTTGATCTGGAGCCAAGCTCACTGTGGTGTGTGTGGCTCTGAGCATTAAGGCAATGCTGGAGGGTAACCCTGACCAGCAGAGCTTGGAGTGCTTCTTGTCTCTTCCTGTTCTACCTCATTTGCTTTATCCCTTCCAGGGAGAAGAAAGGACCCTCGGGAGAGTAGCAGACAGAATGCCGTGGTCTGAAGGAGGATGAAGGGACCGGCACTCAGTCTAACATCATATGACAATAGAAGCGTCCTATGCAATAAAGGGCATTTTCCAAACCTTTCCTGGAGCTTTGATTTAATGACATTTTTCTATCTATGCATCTATCTGTCAGCTACATCTGTATCTTTCAAGGTTTGTGAACAAGCTTTCACATAAGCACTAGAGACGTCCGCCAGCATTTTCCAGAAGAGGCCTGCAAATTGCTGGGGACTCCTCACAAATAGGGAACGGCCACAACCCCTGCCACACAGACTCTGCGCGTGGCCCTCCTGACGTACTCCCACTCTCTCTCTGAATTTCCCAACGTCTGAGATGAGGGTGCTGGCTGGAGGCAATGATCACGTGCAGGCTGAACCTTCTCCAGATTCTGATTCTCTTCCTGGGCCTATCGTCCTCAAGCACAGTTTCCATGTCCCTGGCCACACTGATCTCTCTCCTTCAGTCCTTCCCTCCCTCCCTCTCCTGCCTCCCAGTGCAGAGAATACTTTTTTGCATTTGAGACGACATTTATTTTTTGTTCACAGAATTCTCACCTGTTTTACTGTGGCCTCCGTTGTGAACATTCCAAAGCTGAGAATTTTCTTTTTTTCTCCCTCATTTCTGCTGAGTCTTTACCTTCCTAATGCAGTGAGCTCACAGTGCCTAGCTGACTGGATGAGGAAAAAAAATCCAGGGAGCAAAGAGAAATAATAAAAGAATATATCAGTTAATTTTTCATAGTGTTATCCAACTACATATTTTTAAAATTTTGGAATAATATTAGGAAACTTCTCTTTATAAAAAACTGAATTATTGGGCTTCCCTGGTGGAGCGGTAGTTAAGAATATGCCTGCGAATGCAGGGGACATGGGTTCGAGCCCTGGTCTGGGAAGATCCCACGTGCCACGGAGTAACTAAGCCCGCGCGCCACAACTACTGAGCCTGCGCTCTAGAGCCCGTGTGCCACATCAACCGAGCCCACGTGCCACGACTACGGAAGCCTGCGTGCCTAGAGCCCATGCTCCGCAACAAGAGAAGCCACTGCAATGAGAAGCCCGTGCACCACAGCCAAGAGGAGCCCCGGCGCACTGCAACTAGAGAATGCCCGCTAGCAGCAACAAAGACCCAATGCAGCCCAAAATAAATTAATTAATTTAAAAAAATTGAATTAGTTTCAAGGGTACAATGTATAAAAGTACAATAAAAGCCCCCCTTCATAACCCCCCAACCCCACTCTCAAGATGGAATAGATATGCTGTGATACAATTTATAGTCGTAGTACTACTACTCCTCCCACCGCATCCGAAATCCTCTGAGCCAGGTGCAGCAGCTTCCTTTCACAATGCTAGGACCCGCCACAAGACAGATGATAATCCCTTTGGACATTTCAAGGAGCGGCACCAGGGGAACAGTACCTGGGAAATGCCACTGACAGCTCAGAATATCCATGGCATTTCTAGAGCCTCGGCACTGCTCTCGCTCTGGGAATGAAGGTCCAAAAAGCACATCGGAGAATGTTCATAGTTGTAAACAAGCTCCACCTTTGAAACACAATCTACATAGAACCACATATACAAGCCTGCACAATGGATGAAGCCAAGGTCTCCTCCATGATTTCCCTTCTGACCACCTTATTGTCTCCTCAACCATAAAAGGTGAACTTGAAACTCAGGACCTTGCCTTGTCGCCAGAAACATCCAAGCTTGGATCAGTCTTTCTAAGACCAGATACTTGCTCTCTGAACTATTAGAGACTTGTCACATACACACAGGTAGAACAGGATTATTTCTATCTACCTGGGGACCTGGAGTCTTTCACATTGCTCCTGTTAAAACTCTCACAACAGCAAAACTTTACCTACAAAGGGTTCAAGCTATGACACTCCCAATTTCCACAAACCTCCTCAGCTCTTGTGAGTCACATGCAGCCAATTCCAGGAATTGGAAACATGGTTGTGAGGATGAAACTGACTTTGGGGCTCCCCTTGGATATGGTCTTCCAGACTTACCAAAAGGCCATTCAGAGGACGGTTTACCCCACCTCAGGGAAACCCGAGGCAGTACTTGCAGTCAAGGGCTGGCCATGGCTTCTGAGCTACATCCAAAAAGAATTTCATACTGTACCTGGATCTGCTGAAGCCATTTCTGACTGTCCGAGAGCCAGCATGTACCGCTCCTCAACTGCCTCCATTGTGGATCATCAGTAGGGCTGTCAGATTTAGTCAATAAAAGTACAGGATACCCAGTTAAACTTGAACTTCACATGAATAATAAGTCATTATTTTTAGTATAAGTAGATCCTATGAACTATTTGGGGCATACTTATCTTAAAAATATACTTGTTGTTTTTCTGACATTCATATTTATCTAAACAGCCTCTATTTTATCTGTCAACCCTACCCTTCAGAAATGATGGAGGCTCATAGAGATCCAGGAGACGCCTCAGCGCCTCCTCAGCTTTTATTTCTACGTCCTGGACAGCGAGCACGTACCTTCCACTCCCAGTCATTGGCTAGAATGGAGGATATTCTCTGTTTTAGAGCTTTTTCTACTTGTCATTGTTATTATCTTCCTTATTTTAAAGAGATGTTTATTTTCTCCCAAACTTAATAGCTCATCCAAAAGTATTTCAAAGTTCATTAGACAAGGGAAAAACAACATGGTTCTGAAAAGTGAAGGAAACCGCCTGGTGTTTAGTCAAGAAGTAGTAGGGAGATTGAAAAAGCCAAACTTAATAAGCAAATCTCTCCAAGGGTATTTTCAGAGCTTGATACCCTCCCACACCCTGAAAATATTATTACATCAAGAATGTAGAACTGCTAACCAAATGTAAGGCTCCCATATGATTCTATCAAACTGAGGATGCTTCTTTACTAAGCAGTGAGCACACTTGCTGCCCCAGGGACCTTGGCAGTTGCAACGTAGGGCTCTTCCCTTTGGGATGGAAACAGCAAGTTTTCCTGTGGTCTACACACTGGCCCCCAAAATACTACACTCCCAATACTTGTCAACTTTAAGTATTTTTCTACATATCTCCATTTTTCTGTTACTATTTGGACTACATCCTAGACTTGACACTACGTAAATTGCATTCAAGAAGCTATTTTTAAAAGTTGGTAGGAAACCTTAAATCTATAGCTTGCAGTCCCTGGCTTACTTTCATCCAGGTGCATAAGGGTTTTCAAAAGTAGTCAGGTTAGTTACCCCATATCACAGCCCCACGCTTGTGTCACAGGTATAAAAATGGAACATGCTATTTAAGGTTTTAGTTGCCAAATCATCAAGCCTCCCAGACAGAGGCAATAGAGCAAAATGATTACAGAGGCATGGATTTTGATTTGCTCCAGTGTCTTGGGCAAGTCACTTGGCCTCTGTATTTATTTGTACTTATCTGCACTTATCTGTCACTTGGGGGTCATAATTGTACCTGGTCCATGGGTACGTTGTACAAATGATCTGTAAGGTAGTTACAAGAAACCGACACAGAGTAAGCACTCCACAGACATTGGCTATTAGCTATTGGAAATAGTTCTCCGTGAAACAGATGACTTTATCAGTGGATGACACGGTGGGAGACAGTGAATCACAGAATCACAGCATGTTGAAAGTGACCTAGTTCACACTCTTATGTGAAAAGAAGAAAAGTGTGCATGGGTAGAAAATGTCTGAAACTTTACCTAACAAATAGTTCATCATGTTAGCATGGAGGATTAGAATAAATCAGGAAAGGAGGAAAGAAAAACTTGAGTGTCATTCAATTTCTCTATCATTTGTGTTTCTACACTGAGACTCTGAATACACTGGAAGTGCAAATTTTTTTAATGTGGCGGGATAAAGGTTTTCAAGTTTTCCTGATCCATCCGTATTATTATCTCAGAATTGCTGGCAGTTCTTGCCATCTTCGGATCTACACCCATGTGAGTCAGTGGGCCATTCTGGACGGAGGAGATAATAGAGCAGAAGTGAAGTGAGAGGAAAGGAGAGAAAAGATTTTATCTTTTCTCTTCAAAGAGGAAAGGTCTTTGGAATGGGAACAACTCACAACCAAACTTTGGGGAAAGGATGTGATGGAAAACGAGACAAACATCCTACCCCTGTGATGAGAAGGATTCCCTGGGCTGGATGGAGGGAGGTCACAGGTGGCTGGCGAGGAAACCAACTAGCGAGAAACACACACAAGGGCAGAGTAAACACCCTGAGGCCACTCAGCCTGACTCCATGCAAACATATGTCCAGCAGACAGCCCTTCACCTGTGGCTCCCCAGCAAGACAGGTACCTCGGGGGTGCCAACTCATTCTGAGTCCATTATGCCTGGCCATTCATAAACCGCTGTCTAACGTGTGAGGAATAAACTCTCAATGTGTATGAGGAAATTGGGGAAGGAGATTGAAAAGTTACTTAAACGAAAGAAAAGAAGTTCAGGAAGGCAGGATGGTAGAGAGACAAGAAAAAGACCTTAAAAGATAGAAAGGATTTGCCAAAGAAGAGAAAGAAAAAGAAATGATTCCGAATGGGTTAACCTGCAGCTAGGAAGTTAAGGAAGATTATTGATGGGTGAAGACTATGGAATAAAGCGAAAAAAATTTATCCGAAATTGCTGAGAATATGGTAAGCAGCATGATTATCAAATTATGAATTGGCTGCAATGGCATTCTAGGGGAGCACTAGGAAGGGGAAGCAAATGTTCCTGAGATGACAGTAGCAGGTGGAAAGTTGTTTCAGGGGAAGATCAGTCTTGCAGAGGGTGTATCAGAGTAGGGCAAGTGTGAGCAAGCAAGGAAATACTAAGTGTATATGGTTCCTTCACTGAGTGCACCCAGCCCCGTGGTCAGCCTTGAGAACAAGCAGGACTTCAGGTACTGGAGCTACATTTCAGTCATCAAGACTTGAGAAGACACCCTTAACTCAGGTCTTCTCTTCAAACTCCATCTTTCCTTCTTGACCTTCATTTGGCCTCTTCCCTTACCCTCAAGCTGTGGACGGAGGCCACAGAGCAAGATGGGTCACTACTGTGCTCCATCCCCTGGAGACTGTGGTTCACATCAGTGGAGCACCAAAGGCAATAACCAAGTAACAGACACAAGAGTGTATGAAGAAGAAGAGATTCTGATAAGGCTTTCTGTGACAGTGTGGGCCAAGTCGGATCTATATGGCTGGTATCACGTGAATTATGAGCAGCCTTAGGGGAGATGTCCTCAGAAGGCAGAGCCTGGCTCTCTAGAGTCTCTGCGTGCTCACAGCCCACTCCAAGACCTCAGTTACAGCTTCGGCCCCCAATATCTCTCCCTCTGCCTGCTCACAGTTTTTGAAGTCTTCTTTCCTCCACATTTCTCTTGAGAGGTGGAGGAGGAAGATGAGCTTCAGGCCAGCTCAGACTCCCCTGGGATCCCAGCAGGATGCCTATCATGAACCTCCCACCTTCTAGGAAGCTCCTAAGATCTTCACATTTGGGGCAGTTCTCATTTCAGCTGTGCTTCAAATTGCTGGCTGGAGACGGCCTGTTGGAAGGTGGCTAAAAGCAAGTAGCAATCCTTCGGGCAGCCTGGCCCTTCTCGACTGTCAGACATCTTCAGGGATATTCTAGGAAATGTTGTTTGTTCTGGAGAAGGGAGGGAAACAATCCAATTGTCCAATAATGTTTGAATGGAAAATAAATGATGCTATATGCATGTGATCAAATAATATCAAACAGTCAAAAATCAAAGACCTAGATCTATATGGATTCACGTGGATAAATCTTGAAAACATAATATTGATTGAAAGAAAATAAGATAAAGAATGTTAGATTGTGATAACAGGTATGTAAGTATTTAAATATTTAAATCAATTCAACATATTGCTTCTATATAGAGAGATGCAAGAAAATAAACTTTATCCAAAGAACACATTATTTACATTTAATATGCTCATTTATCTAGGAGACCCAAAAGAACCCACAGATAAACTAGCAGGAACTAATAAGACGGTTCAACAAGGCACACACATACAAGATCAATAAATTTTAAAAGTCAATCAGGCTCCTCTACACAGGCGATAACAAATTAGAAACTGTAAAAGAAAAATAAGAAAAAAAGAAGATCTAAAAATAGTCACAAGAGCCATATAAATTATTTAGAGCTAAGCATATGTAGAAGGCAATATAACTAACAAACTGAGTTCGAACAGATAAAGTCCGCCCAACCCAAGGTTAGGAAAAGACTGTTGTTACTTTATGAGAACAGACCCTCTTCTTAAGGAGCAGATCAGTAAGTGAGAGTGAATCAAAGAAACACAGTATTTGAAAAGTCAGCTAGTCCAAGCCTCTTGATCGCACATACAGAAGCTGAAGCCCAGATAGGTTGAGTTACTTGGTAAAGGGCCCAATGTCCAGACTCAAGGACTAGCATTTTTCACTCAGTCGCAAGACACAATCAAATGCAGTACCTTGGAAAGAGATGGGGAAAAAATGAAGAAATCAATTATATAGTTCCTCATCTTTAAGTACAGAAATAGCTGTGACAAAATTACACGTATCGAGGGAAAATTGAAGTGCAGAGTTTAAAATGTCAATAATCCACAGGGAAACTGGAGACCATTTAAAATATTCATATTAAATCTCTCTAGAAAAGACATTAAAAGATCTCCAATCAAAATGTGAATTTTATAATAGACATGGTATGATACAATTTATAATAGATATGGTATGAACCTTTCCCTTTCACGGGAAAGCTTCGGCTGGGAAAAAGGAATTGTTCTTGAAAATGGGGCCTGTGCTACGGCAGACACTGTGCTCAACCTAGGTCCACCGAATGTTCTGATGTCATCACTGAGGTCACAGAATTCCACTGTGCGCCTGGCAACCTTGCAAACATAACAGCCCTGGTGAGCACTAGGCAGTACTGCTGGTTCACTAAGTGGTACAAGTTTTTCAGCCATTTAGGAGACTTGACCATTTTTATTTGTATTGAATCATTTCAACGGATTGCCCAAGAGTCAAGAAGGGCCAACCTGTAGGGAAGAGGAGGAGTTGGACATCTCTTGAGGCATCTTCTAAGGGAGACTTCTAGATGGTACGATGGAACGGCGACAAAAGAGGAAACATCTGGAAAATGAAGAGTCCCAGGAAACTGCCGAGAATGCAGGAGGTATGTGGGGGGCAACTTGTCTGGGGCACATGGGTTTCTGCCAAACTGAACCTTCTCCAGGAAGCGGGGGACTGAGAACGTGTCACCTGTGAAGCAGGGAGCGAGAGACCTTGTCTCACTGATGCTGCTGTATCTATCTGGAGGGCCCCTGTGGTGTGAGACGGCATAGAACGGCCAGATGCCCCCTGGGAGATGGGAGGTCAGCTCCGCTGGTCTGAGGACTCTCTCCTGGGGCAGCCGGGCCTGGAGCTTTGTCGGACTCACAGCAGGCTGCATCCTGCTTGCACAGACCTAGAGGTGCAGCTTTTCTCAGTCCCCGATTTCTCTCTTATTCTCTTGGATCTTTCCCTGGGGTCATGAGGTGGGGGATGTGAAGGATGCAAGGATGCTGAGAGAGACCCATGAGTTGCTTGGCCTCTTTTACCAAAGTGGAAAGAGAAGCCCCATGAGTTGAAGGCCCTGTTGAAAAATATCTTGACAAATGGAATGCACTTTGAAAGAAGATTGTTTGTCTAGGGATGGTGTCATATTGAAAGCAAGGAGGATTTATTCCTTCAACAGGAAGAATTTCCCAAAGGAGATCAAGGGAAGGGAAGGGTTTTCCAGAGACTGAGACCGCGTGAGCGGGGGTGAGAAATGTCCTCAGGGTCCTGCGGGGAGCTCTGAGAGCCACGGGCCACGTGGTGCCTGTGTGCATTAAATGTAGGCGAGTAGCTTGCCCTGGGAGAGGGGTGGTCACCCCAGAGTTCCAGCTAGAGGCCTCTGCCCCAGAATAGAGCCCAGTAGCTCCTACCAGGCCCAGGGCCCTGGAGACTGTAGGATGGGCCCTGGGAATGGAGCTCTAGACAGCAGGCAGATTTCCAGGCAGTGGCTGGGACAGGCTGGGGAAGGCAATGACTGCCCCTGACCATTCAGAATATTTTGCTCTATGTTCCTGTGTGTGTGTGTGTGAGAGAGTGAGTGTGTGTGTGTGTGTGTGTGCGTGTGTGTGTGTGGTAGTGCAGAGAAGAGCGAGATGAATGGGGGTAGAGTGCTTACCAGATATAACATCTGTGTGGTAAAGTTCTTGTCACCCTGCCTGGAGCTGGCTGACACTCGGCGTACCTAGGAGTGTATACAGAATTCTTGTTAGGGGTGTTTTAGGAGACAGTAACTCATACACCCATGTACACTCTGATACAGCAAAAATATCACACACCCCACATATAACTTCCTTATTAAACCACACACAGCACATGGAGGTATATACACGCATCCCTCCTATACTACGTTCTCATACAACCCACCTGTATCACAATCCTCTCCTCCAACACCAAACGCTGGAGATGAGATATGTATATAGACACACAGACTATATTTATAGGACACACACACACACACACACACTATATATACATGTATTTCCTCAACTCTTGCACAAACACAGCTAACTTCAGCCATCTCTAAATACCTCTGTAAGAACCAGTCACGTGTCATACACACCACCCTTATAACACATTCTTGAGTAATGCCAGACCCGCTTTGTACAAACCACAGGAAACCACAGTCTCAGTAACCCATGTCAGGATTGCCAGAGAAAATATGGGCTATCCAGTTCAATTTGAATTCCAGATAAACAACAAGTAATTTTTCAGTATCCGTATGTCCCACATATTGTATGGGCCCTACTTACACTAAAACTAAGTCAGGCCAAATACTGCATGGGAATACTTACACTAAAAAATTATTCTGGGTTTATCTGAAACTGAAATTTAACTGGGTGCCTTGTATTCTTGTTCGCTAAGTCTGGCAACCCTTATATACTTACCACCAGCTGATGTATTATATATTTATTGTAGTTTTGTTTAGTGTGTGTCTTCCCCTACTAGAATGTGCAGCGTTACCAAAGACTACAACAATGGAAGAGTGCCGGATACACAGGAGTAGCTGCTTACTGAATCTTGGTGAATGAATGAATGAACACGCACCATAAATACAAGCCACACCATGTAATGAGGAAAAGTTACATGTCCCAGAATTCCTGACTTGTGAACAGAAAAAATGCACACAAAGGCCACAGACACAGATAGACACGTCTGCACTGTGCTCCCCATGCCAACCCCACACTTACCACAGACTTAACTGATACACATCACTCACTCTTCCCACACACTCACAGTCACCACCGAGGCCTACATTACCAACTAGACAGTGAGAGAATAAGTATTGATTGGAATTAAATCCTGGAGGATCCACTGGGAACCACACTCTCAACTGTGTGTATCCACTGCACCTGACACGTGTCACACACTCAGTAAATATCTGTGGACAGAGGACTGATGAACCCACCCTGAGCCTTTCATTCCTCCCTCAGGAATCTCGAAGTCACAAGAGGATCCCCCTCGGCTTGGATCCACTGTGGTGGCCCAAGGCTGCAGCCCAGGGGCAGGGGAGGTCTCCTCTGCCTCTAAATACTTCTTCTGTACTTCTACTCTGCACAAGCTCAGCTACGCTGGTAAGGGCGCGGGGCTCCTCAGGTGAGGGGGTGCTTGGCTGTGAGGCAGGAGGCACACAGATCCCAGGGAGGCTGAGAGGAAATCCAGGGTCATCAGAGGTGATGAGGGCTCTGTGGAGGAGCCTGGGCAGGATGCCTGAGCTGTTCCGAGGGCATGGATGCCAGCTGAGTCTGGGTGTGTGTGTGTGAATACTGGTAGTACCATGGTGGGGAAGTCAAGGAGCAGGGGCCGGAAAGGTCTGGGCTTGAGGTGGAGGGAAGAGGGACCAGATTAAGCATCTTCAGAGGAAAATGTAAGCTTTGTCTTTGCCTTTGCTTCCAGAGAAGGACAGAGTTCTGCATTATCCACCTCCAGCCTGAGAGCAGGACCATCCAGCTCAGGTGTACACAGCTCACACATACACGTGCCCTCCAGGCACAGCCCTTCTCAGTGCACATCAACCCCAAGCACGTGCTCCACAGTACTCTCCTGCACCACAGCCCCATTCCACAAGGAATGCACCACCGATATTCCCAAACTCACACTCCTCGTCGTACACGCATCCAGCCGCATCCCTCACATACTACAGCCCTCACCACCATACTCCACACCCCTGTATATAGACACCGCTCCAGTATCCCCCCCCACGCACATTAAAAGCCCACAGATGACACCCGATACACCACTCCGTCCTACGGCCAACAGACACCAAGCTCACGACATAGCTATGTCGTGCCAATGTCCCTCTCTCGTCTACCACACCTGCTCCCTCAGCTTCCGGCATGGCCCATGCATGTTATTATGATTTTCATTTCTTTTTTCAGGAATCCGGAGATTTCATCGAGACACTGCCCAGCCTAGACCACCCCTAGCCCAGGATCAGGAAGAAGGAGAGACCGCTTCCCCATCACACTGTGTCTCCTCCTCACCCTCTTCACCCTGTAAGAACTATCTGCACCCAGACAAAGAGGAAAGGGGCATGAAAATATACTACATGCAGGTACAAGTGAACAAGGGTGTCGCTGTCTCCTGGAAGACAAAGAAACCCTTGGGGTTGCCTGAAAAGCAGCTGACGATAGAAGAAGTGACCCTTCCTGAGGATGTGTGCGCAGTAGCCACTGACCCCTCTTCTGATGTGTCCACCAAAAGCCTCCTGTCTGACAGTGAGCCCACTGGGGAGGAGAAAGAGTATGAGGAAAGGGCAGAGCCAGGCAGCCCATCAGGGCCACCTGCTGTCGAGGAGAGACCCAGCGCCAAGACAGCGGACTGGATGCTGACCATGGAGACTAGCTTCAGGTGCATGGCTTGCTGCTGGGTCTTCCCCACCTTGGAGATCCTCCAGCAGCACGTGAAGTTCGGCGTCCTGCAGGGCTTCAGCTGCCGTGTCTTTCATCTCAACATGGCCCAGTGGATGGGCAATGTGGAATCCGAGAGCACCCCTGAGGAGGAGGAGGAGGAGGAGGAGGAGGAGGAGGAGGAGGAGGAGGGGGATGAAGAGAAGCAAGAAGAAAAGGAGAATGAGGGAGAGCAGCCCACGGGGGAAGGCCCCAGCCCAAAGAGACCCCGCAGGCAGGGTCTTTTCTCTCCTTTGAGTTCCAAACAGCAACTGAGATTCATGGGACAGAAGATCCTGGAAGACGGTGTGGCCGTCCCTTGGAAGAGGTAAGGCTTGAGGCTGGCAGTCTTCTGAGCCTATGTCACGAGGGCCCAGAGGAGTCTAAGGGAAGGGGCCGCACACATGTGCTGGTTGACCTAATGGCTCTGCAGTTGCATCAAATGGGACACACCCAGCACTAACAAAGGCATTGACCTCTGTTGACGTAAACAAGAAGGTGGAGCCTTTTCCTAGGAGTTTTCTCAGGGTCTGCACGATGGACCTCAACTCTTAGAGGACGTACTGCCAGCAGCTCCTTCTCGGCAGAGAGAGCCAGGAGTGGTCTCAAGAGAGGACAGGGGCCCTTGCAGGACCAGAACTTTGAGGTCTGAGAGCCTTGGGCCTGAGCCGAGATCTCACCCTGACCACTGGACCTAGCCTTCTGTGACAAAGGGGAATAGGAAAGAGAGTCAGGTGGAAATGAGGTCCCCCGAGATATGGAAATGTTCCAGAACCTTCGTGGCGTGGTAGTTGATCTGGAGCCAAGCTCACTGTGGTGTGTGTGGCTCTGAGCATTAAGGCAATGCTGGAGGGTAACCCTGACCAGCAGAGCTTGGAGTGCTTCTTGTCTCTTCCTGTTCTACCTCATTTGCTTTATCCCTTCCAGGGAGAAGAAAGGACCCTCGGGAGAGTAGCAGACAGAATGCCGTGGTCTGAAGGAGGATGAAGGGACCGGCACTCAGTCTAACATCATATGACAATAGAAGCGTCCTATGCAATAAAGGGCATTTTCCAAACCTTTCCTGGAGCTTTGATTTAATGACATTTTTCTATCTATGCATCTATCTGTCAGCTACATCTGTATCTTTCAAGGTTTGTGAACAAGCTTTCACATAAGCACTAGAGACGTCCGCCAGCATTTTCCAGAAGAGGCCTGCAAATTGCTGGGGACTCCTCACAAATAGGGAACGGCCACAACCCCTGCCACACAGACTCTGCGCGTGGCCCTCCTGACGTACTCCCACTCTCTCTCTGAATTTCCCAACGTCTGAGATGAGGGTGCTGGCTGGAGGCAATGATCACGTGCAGGCTGAACCTTCTCCAGATTCTGATTCTCTTCCTGGGCCTATCGTCCTCAAGCACAGTTTCCATGTCCCTGGCCACACTGATCTCTCTCCTTCAGTCCTTCCCTCCCTCCCTCTCCTGCCTCCCAGTGCAGAGAATACTTTTTTGCATTTGAGACGACATTTATTTTTTGTTCACAGAATTCTCACCTGTTTTACTGTGGCCTCCGTTGTGAACATTCCAAAGCTGAGAATTTTCTTTTTTTCTCCCTCATTTCTGCTGAGTCTTTACCTTCCTAATGCAGTGAGCTCACAGTGCCTAGCTGACTGGATGAGGAAAAAAAATCCAGGGAGCAAAGAGAAATAATAAAAGAATATATCAGTTAATTTTTCATAGTGTTATCCAACTACATATTTTTAAAATTTTGGAATAATATTAGGAAACTTCTCTTTATAAAAAACTGAATTATTGGGCTTCCCTGGTGGAGCGGTAGTTAAGAATATGCCTGCGAATGCAGGGGACATGGGTTCGAGCCCTGGTCTGGGAAGATCCCACGTGCCACGGAGTAACTAAGCCCGCGCGCCACAACTACTGAGCCTGCGCTCTAGAGCCCGTGTGCCACATCAACCGAGCCCACGTGCCACGACTACGGAAGCCTGCGTGCCTAGAGCCCATGCTCCGCAACAAGAGAAGCCACTGCAATGAGAAGCCCGTGCACCACAGCCAAGAGGAGCCCCGGCGCACTGCAACTAGAGAACGCCCGCTAGCAGCAACAAAGACCCAATGCAGCCCAAAATAAATTAATTAATTTAAAAAAATTGAATTAGTTTCAAGGGTACAATGTATAAAAGTACAATAAAAGCCCCCCTTCATAACCCCCCAACCCCACTCTCAAGATGGAATAGATATGCTGTGATACAATTTATAGTCGTAGTACTACTACTCCTCCCACCGCATCCGAAATCCTCTGAGCCAGGTGCAGCAGCTTCATTTCACAATGCTAGGACCCGCCACAAGACAGATGATAATCCCTTTGGACATTTCAAGGAGCGGCACCAGGGGAACAGTACCTGGGAAATGCCACTGACAGCTCAGAATATCCATGGCATTTCTAGAGCCTCGGCACTGCTCTCGCTCTGGGAATGAAGGTCCAAAAAGCACATCGGAGAATGTTCATAGTTGTAAACAAGCTCCACCTTTGAAACACAATCTACATAGAACCACATATACAAGCCTGCACAATGGATGAAGCCAAGGTCTCCTCCATGATTTCCCTTCTGACCACCTTATTGTCTCCTCAACCATAAAAGGTGAACTTGAAACTCAGGACCTTGCCTTGTCGCCAGAAACATCCAAGCTTGGATCAGTCTTTCTAAGACCAGATACTTGCTCTCTGAACTATTAGAGACTTGTCACATACACACAGGTAGAACAGGATTATTTCTATCTACCTGGGGACCTGGAGTCTTTCACATTGCTCCTGTTAAAACTCTCACAACAGCAAAACTTTACCTACAAAGGGTTCAAGCTATGACACTCCCAATTTCCACAAACCTCCTCAGCTCTTGTGAGTCACATGCAGCCAATTCCAGGAATTGGAAACATGGTTGTGAGGATGAAACTGACTTTGGGGCTCCCCTTGGATATGGTCTTCCAGACTTACCAAAAGGCCATTCAGAGGACGGTTTACCCCACCTCAGGGAAACCCGAGGCAGTACTTGCAGTCAAGGGCTGGCCATGGCTTCTGAGCTACATCCAAAAAGAATTTCATACTGTACCTGGATCTGCTGAAGCCATTTCTGACTGTCCGAGAGCCAGCATGTACCGCTCCTCAACTGCCTCCATTGTGGATCATCAGTAGGGCTGTCAGATTTAGTAAATAAAAGTACAGGATACCCAGTTAAACTTGAACTTCACATGAATAATAAGTCATTATTTTTAGTATAAGTAGATCCTATGAACTATTTGGGGCATACTTATCTTACAAATATACTTGTTGTTTTTCTGACATTCATATTTAACTAAACAGCCTCTATTTTATCTGTCAACCCTACCCTTCAGAAATGATGGAGGCTCATAGAGATCCAGGAGATGCCTCAGCGCCTCCTCAGCTTCTATTTCTACGTCCTGGACAGCGAGCACGCACCTTCCACTCCCAGTCATTGGCTAGAATGGAGGATATTCTCTGTTTTAGAGCTTTTTCTACTTGTCATTGTTATTATCTTCCTTATTTTAAAGAGATGTTTATTTTCTCCCAAACTTAATAGCTCATCCAAAAGTATTTCAAAGTTCATTAGACAAGGGAAAAACAACATGGTTCTGAAAAGTGAAGGAAACCGCCTGGTGTTTAGTCAAGAAGTAGTAGGGAGATTGAAAAAGCCAAACTTAATAAGCAAATCTCTCCAAGGGTATTTTCAGAGCTTGATACCCTCCCACACCCTGAAAATATTATTACATCAAGAATGTAGAACTGCTAACCAAATGTAAGGCTCCCATATGATTCTATCAAACTGAGGATGCTTCTTTACTAAGCAGTGAGCACACTTGCTGCCCCAGGGACCTTGGCAGTTGCAACGTAGGGCTCTTCCCTTTGGGATGGAAACAGCAAGTTTTCCTGTGGTCTACACACTGGCCCCCAAAATACTACACTCCCAATACTTGTCAAATTTAAGTATTTTTCTACATATCTCCATTTTTCTGTTACTATTTGGACTACATCCTAGACTTGACACTACGTAAATTGCATTCAAGAAGCTATTTTTAAAAGTTGGTAGGAAACCTTAAATCTATAGCTTGCAGTCCCTGGCTTACTTTCATCCAGGTGCATAAGGGTTTTCAAAAGTAGTCAGGTTAGTTACCCCATATCACAGCCCCACGCTTGTGTCACAGGTATAAAAATGGAACATGCTATTTAAGGTTTTAGTTGCCAAATCATCAAGCCTCCCAGACAGAGGCAATAGAGCAAAATGATTACAGAGGCATGGATTTTGATTTGCTCCAGTGTCTTGGGCAAGTCACTTGGCCTCTGTATTTATTTGTACTTATCTGCACTTATCTGTCACTTGGGGGTCATAATTGTACCTGGTCCATGGGTACGTTGTACAAATGATCTGTAAGGTAGTTACAAGAAACCGACACAGAGTAAGCACTCCACAGACATTGGCTATTAGCTATTGGAAATAGTTCTCCGTGAAACAGATGACTTTATCAGTGGATGACACGGTGGGAGACAGTGAATCACAGAATCACAGCATGTTGAAAGTGACCTAGTTCACACTCTTATGTGAAAAGAAGAAAAGTGTGCATGGGTAGAAAATGTCTGAAACTTTACCTAACAAATAGTTCATCATGTTAGCATGGAGGATTAGAATAAATCAGGAAAGGAGGAAAGAAAAACTTGAGTGTCATTCAATTTCTCTATCATTTGTGTTTCTACACTGAGACTCTGAATACACTGGAAGTGCAAATTTTTTTAATGTGGCGGGATAAAGGTTTTCAAGTTTTCCTGATCCATCCGTATTATTATCTCAGAATTGCTGGCAGTTCTTGCCATCTTCGGATCTACACCCATGTGAGTCAGTGGGCCATTCTGGACGGAGGAGATAATAGAGCAGAAGTGAAGTGAGAGGAAAGGAGAGAAAAGATTTTCTCTTTTCTCTTCAAAGAGGAAAGGTCTTTGGAATGGGAACAACTCACAACCAAACTTTGGGGAAAGGATGTGATGGAAAACGAGACAAACATCTTACCCCTGTGATGAGAAGGATTCCCTGGGCTGGATGGAGGGAGGTCACAGGTGGCTGGCGAGGAAACCAACTAGCGAGAAACACACACAAGGGCAGAGTAAACACCCTGAGGCCACTCAGCCTGACTCCATGCAAACATATGTCCAGCAGACAGCCCTTCACCTGTGGCTCCCCAGCAAGACAGGTACCTCGGGGGTGCCAACTCATTCTGAGTCCATTATGCCTGGCCATTCATAAACCGCTGTCTAACGTGTGAGGAATAAACTCTCAATGTGTATGAGGAAATTGGGGAAGGAGATTGAAAAGTTACTTAAACGAAAGAAAAGTAGTTCAGGAAGGCAGGATGGTAGAGAGACAAGAAAAAGACTTTAAAAGATAGAAAGGATTTGCCAAAGAAGAGAAAGAAAAAGAAATGATTCCGAATGGGTTAACCTGCAGCTAGGAAGTTAAGGAAGATTATTGATGGGTGAAGACTATGGAATAAAGTGAATAAAATTTATCAGAAGTTGCTGAGAATATGCTAAGCAGCATGATTATCAAATTATGAATTGGCTGCAATGGCATTCTAGGGGAGCACTAGGAAGGGGAAGCAAATGTTCCTGAGATGACAGTAGCAGGTGGAAAGTTGTTTCAGGGGAAGATCAGTCTTGCAGAGGGTGTATCAGAGTAGGGCAAGTGTGAGCAAGCAAGGAAATACTAAGTGTATATGGTTCCTTCACTGAGTGCACCCAGCCCCGTGGTCAGCCTTGAGAACAAGCAGCACTTCAGGTACTGGAGCTACATTTCAGTCATCAAGACTTGAGAAGACACCCTTAACTCAGGTCTTCTCTTCAAACTCCATCGTTCCTTCTTGACCTTCATTTGGCCTCTTCACTTACCCTCAAGCTGTGGACTGAGGCCACAGAGCAAGATGGATCACTAGTGTCCTCCATCCCCGAGAGACTGTGGTTCACATCAGTGGAGCACCAAAGGCAATAACCAAGTAACAGACACAAGAGTGTATGAAGAAGAAGAGATTCTGATAAGGCTTTCTGTGACAGTGTGGGCCAAGTCGGATCTATATGGCTGGTATCACGTGAATTATGAGCAGCCTTAGGGGAGAAGTTCTCAGAAGGCTGAGCCTGGCTCTCTAGAGGCTCTGTGTCCTCAGAGCCCACTCCAAGACCTCAGTTACAGCTTCGGCCCCCAATATCTCTCCCTCTGCCTGCTCACAGTTTTTGAAGTCTTCTTTCCTCCACATTTCTCTTGAGAGGTGGAGGAGGAAGATGAGCTTCAGGCCAGCTCAGACTCCCCTGGGATCCCAGCAGGATGCCTATCATTAACCTCCCACCTTCTAGGAAGCTCCTAAGATCTTCACATTTGGGGCAGTTCTCATTTCAGCTGTGCTTCAAATTGCTGGCTGGAGGCGGCCTGTTGGAACGTGGCAAAAAGCAAGTAGCAGTCCTTCGGGCAGCCTGGCCCTTCTCGACTGTCAGACATCTTCAGGGATATTCTAGGAAATGTTGTTTGTTCTAGAGAAGGGAGGGAAACAATCCAATTGTCCAATAATGCTTGAATGGAAAATAAATGATGCTATATGCATGTGATCAAATAATATCAAACAGTCAAAAATCAAAGACCTAGATCTATATGGATTCACGTGGATAAATCTTGAAAACATAATATTGATTGAAAGAAAATAAGATAAAGAAGGTTAGATTGTGATAACAGGTATGTAATATTTAAATATTTAAATCAATTCAACATATTGCTTCTATACATAGAGATGCAAGAAAATAAACTTTATCCAAAGAACACATTATTTACATTTAATATGCTCATTTATCTAGGAGACCCAAAAGAACCCACAGATAAACTAGCAGGAACTAATAAGACGGTTCAACAAGGCACACACATACAAGATCAATAAATTTTAGAAGTCAATCAGGCTCTTCTACACTGGCGATAACAAATTAGAAACTGTAAAAGAAAATAAGAAAAAAAGAAGATCTAAAAATAGTCACAAGAGCCATATAAATTATTTAGAGCTAAGCATACGTAGAAGGCAATATAACTAACAAACTGAGTACGAACAGATAAACTCCGCCCAACCCAAGGTTAGGAAAAGACTGTTGTTACTTTATGAGAACAGACCCTCTTCTTACGGAGCAGATCAGTAAGTGAGAGTGAATCAAAGAAACACAGCATTTGAAAAGTCAGCTAGTCCAAGCCTCTTGATCGCACATACAGAAGCTGAAGCCCAGATAGGTTGAGTTACTTGCTAAAGGGCCCAATGTCCTGACTCAAGGACTAGCATTTTTCACTCAGTCGCAAGACACAATCAAATGCAGTACCTTGGAAAGAGATGGGGAAAAAATGAAGAAATCAATTATATAGTTCCTCATCTTTAAGTACAGAAAGAGCCGTGACAAAATTACACGTATTGAGGGAAAATTGAAGTGCAGAGTTTAAAATGTCAATAATCCACAGGGAAACTGGAGACCATTTAAAATATTCATATTAAATCTCTCTAGAAAAGACATTAAAAGATCTCCAATCAAAATGTGAATTTCATAATAGACATGGTATGATACAATTTATAATAGATATGGTATGAACCTTTCTATTTCACGGGAAAGCTTCGGCTGGGAAAAAGGAATTGTTCTTGAAAATGGGGCGTGTGCTACTGCAGACACCATGCTCAACCTAGGTCTACCGAATGCTCTGATGTCATCACTGAGGTCACAGAATTCCACTGTGCGCCTGGCAACCTTGCAAACATAACAGCCCTGGTGAGCACTAGGCAGTACTGCTGGTTCACTAAGTGGTACAAGTTTTTCAGCCATTTAGGAGACTTGACCATTTTTATTTGTATTGAATCATTTCAACGGATTGCCCAAGAGCCAAGAAGGGCCAACCTGTAGGGAAGAGGAGGAGTTGGACATCTCTTGAGGCATCTTCTAAGGGAGACTTCTAGTTGGTACGATGGAACGGCGACAAAAGAGGAAACATCTGGAAAATGAAGAGTCCCAGGAAACTGCCGAGAACGGTGGAGGTATGTGGGGGGCAACTTGTCTGGGGCACATGGGTTTCTGCCAAACTGAAGCTTCTCCAGGAAGCGGGGGACTGAGAACGTGTCACCTGTGAAGCAGGGAGCGAGAGACCTTGTCTCACTGATGCTGCCGTATCTATCCAGAGGGTCCCTGTGGTGTGAGACGGCACAGAATGGCCAGATGCCCCCTGGGAGATGGGAGGTCAGCTCCGCTGGTCTGAGGACTCTCTCCTGGGGCAGCCGGGCCTGGAGCTTTGTCAGACTCACAGCAGGCTGCATCCTGCTTGCACAGACCTAGAGGTGCAGCTTTTCTCAGTCCCCGATTTCTCTCTTAATCTCTTGGATCTTTCCCTGGGGTCATGAGGTGGGGGATGTGAAGGATGCAAGGATGCTGAGAGAGACCCATGAGTTGCTTGGCCTCTTTTACCAAAGTGGAAAGAGAAGCCCCATGAGTTGAAGGCCCTGTTGAAAAATATCTTGACAAGTGGAATGCACTTTGAAAGAAGATTGTTTGTCTAGGGATGGTGTCATATTGAAAGCAAGGAGGATTTATTCCTTCAACAGGAAGAATTTCCCAAAGGAGATCAAGGGAAGGGAAGGGTTTTCCAGAGACTGAGACCGCATGAGCGGGGGTGAGAAATGTCCTCAGGGTCCTGCGGGGAGCTCTGAGAGCCACGGGCCACGTGGTGCCTGCGTGCATTAAATGTAGGCGAGTAGCTTGCCCTGGGAGAGGGGTGGTCACCCCAGAGCTCCAGCTAGAGGCCTCTGCCCCAGATTAGAGCCCAGTAGCTCCTACCAGGCCCAGGGCCCTGGAGACTGTAGGATGGGCCCTGGGAATGGAGCTCTAGACAGCAGGCAGATTTCCAGGCAGTGGCTGGGACAGGCTGGGGAAGGCAATGACTGCCCCTGACCATTCAGAATATTTTGCTCTATGTTCCTGTGTGTGTGTGTGTGAGAGAGTGAGTGTGTGTGTGTGTGTGTGTGCGTGTGTGTGTGTGGTAGTGCAGAGAAGAGCGAGATGAATGGGGGTAGAGTGCTTACCAGATATAACATCTGTGTGGTAAAGTTCTTGTCACCCTGCCTGGAGCTGGCTGACACTCGGCGTACCTAGGAGTGTATACAGAATTCTTGTTAGGGGTGTTTTAGGAGACAGTAACTCATACACCCATGTACACTCTGATACAGCAAAAATATCACACACCCCACATATAACTTCCTTATTAAACCACACACAGCACATGGAGGTATATACACGCATCCCTCCTATACTACGTTCTCATACAACCCACCTGTATCACAATCCTCTCCTCCAACACCAAACGCTGGAGATGAGATATGTATATAGACACACACACTATATATATAGGACACACACACACACACACACTATATATACATGTATTTCCTCAACTCTTGCACAAACACAGCTAACTTCAGCCATCTCTAAATACCTCTGTAAGAACCAGTCACGTGTCATACACACCACCCTTATAACACATTCTTGAGTAATGCCAGACCCGCTTTGTACAAACCACAGGAAACCACAGTCTCAGTAACCCATGTCAGGATTGCCAGAGAAAATATGGGCTATCCAGTTCAATTTGAATTCCAGATAAACAACAAGTAATTTTTCAGTATCCGTATGTCCCACATATTGTATGGGCCCTACTTACACTAAAACTAAGTCAGGCCAAATACTGCATGGGAATACTTACACTAAAAAATTATTCTGGGTTTATCTGAAACTGAAATTTAACTGGGTGCCTTGTATTCTTGTTCGCTAAGTCTGGCAACCCTTATATACTTACCACCAGCTGATGTATTATATATTTATTGTAGTTTTGTTTAGTGTGTGTCTTCCCCTACTAGAATGTGCAGCGTTACCAAAGACTACAACAATGGAAGAGTGCCGGATACACAGGAGTAGCTGCTTACTGAATCTTGGTGAATGAATGAATGAACACGCACCATAAATACAAGCCACACCATGTAATGAGGAAAAGTTACATGTCCCAGAATTCCTGACTTGTGAACAGAAAAAATGCACACAAAGGCCACAGACACAGATAGACACGTCTGCACTGTGCTCCCCATGCCAACCCCACACTTACCACAGACTTAACTGATACACATCACTCACTCTTCCCACACACTCACAGTCACCACCGAGGCCTACATTACCAACTAGACAGTGAGAGAATAAGTATTGATTGGAATTAAATCCTGGAGGATCCACTGGGAACCACACTCTCAACTGTGTGTATCCACTGCACCTGACACGTGTCACACACTCAGTAAATATCTGTGGACAGAGGACTGATGAACCCACCCTGAGCCTTTCATTCCTCCCTCAGGAATCTCGAAGTCACAAGAGGATCCCCCTCGGCTTGGATCCACTGTGGTGGCCCAAGGCTGCAGCCCAGGGGCAGGGGAGGTCTCCTCTGCCTCTAAATACTTCTTCTGTACTTCTACTCTGCGCAAGCTCAGCTACGCTGGTAAGGGCGTGGGGCTCCTCAGGTGAGGGGGTGCTTGGCTGTGAGGCAGGAGGCACACAGATCCCAGGGAGGCTGAGAGGAAATCCAGGGTCATCAGAGGTGATGAGGGCTCTGTGGAGGAGCCTGGGCAGGATGCCTGAGCTGTTCCGAGGGCATGGATGCCAGCTGAGTCTGGGAGTGTGTGTGTGAATACTGCTACTACCATGGTGGGGAAGTCAAGGAGCAGGGGCCGGAAAGGTCTGGGCTTGAGGTGGAGGGAAGAGGGACGAGATTAAGCATCTTCAGAGGAAAATGTAGGCTTTGTCTTTTCCTTTGCTTCCAGAGAAGGACAGAGTTCTGCATTATCCACCTCCAGCCTGAGAGCAGGACCATCCAGCTCAGGTGTACACAGCTCACACATACACGTGCCCTCCAGGCACAGCCCTTCTCAGTGCACATCAACCCCAAGCACGTGCTCCACAGTACTCTCCTGCACCACAGCCCCATTCCACAAGGAATGCACCACCGATATTCCCAAACTCACACTCCTCGTCGTACACGCATCCAGCCGCATCCCTCACATACTACAGCCCTCACCACCATACTCCACACCCCTGTATATAGACACCGCTCCAGTATCCCCCCCCACGCACATTAAAAGCCCACAGATGACACCCGATACACCACTCCGTCCTACGGCCAACAGACACCAAGCTCACGACATAGCTATGTCGTGCCAATGTCCCTCTCTCGTCTACCACACCTGCTCCCTCAGCTTCCGGCATGGCCCATGCATGTTATTATGATTTTCATTTCTTTTTTCAGGAATCCGGAGATTTCATCGAGACACTGCCCAGCCTAGACCACCCCTAGCCCAGGATCAGGAAGAAGGAGAGACCGCTTCCCCATCACACTGTGTCTCCTCCTCACCCTCTTCACCCTGTAAGAACTATCTGCACCCAGACAAAGAGGAAAGGGGCATGAAAATATACTACATGCAGGTACAAGTGAACAAGGGTGTCGCTGTCTCCTGGAAGACAAAGAAACCCTTGGGGTTGCCTGAAAAGCAGCTGACGATAGAAGAAGTGACCCTTCCTGAGGATGTGTGCGCAGTAGCCACTGACCCCTCTTCTGATGTGTCCACCAAAAGCCTCCTGTCTGACAGTGAGCCCACTGGGGAGGAGAAAGAGTATGAGGAAAGGGCAGAGCCAGGCAGCCCATCAGGGCCACCTGCTGTCGAGGAGAGACCCAGCGCCAAGACAGCGGACTGGATGCTGACCATGGAGACTAGCTTCAGGTGCATGGCTTGCTGCCGGGTCTTCCCCACCTTGGAGATCCTCCAGCAGCACGTGAAGTTCGGCGTCCTGCAGGGCTTCAGCTGCCGTGTCTTTCATCTCAACATGGCCCAGTGGATGGGCAATGTGGAATCCGAGAGCACCCCTGAGGAGGAGGAGGAGGAGGAGGAGGAGGAGGAGGGGGATGAAGAGAAGCAAGAAGAAAAGGAGAATGAGGGAGAGCAGCCCACGGGGGAAGGCCCCAGCCCAAAGAGACCCCACAGGCAGGGTCTTTTCTCTCCTTTGAGTTCCAAACAGCAACTGAGATTCATGGGACAGAAGATCCTGGAAGACGGTGTGGCCGTCCCTTGGAAGAGGTAAGGCTTGAGGCTGGCAGTCTTCTGAGCCTATGTCACGAGGGCCCAGAGGAGTCTAAGGGAAGGGGCCGCACACATGTGCTGGTTGACCTAATGGCTCTGCAGTTGCATCAAATGGGACACACCCAGCACTAACAAAGGCATTGACCTCTGTTGACGTAAACAAGAAGGTGGAGCCTTTTCCTAGGAGTTTTCTCAGGGTCTGCACGATGGACCTCAACTCTTAGAGGACGTACTGCCAGCAGCTCCTTCTCGGCAGAGAGAGCCAGGAGTGGTCTCAAGAGAGGACAGGGGCCCTTGCAGGACCAGAACTTTGAGGTCTGAGAGCCTTGGGCCTGAGCCGAGATCTCACCCTGACCACTGGACCTAGCCTTCTGTGACAAAGGGGAATAGGAAAGAGAGTCAGGTGGAAATGAGGTCCCCCGAGATATGGAAATGTTCCAGAACCTTCGTGGCGTGGTAGTTGATCTGGAGCCAAGCTCACTGTGGTGTGTGTGGCTCTGAGCATTAAGGCAATGCTGGAGGGTAACCCTGACCAGCAGAGCTTGGAGTGCTTCTTGTCTCTTCCTGTTCTACCTCATTTGCTTTATCCCTTCCAGGGAGAAGAAAGGACCCTCGGGAGAGTAGCAGACAGAATGCCGTGGTCTGAAGGAGGATGAAGGGACCGGCACTCAGTCTAACATCATATGACAATAGAAGCGTCCTATGCAATAAAGGGCATTTTCCAAACCTTTCCTGGAGCTTTGATTTAATGACATTTTTCTATCTATGCATCTATCTGTCAGCTACATCTGTATCTTTCAAGGTTTGTGAACAAGCTTTCACATAAGCACTAGAGACGTCCGCCAGCATTTTCCAGAAGAGGCCTGCAAATTGCTGGGGACTCCTCACAAATAGGGAACGGCCACAACCCCTGCCACACAGACTCTGCGCGTGGCCCTCCTGACGTACTCCCACTCTCTCTCTGAATTTCCCAACGTCTGAGATGAGGGTGCTGGCTGGAGGCAATGATCACGTGCAGGCTGAACCTTCTCCAGATTCTGATTCTCTTCCTGGGCCTATCGTCCTCAAGCACAGTTTCCATGTCCCTGGCCACACTGATCTCTCTCCTTCAGTCCTTCCCTCCCTCCCTCTCCTGCCTCCCAGTGCAGAGAATACTTTTTTGCATTTGAGACGACATTTATTTTTTGTTCACAGAATTCTCACCTGTTTTACTGTGGCCTCCGTTGTGAACATTCCAAAGCTGAGAATTTTCTTTTTTTCTCCCTCATTTCTGCTGAGTCTTTACCTTCCTAATGCAGTGAGCTCACAGTGCCTAGCTGACTGGATGAGGAAAAAAAATCCAGGGAGCAAAGAGAAATAATAAAAGAATATATCAGTTAATTTTTCATAGTGTTATCCAACTACATATTTTTAAAATTTTGGAATAATATTAGGAAACTTCTCTTTATAAAAAACTGAATTATTGGGCTTCCCTGGTGGAGCGGTAGTTAAGAATATGCCTGCGAATGCAGGGGACATGGGTTCGAGCCCTGGTCTGGGAAGATCCCACGTGCCACGGAGTAACTAAGCCCGCGCGCCACAACTACTGAGCCTGCGCTCTAGAGCCCGTGTGCCACATCAACCGAGCCCACGTGCCACGACTACGGAAGCCTGCGTGCCTAGAGCCCATGCTCCGCAACAAGAGAAGCCACTGCAATGAGAAGCCCGTGCACCACAGCCAAGAGGAGCCCCGGCGCACTGCAACTAGAGAACGCCCGCTAGCAGCAACAAAGACCCAATGCAGCCCAAAATAAATTAATTAATTTAAAAAAATTGAATTAGTTTCAAGGGTACAATGTATAAAAGTACAATAAAAGCCCCCCTTCATAACCCCCCAACCCCACTCTCAAGATGGAATAGATATGCTGTGATACAATTTATAGTCGTAGTACTACTACTCCTCCCACCGCATCCGAAATCCTCTGAGCCAGGTGCAGCAGCTTCATTTCACAATGCTAGGACCCGCCACAAGACAGATGATAATCCCTTTGGACATTTCAAGGAGCGGCACCAGGGGAACAGTACCTGGGAAATGCCACTGACAGCTCAGAATATCCATGGCATTTCTAGAGCCTCGGCACTGCTCTCGCTCTGGGAATGAAGGTCCAAAAAGCACATCGGAGAATGTTCATAGTTGTAAACAAGCTCCACCTTTGAAACACAATCTACATAGAACCACATATACAAGCCTGCACAATGGATGAAGCCAAGGTCTCCTCCATGATTTCCCTTCTGACCACCTTATTGTCTCCTCAACCATAAAAGGTGAACTTGAAACTCAGGACCTTGCCTTGTCGCCAGAAACATCCAAGCTTGGATCAGTCTTTCTAAGACCAGATACTTGCTCTCTGAACTATTAGAGACTTGTCACATACACACAGGTAGAACAGGATTATTTCTATCTACCTGGGGACCTGGAGTCTTTCACATTGCTCCTGTTAAAACTCTCACAACAGCAAAACTTTACCTACAAAGGGTTCAAGCTATGACACTCCCAATTTCCACAAACCTCCTCAGCTCTTGTGAGTCACATGCAGCCAATTCCAGGAATTGGAAACATGGTTGTGAGGATGAAACTGACTTTGGGGCTCCCCTTGGATATGGTCTTCCAGACTTACCAAAAGGCCATTCAGAGGACGGTTTACCCCACCTCAGGGAAACCCGAGGCAGTACTTGCAGTCAAGGGCTGGCCATGGCTTCTGAGCTACATCCAAAAAGAATTTCATACTGTACCTGGATCTGCTGAAGCCATTTCTGACTGTCCGAGAGCCAGCATGTACCGCTCCTCAACTGCCTCCATTGTGGATCATCAGTAGGGCTGTCAGATTTAGTAAATAAAAGTACAGGATACCCAGTTAAACTTGAACTTCACATGAATAATAAGTCATTATTTTTAGTATAAGTAGATCCTATGAACTATTTGGGGCATACTTATCTTACAAATATACTTGTTGTTTTTCTGACATTCATATTTAACTAAACAGCCTCTATTTTATCTGTCAACCCTACCCTTCAGAAATGATGGAGGCTCATAGAGATCCAGGAGATGCCTCAGCGCCTCCTCAGCTTTTATTTCTACGTCCTGGACAGCGAGCACGTACCTTCCACTCCCAGTCATTGGCTAGAATGGAGGATATTCTCTGTTTTAGAGCTTTTTCTACTTGTCATTGTTATTATCTTCCTTATTTTAAAGAGATGTTTATTTTCTCCCAAACTTAATAGCTCATCCAAAAGTATTTCAAAGTTCATTAGACAAGGGAAAAACAACATGGTTCTGAAAAGTGAAGGAAACCGCCTGGTGTTTAGTCAAGAAGTAGTAGGGAGATTGAAAAAGCCAAACTTAATAAGCAAATCTCTCCAAGGGTATTTTCAGAGCTTGATACCCTCCCACACCCTGAAAATATTATTACATCAAGAATGTAGAACTGCTAACCAAATGTAAGGCTCCCATATGATTCTATCAAACTGAGGATGCTTCTTTACTAAGCAGTGAGCACACTTGCTGCCCCAGGGACCTTGGCAGTTGCAACGTAGGGCTCTTCCCTTTGGGATGGAAACAGCAAGTTTTCCTGTGGTCTACACACTGGCCCCCAAAATACTACACTCCCAATACTTGTCAAATTTAAGTATTTTTCTACATATCTCCATTTTTCTGTTACTATTTGGACTACATCCTAGACTTGACACTACGTAAATTGCATTCAAGAAGCTATTTTTAAAAGTTGGTAGGAAACCTTAAATCTATAGCTTGCAGTCCCTGGCTTACTTTCATCCAGGTGCATAAGGGTTTTCAAAAGTAGTCAGGTTAGTTACCCCATATCACAGCCCCACGCTTGTGTCACAGGTATAAAAATGGAACATGCTATTTAAGGTTTTAGTTGCCAAATCATCAAGCCTCCCAGACAGAGGCAATAGAGCAAAATGATTACAGAGGCATGGATTTTGATTTGCTCCAGTGTCTTGGGCAAGTCACTTGGCCTCTGTATTTATTTGTACTTATCTGCACTTATCTGTCACTTGGGGGTCATAATTGTACCTGGTCCATGGGTACGTTGTACAAATGATCTGTAAGGTAGTTACAAGAAACCGACACAGAGTAAGCACTCCACAGACATTGGCTATTAGCTATTGGAAATAGTTCTCCGTGAAACAGATGACTTTATCAGTGGATGACACGGTGGGAGACAGTGAATCACAGAATCACAGCATGTTGAAAGTGACCTAGTTCACACTCTTATGTGAAAAGAAGAAAAGTGTGCATGGGTAGAAAATGTCTGAAACTTTACCTAACAAATAGTTCATCATGTTAGCATGGAGGATTAGAATAAATCAGGAAAGGAGGAAAGAAAAACTTGAGTGTCATTCAATTTCTCTATCATTTGTGTTTCTACACTGAGACTCTGAATACACTGGAAGTGCAAATTTTTTTAATGTGGCGGGATAAAGGTTTTCAAGTTTTCCTGATCCATCCGTATTATTATCTCAGAATTGCTGGCAGTTCTTGCCATCTTCGGATCTACACCCATGTGAGTCAGTGGGCCATTCTGGACGGAGGAGATAATAGAGCAGAAGTGAAGTGAGAGGAAAGGAGAGAAAAGATTTTCTCTTTTCTCTTCAAAGAGGAAAGGTCTTTGGAATGGGAACAACTCACAACCAAACTTTGGGGAAAGGATGTGATGGAAAACGAGACAAACATCTTACCCCTGTGATGAGAAGGATTCCCTGGGCTGGATGGAGGGAGGTCACAGGTGGCTGGCGAGGAAACCAACTAGCGAGAAACACACACAAGGGCAGAGTAAACACCCTGAGGCCACTCAGCCTGACTCCATGCAAACATATGTCCAGCAGACAGCCCTTCACCTGTGGCTCCCCAGCAAGACAGGTACCTCGGGGGTGCCAACTCATTCTGAGTCCATTATGCCTGGCCATTCATAAACCGCTGTCTAACGTGTGAGGAATAAACTCTCAATGTGTATGAGGAAATTGGGGAAGGAGATTGAAAAGTTACTTAAACGAAAGAAAAGTAGTTCAGGAAGGCAGGATGGTAGAGAGACAAGAAAAAGACTTTAAAAGATAGAAAGGATTTGCCAAAGAAGAGAAAGAAAAAGAAATGATTCCGAATGGGTTAACCTGCAGCTAGGAAGTTAAGGAAGATTATTGATGGGTGAAGACTATGGAATAAAGTGAATAAAATTTATCAGAAGTTGCTGAGAATATGCTAAGCAGCATGATTATCAAATTATGAATTGGCTGCAATGGCATTCTAGGGGAGCACTAGGAAGGGGAAGCAAATGTTCCTGAGATGACAGTAGCAGGTGGAAAGTTGTTTCAGGGGAAGATCAGTCTTGCAGAGGGTGTATCAGAGTAGGGCAAGTGTGAGCAAGCAAGGAAATACTAAGTGTATATGGTTCCTTCACTGAGTGCACCCAGCCCCGTGGTCAGCCTTGAGAACAAGCAGCACTTCAGGTACTGGAGCTACATTTCAGTCATCAAGACTTGAGAAGACACCCTTAACTCAGGTCTTCTCTTCAAACTCCATCGTTCCTTCTTGACCTTCATTTGGCCTCTTCACTTACCCTCAAGCTGTGGACTGAGGCCACAGAGCAAGATGGATCACTAGTGTCCTCCATCCCCGAGAGACTGTGGTTCACATCAGTGGAGCACCAAAGGCAATAACCAAGTAACAGACACAAGAGTGTATGAAGAAGAAGAGATTCTGATAAGGCTTTCTGTGACAGTGTGGGCCAAGTCGGATCTATATGGCTGGTATCACGTGAATTATGAGCAGCCTTAGGGGAGAAGTTCTCAGAAGGCTGAGCCTGGCTCTCTAGAGGCTCTGTGTCCTCAGAGCCCACTCCAAGACCTCAGTTACAGCTTCGGCCCCCAATATCTCTCCCTCTGCCTGCTCACAGTTTTTGAAGTCTTCTTTCCTCCACATTTCTCTTGAGAGGTGGAGGAGGAAGATGAGCTTCAGGCCAGCTCAGACTCCCCTGGGATCCCAGCAGGATGCCTATCATTAACCTCCCACCTTCTAGGAAGCTCCTAAGATCTTCACATTTGGGGCAGTTCTCATTTCAGCTGTGCTTCAAATTGCTGGCTGGAGGCGGCCTGTTGGAACGTGGCAAAAAGCAAGTAGCAGTCCTTCGGGCAGCCTGGCCCTTCTCGACTGTCAGACATCTTCAGGGATATTCTAGGAAATGTTGTTTGTTCTAGAGAAGGGAGGGAAACAATCCAATTGTCCAATAATGCTTGAATGGAAAATAAATGATGCTATATGCATGTGATCAAATAATATCAAACAGTCAAAAATCAAAGACCTAGATCTATATGGATTCACGTGGATAAATCTTGAAAACATAATATTGATTGAAAGAAAATAAGATAAAGAAGGTTAGATTGTGATAACAGGTATGTAATATTTAAATATTTAAATCAATTCAACATATTGCTTCTATACATAGAGATGCAAGAAAATAAACTTTATCCAAAGAACACATTATTTACATTTAATATGCTCATTTATCTAGGAGACCCAAAAGAACCCACAGATAAACTAGCAGGAACTAATAAGACGGTTCAACAAGGCACACACATACAAGATCAATAAATTTTAGAAGTCAATCAGGCTCTTCTACACTGGCGATAACAAATTAGAAACTGTAAAAGAAAATAAGAAAAAAAGAAGATCTAAAAATAGTCACAAGAGCCATATAAATTATTTAGAGCTAAGCATACGTAGAAGGCAATATAACTAACAAACTGAGTACGAACAGATAAACTCCGCCCAACCCAAGGTTAGGAAAAGACTGTTGTTACTTTATGAGAACAGACCCTCTTCTTACGGAGCAGATCAGTAAGTGAGAGTGAATCAAAGAAACACAGCATTTGAAAAGTCAGCTAGTCCAAGCCTCTTGATCGCACATACAGAAGCTGAAGCCCAGATAGGTTGAGTTACTTGCTAAAGGGCCCAATGTCCTGACTCAAGGACTAGCATTTTTCACTCAGTCGCAAGACACAATCAAATGCAGTACCTTGGAAAGAGATGGGGAAAAAATGAAGAAATCAATTATATAGTTCCTCATCTTTAAGTACAGAAAGAGCCGTGACAAAATTACACGTATTGAGGGAAAATTGAAGTGCAGAGTTTAAAATGTCAATAATCCACAGGGAAACTGGAGACCATTTAAAATATTCATATTAAATCTCTCTAGAAAAGACATTAAAAGATCTCCAATCAAAATGTGAATTTTATAATAGACATGGTATGATACAATTTATAATAGATATGGTATGAACCTTTCTATTTCACGGGAAAGCTTCGGCTGGGAAAAAGGAATTGTTCTTGAAAATGGGGCGTGTGCTACTGCAGACACCATGCTCAACCTAGGTCTACCGAATGCTCTGATGTCATCACTGAGGTCACAGAATTCCACTGTGCGCCTGGCAACCTTGCAAACATAACAGCCCTGGTGAGCACTAGGCAGTACTGCTGGTTCACTAAGTGGTACAAGTTTTTCAGCCATTTAGGAGACTTGACCATTTTTATTTGTATTGAATCATTTCAACGGATTGCCCAAGAGCCAAGAAGGGCCAACCTGTAGGGAAGAGGAGGAGTTGGACATCTCTTGAGGCATCTTCTAAGGGAGACTTCTAGTTGGTACGATGGAACGGCGACAAAAGAGGAAACATCTGGAAAATGAAGAGTCCCAGGAAACTGCCGAGAACGGTGGAGGTATGTGGGGGGCAACTTGTCTGGGGCACATGGGTTTCTGCCAAACTGAAGCTTCTCCAGGAAGCGGGGGACTGAGAACGTGTCACCTGTGAAGCAGGGAGCGAGAGACCTTGTCTCACTGATGCTGCCGTATCTATCCAGAGGGTCCCTGTGGTGTGAGACGGCACAGAATGGCCAGATGCCCCCTGGGAGATGGGAGGTCAGCTCCGCTGGTCTGAGGACTCTCTCCTGGGGCAGCCGGGCCTGGAGCTTTGTCAGACTCACAGCAGGCTGCATCCTGCTTGCACAGACCTAGAGGTGCAGCTTTTCTCAGTCCCCGATTTCTCTCTTAATCTCTTGGATCTTTCCCTGGGGTCATGAGGTGGGGGATGTGAAGGATGCAAGGATGCTGAGAGAGACCCATGAGTTGCTTGGCCTCTTTTACCAAAGTGGAAAGAGAAGCCCCATGAGTTGAAGGCCCTGTTGAAAAATATCTTGACAAGTGGAATGCACTTTGAAAGAAGATTGTTTGTCTAGGGATGGTGTCATATTGAAAGCAAGGAGGATTTATTCCTTCAACAGGAAGAATTTCCCAAAGGAGATCAAGGGAAGGGAAGGGTTTTCCAGAGACTGAGACCGCATGAGCGGGGGTGAGAAATGTCCTCAGGGTCCTGCGGGGAGCTCTGAGAGCCACGGGCCACGTGGTGCCTGCGTGCATTAAATGTAGGCGAGTAGCTTGCCCTGGGAGAGGGGTGGTCACCCCAGAGCTCCAGCTAGAGGCCTCTGCCCCAGATTAGAGCCCAGTAGCTCCTACCAGGCCCAGGGCCCTGGAGACTGTAGGATGGGCCCTGGGAATGGAGCTCTAGACAGCAGGCAGATTTCCAGGCAGTGGCTGGGACAGGCTGGGGAAGGCAATGACTGCCCCTGACCATTCAGAATATTTTGCTCTATGTTCCTGTGTGTGTGTGTGTGAGAGAGTGAGTGTGTGTGTGTGTGTGTGTGCGTGTGTGTGTGTGGTAGTGCAGAGAAGAGCGAGATGAATGGGGGTAGAGTGCTTACCAGATATAACATCTGTGTGGTAAAGTTCTTGTCACCCTGCCTGGAGCTGGCTGACACTCGGCGTACCTAGGAGTGTATACAGAATTCTTGTTAGGGGTGTTTTAGGAGACAGTAACTCATACACCCATGTACACTCTGATACAGCAAAAATATCACACACCCCACATATAACTTCCTTATTAAACCACACACAGCACATGGAGGTATATACACGCATCCCTCCTATACTACGTTCTCATACAACCCACCTGTATCACAATCCTCTCCTCCAACACCAAACGCTGGAGATGAGATATGTATATAGACACACACACTATATATATAGGACACACACACACACACACACTATATATACATGTATTTCCTCAACTCTTGCACAAACACAGCTAACTTCAGCCATCTCTAAATACCTCTGTAAGAACCAGTCACGTGTCATACACACCACCCTTATAACACATTCTTGAGTAATGCCAGACCCGCTTTGTACAAACCACAGGAAACCACAGTCTCAGTAACCCATGTCAGGATTGCCAGAGAAAATATGGGCTATCCAGTTCAATTTGAATTCCAGATAAACAACAAGTAATTTTTCAGTATCCGTATGTCCCACATATTGTATGGGCCCTACTTACACTAAAACTAAGTCAGGCCAAATACTGCATGGGAATACTTACACTAAAAAATTATTCTGGGTTTATCTGAAACTGAAATTTAACTGGGTGCCTTGTATTCTTGTTCGCTAAGTCTGGCAACCCTTATATACTTACCACCAGCTGATGTATTATATATTTATTGTAGTTTTGTTTAGTGTGTGTCTTCCCCTACTAGAATGTGCAGCGTTACCAAAGACTACAACAATGGAAGAGTGCCGGATACACAGGAGTAGCTGCTTACTGAATCTTGGTGAATGAATGAATGAACACGCACCATAAATACAAGCCACACCATGTAATGAGGAAAAGTTACATGTCCCAGAATTCCTGACTTGTGAACAGAAAAAATGCACACAAAGGCCACAGACACAGATAGACACGTCTGCACTGTGCTCCCCATGCCAACCCCACACTTACCACAGACTTAACTGATACACATCACTCACTCTTCCCACACACTCACAGTCACCACCGAGGCCTACATTACCAACTAGACAGTGAGAGAATAAGTATTGATTGGAATTAAATCCTGGAGGATCCACTGGGAACCACACTCTCAACTGTGTGTATCCACTGCACCTGACACGTGTCACACACTCAGTAAATATCTGTGGACAGAGGACTGATGAACCCACCCTGAGCCTTTCATTCCTCCCTCAGGAATCTCGAAGTCACAAGAGGATCCCCCTCGGCTTGGATCCACTGTGGTGGCCCAAGGCTGCAGCCCAGGGGCAGGGGAGGTCTCCTCTGCCTCTAAATACTTCTTCTGTACTTCTACTCTGCGCAAGCTCAGCTACGCTGGTAAGGGCGTGGGGCTCCTCAGGTGAGGGGGTGCTTGGCTGTGAGGCAGGAGGCACACAGATCCCAGGGAGGCTGAGAGGAAATCCAGGGTCATCAGAGGTGATGAGGGCTCTGTGGAGGAGCCTGGGCAGGATGCCTGAGCTGTTCTGAGGGCATGGATGCCAGCTGAGTCTGGGAGTGTGTGTGTGAATACTGCTACTACCATGGTGGGGAAGTCAAGGAGCAGGGGCCGGAAAGGTCTGGGCTTGAGGTGGAGGGAAGAGGGACGAGATTAAGCATCTTCAGAGGAAAATGTAGGCTTTGTCTTTTCCTTTGCTTCCAGAGAAGGACAGAGTTCTGCATTATACACCTCCAGCCTGAGAGCAGGACCATCCAGCTCAGGTGTACACAGCTCACACATACACGTGCCCTCCAGGCACAGCCCTTCTCAGTGCACATCAACCCCAAGCACGTGCTCCACAGTACTCTCCTGCACCACAGCCCTATTCCACAAGGAATGCACCACCGATATTCCCAAACTCACACTCCTCGTCGTACACGCATACAGCCGCATCCCTCACATACTACAGCCCTCACCACCATACTCCACACCCCTGTATATAGACACCGCTCCAGTATCCCCCCCCACGCACATTAAAAGCCCACAGATGACACCCGATACACCACTCCGTCCTACGGCCAACAGACACCAAGCTCACGACATAGCTATGTCGTGCCAATGTCCCTCTCTCGTCTACCACACCTGCTCCCTCAGCTTCCGGCATGGCCCATGCATGTTATTATGATTTTCATTTCTTTTTTCAGGAATCCGGAGATTTCATCGAGACACTGCCCAGCCTAGACCACCCCTAGCCCAGGATCAGGAAGAAGGAGAGACCGCTTCCCCATCACACTGTGTCTCCTCCTCACCCTCTTCACCCTGTAAGAACTATCTGCACCCAGACAAAGAGGAAAGGGGCATGAAAATATACTACATGCAGGTACAAGTGAACAAGGGTGTCGCTGTCTCCTGGAAGACAAAGAAACCCTTGGGGTTGCCTGAAAAGCAGCTGACGATAGAAGAAGTGACCCTTCCTGAGGATGTGTGCGCAGTAGCCACTGACCCCTCTTCTGATGTGTCCACCAAAAGCCTCCTGTCTGACAGTGAGCCCACTGGGGAGGAGAAAGAGTATGAGGAAAGGGCAGAGCCAGGCAGCCCATCAGGGCCACCTGCTGTCGAGGAGAGACCCAGCGCCAAGACAGCGGACTGGATGCTGACCATGGAGACTAGCTTCAGGTGCATGGCTTGCTGCTGGGTCTTCCCCACCTTGGAGATCCTCCAGCAGCACGTGAAGTTCGGCGTCCTGCAGGGCTTCAGCTGCCGTGTCTTTCATCTCAACATGGCCCAGTGGATGGGCAATGTGGAATCCGAGAGCACCCCTGAGGAGGAGGAGGAGGAGGAGGAGGAGGAGGAGGAGGGGGATGAAGAGAAGCAAGAAGAAAAGGAGAATGAGGGAGAGCAGCCCACGGGGGAAGGCCCCAGCCCAAAGAGACCCCGCAGGCAGGGTCTTTTCTCTCCTTTGAGTTCCAAACAGCAACTGAGATTCATGGGACAGAAGATCCTGGAAGACGGTGTGGCCGTCCCTTGGAAGAGTTAAGGCTTGAGGCTGGCAGTCTTCTGAGCCTATGTCACGAGGGCCCAGAGGAGTCTAAGGGAAGGGGCCGCACACATGTGCTGGTTGACCTAATGGCTCTGCAGTTGCATCAAATGGGACACACCCAGCACTAACAAAGTCATTGACCTCTGTTGACGTAAACAAGAAGGTGGAGCCTTTTCCTAGGAGTTTTCTCAGGGTCTGCACGATGGACCTCAACTCTTAGAGGACGTACTGCCAGCAGCTCCTTCTCGGCAGAGAGAGCCAGGAGTGGTCTCAAGAGAGGACAGGGGCCCTTGCAGGACCAGAACTTTGAGGTCTGAGAGCCTTGGGCCTGAGCCGAGATCTCACCCTGACCACTGGACCTAGCCTTCTGTGACAAAGGGGAATAGGAAAGAGAGTCAGGTGGAAATGAGGTCCCCCGAGATATGGAAATGTTCCAGAACCTTCGTGGCGTGGTAGTTGATCTGGAGCCAAGCTCACTGTGGTGTGTGTGGCTCTGAGCATTAAGGCAATGCTGGAGGGTAACCCTGACCAGCAGAGCTTGGAGTGCTTCTTGTCTCTTCCTGTTCTACCTCATTTGCTTTATCCCTTCCAGGGAGAAGAAAGGACCCTCGGGAGAGTAGCAGACAGAATGCCGTGGTCTGAAGGAGGATGAAGGGACCGGCACTCAGTCTAACATCATATGACAATAGAAGCGTCCTATGCAATAAAGGGCATTTTCCAAACCTTTCCTGGAGCTTTGATTTAATGACATTTTTCTATCTATGCATCTATCTGTCAGCTACATCTGTATCTTTCAAGGTTTGTGAACAAGCTTTCACATAAGCACTAGAGACGTCCGCCAGCATTTTCCAGAAGAGGCCTGCAAATTGCTGGGGACTCCTCACAAATAGGGAACGGCCACAACCCCTGCCACACAGACTCTGCGCGTGGCCCTCCTGACGTACTCCCACTCTCTCTCTGAATTTCCCAACGTCTGAGATGAGGGTGCTGGCTGGAGGCAATGATCACGTGCAGGCTGAACCTTCTCCAGATTCTGATTCTCTTCCTGGGCCTATCGTCCTCAAGCACAGTTTCCATGTCCCTGGCCACACTGATCTCTCTCCTTCAGTCCTTCCCTCCCTCCCTCTCCTGCCTCCCAGTGCAGAGAATACTTTTTTGCATTTGAGACGACATTTATTTTTTGTTCACAGAATTCTCACCTGTTTTACTGTGGCCTCCGTTGTGAACATTCCAAAGCTGAGAATTTTCTTTTTTTCTCCCTCATTTCTGCTGAGTCTTTACCTTCCTAATGCAGTGAGCTCACAGTGCCTAGCTGACTGGATGAGGAAAAAAAATCCAGGGAGCAAAGAGAAATAATAAAAGAATATATCAGTTAATTTTTCATAGTGTTATCCAACTACATATTTTTAAAATTTTGGAATAATATTAGGAAACTTCTCTTTATAAAAAACTGAATTATTGGGCTTCCCTGGTGGAGCGGTAGTTAAGAATATGCCTGCGAATGCAGGGGACATGGGTTCGAGCCCTGGTCTGGGAAGATCCCACGTGCCACGGAGTAACTAAGCCCGCGCGCCACAACTACTGAGCCTGCGCTCTAGAGCCCGTGTGCCACATCAACCGAGCCCACGTGCCACGACTACGGAAGCCTGCGTGCCTAGAGCCCATGCTCCGCAACAAGAGAAGCCACTGCAATGAGAAGCCCGTGCACCACAGCCAAGAGGAGCCCCGGCGCACTGCAACTAGAGAACGCCCGCTAGCAGCAACAAAGACCCAATGCAGCCCAAAATAAATTAATTAATTTAAAAAAATTGAATTAGTTTCAAGGGTACAATGTATAAAAGTACAATAAAAGCCCCCCTTCATAACCCCCCAACCCCACTCTCAAGATGGAATAGATATGCTGTGATACAATTTATAGTCGTAGTACTACTACTCCTCCCACCGCATCCGAAATCCTCTGAGCCAGGTGCAGCAGCTTCCTTTCACAATGCTAGGACCCGCCACAAGACAGATGATAATCCCTTTGGACATTTCAAGGAGCGGCACCAGGGGAACAGTACCTGGGAAATGCCACTGACAGCTCAGAATATCCATGGCATTTCTAGAGCCTCGGCACTGCTCTCGCTCTGGGAATGAAGGTCCAAAAAGCACATCGGAGAATGTTCATAGTTGTAAACAAGCTCCACCTTTGAAACACAATCTACATAGAACCACATATACAAGCCTGCACAATGGATGAAGCCAAGGTCTCCTCCATGATTTCCCTTCTGACCACCTTATTGTCTCCTCAACCATAAAAGGTGAACTTGAAACTCAGGACCTTGCCTTGTCGCCAGAAACATCCAAGCTTGGATCAGTCTTTCTAAGACCAGATACTTGCTCTCTGAACTATTAGAGACTTGTCACATACACACAGGTAGAACAGGATTATTTCTATCTACCTGGGGACCTGGAGTCTTTCACATTGCTCCTGTTAAAACTCTCACAACAGCAAAACTTTACCTACAAAGGGTTCAAGCTATGACACTCCCAATTTCCACAAACCTCCTCAGCTCTTGTGAGTCACATGCAGCCAATTCCAGGAATTGGAAACATGGTTGTGAGGATGAAACTGACTTTGGGGCTCCCCTTGGATATGGTCTTCCAGACTTACCAAAAGGCCATTCAGAGGACGGTTTACCCCACCTCAGGGAAACCCGAGGCAGTACTTGCAGTCAAGGGCTGGCCATGGCTTCTGAGCTACATCCAAAAAGAATTTCATACTGTACCTGGATCTGCTGAAGCCATTTCTGACTGTCCGAGAGCCAGCATGTACCGCTCCTCAACTGCCTCCATTGTGGATCATCAGTAGGGCTGTCAGATTTAGTCAATAAAAGTACAGGATACCCAGTTAAACTTGAACTTCACATGAATAATAAGTCATTATTTTTAGTATAAGTAGATCCTATGAACTATTTGGGGCATACTTATCTTAAAAATATACTTGTTGTTTTTCTGACATTCATATTTATCTAAACAGCCTCTATTTTATCTGTCAACCCTACCCTTCAGAAATGATGGAGGCTCATAGAGATCCAGGAGACGCCTCAGCGCCTCCTCAGCTTTTATTTCTACGTCCTGGACAGCGAGCACGTACCTTCCACTCCCAGTCATTGGCTAGAATGGAGGATATTCTCTGTTTTAGAGCTTTTTCTACTTGTCATTGTTATTATCTTCCTTATTTTAAAGAGATGTTTATTTTCTCCCAAACTTAATAGCTCATCCAAAAGTATTTCAAAGTTCATTAGACAAGGGAAAAACAACATGGTTCTGAAAAGTGAAGGAAACCGCCTGGTGTTTAGTCAAGTAGTAGTAGGGAGATTGAAAAAGTCAAACTTAATAAGCAAATCTCTCCAAGGGTATTTTCAGAGCTTGATACCCTCCCACACCCTGAAAATATTATTACATCAAGAATGTAGAACTGCTAACCAAATGTAAGGCTCCCATATGATTCTATCAAACTGAGGATGCTTCTTTACTAAGCAGTGAGCACACTTGCTGCCCCAGGGACCTTGGCAGTTGCAACGTAGGGCTCTTCCCTTTGGGATGGATACAGCAAGTTTTCCTGTGGTCTACACACTGGCCCCCAAAATACTACACTCCCAATACTTGTCAACTTTAAGTATTTTTCTACATATCTCCATTTTTCTGTTACTATTTGGACTACATCCTAGACTTGACACTACGTAAATTGCATTCAAGAAGCTATTTTTAAAAGTTGGTAGGAAACCTTAAATCTATAGCTTGCAGTCCCTGGCTTACTTTCATCCAGGTGCATAAGGGTTTTCAAAAGTAGTCAGGTTAGTTACCCCATATCACAGCCCCACGCTTGTGTCACAGGTATAAAAATGGAACATGCTATTTAAGGTTTTAGTTGCCAAATCATCAAGCCTCCCAGACAGAGGCAATAGAGCAAAATGATTACAGAGGCATGGATTTTGATTTGCTCCAGTGTCTTGGGCAAGTCACTTGGCCTCTGTATTTATTTGTACTTATCTGCACTTATCTGTCACTTGGGGGTCATAATTGTACCTGGTCCATGGGTACGTTGTACAAATGATCTGTAAGGTAGTTACAAGAAACCGACACAGAGTAAGCACTCCACAGACATTGGCTATTAGCTATTGGAAATAGTTCTCCGTGAAACAGATGACTTTATCAGTGGATGACACGGTGGGAGACAGTGAATCACAGAATCACAGCATGTTGAAAGTGACCTAGTTCACACTCTTATGTGAAAAGAAGAAAAGTGTGCATGGGTAGAAAATGTCTGAAACTTTACCTAACAAATAGTTCATCATGTTAGCATGGAGGATTAGAATAAATCAGGAAAGGAGGAAAGAAAAACTTGAGTGTCATTCAATTTCTCTATCATTTGTGTTTCTACACTGAGACTCTGAATACACTGGAAGTGCAAATTTTTTTAATGTGGCGGGATAAAGGTTTTCAAGTTTTCCTGATCCATCCGTATTATTATCTCAGGATTGCTGGCAGTTCTTGCCATCTTCGGATCTACACCCATGTGAGTCAGTGGGCCATTCTGGACGGAGGAGATAATAGAGCAGAAGTGAAGTGAGAGGAAAGGAGAGAAAAGATTTTCTCTTTTCTCTTCAAAGAGGAAAGGTCTTTGGAATGGGAACAACTCACAACCAAACTTTGGGGAAAGGATGTGATGGAAAACGAGACAAACATCCTACCCCTGTGATGAGAAGGATTCCCTGGGCTGGATGGAGGGAGGTCACAGGTGGCTGGCGAGGAAACCAACTAGCGAGAAACACACACAAGGGCAGAGTAAACACCCTGAGGCCACTCAGCCTGACTCCATGCAAACATATGTCCAGCAGACAGCCCTTCACCTGTGGCTCCCCAGCAAGACAGGTACCTCGGGGGTGCCAACTCATTCTGAGTCCATTATGCCTGGCCATTCATAAACCGCTGTCTAACGTGTGAGGAATAAACTCTCAATGTGTATGAGGAAATTGGGGAAGGAGATTGAAAAGTTACTTAAACGAAAGAAAAGTAGTTCAGGAAGGCAGGATGGTAGAGAGACAAGAAAAAGACCTTAAAAGATAGAAAGGATTTGCCAAAGAAGAGAAAGAAAAAGAAATGATTCCGAATGGGTTAACCTGCAGCTAGGAAGTTAAGGAAGATTATTGATGGGTGAAGACTATGGAATAAAGTGAATAAAATTTATCAGAAGTTGCTGAGAATATGCTAAGCAGCATGATTATCAAATTATGAATTGGCTGCAATGGCATTCTAGGGGAGCACTAGGAAGGGGAAGCAAATGTTCCTGAGATGACAGTAGCAGGTGGAAAGTTGTTTCAGGGGAAGATCAGTCTTGCAGAGGGTGTATCAGAGTAGGGCAAGTGTGAGCAAGCAAGGAAATACTAAGTGTATATGGTTCCTTCACTGAGTGCACCCAGCCCCGTGGTCAGCCTTGAGAACAAGCAGCACTTCAGGTACTGGAGCTACATTTCAGTCATCAAGACTTGAGAAGACACCCTTAACTCAGGTCTTCTCTTCAAACTCCATCGTTCCTTCTTGACCTTCATTTGGCCTCTTCACTTACCCTCAAGCTGTGGACTGAGGCCACAGAGCAAGATGGATCACTAGTGTCCTCCATCCCCGAGAGACTGTGGTTCACATCAGTGGAGCACCAAAGGCAATAACCAAGTAACAGACACAAGAGTGTATGAAGAAGAAGAGATTCTGATAAGGCTTTCTGTGACAGTGTGGGCCAAGTCGGATCTATATGGCTGGTATCACGTGAATTATGAGCAGCCTTAGGGGAGAAGTTCTCAGAAGGCTGAGCCTGGCTCTCTAGAGGCTCTGTGTCCTCAGAGCCCACTCCAAGACCTCAGTTACAGCTTCGGCCCCCAATATCTCTCCCTCTGCCTGCTCACAGTTTTTGAAGTCTTCTTTCCTCCACATTTCTCTTGAGAGGTGGAGGAGGAAGATGAGCTTCAGGCCAGCTCAGACTCCCCTGGGATCCCAGCAGGATGCCTATCATTAACCTCCCACCTTCTAGGAAGCTCCTAAGATCTTCACATTTGGGGCAGTTCTCATTTCAGCTGTGCTTCAAATTGCTGGCTGGAGGCGGCCTGTTGGAACGTGGCAAAAAGCAAGTAGCAGTCCTTCGGGCAGCCTGGCCCTTCTCCACTGTCAGACATCTTCAGGGATATTCTAGGAAATGTTGTTTGTTCTAGAGAAGGGAGGGAAACAATCCAATTGTCCAATAATGCTTGAATGGAAAATAAATGATGCTATATGCATGTGATCAAATAATATCAAACAGTCAAAAATCAAAGACCTAGATCTATATGGATTCACATGGATAAATCTTGAAAACATAATATTGATTGAAAGAAAATAAGATAAAGAAGGTTAGATTGTGATAACAGGTATGTAATATTTAAATATTTAAATCAATTCAACATATTGCTTCTATACATAGAGATGCAAGAAAATAAACTTTATCCAAAGAACACATTATTTACATTTAATATGCTCATTTATCTAGGAGACCCAAAAGAACCCACAGATAAACTAGCAGGAACTAATAAGACGGTTCAACAAGGCACACACATACAAGATCAATAAATTTTAGAAGTCAATCAGGCTCTTCTACACTGGCGATAACAAATTAGAAACTGTAAAAGAAAATAAGAAAAAAAGAAGATCTAAAAATAGTCACAAGAGCCATATAAATTATTTAGAGCTAAGCATACGTAGAAGGCAATATAACTAACAAACTGAGTACGAACAGATAAACTCCGCCCAACCCAAGGTTAGGAAAAGACTGTTGTTACTTTATGAGAACAGACCCTCTTCTTACGGAGCAGATCAGTAAGTGAGAGTGAATCAAAGAAACACAGCATTTGAAAAGTCAGCTAGTCCAAGCCTCTTGATCGCACATACAGAAGCTGAAGCCCAGATAGGTTGAGTTACTTGCTAAAGGGCCCAATGTCCTGACTCAAGGACTAGCATTTTTCACTCAGTCGCAAGACACAATCAAATGCAGTACCTTGGAAAGAGATGGGGAAAAAATGAAGAAATCAATTATATAGTTCCTCATCTTTAAGTACAGAAAGAGCCGTGACAAAATTACACGTATTGAGGGAAAATTGAAGTGCAGAGTTTAAAATGTCAATAATCCACAGGGAAACTGGAGACCATTTAAAATATTCATATTAAATCTCTCTAGAAAAGACATTAAAAGATCTCCAATCAAAATGTGAATTTTATAATAGACATGGTATGATACAATTTATAATAGATATGGTATGAACCTTTCTATTTCACGGGAAAGCTTCGGCTGGGAAAAAGGAATTGTTCTTGAAAATGGGGCGTGTGCTACTGCAGACACTATGCTCAACCTAGGTCTACCGAATGCTCTGATGTCATCACTGAGGTCACAGAATTCCACTGTGCGCCTGGCAACCTTGCAAACATAACAGCCCTGGTGAGCACTAGGCAGTACTGCTGGTTCACTAAGTGGTACAAGTTTTTCAGCCATTTAGGAGACTTGACCATTTTTATTTGTATTGAATCATTTCAACGGATTGCCCAAGAGCCAAGAAGGGCCAACCTGTAGGGAAGAGGAGGAGTTGGACATCTCTTGAGGCATCTTCTAAGGGAGACTTCTAGTTGGTACGATGGAACGGCGACAAAAGAGGAAACATCTGGAAAATGAAGAGTCCCAGGAAACTGCCGAGAACGGTGGAGGTATGTGGGGGGCAACTTGTCTGGGGCACATGGGTTTCTGCCAAACTGAAGCTTCTCCAGGAAGCGGGGGACTGAGAACGTGTCACCTGTGAAGCAGGGAGCGAGAGACCTTGTCTCACTGATGCTGCCGTATCTATCCAGAGGGTCCCTGTGGTGTGAGACGGCACAGAATGGCCAGATGCCCCCTGGGAGATGGGAGGTCAGCTCCGCTGGTCTGAGGACTCTCTCCTGGGGCAGCCGGGCCTGGAGCTTTGTCAGACTCACAGCAGGCTGCATCCTGCTTGCACAGACCTAGAGGTGCAGCTTTTCTCAGCCCCCGATTTCTCTCTTAATCTCTTGGATCTTTCCCTGGGGTCATGAGGTGGGGGATGTGAAGGATGCAAGGATGCTGAGAGAGACCCATGAGTTGCTTGGCCTCTTTTACCAAAGTGGAAAGAGAAGCCCCATGAGTTGAAGGCCCTGTTGAAAAATATCTTGACAAGTGGAATGCACTTTGAAAGAAGATTGTTTGTCTAGGGATGGTGTCATATTGAAAGCAAGGAGGATTTATTCCTTCAACAGGAAGAATTTCCCAAAGGAGATCAAGGGAAGGGAAGGGTTTTCCAGAGACTGAGACCGCATGAGCGGGGGTGAGAAATGTCCTCAGGGTCCTGCGGGGAGCTCTGAGAGCCACGGGCCACGTGGTGCCTGCGTGCATTAAATGTAGGCGAGTAGCTTGCCCTGGGAGAGGGGTGGTCACCCCAGAGCTCCAGCTAGAGGCCTCTGCCCCAGATTAGAGCCCAGTAGCTCCTACCAGGCCCAGGGCCCTGGAGACTGTAGGATGGGCCCTGGGAATGGAGCTCTAGACAGCAGGCAGATTTCCAGGCAGTGGCTGGGACAGGCTGGGGAAGGCAATGACTGCCCCTGACCATTCAGAATATTTTGCTCTATGTTCCTGTGTGTGTGTGTGTGAGAGAGTGAGTGTGTGTGTGTGTGTGTGCGTGTGTGTGTGTGGTAGTGCAGAGAAGAGCGAGATGAATGGGGGTAGAGTGCTTACCAGATATAACATCTGTGTGGTAAAGTTCTTGTCACCCTGCCTGGAGCTGGCTGACACTCGGCGTACCTAGGAGTGTATACAGAATTCTTGTGAGGGGTGTTTTAGGAGACAGTAACTCATACACCCATGTACACTCTGATACAGCAAAAATATCACACACCCCACATATAACTTCCTTAGTAAACCACACACAGCACATGGAGGTATATACACGCATCCCTCCTATACTACGTTCTCATACAACCCACCTGTATCACAATCCTCTCCTCCAACACCAAACGCTGGAGATGAGATATGTATATAGACACACAGACTATATATATAGGACACACACACACACACACACTATATATACATGTATTTCCTCAACTCTTGCACAAACACAGCTAACTTCAGCCATCTCTAAATACCTCTGTAAGAACCAGTCACGTGTCATACACACCACCCTTATAACACATGCTTGAGTAATGCCAGACCCGCTTGGTACAAACCACAGGAAACCACAGTCTCAGTAACCCATGTCAGGATTGCCAGAGAAAATATGGGCTATCCAGTTCAATTTGAATTCCAGATAAACAACAAGTAATTTTTCAGTATCCGTATGTCCCACATATTGTATGGGCCCTACTTACACTAAAACTAAGTCAGGCCAAATACTGCATGGGAATACTTACACTAAAAAATTATTCTGGGTTTATCTGAAACTGAAATTTAACTGGGTGCCTTGTATTCTTGTTCGCTAAGTCTGGCAACCCTTATATACTTACCACCAGCTGCTGTATTATATATTTATTGTAGTTTTGTTTAGTGTGTGTCTTCCCCTACTAGAATGTGCAGCGTTACCAAAGACTACAACAATGGAAGAGTGCCGGATACACAGGCGTAGCTGCTTACTGAATCTTGGTGAATGAATGAATGAACACGCACCATAAATACAAGCCACACCATGTAATGAGGAAAAGTTACATGTCCCAGAATTCCTGACTTGTGAACAGAAAAAATGCACACAAAGGCCACAGACACAGATAGACACGTCTGCACTGTGCTCCCCATGCCAACCCCACACTTACCACAGACTTAACTGATACACATCACTCACTCTTCCCACACACTCACAGTCACCACCGAGGCCTACATTACCAACTAGACAGTGAGAGAATAAGTATTGATTGGAATTAAATCCTGGAGGATCCACTGGGAACCACACTCTCAACTGTGTGTATCCACTGCACCTGACACGTGTCACACACTCAGTAAATATCTGTGGACAGAGGACTGATGAACCCACCCTGAGCCTTTCATTCCTCCCTCAGGAATCTCGAAGTCACAAGAGGATCCCCCTCGGCTTGGATCCACTGTGGTGGCCCAAGGCTGCAGCCCAGGGGCAGGGGAGGTCTCCTCTGCCTCTAAATACTTCTTCTGTACTTCTACTCTGCACAAGCTCAGCTACGCTGGTAAGGGCGCGGGGCTCCTCAGGTGAGGGGGTGCTTGGCTGTGAGGCAGGAGGCACACAGATCCCAGGGAGGCTGAGAGGAAATCCAGGGTCATCAGAGGTGATGAGGGCTCTGTGGAGGAGCCTGGGCAGGATGCCTGAGCTGTTCTGAGGGCATGGATGCCAGCTGAGTCTGGGAGTGTGTGTGTGAATACTGCTACTACCATGGTGGGGAAGTCAAGGAGCAGGGGCCGGAAAGGTCTGGGCTTGAGGTGGAGGGAAGAGGGACCAGATTAAGCATCTTCAGAGGAAAATGTAGGCTTTGTCTTTGCCTTTGCTTCCAGAGAAGGACAGAGTTCTGCATTATACACCTCCAGCCTGAGAGCAGGACCATCCAGCTCAGGTGTACACAGCTCACACATACACGTGCCCTCCAGGCACAGCCCTTCTCAGTGCACATCAACCCCAAGCACGTGCTCCACAGTACTCTCCTGCACCACAGCCCCATTCCACAAGGAATGCACCACCGATATTCCCAAACTCACACTCCTCGTCGTACACGCATCCAGCCGCATCCCTCACATACTACAGCCCTCACCACCATACTCCACACCCCTGTATATAGACACCGCTCCAGTATCCCCCCCCACGCACATTAAAAGCCCACAGATGACACCCGATACACCACTCCGTCCTACGGCCAACAGACACCAAGCTCACGACATAGCTATGTCGTGCCAATGTCCCTCTCTCGTCTACCACACCTGCTCCCTCAGCTTCCGGCATGGCCCATGCATGTTATTATGATTTTCATTTCTTTTTTCAGGAATCCGGAGATTTCATCGAGACACTGCCCAGCCTAGACCACCCCTAGCCCAGGATCAGGAAGAAGGAGAGACCGCTTCCCCATCACACTGTGTCTCCTCCTCACCCTCTTCACCCTGTAAGAACTATCTGCACCCAGACAAAGAGGAAAGGGGCATGAAAATATACTACATGCAGGTACAAGTGAACAAGGGTGTCGCTGTCTCCTGGAAGACAAAGAAACCCTTGGGGTTGCCTGAAAAGCAGCTGACGATAGAAGAAGTGACCCTTCCTGAGGATGTGTGCGCAGTAGCCACTGACCCCTCTTCTGATGTGTCCACCAAAAGCCTCCTGTCTGACAGTGAGCCCACTGGGGAGGAGAAAGAGTATGAGGAAAGGGCAGAGCCAGGCAGCCCATCAGGGCCACCTGCTGTCGAGGAGAGACCCAGCGCCAAGACAGCGGACTGGATGCTGACCATGGAGACTAGCTTCAGGTGCATGGCTTGCTGCCGGGTCTTCCCCACCTTGGAGATCCTCCAGCAGCACGTGAAGTTCGGCGTCCTGCAGGGCTTCAGCTGCCGTGTCTTTCATCTCAACATGGCCCAGTGGATGGGCAATGTGGAATCCGAGAGCACCCCTGAGGAGGAGGAGGAGGAGGAGGAGGAGGAGGAGGAGGAGGAGGGGGATGAAGAGAAGCAAGAAGAAAAGGAGAATGAGGGAGAGCAGCCCACGGGGGAAGGCCCCAGCCCAAAGAGACCCCGCAGGCAGGGTCTTTTCTCTCCTTTGAGTTCCAAACAGCAACTGAGATTCATGGGACAGAAGATCCTGGAAGACGGTGTGGCCGTCCCTTGGAAGAGGTAAGGCTTGAGGCTGGCAGTCTTCTGAGCCTATGTCACGAGGGCCCAGAGGAGTCTAAGGGAAGGGGCCGCACACATGTGCTGGTTGACCTAATGGCTCTGCAGTTGCATCAAATGGGACACACCCAGCACTAACAAAGGCATTGACCTCTGTTGACCTAAACAAGAAGGTGGAGCCTTTTCCTAGGAGTTTTCTCAGGGTCTGCACGATGGACCTCAACTCTTAGAGGACGTACTGCCAGCAGCTCCTTCTCGACAGAGAGAGCCAGGAGTGGTCTCAAGAGAGGACAGGGGCCCTTGCAGGACCAGAACTTTGAGGTCTGAGAGCCTTGGGCCTGAGCCGAGATCTCACCCTGACCACTGGACCTAGCCTTCTGTGACAAAGGGGAATAGGAAAGAGAGTCACGTGGAAATGAGGTCCCCCGAGATATGGAAATGTTCCAGAACCTTCGTGGCGTGGTAGTTGATCTGGAGCCAAGCTCACTGTGGTGTGTGTGGCTCTGAGCATTAAGGCAATGCTGGAGGGTAACCCTGACCAGCAGAGCTTGGAGTGCTTCTTGTCTCTTCCTGTTCTACCTCATTTGCTTTATCCCTTCCAGGGAGAAGAAAGGACCCTCGGGAGAGTAGCAGACAGAATGCCGTGGTCTGAAGGAGGATGAAGGGACCGGCACTCAGTCTAACATCATATGACAATAGAAGCGTCCTATGCAATAAAGGGCATTTTCCAAACCTTTCCTGGAGCTTTGATTTAATGACATTTTTCTATCTATGCATCTATCTGTCAGCTACATCTGTATCTTTCAAGGTTTGTGAACAAGCTTTCACATAAGCACTAGAGACGTCCGCCAGCATTTTCCAGAAGAGGCCTGCAAATTGCTGGGGACTCCTCACAAATAGGGAACGGCCACAACCCCTGCCACACAGACTCTGCGCGTGGCCCTCCTGATGTACTCCCACGCTCTCTCTGAATTTCCCAACGTCTGAGATGAGGGTGCTGGCTGGAGGCAATGATCACGTGCAGGCTGAACCTTCTCCAGATTCTGATTCTCTTCCTGGGCCTATCGTCCTCAAGCACAGTTTCCATGTCCCTGGCCACACTGATCTCTCTCCTTCAGTCCTTCCCTCCCTCCCTCTCCTGCCTCCCAGTGCAGAGAATACTTTTTTGCATTTGAGACGACATTTATTTTTTGTTCACAGAATTCTCACCTGTTTTACTGTGGCCTCCGTTGTGAACATTCCAAAGCTGAGAATTTTCTTTTTTTCTCCCTCATTTCTGCTGAGTCTTTACCTTCCTAATGCAGTGAGCTCACAGTGCCTAGCTGACTGGATGAGGAAAAAAAATCCAGGGAGCAAAGAGAAATAATAAAAGAATATATCAGTTAATTTTTCATAGTGTTATCCAACTACATATTTTTAAAATTTTGGAATAATATTAGGAAACTTCTCTTTATAAAAAACTGAATTATTGGGCTTCCCTGGTGGAGCGGTAGTTAAGAATATGCCTGCGAATGCAGGGGACATGGGTTCGAGCCCTGGTCTGGGAAGATCCCACGTGCCACGGAGTAACTAAGCCCGCGCGCCACAACTACTGAGCCTGCGCTCTAGAGCCCGTGTGCCACATCAACCGAGCCCACGTGCCACGACTACGGAAGCCTGCGTGCCTAGAGCCCATGCTCCGCAACAAGAGAAGCCACTGCAATGAGAAGCCCGTGCACCACAGCCAAGAGGAGCCCCGGCGCACTGCAACTAGAGAACGCCCGCTAGCAGCAACAAAGACCCAATGCAGCCCAAAATAAATTAATTAATTTAAAAAAATTGAATTAGTTTCAAGGGTACAATGTATAAAAGTACAATAAAAGCCCCCCTTCATAACCCCCCAACCCCACTCTCAAGATGGAATAGATATGCTGTGATACAATTTATAGTCGTAGTACTACTACTCCTCCCACCGCATCCGAAATCCTCTGAGCCAGGTGCAGCAGCTTCCTTTCACAATGCTAGGACCCGCCACAAGACAGATGATAATCCCTTTGGACATTTCAAGGAGCGGCACCAGGGGAACAGTACCTGGGAAAGGCCACTGACAGCTCAGAATATCCATGGCATTTCTAGAGCCTCGGCACTGCTCTCGCTCTGGGAATGAAGGTCCAAAAAGCACATCGGAGAATGTTCATAGTTGTAAACAAGCTCCACCTTTGAAACACAATCTACATAGAACCACATATACAAGCCTGCACAATGGATGAAGCCAAGGTCTCCTCCATGATTTCCCTTCTGACCACCTTATTGTCTCCTCAACCATAAAAGGTGAACTTGAAACTCAGGACCTTGCCTTGTCGCCAGAAACATCCAAGCTTGGATCAGTCTTTCTAAGACCAGATACTTGCTCTCTGAACTATTAGAGACTTGTCACATACACACAGGTAGAACAGGATTATTTCTATCTACCTGGGGACCTGGAGTCTTTCACATTGCTCCTGTTAAAACTCTCACAACAGCAAAACTTTACCTACAAAGGGTTCAAGCTATGACACTCCCAATTTCCACAAACCTCCTCAGCTCTTGTGAGTCACATGCAGCCAATTCCAGGAATTGGAAACATGGTTGTGAGGATGAAACTGACTTTGGGGCTCCCCTTGGATATGGTCTTCCAGACTTACCAAAAGGCCATTCAGAGGACGGTTTACCCCACCTCAGGGAAACCCGAGGCAGTACTTGCAGTCAAGGGCTGGCCATGGCTTCTGAGCTACATCCAAAAAGAATTTCATACTGTACCTGGATCTGCTGAAGCCATTTCTGACTGTCCGAGAGCCAGCATGTACCGCTCCTCAACTGCCTCCATTGTGGATCATCAGTAGGGCTGTCAGATTTAGTCAATAAAAGTACAGGATACCCAGTTAAACTTGAACTTCACATGAATAATAAGTCATTATTTTTAGTATAAGTAGATCCTATGAACTATTTGGGGCATACTTATCTTAAAAATATACTTGTTGTTTTTCTGACATTCATATTTATCTAAACAGCCTATATTTTATCTGTCAACCCTACCCTTCAGAAATGATGGAGGCTCATAGAGATCCAGGAGATGCCTCAGCGCCTCCTCAGCTTTTATTTCTACGTCCTGGACAGCGAGCACGTACCTTCCACTCCCAGTCATTGGCTAGAATGGAGGATATTCTCTGTTTTAGAGCTTTTTCTACTTGTCATTGTTATTATCTTCCTTATTTTAAAGAGATGTTTATTTTCTCCCAAACTTAATAGCTCATCCAAAAGTATTTCAAAGTTCATTAGACAAGGGAAAAACAACATGGTTCTGAAAAGTGAAGGAAACCGCCTGGTGTTTAGTCAAGAAGTAGTAGGGAGATTGAAAAAGCCAAACTTAATAAGCAAATCTCTCCAAGGGTATTTTCAGAGCTTGATACCCTCCCACACCCTGAAAATATTATTACATCAAGAATGTAGAACTGCTAACCAAATGTAAGGCTCCCATATGATTCTATCAAACTGAGGATGCTTCTTTACTAAGCAGTGAGCACACTTGCTGCCCCAGGGACCTTGGCAGTTGCAACGTAGGGCTCTTCCCTTTGGGATGGAAACAGCAAGTTTTCCTGTGGTCTACACACTGGCCCCCAAAATACTACACTCCCAATACTTGTCAACTTTAAGTATTTTTCTACATATCTCCATTTTTCTGTTACTATTTGGACTACATCCTAGACTTGACACTACGTAAATTGCATTCAAGAAGCTATTTTTAAAAGTTGGTAGGAAACCTTAAATCTATAGCTTGCAGTCCCTGGCTTACTTTCATCCAGGTGCATAAGGGTTTTCAAAAGTAGTCAGGTTAGTTACCCCATATCACAGCCCCACGCTTGTGTCACAGGTATAAAAATGGAACATGCTATTTAAGGTTTTAGTTGCCAAATCATCAAGCCTCCCAGACAGAGGCAATAGAGCAAAATGATTACAGAGGCATGGATTTTGATTTGCTCCAGTGTCTTGGGCAAGTCACTTGGCCTCTGTATTTATTTGTACTTATCTGCACTTATCTGTCACTTGGGGGTCATAATTGTACCTGGTCCATGGGTACGTTGTACAAATGATCTGTAAGGTAGTTACAAGAAACCGACACAGAGTAAGCACTCCACAGACATTGGCTATTAGCTATTGGAAATAGTTCTCCGTGAAACAGATGACTTTATCAGTGGATGACACGGTGGGAGACAGTGAATCACAGAATCACAGCATGTTGAAAGTGACCTAGTTCACACTCTTATGTGAAAAGAAGAAAAGTGTGCATGGGTAGAAAATGTCTGAAACTTTACCTAACAAATAGTTCATCATGTTAGCATGGAGGATTAGAATAAATCAGGAAAGGAGGAAAGAAAAACTTGAGTGTCATTCAATTTCTCTATCATTTGTGTTTCTACACTGAGACTCTGAATACACTGGAAGTGCAAATTTTTTTAATGTGGCGGGATAAAGGTTTTCAAGTTTTCCTGATCCATCCGTATTATTATCTCAGAATTGCTGGCAGTTCTTGCCATCTTCGGATCTACACCCATGTGAGTCAGTGGGCCATTCTGGACGGAGGAGATAATAGAGCAGAAGTGAAGTGAGAGGAAAGGAGAGAAAAGATTTTCTCTTTTCTCCTCAAAGAGGAAAGGTCTTTGGAATGGGAACAACTCACAACCAAACTTTGGGGAAAGGATGTGATGGAAAACGAGACAAACATCCTACCCCTGTGATGAGAAGGATTCCCTGGGCTGGATGGAGGGAGGTCACAGGTGGCTGGCGAGGAAACCAACTAGCGAGAAACACACACAAGGGCAGAGTAAACACCCTGAGGCCACTCAGCCTGACTCCATGCAAACATATGTCCAGCAGACAGCCCTTCACCTGTGGCTCCCCAGCAAGACAGGTACCTCGGGGGTGCCAACTCATTCTGAGTCCATTATGCCTGGCCATTCATAAACCGCTGTCTAACGTGTGAGGAATAAACTCTCAATGTGTATGAGGAAATTGGGGAAGGAGATTGAAAAGTTACTTAAACGAAAGAAAAGAAGTTCAGGAAGGCAGGATGGTAGAGAGACAAGAAAAAGACCTTAAAAGATAGAAAGGATTTGCCAAAGAAGAGAAAGAAAAAGAAATGATTCCGAATGGGTTAACCTGCAGCTAGGAAGTTAAGGAAGATTATTGATGGGTGAAGACTATGGAATAAAGCGAAAAAAATTTATCCGAAATTGCTGAGAATATGGTAAGCAGCATGATTATCAAATTATGAATTGGCTGCAATGGCATTCTAGGGGAGCACTAGGAAGGGGAAGCAAATGTTCCTGAGATGACAGTAGCAGGTGGAAAGTTGTTTCAGGGGAAGATCAGTCTTGCAGAGGGTGTATCAGAGTAGGGCAAGTGTGAGCAAGCAAGGAAATACTAAGTGTATATGGTTCCTTCACTGAGTGCACCCAGCCCCGTGGTCAGCCTTGAGAACAAGCAGGACTTCAGGTACTGGAGCTACATTTCAGTCATCAAGACTTGAGAAGACACCCTTAACTCAGGTCTTCTCTTCAAACTCCATCTTTCCTTCTTGACCTTCATTTGGCCTCTTCCCTTACCCTCAAGCTGTGGACGGAGGCCACAGAGCAAGATGGGTCACTACTGTGCTCCATCCCCTGGAGACTGTGGTTCACATCAGTGGAGCACCAAAGGCAATAACCAAGTAACAGACACAAGAGTGTATGAAGAAGAAGAGATTCTGATAAGGCTTTCTGTGACAGTGTGGGCCAAGTCGGATCTATATGGCTGGTATCACGTGAATTATGAGCAGCCTTAGGGGAGATGTCCTCAGAAGGCAGAGCCTGGCTCTCTAGAGTCTCTGCGTGCTCACAGCCCACTCCAAGACCTCAGTTACAGCTTCGGCCCCCAATATCTCTCCCTCTGCCTGCTCACAGTTTTTGAAGTCTTCTTTCCTCCACATTTCTCTTGAGAGGTGGAGGAGGAAGATGAGCTTCAGGCCAGCTCAGACTCCCCTGGGATCCCAGCAGGATGCCTATCATGAACCTCCCACCTTCTAGGAAGCTCCTAAGATCTTCACATTTGGGGCAGTTCTCATTTCAGCTGTGCTTCAAATTGCTGGCTGGAGACGGCCTGTTGGAAGGTGGCTAAAAGCAAGTAGCAATCCTTCGGGCAGCCTGGCCCTTCTCGACTGTCAGACATCTTCAGGGATATTCTAGGAAATGTTGTTTGTTCTGGAGAAGGGAGGGAAACAATCCAATTGTCCAATAATGTTTGAATGGAAAATAAATGATGCTATATGCATGTGATCAAATAATATCAAACAGTCAAAAATCAAAGACCTAGATCTATATGGATTCACGTGGATAAATCTTGAAAACATAATATTGATTGAAAGAAAATAAGATAAAGAATGTTAGATTGTGATAACAGGTATGTAAGTATTTAAATATTTAAATCAATTCAACATATTGCTTCTATATAGAGAGATGCAAGAAAATAAACTTTATCCAAAGAACACATTATTTACATTTAATATGCTCATTTATCTAGGAGACCCAAAAGAACCCACAGATAATCTAGCAGGAACTAATAAGACGGTTCAACAAGGCACACACATACAAGATCAATAAATTTTAAAAGTCAATCAGGCTCCTCTACACAGGCGATAACAAATTAGAAACTGTAAAAGAAAAATAAGAAAAAAAGAAGATCTAAAAATAGTCACAAGAGCCATATAAATTATTTAGAGCTAAGCATATGTAGAAGGCAATATAACTAACAAACTGAGTTCGAACAGATAAAGTCCGCCCAACCCAAGGTTAGGAAAAGACTGTTGTTACTTTATGAGAACAGACCCTCTTCTTAAGGAGCAGATCAGTAAGTGAGAGTGAATCAAAGAAACACAGTATTTGAAAAGTCAGCTAGTCCAAGCCTCTTGATCGCACATACAGAAGCTGAAGCCCAGATAGGTTGAGTTACTTGGTAAAGGGCCCAATGTCCAGACTCAAGGACTAGCATTTTTCACTCAGTCGCAAGACACAATCAAATGCAGTACCTTGGAAAGAGATGGGGAAAAAATGAAGAAATCAATTATATAGTTCCTCATCTTTAAGTACAGAAATAGCTGTGACAAAATTACACGTATCGAGGGAAAATTGAAGTGCAGAGTTTAAAATGTCAATAATCCACAGGGAAACTGGAGACCATTTAAAATATTCATATTAAATCTCTCTAGAAAAGACTTTAAAAGATCTCCAATCAAAATGTGAATTTTATAATAGACATGGTATGATACAATTTATAATAGATATGGTATGAACCTTTCCCTTTCACGGGAAAGCTTCGGCTGGGAAAAAGGAATTGTTCTTGAAAATGGGGCCTGTGCTACGGCAGACACTGTGCTCAACCTAGGTCCACCGAATGTTCTGATGTCATCACTGAGGTCACTGAATTCCACTGTGCGCCTGGCAACCTTGCAAACATAACAGCCCTGGTGAGCACTAGGCAGTACTGCTGGTTCACTAAGTGGTACAAGTTTTTCAGCCATTTAGGAGACTTGACCATTTTTATTTGTATTGAATCATTTCAACGGATTGCCCAAGAGTCAAGAAGGGCCAACCTGTAGGGAAGAGGAGGAGTTGGACATCTCTTGCGGCATCTTCTAAGGGAGACTTCTAGTTGGTACGATGGAACGGCGACAAAAGAGGAAACATCTGGAAAATGAAGAGTCCCAGGAAACTGCCGAGAATGGAGGAGGTATGTGGGGGGCAACTTGTCTGGGGCACATGGGTTTCTGCCAAACTGAACCTTCTCCAGGAAGCGGGGGACTGAGAACGTGTCACCTGTGAAGCAGGGAGCGAGAGACCTTGTCTCACTGATGCTGCCGTATCTATCTGGAGGGCCCCTGTGGTGTGAGACGGCATAGAACGGCCAGATTCCCCCCTGGGAGATGGGAGGTCAGCTCCGCTGGTCTGAGGACTCTCTCCTGGGGCAGCCGGGCCTGGAGCTTTGTCGGACTCACAGCAGGCTGCATCCTGCTTGCACAGACCTAGAGGTGCAGCTTTTCTCAGTCCCCGATTTCTCTCTTATTCTCTTGGATCTTTCCCTGGGGTCATGAGGTGGGGGATGTGAAGGATGCAAGGATGCTGAGAGAGACCCATGAGTTGCTTGGCCTCTTTTAACAAAGTGGAAAGAGAAGCCCCATGAGTTGAAGGCCCTGTTGAAAAATATCTTGACAAATGGAATGCACTTTGAAAGAAGATTGTTTGTCTAGGGATGGTGTCATATTGAAAGCAAGGAGGATTTATTCCTTCAACAGGAAGAATTTCCCAAAGGAGATCAAGGGAAGGGAAGGGTTTTCCAGAGACTGAGACCGCGTGAGCGGGGGTGAGAAATGTCCTCAGGGTCCTGCGGGGAGCTCTGAGAGCCACGGGCCACGTGGTGCCTGTGTGCATTAAATGTAGGCGAGTAGCTTGCCCTGGGAGAGGGGTGGTCACCCCAGAGTTCCAGCTAGAGGCCTCTGCCCCAGATTAGAGCCCAGTAGCTCCTACCAGGCCCAGGGCCCTGGAGACTGTAGGATGGGCCCTGGGAATGGAGCTCTAGACAGCAGGCAGATTTCCAGGCAGTGGCTGGGACAGGCTGGGGAAGGCAATGACTGCCCCTGACCATTCAGAATATTTTGCTCTATGTTCCTGTGTGTGTGTGTGTGAGAGAGTGAGTGTGTGTGTGTGTGTGTGCGTGTGTGTGTGTGGTAGTGCAGAGAAGAGCGAGATGAATGGGGGTAGAGTGCTTACCAGATATAACATCTGTGTGGTAAAGTTCTTGTCACCCTGCCTGGAGCTGGCTGACACTCGGCGTACCTAGGAGTGTATACAGAATTCTTGTGAGGGGTGTTTTAGGAGACAGTAACTCATACACCCATGTACACTCTGATACAGCAAAAATATCACACACCCCACATATAACTTCCTTATTAAACCACACACAGCACATGGAGGTATATACACGCATCCCTCCTATACTACGTTCTCATACAACCCACCTGTATCACAATCCTCTCCTCCAACACCAAACGCTGGAGATGAGATATGTATATAGACACACAGACTATATTTATAGGACACACACACACACACACTATATATACATGTATTTCCTCAACTCTTGCACAAACACAGCTAACTTCAGCCATCTCTAAATACCTCTGTAAGAACCAGTCACGTGTCATACACACCACCCTTATAACACATTCTTGAGTAATGCCAGACCCGCTTTGTACAAACCACAGGAAACCACAGTCTCAGTAACCCATGTCAGGATTGCCAGAGAAAATATGGGCTATCCAGTTCAATTTGAATTCCAGATAAACAACAAGTAATTTTTCAGTATCCGTATGTCCCACATATTGTATGGGCCCTACTTACTCTAAAACTAAGTCAGGCCAAATACTGCATGGGAATACTTACACTAAAAAATTATTCTGGGTTTATCTGAAACTGAAATTTAACTGGGTGCCTTGTATTCTTGTTCACTAAGTCTGGCAACCCTTATATACTTACCACCAGCTGATGTATTATATATTTATTGTAGTTTTGTTTAGTGTGTGTCTTCCCCTACTAGAATGTGCAGCGTTACCAAAGACTACAACAATGGAAGAGTGCCAGATACACAGGAGTAGCTGCTTACTGAATCTTGGTGAATGAATGAATGAACACGCACCATAAATACAAGCCACACCATGTAATGAGGAAAAGTTACATGTCCCAGAATTCCTGACTTGTGAACAGAAAAAATGCACACAAAGGCCACAGACACAGATAGACACGTCTGCACTGTGCTCCCCATGCCAACCCCACACTTACCACAGACTTAACTGATACACATCACTCACTCTTCCCACACACTCACAGTCACCACCGAGGCCTACATTACCAACTAGACAGTGTGAGAATAAGTATTGATTGGAATTAAATCCTGGAGGATCCACTGGGAACCACACTCTCAACTGTGTGTATCCACTGCACCTGACACGTGTCACACACTCAGTAAATATCTGTGGACAGAGGACTGATGAACCCACCCTGAGCCTTTCATTCCTCCCTCAGGAATCTCGAAGTCACAAGAGGATCCCCCTCGGCTTGGAACCACTGTGGTGGCCCAAGGCTGCAGCCCAGGGGCAGGGGAGGTCTCATCTGCCTCTAAATACTTCTTCTGTACTTCTACTCTGCACAAGCTCAGCTACGCTGGTAAGGGCGCGGGGCTCCTCAGGTGAGGGGGTGCTTGGCTGTGAGGCAGGAGGCACACAGATCCCAGGGAGGCTGAGAGGAAATCCAGGGTCATCAGAGGTGATGAGGGCTCTGTGGAGGAGCCTGGGCAGGATGCCTGAGCTGTTCCGAGGGCATGGATGCCAGCTGAGTCTGGGAGTGTGTGTGTGAATACTGCTACTACCATGGTGGGGAAGTCAAGGAGCAGGGGCCGGAAAGGTCTGGGCTTGAGGTGGAGGGAAGAGGGACCAGATTAAGCATCTTCAGAGGAAAATGTAGGCTTTGTCTTTGCCTTTGCTTCCAGAGAAGGACAGAGTTCTGCATTATACACCTCCAGCCTGAGAGCAGGACCATCCAGCTCAGGTGTACACAGCTCACACATACACGTGCCCTCCAGGCACAGCCCTTCTCAGTGCACATCAACCCCAAGCACGTGCTCCACAGTACTCTCCTGCACCACAGCCCCATTCCACAAGGAATGCACCACCGATATTCCCAAACTCACACTCCTCGTCGTACACGCATCCAGCCGCATCCCTCACATACTGCAGCCCTCACCACCATACTCCACACCCCTGTATATAGACACCGCTCCAGTATCCCCCCCACGCACATTAAAAGCCCACAGATGACACCCGATACACCACTCCGTCCTACGGCCAACAGACACCAAGCTCACGACATAGCTATGTCGTGCCAATGTCCCTCTCTCGTCTACCACACCTGCTCCCTCAGCTTCCGGCATGGCCCATGCATGTTATTATGATTTTCATTTCCTTTTTCAGGAATCCGGAGATTTCATCGAGACACTGCCCAGCCTAGACCACCCCTAGCCCAGGATCAGGAAGAAGGAGAGACCGCTTCCCCATCACACTGTGTCTCCTCCTCACCCTCTTCACCCTGTAAGAACTATCTGCACCCAGACAAAGAGGAAAGGGGCATGAAAATATACTACATGCAGGTACAAGTGAACAAGGGTGTCGCTGTCTCCTGGAAGACAAAGAAACCCTTGGGGTTGCCTGAAAAGCAGCTGACGATAGAAGAAGTGACCCTTCCTGAGGATGTGTGCGCAGTAGCCACTGACCCCTCTTCTGATGTGTCCACCAAAAGCCTCCTGTCTGACAGTGAGCCCACTGGGGAGGAGAAAGAGTATGAGGAAAGGGCAGAGCCAGGCAGCCCATCAGGGCCACCTGCTGTCGAGGAGAGACCCAGCGCCAAGACAGCGGACTGGATGCTGACCATGGAGACTAGCTTCAGGTGCATGGCTTGCTGCCGGGTCTTCCCCACCTTGGAGATCCTCCAGCAGCACGTGAAGTTCGGCGTCCTGCAGGGCTTCAGCTGCCGTGTCTTTCATCTCAACATGGCCCAGTGGATGGGCAATGTGGAATCCGAGAGCACCCCTGAGGAGGAGGAGGAGGAGGAGGAGGAGGAGGAGGAGGAGGAGGATGAAGAGAAGCAAGAAGAAAAGGAGAATGAGGGAGAGCAGCCCACGGGGGAAGGCCCCAGCCCAAAGAGACCCCGCAGGCAGGGTCTTTTCTCTCCTTTGAGTTCCAAACAGCAACTGAGATTCATGGGACAGAAGATCCTGGAAGACGGTGTGGCCATCCCTTGGAAGAGGTAAGGCTTGAGGCTGGCAGTCTTCTGAGCCTATGTCACGAGGGCCCAGAGGAGTCTAAGGGAAGGGGCCGCACACATGTGCTGGTTGACCTAATGGCTCTGCAGTTGCATCAAATGGGACACACCCAGCACTAACAAAGGCATTGACCTCTGTTGACGTAAACAAGAAGGTGGAGCCTTTTCCTAGGAGTTTTCTCAGGGTCTGCACGATGGACCTCAACTCTTAGAAGACGTACTGCCAGCAGCTCCTTCTCGGCAGAGAGAGCCAGGAGTGGTCTCAAGAGAGGACAGGGGCCCTTGCAGGACCAGAACTTTGAGGTCTGAGAGCCTTGGGCCTGAGCCGAGATCTCACCCGGACCACTGGACCTAGCCTTCTGTGACAAAGGGGAATAGGAAAGAGAGTCACGTGGAAATGAGGTCCCCCGAGATATGGAAATGTTCCAGAACCTTCGTGGCGTGGTAGTTGATCTGGAGCCAAGCTCACTGTGGTGTGTGTGGCTCTGAGCATTAAGGCAATGCTGGAGGGTAACCCTGACCAGCAGAGCTTGGAGTGCTTCTTGTCTCTTCCTGTTCTACCTCATTTGCTTTATCCCTTCCAGGGAGAAGAAAGGACCCTCGGGAGAGTAGCAGACAGAATGCCGTGGTCTGAAGGAGGATGAAGGGACCGGCACTCAGTCTAACATCATATGACAATAGAAGCGTCCTATGCAATAAAGGGCATTTTCCAAACCTTTCCTGGAGCTTTGATTTAATGACATTTTTCTATCTATGCATCTATCTGTCAGCTACATCTGTATCTTTCAAGGTTTGTGAACAAGCTTTCACATAAGCACTAGAGACGTCCGCCAGCATTTTCCAGAAGAGGCCTGCAAATTGCTGGGGACTCCTCACAAATAGGGAACGGCCACAACCCCTGCCACACAGACTCTGCGCGTGGCCCTCCTGACGTACTCCCACTCTCTCTCTGAATTTCCCAACGTCTGAGATGAGGGTGCTGGCTGGAGGCAATGATCACGTGCAGGCTGAACCTTCTCCAGATTCTGATTCTCTTCCTGGGCCTATCGTCCTCAAGCACAGTTTCCATGTCCCTGGCCACACTGATCTCTCTCCTTCAGTCCTTCCCTCCCTCCCTCTCCTGCCTCCCAGTGCAGAGAATACTTTTTTGCATTTGAGACGACATTTATTTTTTGTTCACAGAATTCTCACCTGTTTTACTGTGGCCTCCGTTGTGAACATTCCAAAGCTGAGAATTTTCTTTTTTTCTCCCTCATTTCTGCTGAGTCTTTACCTTCCTAATGCAGTGAGCTCACAGTGCCTAGCTGACTGGATGAGGAAAAAAAATCCAGGGAGCAAAGAGAAATAATAAAAGAATATATCAGTTAATTTTTCATAGTGTTATCCAACTACATATTTTTAAAATTTTGGAATAATATTAGGAAACTTCTCTTTATAAAAAACTGAATTATTGGGCTTCCCTGGTGGAGCGGTAGTTAAGAATATGCCTGCGAATGCAGGGGACATGGGTTCGAGCCCTGGTCTGGGAAGATCCCACGTGCCACGGAGTAACTAAGCCCGCGCGCCACAACTACTGAGCCTGCGCTCTAGAGCCCGTGTGCCACATCAACCGAGCCCACGTGCCACGACTACGGAAGCCTGCGTGCCTAGAGCCCATGCTCCGCAACAAGAGAAGCCACTGCAATGAGAAGCCCGTGCACCACAGCCAAGAGGAGCCCCGGCGCACTGCAACTAGAGAACGCCCGCTAGCAGCAACAAAGACCCAATGCAGCCCAAAATAAATTAATTAATTTAAAAAAATTGAATTAGTTTCAAGGGTACAATGTATAAAAGTACAATAAAAGCCCCCCTTCATAACCCCCCAACCCCACTCTCAAGATGGAATAGATATGCTGTGATACAATTTATAGTCGTAGTACTACTACTCCTCCCACCGCATCCGAAATCCTCTGAGCCAGGTGCAGCAGCTTCATTTCACAATGCTAGGACCCGCCACAAGACAGATGATAATCCCTTTGGACATTTCAAGGAGCGGCACCAGGGGAACAGTACCTGGGAAATGCCACTGACAGCTCAGAATATCCATGGCATTTCTAGAGCCTCGGCACTGCTCTCGCTCTGGGAATGAAGGTCCAAAAAGCACATCGGAGAATGTTCATAGTTGTAAACAAGCTCCACCTTTGAAACACAATCTACATAGAACCACATATACAAGCCTGCACAATGGATGAAGCCAAGGTCTCCTCCATGATTTCCCTTCTGACCACCTTATTGTCTCCTCAACCATAAAAGGTGAACTTGAAACTCAGGACCTTGCCTTGTCGCCAGAAACATCCAAGCTTGGATCAGTCTTTCTAAGACCAGATACTTGCTCTCTGAACTATTAGAGACTTGTCACATACACACAGGTAGAACAGGATTATTTCTCTCTACCTGGGGACCTGGAGTCTTTCACATTGCTCCTGTTAAAACTCTCACAACAGCAAAACTTTACCTACAAAGGGTTCAAGCTATGACACTCCCAATTTCCACAAACCTCCTCAGCTCTTGTGAGTCACATGCAGCCAATTCCAGGAATTGGAAACATGGTTGTGAGGATGAAACTGACTTTGGGGCTCCCCTTGGATATGGTCTTCCAGACTTACCAAAAGGCCATTCAGAGGACGGTTTACCCCACCTCAGGGAAACCCGAGGCAGTACTTGCAGTCAAGGGCTGGCCATGGCTTCTGAGCTACATCCAAAAAGAATTTCATACTGTACCTGGATCTGCTGAAGCCATTTCTGACTGTCCGAGAGCCAGCATGTACCGCTCCTCAACTGCCTCCATTGTGGATCATCAGTAGGGCTGTCAGATTTAGTCAATAAAAGTACAGGATACCCAGTTAAACTTGAACTTCACATGAATAATAAGTCATTATTTTTAGTATAAGTACATCCTATGAACTATTTGGGGCATACTTATCTTAAAAATATACTTGTTGTTTTTCTGACATTCATATTTATCTAAACAGCCTCTATTTTATCTGTCAACCCTACCCTTCAGAAATGATGGAGGCTCATAGAGATCCAGGAGACGCCTCAGCGCCTCCTCAGCTTTTATTTCTACGTCCTGGACAGCGAGCACGTACCTTCCACTCCCAGTCATTGGCTAGAATGGAGGATATTCTCTGTTTTAGAGCTTTTTCTACTTGTCATTGTTATTATCTTCCTTATTTTAAAGAGATGTTTATTTTCTCCCAAACTTAATAGCTCATCCAAAAGTATTTCAAAGTTCATTAGACAAGGGAAAAACAACATGGTTCTGAAAAGTGAAGGAAACCGCCTGGTGTTTAGTCAAGAAGTAGTAGGGAGATTGAAAAAGCCAAACTTAATAAGCAAATCTCTCCAAGGGTATTTTCAGAGCTTGATACCCTCCCACACCCTGAAAATATTATTACATCAAGAATGTAGAACTGCTAACCAAATGTAAGGCTCCCATATGATTCTATCAAACTGAGGATGCTTCTTTACTAAGCAGTGAGCACACTTGCTGCCCCAGGGACCTTGGCAGTTGCAACGTAGGGCTCTTCCCTTTGGGATGGAAACAGCAAGTTTTCCTGTGGTCTACACACTGGCCCCCAAAATACTACACTCCCAATACTTGTCAACTTTAAGTATTTTTCTACATATCTCCATTTTTCTGTTACTATTTGGACTACATCCTAGACTTGACACTACGTAAATTGCATTCAAGAAGCTATTTTTAAAAGTTGGTAGGAAACCTTAAATCTATAGCTTGCAGTCCCTGGCTTACTTTCATCCAGGTGCATAAGGGTTTTCAAAAGTAGTCAGGTTAGTTACCCCATATCACAGCCCCACGCTTGTGTCACAGGTATAAAAATGGAACATGCTATTTAAGGTTTTAGTTGCCAAATCATCAAGCCTCCCAGACAGAGGCAATAGAGCAAAATGATTACAGAGGCATGGATTTTGATTTGCTCCAGTGTCTTGGGCAAGTCACTTGGCCTCTGTATTTATTTGTACTTATCTGCACTTATCTGTCACTTGGGGGTCATAATTGTACCTGGTCCATGGGTACGTTGTACAAATGATCTGTAAGGTAGTTACAAGAAACCGACACAGAGTAAGCACTCCACAGACATTGGCTATTAGCTATTGGAAATAGTTCTCCGTGAAACAGATGACTTTATCAGTGGATGACACGGTGGGAGACAGTGAATCACAGAATCACAGCATGTTGAAAGTGACCTAGTTCACACTCTTATGTGAAAAGAAGAAAAGTGTGCATGGGTAGAAAATGTCTGAAACTTTACCTAACAAATAGTTCATCATGTTAGCATGGAGGATTAGAATAAATCAGGAAAGGAGGAAAGAAAAACTTGAGTGTCATTCAATTTCTCTATCATTTGTGTTTCTACACTGAGACTCTGAATACACTGGAAGTGCAAATTTTTTTAATGTGGCGGGATAAAGGTTTTCAAGTTTTCCTGATCCATCCGTATTATTATCTCAGAATTGCTGGCAGTTCTTGCCATCTTCGGATCTACACCCATGTGAGTCAGTGGGCCATTCTGGACGGAGGAGATAATAGAGCAGAAGTGAAGTGAGAGGAAAGGAGAGAAAAGATTTTATCTTTTCTCTTCAAAGAGGAAAGGTCTTTGGAATGGGAACAACTCACAACCAAACTTTGGGGAAAGGATGTGATGGAAAACGAGACAAACATCCTACCCCTGTGATGAGAAGGATTCCCTGGGCTGGATGGAGGGAGGTCACAGGTGGCTGGCGAGGAAACCAACTAGCGAGAAACACACACAAGGGCAGAGTAAACACCCTGAGGCCACTCAGCCTGACTCCATGCAAACATATGTCCAGCAGACAGCCCTTCACCTGTGGCTCCCCAGCAAGACAGGTACCTCGGGGGTGCCAACTCATTCTGAGTCCATTATGCCTGGCCATTCATAAACCGCTGTCTAACGTGTGAGGAATAAACTCTCAATGTGTATGAGGAAATTGGGGAAGGAGATTGAAAAGTTACTTAAACGAAAGAAAAGAAGTTCAGGAAGGCAGGATGGTAGAGAGACAAGAAAAAGACCTTAAAAGATAGAAAGGATTTGCCAAAGAAGAGAAAGAAAAAGAAATGATTCCGAATGGGTTAACCTGCAGCTAGGAAGTTAAGGAAGATTATTGATGGGTGAAGACTATGGAATAAAGCGAAAAAAATTTATCCGAAATTGCTGAGAATATGGTAAGCAGCATGATTATCAAATTATGAATTGGCTGCAATGGCATTCTAGGGGAGCACTAGGAAGGGGAAGCAAATGTTCCTGAGATGACAGTAGCAGGTGGAAAGTTGTTTCAGGGGAAGATCAGTCTTGCAGAGGGTGTATCAGAGTAGGGCAAGTGTGAGCAAGCAAGGAAATACTAAGTGTATATGGTTCCTTCACTGAGTGCACCCAGCCCCGTGGTCAGCCTTGAGAACAAGCAGGACTTCAGGTACTGGAGCTACATTTCAGTCATCAAGACTTGAGAAGACACCCTTAACTCAGGTCTTCTCTTCAAACTCCATCTTTCCTTCTTGACCTTCATTTGGCCTCTTCCCTTACCCTCAAGCTGTGGACGGAGGCCACAGAGCAAGATGGGTCACTACTGTGCTCCATCCCCTGGAGACTGTGGTTCACATCAGTGGAGCACCAAAGGCAATAACCAAGTAACAGACACAAGAGTGTATGAAGAAGAAGAGATTCTGATAAGGCTTTCTGTGACAGTGTGGGCCAAGTCGGATCTATATGGCTGGTATCACGTGAATTATGAGCAGCCTTAGGGGAGATGTCCTCAGAAGGCAGAGCCTGGCTCTCTAGAGTCTCTGCGTGCTCACAGCCCACTCCAAGACCTCAGTTACAGCTTCGGCCCCCAATATCTCTCCCTCTGCCTGCTCACAGTTTTTGAAGTCTTCTTTCCTCCACATTTCTCTTGAGAGGTGGAGGAGGAAGATGAGCTTCAGGCCAGCTCAGACTCCCCTGGGATCCCAGCAGGATGCCTATCATGAACCTCCCACCTTCTAGGAAGCTCCTAAGATCTTCACATTTGGGGCAGTTCTCATTTCAGCTGTGCTTCAAATTGCTGGCTGGAGACGGCCTGTTGGAAGGTGGCTAAAAGCAAGTAGCAATCCTTCGGGCAGCCTGGCCCTTCTCGACTGTCAGACATCTTCAGGGATATTCTAGGAAATGTTGTTTGTTCTGGAGAAGGGAGGGAAACAATCCAATTGTCCAATAATGTTTGAATGGAAAATAAATGATGCTATATGCATGTGATCAAATAATATCAAACAGTCAAAAATCAAAGACCTAGATCTATATGGATTCACGTGGATAAATCTTGAAAACATAATATTGATTGAAAGAAAATAAGATAAAGAATGTTAGATTGTGATAACAGGTATGTAAGTATTTAAATATTTAAATCAATTCAACATATTGCTTCTATATAGAGAGATGCAAGAAAATAAACTTTATCCAAAGAACACATTATTTACATTTAATATGCTCATTTATCTAGGAGACCCAAAAGAACCCACAGATAAACTAGCAGGAACTAATAAGACGGTTCAACAAGGCACACACATACAAGATCAATAAATTTTAAAAGTCAATCAGGCTCCTCTACACAGGCGATAACAAATTAGAAACTGTAAAAGAAAAATAAGAAAAAAAGAAGATCTAAAAATAGTCACAAGAGCCATATAAATTATTTAGAGCTAAGCATATGTAGAAGGCAATATAACTAACAAACTGAGTTCGAACAGATAAAGTCCGCCCAACCCAAGGTTAGGAAAAGACTGTTGTTACTTTATGAGAACAGACCCTCTTCTTAAGGAGCAGATCAGTAAGTGAGAGTGAATCAAAGAAACACAGTATTTGAAAAGTCAGCTAGTCCAAGCCTCTTGATCGCACATACAGAAGCTGAAGCCCAGATAGGTTGAGTTACTTGGTAAAGGTACCAATGTCCAGACTCAAGGACTAGCATTTTTCACTCAGTCGCAAGACACAATCAAATGCAGTACCTTGGAAAGAGATGGGGAAAAAATGAAGAAATCAATTATATAGTTCCTCATCTTTAAGTACAGAAATAGCTGTGACAAAATTACACGTATCGAGGGAAAATTGAAGTGCAGAGTTTAAAATGTCAATAATCCACAGGGAAACTGGAGACCATTTAAAATATTCATATTAAATCTCTCTAGAAAAGACATTAAAAGATCTCCAATCAAAATGTGAATTTTATAATAGACATGGTATGATACAATTTATAATAGATATGGTATGAACCTTTCCCTTTCACGGGAAAGCTTCGGCTGGGAAAAAGGAATTGTTCTTGAAAATGGGGCCTGTGCTACGGCAGACACTGTGCTCAACCTAGGTCCACCGAATGTTCTGATGTCATCACTGAGGTCACAGAATTCCACTGTGCGCCTGGCAACCTTGCAAACATAACAGCCCTGGTGAGCACTAGGCAGTACTGCTGGTTCACTAAGTGGTACAAGTTTTTCAGCCATTTAGGAGACTTGACCATTTTTATTTGTATTGAATCATTTCAACGGATTGCCCAAGAGTCAAGAAGGGCCAACCTGTAGGGAAGAGGAAGAGTTGGACATCTCTTGAGGCATCTTCTAAGGGAGACTTCTAGTTGGTACGATGGAACGGCGACAAAAGAGGAAACATCTGGAAAATGAAGAGTCCCAGGAAACTGCCGAGAACGGTGGAGGTATGTGGGGGGCAACTTGTCTGGGGCACATGGGTTTCTGCCAAACTGAACCTTCTCCAGGAAGCGGGGGACTGAGAACGTGTCACCTGTGAAGCAGGGAGCGAGAGACCTTGTCTCACTGATGCTGCTGTATCTATCTGGAGGGCCCCTGTGGTGTGAGACGGCATAGAACGGCCAGATGCCCCCTGGGAGATGGGAGGTCAGCTCCGCTGGTCTGAGGACTCTCTCCTGGGGCAGCCGGGCCTGGAGCTTTGTCGGACTCACAGCAGGCTGCATCCTGCTTGCACAGACCTAGAGGTGCAGCTTTTCTCAGTCCCCGATTTCTCTCTTATTCTCTTGGATCTTTCCCTGGGGTCATGAGGTGGGGGATGTGAAGGATGCAAGGATGCTGAGAGAGACCCATGAGTTGCTTGGCCTCTTTTACCAAAGTGGAAAGAGAAGCCCCATGAGTTGAAGGCCCTGTTGAAAAATATCTTGACAAGTGGAATGCACTTTGAAAGAAGATTGTTTGTCTAGGGATGGTGTCATATTGAAAGCAAGGAGGATTTATTCCTTCAACAGGAAGAATTTCCCAAAGGAGATCAAGGGAAGGGAAGGGTTTTCCAGAGACTGAGACCGCGTGAGCGGGGGTGAGAAATGTCCTCAGGGTCCTGCGGGGAGCTCTGAGATCCACGGGCCACGTGGTGCCTGTGTGCATTAAATGTAGGCGAGTAGCTTGCCCTGGGAGAGGGGTGGTCACCCCAGAGCTCCAGCTAGAGGCCTCTGCCCCAGATTAGAGCCCAGTAGCTCCTACCAGGCCCAGGGCCCTGGAGACTGTAGGATGGGCCCTGGGAATGGAGCTCTAGACAGCAGGCAGATTTCCAGGCAGTGGCTGGGACAGGCTGGGGAAGGCAATGACTGCCCCTGACCATTCAGAATATTTTGCTCTATGTTCCTGTGTGTGTGTGTGTGAGAGAGTGAGTGTGTGTGTGTGTGTGTGCGTGTGTGTGTGTGGTAGTGCAGAGAAGAGCGAGATGAATGGGGGTAGAGTGCTTACCAGATATAACATCTGTGTGGTAAAGTTCTTGTCACCCTGCCTGGAGCTGGCTGACACTCGGCGTACCTAGGAGTGTATACAGAATTCTTGTGAGGGGTGTTTTAGGAGACAGTAACTCATACACCCATGTACACTCTGATACAGCAAAAATATCACACACCCCACATATAACTTCCTTATTAAACCACACACAGCACATGGAGGTATATACACGCATCCCTCCTATACTACGTTCTCATACAACCCACCTGTATCACAATCCTCTCCTCCAACACCAAACGCTGGAGATGAGATATGTATATAGACACACAGACTATATTTATAGGACACACACACACACACACTATATATACATGTATTTCCTCAACTCTTGCACAAACACAGCTAACTTCAGCCATCTCTAAATACCTCTGTAAGAACCAGTCACGTGTCATACACACCACCCTTATAACACATTCTTGAGTAATGCCAGACCCGCTTTGTACAAACCACAGGAAACCACAGTCTCAGTAACCCATGTCAGGATTGCCAGAGAAAATATGGGCTATCCAGTTCAATTTGAATTCCAGATAAACAACAAGTAAGTTTTCAGTATCCGTATGTCCCACATATTGTATGGGCCCTACTTACACTAAAACTAAGTCAGGCCAAATACTGCATGGGAATACTTACACTAAAAAATTATTCTGGGTTTATCTGAAACTGAAATTTAACTGGGTGCCTTGTATTCTTGTTCACTAAGTCTGGCAACCCTTATATACTTACCACCAGCTGATGTATTATATATTTATTGTAGTTTTGTTTAGTGTGTGTCTTCCCCTACTAGAATGTGCAGCGTTACCAAAGACTACAACAATGGAAGAGTGCCGGATACACAGGAGTAGCTGCTTACTGAATCTTGGTGAATGAATGAATGAACACGCACCATAAATACAAGCCACACCATGTAATGAGGAAAAGTTACATGTCCCAGAATTCCTGACTTGTGAACAGAAAAAATGCACACAAAGGCCACAGACACAGATAGACACGTCTGCACTGTGCTCCCCATGCCAACCCCACACTTACCACAGACTTAACTGATACACATCACTCACTCTTCCCACACACTCACAGTCACCACCGAGGCCTACATTACCAACTAGACAGTGAGAGAATAAGTATTGATTGGAATTAAATCCTGGAGGATCCACTGGGAACCACACTCTCAACTGTGTGTATCCACTGCACCTGACACGTGTCACACACTCAGTAAATATCTGTGGACAGAGGACTGATGAACCCACCCTGAGCCTTTCATTCCTCCCTCAGGAATCTCGAAGTCACAAGAGGATCCCCCTCGGCTTGGATCCACTGTGGTGGCCCAAGGCTGCAGCCCAGGGGCAGGGGAGGTCTCCTCTGCCTCTAAATACTTCTTCTGTACTTCTACTCTGCGCAAGCTCAGCTACGCTGGTAAGGGCGCGGGGCTCCTCAGGTGAGGGGGTGCTTGGCTGTGAGGCAGGAGGCACACAGATCCCAGGGAGGCTGAGAGGAAATCCAGGGTCATCAGAGGTGATGAGGGCTCTGTGGAGGAGCCTGGGCAGGATGCCTGAGCTGTTCCGAGGGCATGGATGCCAGCTGAGTCTGGGAGTGTGTGTGTGAATACTGCTACTACCATGGTGGGGAAGTCAAGGAGCAGGGGCCGGAAAGGTCTGGGCTTGAGGTGGAGGGAAGAGGGACCAGATTAAGCATCTTCAGAGGAAAATGTAGGCTTTGTCTTTGCCTTTGCTTCCAGAGAAGGACAGAGTTCTGCATTATCCACCTCCAGCCTGAGAGCAGGACCATCCAGCTCAGGTGTACACAGCTCACACATACACGTGCCCTCCAGGCACAGCCCTTCTCAGTGCACATCAACCCATAGCACGTGCTCCACAGTACTCTCCTGCACCACAGCCCCATTCCACAAGGAATGCACCACCGATATTCCCAAACTCACACTCCTCGTCGTACACGCATCCAGCCGCATCCCTCACATACTACAGCCCTCACCACCATACTCCACACCCCTGTATATAGACACCGCTCCAGTATCCCCCCCCACGCACATTAAAAGCCCACAGATGACACCCGATACACCACTCCGTCCTACGGCCAACAGACACCAAGCTCACGACATAGCTATGTCGTGCCAATGTCCCTCTCTCGTCTACCACACCTGCTCCCTCAGCTTCCGGCATGGCCCATGCATGTTATTATGATTTTCATTTCTTTTTTCAGGAATCCGGAGATTTCATCGAGACACTGCCCAGCCTAGACCACCCCTAGCCCAGGATCAGGAAGAAGGAGAGACCGCTTCCCCATCACACTGTGTCTCCTCCTCACCCTCTTCACCCTGTAAGAACTATCTGCACCCAGACAAAGAGGAAAGGGGCATGAAAATATACTACATGCAGGTACAAGTGAACAAGGGTGTCGCTGTCTCCTGGAAGACAAAGAAACCCTTGGGGTTGCCTGAAAAGCAGCTGACGATAGAAGAAGTGACCCTTCCTGAGGATGTGTGCGCAGTAGCCACTGACCCCTCTTCTGATGTGTCCACCAAAAGCCTCCTGTCTGACAGTGAGCCCACTGGGGAGGAGAAAGAGTATGAGGAAAGGGCAGAGCCAGGCAGCCCATCAGGGCCACCTGCTGTCGAGGAGAGACCCAGCGCCAAGACAGCGGACTGGATGCTGACCATGGAGACTAGCTTCAGGTGCATGGCTTGCTGCCGGGTCTTCCCCACCTTGGAGATCCTCCAGCAGCACGTGAAGTTCGGCGTCCTGCAGGGCTTCAGCTGCCGTGTCTTTCATCTCAACATGGCCCAGTGGATGGGCAATGTGGAATCCGAGAGCACCCCTGAGGAGGAGGAGGAGGAGGAGGAGGAGGAGGAGGAGGAGGAGGAGGGGGATGAAGAGAAGCAAGAAGAAAAGGAGAATGAGGGAGAGCAGCCCACGGGGGAAGGCCCCAGCCCAAAGAGACCCCGCAGGCAGGGTCTTTTCTCTCCTTTGAGTTCCAAACAGCAACTGAGATTCATGGGACAGAAGATCCTGGAAGACGGTGTGGCCGTCCCTTGGAAGAGGTAAGGCTTGAGGCTGGCAGTCTTCTGAGCCTATGTCACGAGGGCCCAGAGGAGTCTAAGGGAAGGGGCCGCACACATGTGCTGGTTGACCTAATGGCTCTGCAGTTGCATCAAATGGGACACACCCAGCACTAACAAAGGCATTGACCTCTGTTGACGTAAACAAGAAGGTGGAGCCTTTTCCTAGGAGTTTTCTCAGGGTCTGCACGATGGACCTCAACTCTTAGAGGACGTACTGCCAGCAGCTCCTTCTCGACAGAGAGAGCCAGGAGTGGTCTCAAGAGAGGACAGGGGCCCTTGCAGGACCAGAACTTTGAGGTCTGAGAGCCTTGGGCCTGAGCCGAGATCTCACCCTGACCACTGGACCTAGCCTTCTGTGACAAAGGGGAATAGGAAAGAGAGTCAGGTGGAAATGAGGTCCCCCGAGATATGGAAATGTTCCAGAACCTTCGTGGCGTGGTAGTTGATCTGGAGCCAAGCTCACTGTGGTGTGTGTGGCTCTGAGCATTAAGGCAATGCTGGAGGGTAACCCTGACCAGCAGAGCTTGGAGTGCTTCTTGTCTCTTCCTGTTCTACCTCATTTGCTTTATCCCTTCCAGGGAGAAGAAAGGACCCTCGGGAGAGTAGCAGACAGAATGCCGTGGTCTGAAGGAGGATGAAGGGACCGGCACTCAGTCTAACATCATATGACAATAGAAGCGTCCTATGCAATAAAGGGCATTTTCCAAACCTTTCCTGGAGCTTTGATTTAATGACATTTTTCTATCTATGCATCTATCTGTCAGCTACATCTGTATCTTTCAAGGTTTGTGAACAAGCTTTCACATAAGCACTAGAGACGTCCGCCAGCATTTTCCAGAAGAGGCCTGCAAATTGCTGGGGACTCCTCACAAATAGGGAACGGCCACAACCCCTGCCACACAGACTCTGCGCGTGGCCCTCCTGACGTACTCCCACTCTCTCTCTGAATTTCCCAACGTCTGAGATGAGGGTGCTGGCTGGAGGCAATGATCACGTGCAGGCTGAACCTTCTCCAGATTCTGATTCTCTTCCTGGGCCTATCGTCCTCAAGCACAGTTTCCATGTCCCTGGCCACACTGATCTCTCTCCTTCAGTCCTTCCCTCCCTCCCTCTCCTGCCTCCCAGTGCAGAGAATACTTTTTTGCATTTGAGACGACATTTATTTTTTGTTCACAGAATTCTCACCTGTTTTACTGTGGCCTCCGTTGTGAACATTCCAAAGCTGAGAATTTTCTTTTTTTCTCCCTCATTTCTGCTGAGTCTTTACCTTCCTAATGCAGTGAGCTCACAGTGCCTAGCTGACTGGATGAGGAAAAAAAATCCAGGGAGCAAAGAGAAATAATAAAAGAATATATCAGTTAATTTTTCATAGTGTTATCCAACTACATATTTTTAAAATTTTGGAATAATATTAGGAAACTTCTCTTTATAAAAAACTGAATTATTGGGCTTCCCTGGTGGAGCGGTAGTTAAGAATATGCCTGCGAATGCAGGGGACATGGGTTCGAGCCCTGGTCTGGGAAGATCCCACGTGCCACGGAGTAACTAAGCCCGCGCGCCACAACTACTGAGCCTGCGCTCTAGAGCCCGTGTGCCACATCAACCGAGCCCACGTGCCACGACTACGGAAGCCTGCGTGCCTAGAGCCCATGCTCCGCAACAAGAGAAGCCACTGCAATGAGAAGCCCGTGCACCACAGCCAAGAGGAGCCCCGGCGCACTGCAACTAGAGAACGCCCGCTAGCAGCAACAAAGACCCAATGCAGCCCAAAAGAAATTAATTAATTTTAAAAAATTGAATTAGTTTCAAGGGTACAATGTATAAAAGTACAATAAAAGCCCCCCTTCATAACCCCCCAACCCCACTCTCAAGATGGAATAGATATGCTGTGATACAATTTATAGTCGTAGTACTACTACTCCTCCCACCGCATCCGAAATCCTCTGAGCCAGGTGCAGCAGCTTCCTTTCACAATGCTAGGACCCGCCACAAGACAGATGATAATCCCTTTGGACATTTCAAGGAGCGGCACCAGGGGAACAGTACCTGGGAAAGGCCACTGACAGCTCAGAATATCCATGGCATTTCTAGAGCCTCGGCACTGCTCTCGCTCTGGGAATGAAGGTCCAAAAAGCACATCGGAGAATGTTCATAGTTGTAAACAAGCTCCACCTTTGAAACACAATCTACATAGAACCACATATACAAGCCTGCACAATGGATGAAGCCAAGGTCTCCTCCATGATTTCCCTTCTGACCACCTTATTGTCTCCTCAACCATAAAAGGTGAACTTGAAACTCAGGACCTTGCCTTGTCGCCAGAAACATCCAAGCTTGGATCAGTCTTTCTAAGACCAGATACTTGCTCTCTGAACTATTAGAGACTTGTCACATACACACAGGTAGAACAGGATTATTTCTATCTACCTGGGGACCTGGAGTCTTTCACATTGCTCCTGTTAAAACTCTCACAACAGCAAAACTTTACCTACAAAGGGTTCAAGCTATGACACTCCCAATTTCCACAAACCTCCTCAGCTCTTGTGAGTCACATGCAGCCAATTCCAGGAATTGGAAACATGGTTGTGAGGATGAAACTGACTTTGGGGCTCCCCTTGGATATGGTCTTCCAGACTTACCAAAAGGCCATTCAGAGGACGGTTTACCCCACCTCAGGGAAACCCGAGGCAGTACTTGCAGTCAAGGGCTGGCCATGGCTTCTGAGCTACATCCAAAAAGAATTTCATACTGTACCTGGATCTGCTGAAGCCATTTCTGACTGTCCGAGAGCCAGCATGTACCGCTCCTCAACTGCCTCCATTGTGGATCATCAGTAGGGCTGTCAGATTTAGTAAATAAAAGTACAGGATACCCAGTTAAACTTGAACTTCACATGAATAATAAGTCATTATTTTTAGTATAAGTAGGTCCTATGAACTATTTGGGGCATACTTATCTTACAAATATACTTGTTGTTTTTCTGACATTCATATTTAACTAAACAGCCTCTATTTTATCTGTCAACCCTACCCTTCAGAAATGATGGAGGCTCATAGAGATCCAGGAGATGCCTCAGCGCCTCCTCAGCTTCTATTTCTACGTCCTGGACAGCGAGCACGCACCTTCCACTCCCAGTCATTGGCTAGAATGGAGGATATTCTCTGTTTTAGAGCTTTTTCTACTTGTCATTGTTATTATCTTCCTTATTTTAAAGAGATGTTTATTTTCTCCCAAACTTAATAGCTCATCCAAAAGTATTTCAAAGTTCATTAGACAAGGGAAAAACAACATCGTTCTGAAAAGTGAAGGAAACCGCCTGGTGTTTAGTCAAGTAGTAGTAGGGAGATTGAAAAAGCCAAACTTAATAAGCAAATCTCTCCAAGGGTATTTTCAGAGCTTGATACCCTCCCACACCCTGAAAATATTATTACATCAAGAATGTAGAACTGCTAACCAAATGTAAGGCTCCCATATGATTCTATCAAACTGAGGATGCTTCTTTACTAAGCAGTGAGCACACTTGCTGCCCCAGGGACCTTGGCAGTTGCAACGTAGGGCTCTTCCCTTTGGGATGGAAACAGCAAGTTTTCCTGTGGTCTACACACTGGCCCCCAAAATACTACACTCCCAATACTTGTCAACTTTAAGTATTTTTCTACATATCTCCATTTTTCTGTTACTATTTGGACTACATCCTAGACTTGACACTACGTAAATTGCATTCAAGAAGCTATTTTTAAAAGTTGGTAGGAAACCTTAAATCTATAGCTTGCAGTCCCTGGCTTACTTTCATCCAGGTGCATAAGGGTTTTCAAAAGTAGTCAGGTTAGTTACCCCATATCACAGCCCCACGCTTGTGTCACAGGTATAAAAATGGAACATGCTATTTAAGGTTTTAGTTGCCAAATCATCAAGCCTCCCAGACAGAGGCAATAGAGCAAAATGATTACAGAGGCATGGATTTTGATTTGCTCCAGTGTCTTGGGCAAGTCACTTGGCCTCTGTATTTATTTGTACTTATCTGCACTTATCTGTCACTAGGGGGTCATAATTGTACCTGGTCCATGGGTACGTTGTACAAATGATCTGTAAGGTAGTTACAAGAAACCGACACAGAGTAAGCACTCCACAGACATTGGCTATTAGCTATTGGAAATAGTTCTCCATGAAACAGATGACTTTATCAGTGGATGACACGGTGGGAGACAGTGAATCACAGAATCACAGCATGTTGAAAGTGACCTAGTTCACACTCTTATGTGAAAAGAAGAAAAGTGTGCATGGGTAGAAAATGTCTGAAACTTTACCTAACAAATAGTTCATCATGTTAGCATGGAGGATTAGAATAAATCAGGAAAGGAGGAAAGAAAAACTTGAGTGTCATTCAATTTCTCTATCATTTGTGTTTCTACACTGAGACTCTGAATACACTGGAAGTGCAATTTTTTTTAATGTGGCGGGATAAAGGTTTTCAAGGTTTCCTGATCCATCCATATTATTATCTCAGAATTGCTGGCAGTTCTTGCCATCTTCGGATCTACACCCATGTGAGTCAGTGGGCCATTCTGGACGGAGGAGATAATAGAGCAGAAGAGAAGTGAGAGGAAAGGAGAGAAAAGATTTTCTCTTTTCTCTTCAAAGAGGAAAGGTCTTTGGAATGGGAACAACTCACAACCAAACTTTGGGGAAAGGATGTGATGGAAAACGAGACAAACATCCTACCCCTGTGATGAGAAGGATTCCCTGGGCTGGATGGAGGGAGGTCACAGGTGGCTGGCGAGGAAACCAACTAGCGAGAAACACACACAAGGGCAGAGTAAACACCCTGAGGCCACTCAGCCTGACTCCATGCAAACATATGTCCAGCAGACAGCCCTTCACCTGTGGCTCCCCAGCAAGACAGGTACCTCGGGGGTGCCAACTCATTCTGAGTCCATTATGCCTGGCCATTCATAAACCGCCGTCTAACGTGTGAGGAATAAACTCTCAATGTGTATGAGGAAATTGGGGAAGGAGATTGAAAAGTTACTTAAACGAAAGAAAAGAAGTTCAGGAAGGCAGGATGGTAGAGAGACAAGAAAAAGACCTTAAAAGATAGAAAGGATTTGCCAAAGAAGAGAAAGAAAAAGAAATGATTCCGAATGGGTTAACCTGCAGCTAGGAAGTTAAGGAAGATTATTGATGGGTGAAGACTATGGAATAAAGTGAATAAAATTTGTCAGAAGTTGCTGAGAATATGCTAAGCAGCATGATTATCAAATTATGAATTGGCTGCAATGGCATTCTAGGGGAGCACTAGGAAGGGGAAGCAAATGTTCCTGAGATGACAGTAGCAGGTGGAAAGTTGTTTCAGGGGAAGATCAGTCTTGCAGAGGGTGTATCAGAGTAGGGCAAGTGTGAGCAAGCAAGGAAATACTAAGTGTATATGGTTCCTTCACTGAGTGCACCCAGCCCCGTGGTCAGCCTTGAGAACAAGCAGCACTTCAGGTACTGGAGCTACATTTCAGTCATCAAGACTTGAGAAGACACCCTTAACTCAGGTCTTCTCTTCAAACTCCATCGTTCCTTCTTGACCTTCATTTGGCCTCTTCACTTACCCTCAAGCTGTGGACTGAGGCCACAGAGCAAGATGGATCACTAGTGTCCTCCATCCCCGAGAGACTGTGGTTCACATCAGTGGAGCACCAAAGGCAATAACCAAGTAACAGACACAAGAGTGTATGAAGAAGAAGAGATTCTGATAAGGCTTTCTGTGACAGTGTGGGCCAAGTCGGATCTATATGGCTGGTATCACGTGAATTATGAGCAGCCTTAGGGGAGAAGTTCTCAGAAGGCAGAGCCTGGCTCTCTAGAGGCTCTGTGTCCTCAGAGCCCACTCCAAGACCTCAGTTACAGCTTCGGCCCCCAATATCTCTCCCTCTGCCTGCTCACAGTTTTTGAAGTCTTCTTTCCTCCACATTTCTCTTGAGAGGTGGAGGAGGAAGATGAGCTTCAGGCCAGCTCAGACTCCCCTGGGATCCCAGCAGGATGCCTATCATTAACCTCCCACCTTCTAGGAAGCTCCTAAGATCTTCACATTTGGGGCAGTTCTCATTTCAGCTGTGCTTCAAATTGCTGGCTGGAGACGGCCTGTTGGAACGTGGCAAAAAGCAAGTAGCAGTCCTTCGGGCAGCCTGGCCCTTCTCGACTGTCAGACATCTTCAGGGATATTCTAGGAAATGTTGTTTGTTCTAGAGAAGGGAGGGAAACAATCCAATTGTCCAATAATGCTTGAATGGAAAATAAATGATGCTATATGCATGTGATCAAATAATATCAAACAGTCAAAAATCAAAGACCTAGATCTATATGGATTCACGTGGATAAATCTTGAAAACATAATATTGATTGAAAGAAAATAAGATAAAGAATGTTAGATTGTGATAACAGGTATGTAATATTTAAATATTTAAATCAATTCAACATACTGCTTCTATACATAGAGATGCAAGAAAATAAACTTTATCCAAAGAACACATTATTTACATTTAATATGCTCATTTATCTAGGAGACCCAAAAGAACCCACAGATAAACTAGCAGGAACTAATAAGACGGTTCAACAAGGCACACACATACAAGATCAATAAATTTTAGAAGTCAATCAGGCTCTTCTACACTGGCGATAACAAATTAGAAACTGTAAAAGAAAATAAGAAAAAAAGAAGATCTAAAAATAGTAACAAGAGCCATATAAATTATTTAGAGCTAAGCATACGTAGAAGGCAATATAACTAACAAACTGAGTACGAACAGATAAACTCCGCCCAACCCAAGGTTAGGAAAAGACTGTTGTTACTTTATGAGAACAGACCCTCTTCTTACGGAGCAGATCAGTAAGTGAGAGTGAATCAAAGAAACACAGCATTTGAAAAGTCAGCTAGTCCAAGCCTCTTGATCGCACATACAGAAGCTGAAGCCCAGATAGGTTGAGTTACTTGCTAAAGGGCCCAATGTCCTGACTCAAGGACTAGCATTTTTCACTCAGTCGCAAGACACAATCAAATGCAGTACCTTGGAAAGAGATGGGGAAAAAATGAAGAAATCAATTATATAGTTCCTCATCTTTAAGTACAGAAAGAGCCGTGACAAAATTACACGTATTGAGGGAAAATTGAAGTGCAGAGTTTAAAATGTCAATAATCCACAGGGAAACTGGAGACCATTTAAAATATTCATATTAAATCTCTCTAGAAAAGACATTAAAAGATCTCCAATCAAAATGTGAATTTTATAATAGACATGGTATGATACAATTTATAATAGATATGGTATGAACCTTTCTATTTCACGGGAAAGCTTCGGCTGGGAAAAAGGAATTGTTCTTGAAAATGGGGCGTGTGCTACTGCAGACACTGTGCTCAACCTAGGTCCACCGAATGCTCTGATGTCATCACTGAGGTCACAGAATTCCACTGTGCGCCTGGCAACCTTGCAAACATAACAGCTCTGGTGAGCACTAGGCAGTACTGCTGGTTCACTAAGTGGTACAAGTTTTTCAGCCATTTAGGAGACTTGACCATTTTTATTTGTATTGAATCATTTCAACGGATTGCCCAAGAGCCAAGAAGGGCCAACCTGTAGGGAAGAGGAGGAGTTGGACATCTCTTGAGGCATCTTCTAAGGGAGACTTCTAGTTGGTACGATGGAACGGCGACAAAAGAGGAAACATCTGGAAAATGAAGAGTCCCAGGAAACTGCCGAGAACGGTGGAGGTATGTGGGGGGCAACTTGTCTGGGGCACATGGGTTTCTGCCAAACTGAAGCTTCTCCAGGAAGCGGGGGACTGAGAACGTGTCACCTGTGAAGCAGGGAGCGAGAGACCTTGTCTCACTGATGCTGCCGTATCTATCCAGAGGGTCCCTGTGGTGTGAGACGGCACAGAATGGCCAGATGCCCCCTGGGAGATGGGAGGTCAGCTCCGCTGGTCTGAGGACTCTCTCCTGGGGCAGCCGGGCCTGGAGCTTTGTCGGACTCACAGCAGGCTGCATCCTGCTTGCACAGACCTAGAGGTGCAGCTTTTCTCAGACCCCGATTTCTCTCTTATTCTCTTGGATCTTTCCCTGGGGTCATGAGGTGGGGGATGTGAAGGATGCAAGGATGCTGAGAGAGACCCATGAGTTGCTTGGCCTCTTTTACCAAAGTGGAAAGAGAAGCCCCATGAGTTGAAGGCCCTGTTGAAAAATATCTTGACAAGTGGAATGCACTTTGAAAGAAGATTGTTTGTCTAGGGATGGTGTCATATTGAAAGCAAGGAGGATTTATTCCTTCAACAGGAAGAATTTCCCAAAGGAGATCAAGGGAAGGGAAGGGTTTTCCAGAGACTGAGACCGCGTGAGCGGGGGTGAGAAATGTCCTCAGGGTCCTGCGGGGAGCTCTGAGAGCCACGGGCCACGTGGTGCCTGCGTGCATTAAATGTAGGCGAGTAGCTTGCCCTGGGAGAGGGGTGGTCACCCCAGAGCTCCAGCTAGAGGCCTCTGCCCCAGATTAGAGCCCAGTAGCTCCTACCAGGCCCAGGGCCCTGGAGACTGTAGGATGGGCCCTGGGAATGGAGCTCTAGACAGCAGGCAGATTTCCAGGCAGTGGCTGGGACAGGCTGGGGAAGGCAATGACTGCCCCTGACCATTCAGAATATTTTGCTCTATGTTCGTGTGTGTGTGTGTGTGAGAGAGAGTGAGTGTGTGTGTGTGTGTGTGTGCGTGTGTGTGTGTGGTAGTGCAGAGAAGAGCGAGATGAATGGGGGTAGAGTGCTTACCAGATATAACATCTGTGTGGTAAAGTTCTTGTCACCCTGCCTGGAGCTGGCTGACACTCGGCGTACCTAGGAGTGTATACAGAATTCTTGTGAGGGGTGTTTTAGGAGACAGTAACTCATACACCCATGTACACTCTGATACAGCAAAAATATCACACACCCCACATATAACTTCCTTATTAAACCACACACAGCACATGGAGGTATATACACGCATCCCTCCTATACTACGTTCTCATACAACCCACCTGTATCACAATCCTCTCCTCCAACACCAAACGCTGGAGATGAGATATGTATATAGACACACACACTATATATATAGGACACACACACACACACACACTATATATACATGTATTTCCTCAACTCTTGCACAAACACAGCTAACTTCAGCCATCTCTAAATACCTCTGTAAGAACCAGTCACGTGTCATACACACCACCCTTATAACACATTCTTGAGTAATGCCAGACCCGCTTTGTACAAACCACAGGAAACCACAGTCTCAGTAACCCATGTCAGGATTGCCAGAGAAAATATGGGCTATCCAGTTCAATTTGAATTCCAGATAAACAACAAGTAATTTTTCAGTATCCGTATGTCCCACATATTGTATGGGCCCTACTTACACTAAAACTAAGTCAGGCCAAATACTGCATGGGAATACTTACACTAAAAAATTATTCTGGGTTTATCTGAAACTGAAATTTAACTGGGTGCCTTGTATTCTTGTTCGCTAAGTCTGGCAACCCTTATATACTTACCAGCAGCTGATGTATTATATATTTATTGTAGTTTTGTTTAGTGTGTGTCTTCCCCTACTAGAATGTGCAGCGTTACCAAAGACTACAACAATGCAAGAGTGCCGGATACACAGGAGTAGCTGCTTACTGAATCTTGGTGAATGAATGAATGAACACGCACCATAAATACAAGCCACACCATGTAATGAGGAAAAGTTACATGTCCCAGAATTCCTGACTTGTGAACAGAAACCATGCACACAAAGGCCACAGACACAGATAGACACGTCTGCACTGTGCTCCCCATGCCAACCCCACACTTACCACAGACTTAACTGATACACATCACTCACTCTTCCCACACACTCACAGTCACCACCGAGGCCTACATTACCAACTAGACAGTGAGAGAATAAGTATTGATTGGAATTAAATCCTGGAGGATCCACTGGGAACCACACTCTCAACTGTGTGTATCCACTGCACCTGACACGTGTCACACACTCAGTAAATATTTGTGGACAGAGGACTGATGAACCCACCCTGAGCCTTTCATTCCTCCCTCAGGAATCTCGAAGTCACGAGAGGATCCCCCTCGGCTTGGATCCACTGTGGTGGCCCAAGGCTGCAGCCCAGGGGCAGGGGAGGTCTCCTCTGCCTCTAAATACTTCTTCTGTACTTCTACTCTGCGCAAGCTCAGCTACGCTGGTAAGGGCGCGGGGCTCCTCAGGTGAGGGGGTGCTTGGCTGTGAGGCAGGAGGCACACAGATCCCAGGGAGGCTGAGAGGAAATCCAGGGTCATCAGAGGTGATGAGGGCTCTGTGGAGGAGCCTGGGCAGGATGGCTGAGCTGTTCCGAGGGCATGGATGCCAGCTGAATCTGGTTGTCTGTGTGTGAATACTGCTACTACCATGGTGGGGAAGTCAAGGAGCAGGGGCCGGAAAGGTCTGGGCTTGAGGTGGAGGGAAGAGGGACCAGATTAAGCATCTTCAGAGGAAAATGTAGGCTTTGTCTTTGCCTTTGCTTCCAGAGAAGGACAGAGTTCTGCATCATACACCTCCAGCCTGAGAGCAGGACCATCCAGCTCAGGTCCACACAGCTCACACATACACGCGCCCTCCAGGCACAGCCCTTCTCAGTGCACAGCAACCCCAAGCACGTGCTCCACAGTACTCTCCTGCACCACAGCCCCATTCCACAAGGAATGCACCACCGATATTCCCAAACTCACACTCCTCGTCGTACACGCATCCAGCCGCATCCCTCACATACTACAGCCCTCACCACCATACTCCACACCCCTGTATACAGACACCGCTCCAGTATCCCCCGCCACGCACATGAAAAGCCCACAGATGACACCAGATACACCACTCCATCCTACGGCCAACAGACACCAAGCTCACGACATAGCTATGTCGTGCCAATGTCCCTCTCTCGTCTACCACACCTGCTCCCTCAGCTTCCGGCATGGCCCATGCATGTTATTATGATTTTCATTTCCTTTTTCAGGAATCCGGAGATTTCATCGAGACACTGCCCAGCCTAGACCACCCCTAGCCCAGGATCAGGAAGAAGGAGAGACCGCTTCCCCCTCACACTGTGTCTCCTCCTCACCCTCTTCACCCTGTAAGAACTATCTGCACCCAGACAAAGAGGAAAGGGGCATGAAAATATACTACATGCAGGTACAAGTGAACAAGGGTGTCACTGTCTCCTGGAAGACAAAGAAACCCTTGGAGTTGCCTGAAAAGCAGCTGACGATAGAAGAAGTGACCCTTCCTGAGGATGTGTGTGCAGTAGCCACTGACCCCTCTTCTGATGTGTCCACCGAAAGCCTCCTGTCTGACAGTGAGCCCACTGGGGAGGAGAAAGAGTATGAGGAAAGGGCAGAGCCAGGCAGCCCATCAGGGCCACCTGCCGTCGAGGAGAGACCCAGCGCCAAGACAGCGGACTGGATGCTGACCATGGAGACCGGCTTCAGGTGCATGGCCTGCTGCCGGGTCTTCCCCACCTTGGACATCCTCCAGCAGCACGTGAAGTTCAGTGTCCTGCAGGGCTTCAGCTGCCGTGTCTTTCATCTCAACATGGCCCAGTGGATGGGCAATGTGGAATCCGAGAGCACGCATGAGGAGGAGGACGAGGAGGAGGAGGAGGAGAACGAGGAGGAGGAGGAGGAGGAGGAGGAGGAGGAGGATGAAGAAGAGAAGCAAGAAGAAAAGGAGAATGAAGGAGAGCAGCCCACGGGGGAAGGCCCCAGCCCAAAGAGACCCCGCAGGCAGGGTCTTTTCTCTCCTTTGAGTTCCAAACAGCAACTGAGATTCATGGGACAGAAGATCCTGGAAGACGGTGTGGCCGTCCCTTGGAAGAGGTAAGGCTTGAGGCTGGCAGTCTTCTGAGCCTATGTCACGAGGGCCCAGAGGAGTCTAAGGGAAGGGGCCGCACACATGTGCTGGTTGACCTAATGGCTCTGCAGTTGCATCAAATGGGACACACCCAGCACTAACAAAGGCATTGACCTCTGTTGACGTAAACAAGAAGGTGGAGCCTTTTCCTAGGAGTTTTCTCAGGGTCTGCACGATGGACCTCAACTCTTAGAGGACGTACTGCCAGCAGCTCCTTCTCGGCAGAGAGAGCCAGGAGTGGTCTCAAGAGAGGACAGGGGCCCTTGCAGGACCAGAACTTTGAGGTCTGAGAGCCTTGGGCCTGAGCCGAGATCTCACCCGGACCACTGGACCTAGCCTTCTGTGACAAAGGGGAATAGGAAAGAGAGTCACGTGGAAATGAGGTCCCCCGAGATATGGAAATGTTCCAGAACCTTCGTGGCGTGGTAGTTGATCTGGAGCCAAGCTCACTGTGGTGTGTGTGGCTCTGAGCATTAAGGCAATGCTGGAGGGTAACCCTGACCAGCAGAGCTTGGAGTGCTTCTTGTCTCTTCCTGTTCTACCTCATTTGCTTTATCCCTTCCAGGGAGAAGAAAGGACCCTCGGGAGAGTAGCAGACAGAATGCCGTGGTCTGAAGGAGGATGAAGGGACCGGCACTCAGTCTAACATCATATGACAATAGAAGCGTCCTATGCAATAAAGGGCATTTTCCAAACCTTTCCTGGAGCTTTGATTTAATGACATTTTTCTATCTATGCATCTATCTGTCAGCTACATCTGTATCTTTCAAGGTTTGTGAACAAGCTTTCACATAAGCACTAGAGACGTCCGCCAGCATTTTCCAGAAGAGGCCTGCAAATTGCTGGGGACTCCTCACAAATAGGGAACGGCCACAACCCCTGCCACACAGACTCTGCGCGTGGCCCTCCTGACGTACTCCCACTCTCTCTCTGAATTTCCCAACGTCTGAGATGAGGGTGCTGGCTGGAGGCCATGATCACGTGCAGGCTGAATCTTCTCCAGATTCTGATTCTCTTCCTGGGCCTATCGTCCTCAAGCACAGTCTCCATGTCCCTGGCCACACTGATCTCTCTCCTTCAGTCCTTGCCTCCCTCCCTCTCCTGCCTCCCAGTGCAGAGAATACTTTTTTGCATTTGAGACGACATTTATTTTTTGTTCACAGAATTCTCACCTGTTTTACTGTGGCCTCCGTTGTGAACATTCCAAAGCTGAGACTTTTCTTTTTTTCTCCCTCATTTCTGCTGAGTCTTTACCTTCCTAATGCAGTGACCTCACAGTGCCTAGCTGACTGGATGAGGAAAAAAAATCCAGGGAGCAAAGAGAAATAATAAAAGAATATATCAGTTAATTTTTCATAGTGTTATCCAACTACATATTTTTAAAATTTTGGAATAATATTAGGAATCTTCTCTTCATAAAAAACTGAATTATTGGGCTTCCCTGGTGGAGCAGTAGTTAAGAATATGCCTGCGAATGCAGGGGACATGGGTTCGAGCACTGGTCTGGGAAGATCCCACGTGCCACGGAGTAACTAAGCCCGCGCGCCACAACTACTGAGCCTGCGCTCTAGAGCCCGTGTGCCACATCAACCGAGCCCACGTACCACGACTACGGAAGCCTGCGTGCCTAGAGCCCATGCTCCGCAACAAGAGAAGCCACTGCAATGAGAAGCCCGTGCACCACAGCCAAGAGGATCCCCGGCTCACTGCAACTAGAGAACGCCCACTAGCAGCAACAAAGACCCAATGCAGCCCAAAATAAATTAATTAATTTTAAAAAATTGAATTAGTTTCAAGGGTACAATGTATAAAAGTACAATAAAAGCCCCCCTTCATAACCCCCCAACCCCACTCTCAAGATGGAATAGATATGCTGTGATACAATTTATAGTCGTAGTACTACTACTCCTCCCACCACATCCGAAATCCTCTGAGCCAGGTGCAGCAGCTTCCTTTCACAATGCTAGGACCCGCCACAAGACAGATGATAATCCCTTTGGACATTTCAAGGAGCGGCACCAGGGGAACAGTACCTGGGAAATGCCACTGACAGCTCAGAATATCCATGGCATTTCTAGAGCCTCGGCACTGCTCACGCTCTGGGAATGAAGGTCCAAAAAGCACATCGGAGAATGTTCATAGTTGTAAACAAGCTCCACCTTTGAAACACAATCTACATAGAACCACATATACAAGCCTGCACAATGGATGAAGCCAAGGTCTCCTCCATGATTTCCCTTCTGACCACCTTATTGTCTCCTCAACCATAAAAGGTGAACTTGAAACTCAGGACCTTGCCTTGTCGCCAGAAACATCCAAGCTTGGATCAGTCTTTCTAAGACCAGATACTTGCTCTCTGAACTATTAGAGACTTGTCACATACACACAGGTAGAACAGGATTATTTCTCTCTACCTGGGGACCTGGAGTCTTTCACATTGCTCCTGTTAAAACTCTCACAACAGCAAAACTTTACCTACAAAGGGTTCAAGCTATGACACTCCCAATTTCCACAAACCTCCTCAGCTCTTGTGAGTCACATGCAGCCAATTCCAGGAATTGGAAACATGGTTGTGAGGATGAAACTGACTTTGGGGCTCCCCTTGGATATGGTCTTCCAGACTTACCAAAAGGCCATTAAGAGGAAGGTTTACCCCACCTCAGGGAAACCCGAGGCAGTACTTGCAGTCAAGGGCTGGCCATGGCTTCTGAGCTACATCCAAAAAGAATTTCATACTGTACCTGGATCTGCTGAAGCCATTTCTGACTGTCCGAGAGCCAGCATGTACCGCTCCTCAACTGCCTCCATTGTGGATCATCAGTAGGGCTGTCAGATTTAGTAAATAAAAGTACAGGATACCCAGTTAAACTTGAACTTCACATGAATAATAAGTCATTATTTTTAGTATAAGTAGATCCTATGAACTATTTGGGGCATACTTATCTTACAAATATACTTGTTGTTTTTCTGACATTCATATTTAACTAAACAGCCTCTATTTTATCTGTCAACCCTACCCTTCAGAAATGATGGAGGCTCATAGAGATCCAGGAGATGCCTCAGCGCCTCCTCAGCTTTTATTTCTATGTCCTGGACAGCGAGCACGAACCTTCCACTCCCAGTCATTGGCTAGAATGGAGGATATTCTCTGTTTTAGAGCTTTTTCTACTTGTCATTGTTATTATCTTCCTTAGTTTAAAGAGATGTTTGTTTTTTCCCAAACTTAATAGCTCATCCAAAAGTATTTCAAAGTTCATTAGACAAGGGAAAAAACAACATGGTTCTGAAAAGTGAAGGAAACCGCCTGGTGTTTAGTCAAGAAGTAGTAGGGAGATTGAAAAAGCCAAACTTAATAAGCAAATCTCTCCAAGGGTATTTTCAGAGCTTGATACCCTCCCACACCCTGAAAATATTATTACATCAAGAATGTAGAACTGCTAACCAAATGTAAGGCTCCCATATGATTCTATCAAACTGAGGATGCTTCTTTACTAAGCAGTGAGCACACTTGCTGCCCCAGGGACCTTGGCAGTTGCAACGTAGGGCTCTTCCCTTTGGGATGGAAACAGCAAGTTTTCCTGTGGTCTACACACTGGCCCCCAAAATACTACACTCCCAATACTTGTCAACTTTAAGTATTTTTCTACATATCTCCATTTTTCTGTTACTATTTGGACTACATCCTAGACTTGACACTACGTAAATTGCATTCAAGAAGCTATTTTTAAAAGTTGGTAGGAAACCTTAAATCTATAGCTTGCAGTCCCTGGCTTACTTTCATCCAGGTGCATAAGGGTTTTCAAAAGTAGTCAGGTTAGTTACCCCATATCACAGCCCCACGCTTGTGTCACAGGTATAAAAATGGAACATGCTATTTAAGGTTTTAGTTGCCAAATCATCAAGCCTCCCAGACAGAGGCAATAGAGCAAAATGATTACAGAGGCATGGATTTTGATTTGCTCCAGTGTCTTGGGCAAGTCACTTGGCCTCTGTATTTATTTGTACTTATCTGCACTTATCTGTCTCTTGGGGGTCATAATTGTACCTGGTCCATGGGTACGTTGTACAAATGATCTGTAAGGTAGTTACAAGAAACCGACACAGAGTAAGCACTCCACAGACATTGGCTATTAGCTATTGGAAATAGTTCTCCGTGAAACAGATGACTTTATCAGTGGATGACTCGGTGGGAGACAGTGCATCACAGAATCACAGCATGTTGAAAGTGACCTAGTTCACACTCTTATGTGAAAAGAAGAAAAGTGTGCATGGGTAGAAAGTGTCTGAAACTTTACCTAACAAATAGTTCATCATGTTAGCATGGAGGATTAGAATAAATCAGGAAAGGAGGAAAGAAAAACTTGAGTGTCATTCAATTTCTACATCATTTGTGTTTCTACACTGAGACTCTGAATACACTGGAAGTGCATTTTTTTTTAATGTGGCGGGATAAAGGTTTTCAAGTTTTCCTGATCCATCTGTATTATTATCTCAGAATTGCTGGCAGTTCTTGCCATCTTCGGATCTACACCCATGTGAGTCAGTGGGCCATTCTGGACGGAGGAGATAATAGAGCAGAAGTGAAGTGAGAGGAAAGGAGAGAAAAGATTTTCTCTTTTCTCTTCAAAGAGGAAAGGTCTTTGGAATGGGAACAACTCACAACCAAACTTTGGGGAAAGGATGTGATGGAAAATGAGACAAACATCCTACCCCTGTGATGAGAAGGATTCCCTGGGCTGGATGGAGGGAGGTCACAGGTGGCTGGACAAGGAAACCAACTAGGGAGAAACACACACAAGTGCAGGGCAAACACCCTGAGGCCACTCAGCCTGACTCCATGCAAACATGTGTCCAGCAGCCAGCCCTTCACCTGTGGCTCCCCAGCAAGACAGGTACCTCTGGGGTGCCAACTCATTCTGAGTCCATTATGCCTGGGCATTCATAAACATCTGTCTAACGTGTGAGGAATAAACTCTCAATGTTTATGAGGAAACTGGGGAAGGAGATTGAAAGGTTACTTAAACGGAAAAAAAAGAAGTTCAGGAAGGCAGGATGGTAGAGAGACAAGAAAAAGACCTTAAAAGATAGAAAGGATTTGTCAAAGAAGAGAAAGAAAAAGAAATGATTCCAAATGGGTTAACCTGCAGCTAGGAAGTTAAGGAAGATTATTGATGGGTGAAGACTATGGAATAAAGTGAATAAAATTTATCAGAAGTTGCTGAGACTATGGTAAGAAGCATGATTATCAAATTATGAATTGGCTGCAATGGCATTCTAGGGGGACACTAGGAAGGGGAAGCAAATGTTCATGAGATGACAGTAGCAGTTGGAAAGATGTTTCAGGGGAAGATCAGTCTTGCAGAGTGTGTATCAGAGGAGGGCAAGTGTGAGAAAGCAAGGAAATACTAAGTGTATACGGTTCCTTCACTGAGTGCACCCAGCCCCGCGGTCAGCCTTGAGAACAAGCAGGACTTCAGGTACTGGAGCTACATTTCAGTCATCAAGACTTGAGAAGACACCCTTAACTCAGGTCTTCTCTTCAAACTCCATCTTTCCTTCTTGACCTTCATTTGGCCTCTTCCCTTACCCTCAAGCTGTGGACGGAGGCCACAGAGCAAGATGGGTCACTAGTGTCCTCCATCCCCCGGCGACTCTGGTTCACATCAGTGGAGTACCAAAGGCAATAACCAAGTAACAGACACAAGAGTGTATGAAGAAGAAGAGATTCTGATAAGGCTTTCTGTGACAGTGTGGGCCAAGTCGGCTCTATATGGCTGGTATCACGTGAATTATGAGCAGCCTTAGGGGAGAAGTCCTCAGAAGGCAGAGCCTGGCTCTCTAGAGGCTCTGCGTGCTCACAGCCCACTCCAAGACCTCAGTTACAGCTTCGGCCCCCAATATCTCTCCCTCTGCCTGCTCACAGTTTTTGAAGTCTTCTTTCCTCCACATTTCTCTTGAGAGGTGGAGGAGAAAGATGAGCTTCAGGCCAGCTCAGACTCCCCTGGGATCCCAGCAGGATGCCTATCATGAACCTCCCACCTTCTAGGAAGCTCCTAAGATCTTCACATTTGGGGCAGTTCTCATTTCAGCTGTGCTTCAAATTGCTGGCTGGAGACGGCCTGTTGGAACGTGGCAAAAAGCAAGTAGCAGTCCTTCGGGCAGCGTGGCCCTTCTCGACTGTCAGACATCTTCAGGGATATTCTAGGAAATGTTGTTTGTTCTAGAGAAGGGAGGGAAACAATCCAATTGTCCAATAATGCTTGAATGGAAAATAAATGATGCTATATGCATGTGATCAAATAATATCAAACAGTCAAAAATCAAAGACCTAGATCTATATGGATTCACGTGGATAAATCTTGAAAACATAATATTGATTGAAAGAAAATAAGATAAAGAATGTTAGATTGTGATAACAGGTATGTAATATTTAAATATTTAAATCAATTCAACATATTGCTTCTATACATAGAGATGCAAGAAAATAAACTTTATCCAAAGAACACATTATTTACATTTAATATACTCATTTATCTAGGAGACCCAAAAGAACCCACAGATAAACTAGCAGGAACTAATAAGACGGTTCAACAAGGCACACACATACAAGATCAATAAATTTTAGAAGTCAATCAGGCTCTTCTACACTGGCGATAACAAATTAGAAACTGTAAAAGAAAATAAGAAAAAAAGAAGATCTAAAAATAGTCACAAGAGCCATATAAATTATTTAGAGCTAAGCATACGTAGAAGGCAATATAACTAACAAACTGAGTACGAACAGATACACTCCGCCCAACCCAAGGTTAGGAGAAGACTGTTGTTACTTTATGAGAACAGACCCTCTTCTTACGGAGCAGATCAGTAAGTGAGAGTGAATCAAAGAAACACAGCATTTGAAAAGTCAGCTAGTCCAAGCCTCTTGATCGCACATACAGAAGCTGAAGCCCAGATAGGTTGAGTTACTTGCTAAAGGGCCCAATGTCCTGACTCAAGGACTAGCATTTTTCACTCAGTCGCAAGACACAATCAAATGCAGTACCTTGGAAAGAGATGGGGAAAAAATGAAGAAATCAAGTATATAGTTCCTCATCTTTAAGTACAGAAAGAGCCGTGACAAAATTACACGTATTGAGGGAAAATTGAAGTGCAGAGTTTAAAATGTCAATAATCCACAGGGAAACTGGAGACCATTTAAAATATTCATATTAAATCTCTCTAGAAAAGACATTAAAAGATCTCCAATCAAAATGTGAATTTTATAATAGACATGGTATGATACAATTTATAATAGATATGGTATGAACCTTTCTATTTCACGGGAAAGCTTCGGCTGGGAAAAAGGAATTGTTCTTGAAAATGGGGCCTGTTCTACTGCAGACACTGTGCTCAACCTAGGTCCACCGAATGCTCTGATGTCATCACTGAGGTCACAGAATTCCACTGTGCGCCTGGCAACCTTGCAAACATAACAGCCCTGGTGAGCACTAGGCAGTACTGCTGGTTCACTACGTGGTACAAGTTTTTCAGCCATTTAGGAGACTTGACCATTTTTATTTGTATTGAATCACTTCAACGGATTGCCCAAGAGCCAAGAAGGGCCAACCTGTAGGGAAGAGGAGGAGTTGGACATCTCTTGAGGCATCTTCTAAGGGAGACTTCTAGTTGGTACGATGGAACGGCGACAAAAGAGGAAACATCTGGAAAATGAAGAGTCCCAGGAAACTGCCGAGAATGGAGGAGGTATGTGGGGGGCAACTTGTCTGGGGCACATGGGTTTCTGCCAAACTGAAGCTTCTCTAGGAAGTGGGGGACTGAGAACGTGTCACCTGTGAAGCAGGGAGCGAGAGACCTTGTCTCACTGATGCTGCCATATCTATCCGGAGGGTCCCTGTGGTGTGAGAAGGCACAGAATGGCCAGATGCCCCCTGGGAGATGGGAGGTCAGCTCCGCTGGTCTGAGGACTCTCTCCTGGGGCAGCCGGGCCTGGAGCTTTGTCGGACTCACAGCAGGCTGCATCCTGCTTGCAGAGACCTAGAGATGCAGCTTTTCTCAGTCCCCGATTTCTCTCTTATTCTCTTGGATCTTTCCCTGGGGTCATGAGGTGGGGGATGTGAAGGATGCAAGGATGCTGAGAGAGACCCATGAGTTGCTTGGCCTCTTTTACCAAAGTGGAAAGAGAAGCCCCATGAGTTGAAGGCCCTGTTGAAAAATATCTTGACAAGTGGAATGCACTTTGAAAGAAGATTGTTTTTCTAGGGATGGTGTCATATTGAAAGCAAGGATGATTTATTCCTTCAACAGGAAGAATTTCCCAAAGGAGATCAAGGGAAGGGAAGGGTTTTCCAGAGACTGAGACCACGTGAGCGGGGGTGAGAAATGTCCTCAGGGTCCTGCGGGGAGCTCTGAGAGCCACGGGCCACGTGGTGCCTGCGTGCATTAAATGTAGGCGAGTAGCTTGCCCTGGGAGAGGGGTGGTCACCCCAGAGCTCCAGCTAGAGGCCTCTGCCCCAGATTAGAGCCCAGTAGCTCCTACCAGGCCCAGGGCCCTGGAGACTGTAGGATGGGCCCTGGGAATGGAGCTCTAGACAGCAGGCAGATTTCCAGGCAGTGGCTGGGACAGGCTGGGGAAGGCAATGACTGCCCCTGACCATTCAGAATATTTTGCTCTATGTTCCTGTGTGTGTGTGTGAGAGAGAGTGAGTGTGTGTGTGTGTGTGTGTGTGCGTGTGTGTGTGTGGTAGTGCAGAGAAGAGCGAGATGAATGGGGGTAGAGTGCTTACCAGATATAACATCTGTGTGGTAAAGTTCTTGTCACCCTGCCTGGAGCTGGCTGACACTCGGCGTACCTAGGAGTGTATACAGAATTCTTGTTAGGGGTGTTTTAGGAGACAGTAACTCATACACCCATGTACACTCTGATACAGCAAAAATATCACACACCCCACATATAACTTCCTTATTAAACCACACACAGCACATGGAGGTATATACACGCATCCCTCCTATACTACGTTCTCATACAACCCACCTGTATCACAATCCTCTCCTCCAACACCAAACGCTGGAGATGAGATATGTATATAGACACACACACTATATATATAGGACACACACACACACACACACTATATATACATGTATTTCCTCAACTCTTGCACAAACACAGCTAACTTCAGCCATCTCTAAATACCTCTGTAAGAACCAGTCACGTGTCATACACACCACCCTTATAACACATTCTTGAGTAATGCCAGACCCGCTTTGTACAAACCACAGGAAACCACAGTCTCAGTAACCCATGTCAGGATTGCCAGAGAAAATATGGGCTATCCAGTTCAATTTGAATTCCAGATAAACAACAAGTAATTTTTCAGTATCCGTATGTCCCACATATTGTATGGGCCCTACTTACACTAAAACTAAGTCAGGCCAAATACTGCATGGGAATACTTACACTAAAAAATTATTCTGGGTTTATCTGAAACTGAAATTTAACTGGGTGCCTTGTATTCTTGTTCGCTAAGTCTGGCAACCCTTATATACTTACCACCAGCTGATGTATTATATATTTATTGTAGTTTTGTTTAGTGTGTGTCTTCCCCTACTAGAATGTGCAGCGTTACCAAAGACTACAACAATGGAAGAGTGCCAGATACACAGGAGTAGCTGCTTACTGAATCTTGGTGAATGAATGAATGAACACGCACCATAAATACAAGCCACACCATGTAATGAGGAAAAGTTACATGTCCCAGAATTCCTGACTTGTGAACAGAAAAAATGCACACAAAGGCCACAGACACAGATAGACACGTCTGCACTGTGCTCCCCATGCCAACCCCACACTTACCACAGACTTAACTGATACACATCACTCACTCTTCCCACACACTCACAGTCACCACCGAGGCCTACATTACCAACTAGACAGTGAGAGAATAAGTATTGATTGGAATTAAATCCTGGAGGATCCACTGGGAACCACACTCTCAACTGTGTGTATCCACTGCACCTGACACGTGTCACACACTCAGTAAATATCTGTGGACAGAGGACTGATGAACCCACCCTGAGCCTTTCATTCCTCCCTCAGGAATCTCGAAGTCACAAGAGGATCCCCCTCGGCTTGGAACCACTGTGGTGGCCCAAGGCTGCAGCCCAGGGGCAGGGGAGGGCTCATCTGCCTCTAAATACTTCTTCTGTACTTCTACTCTGCACAAGCTCAGCTACGCTGGTAAGGGCGCGGGGCTCCTCAGGTGAGGGGGTGCTTGGCTGTGAGGCAGGAGGCACACAGATCCCAGGGAGGCTGAGAGGAAATCCAGGGTCATCAGAGGTGATGAGGGCTCTGTGGAGGAGCCTGGGCAGGATGCCTGAGCTGTTCCGAGGGCATGGATGCCAGCTGAGTCTGGGAGTGTGTGTGTGAATACTGCTACTACCATGGTGGGGAAGTCAAGGAGCAGGGGCCGGAAAGGTCTGGGCTTGAGGTGGAGGGAAGAGGGACCAGATTAAGCATCTTCAGAGGAAAATGTAGGCTTTGTCTTTGCCTTTGCTTCCAGAGAAGGACAGAGTTCTGCATTATACACCTCCAGCCTGAGAGCAGGACCATCCAGCTCAGGTGTACACAGCTCACACATACACGTGCCCTCCAGGCACAGCCCTTCTCAGTGCACATCAACCCCAAGCACGTGCTCCACAGTACTCTCCTGCACCACAGCCCCATTCCACAAGGAATGCACCACCGATATTCCCAAACTCACACTCCTCGTCGTACACGCATCCAGCCGCATCCCTCACATACTGCAGCCCTCACCACCATACTCCACACCCCTGTATATAGACACCGCTCCAGTATCCCCCCCACGCACATTAAAAGCCCACAGATGACACCCGATACACCACTCCGTCCTACGGCCAACAGACACCAAGCTCACGACATAGCTATGTCGTGCCAATGTCCCTCTCTCGTCTACCACACCTGCTCCCTCAGCTTCCGGCATGGCCCATGCATGTTATTATGATTTTCATTTCCTTTTTCAGGAATCCGGAGATTTCATCGAGACACTGCCCAGCCTAGACCACCCCTAGCCCAGGATCAGGAAGAAGGAGAGACCGCTTCCCCATCACACTGTGTCTCCTCCTCACCCTCTTCACCCTGTAAGAACTATCTGCACCCAGACAAAGAGGAAAGGGGCATGAAAATATACTACATGCAGGTACAAGTGAACAAGGGTGTCGCTGTCTCCTGGAAGACAAAGAAACCCTTGGGGTTGCCTGAAAAGCAGCTGACGATAGAAGAAGTGACCCTTCCTGAGGATGTGTGCGCAGTAGCCACTGACCCCTCTTCTGATGTGTCCACCAAAAGCCTCCTGTCTGACAGTGAGCCCACTGGGGAGGAGAAAGAGTATGAGGAAAGGGCAGAGCCAGGCAGCCCATCAGGGCCACCTGCTGTCGAGGAGAGACCCAGCGCCAAGACAGCGGACTGGATGCTGACCATGGAGACTAGCTTCAGGTGCATGGCTTGCTGCCGGGTCTTCCCCACCTTGGAGATCCTCCAGCAGCACGTGAAGTTCGGCGTCCTGCAGGGCTTCAGCTGCCGTGTCTTTCATCTCAACATGGCCCAGTGGATGGGCAATGTGGAATCCGAGAGCACCCCTGAGGAGGAGGAGGAGGAGGAGGAGGAGGAGGAGGAGGAGGAGGATGAAGAGAAGCAAGAAGAAAAGGAGAATGAGGGAGAGCAGCCCACGGGGGAAGGCCCCAGCCCAAAGAGACCCCGCAGGCAGGGTCTTTTCTCTCCTTTGAGTTCCAAACAGCAACTGAGATTCATGGGACAGAAGATCCTGGAAGACGGTGTGGCCATCCCTTGGAAGAGGTAAGGCTTGAGGCTGGCAGTCTTCTGAGCCTATGTCACGAGGGCCCAGAGGAGTCTAAGGGAAGGGGCCGCACACATGTGCTGGTTGACCTAATGGCTCTGCAGTTGCATCAAATGGGACACACCCAGCACTAACAAAGGCATTGACCTCTGTTGACGTAAACAAGAAGGTGGAGCCTTTTCCTAGGAGTTTTCTCAGGGTCTGCACGATGGACCTCAACTCTTAGAAGACGTACTGCCAGCAGCTCCTTCTCGGCAGAGAGAGCCAGGAGTGGTCTCAAGAGAGGACAGGGGCCCTTGCAGGACCAGAACTTTGAGGTCTGAGAGCCTTGGGCCTGAGCCGAGATCTCACCCTGACCACTGGACCTAGCCTTCTGTGACAAAGGGGAATAGGAAAGAGAGTCAGGTGGAAATGAGGTCCCCCGAGATATGGAAATGTTCCAGAACCTTCGTGGCGTGGTAGTTGATCTGGAGCCAAGCTCACTGTGGTGTGTGTGGCTCTGAGCATTAAGGCAATGCTGGAGGGTAACCCTGACCAGCAGAGCTTGGAGTGCTTCTTGTCTCTTCCTGTTCTACCTCATTTGCTTTATCCCTTCCAGGGAGAAGAAAGGACCCTCGGGAGAGTAGCAGACAGAATGCCGTGGTCTGAAGGAGGATGAAGGGACCGGCACTCAGTCTAACATCATATGACAATAGAAGCGTCCTATGCAATAAAGGGCATTTTCCAAACCTTTCCTGGAGCTTTGATTTAATGACATTTTTCTATCTATGCATCTATCTGTCAGCTACATCTGTATCTTTCAAGGTTTGTGAACAAGCTTTCACATAAGCACTAGAGACGTCCGCCAGCATTTTCCAGAAGAGGCCTGCAAATTGCTGGGGACTCCTCACAAATAGGGAACGGCCACAACCCCTGCCACACAGACTCTGCGCGTGGCCCTCCTGACGTACTCCCACTCTCTCTCTGAATTTCCCAACGTCTGAGATGAGGGTGCTGGCTGGAGGCAATGATCACGTGCAGGCTGAACCTTCTCCAGATTCTGATTCTCTTCCTGGGCCTATCGTCCTCAAGCACAGTTTCCATGTCCCTGGCCACACTGATCTCTCTCCTTCAGTCCTTCCCTCCCTCCCTCTCCTGCCTCCCAGTGCAGAGAATACTTTTTTGCATTTGAGACGACATTTATTTTTTGTTCACAGAATTCTCACCTGTTTTACTGTGGCCTCCGTTGTGAACATTCCAAAGCTGAGAATTTTCTTTTTTTCTCCCTCATTTCTGCTGAGTCTTTACCTTCCTAATGCAGTGAGCTCACAGTGCCTAGCTGACTGGATGAGGAAAAAAAATCCAGGGAGCAAAGAGAAATAATAAAAGAATATCTCAGTTAATTTTTCATAGTGTTATCCAACTACATATTTTTAAAATTTTGGAATAATATTAGGAAACTTCTCTTTATAAAAAACTGAATTATTGGGCTTCCCTGGTGGAGCGGTAGTTAAGAATATGCCTGCGAATGCAGGGGACATGGGTTCGAGCCCTGGTCTGGGAAGATCCCACGTGCCACGGAGTAACTAAGCCCGCGCGCCACAACTACTGAGCCTGCGCTCTAGAGCCCGTGTGCCACATCAACCGAGCCCACGTGCCACGACTACGGAAGCCTGCGTGCCTAGAGCCCATGCTCCGCAACAAGAGAAGCCACTGCAATGAGAAGCCCGTGCACCACAGCCAAGAGGAGCCCCGGCGCACTGCAACTAGAGAACGCCCGCTAGCAGCAACAAAGACCCAATGCAGCCCAAAAGAAATTAATTAATTTTAAAAAATTGAATTAGTTTCAAGGGTACAATGTATAAAAGTACAATAAAAGCCCCCCTTCATAACCCCCCAACCCCACTCTCAAGATGGAATAGATATGCTGTGATACAATTTATAGTCGTAGTACTACTACTCCTCCCACCGCATCCGAAATCCTCTGAGCCAGGTGCAGCAGCTTCCTTTCACAATGCTAGGACCCGCCACAAGACAGATGATAATCCCTTTGGACATTTCAAGGAGCGGCACCAGGGGAACAGTACCTGGGAAAGGCCACTGACAGCTCAGAATATCCATGGCATTTCTAGAGCCTCGGCACTGCTCTCGCTCTGGGAATGAAGGTCCAAAAAGCACATCGGAGAATGTTCATAGTTGTAAACAAGCTCCACCTTTGAAACACAATCTACATAGAACCACATATACAAGCCTGCACAATGGATGAAGCCAAGGTCTCCTCCATGATTTCCCTTCTGACCACCTTATTGTCTCCTCAACCATAAAAGGTGAACTTGAAACTCAGGACCTTGCCTTGTCGCCAGAAACATCCAAGCTTGGATCAGTCTTTCTAAGACCAGATACTTGCTCTCTGAACTATTAGAGACTTGTCACATACACACAGGTAGAACAGGATTATTTCTCTCTACCTGGGGACCTGGAGTCTTTCACATTGCTCCTGTTAAAACTCTCACAACAGCAAAACTTTACCTACAAAGGGTTCAAGCTATGACACTCCCAATTTCCACAAACCTCCTCAGCTCTTGTGAGTCACATGCAGCCAATTCCAGGAATTGGAAACATGGTTGTGAGGATGAAACTGACTTTGGGGCTCCCCTTGGATATGGTCTTCCAGACTTACCAAAAGGCCATTCAGAGGACGGTTTACCCCACCTCAGGGAAACCCGAGGCAGTACTTGCAGTCAAGGGCTGGCCATGGCTTCTGAGCTACATCCAAAAAGAATTTCATACTGTACCTGGATCTGCTGAAGCCATTTCTGACTGTCCGAGAGCCAGCATGTACCGCTCCTCAACTGCCTCCATTGTGGATCATCAGTAGGGCTGTCAGATTTAGTCAATAAAAGTACAGGATACCCAGTTAAACTTGAACTTCACATGAATAATAAGTCATTATTTTTAGTATAAGTACATCCTATGAACTATTTGGGGCATACTTATCTTAAAAATATACTTGTTGTTTTTCTGACATTCATATTTATCTAAACAGCCTATATTTTATCTGTCAACCCTACCCTTCAGAAATGATGGAGGCTCATAGAGATCCAGGAGACGCCTCAGCGCCTCCTCAGCTTTTATTTCTACGTCCTGGACAGCGAGCACGTACCTTCCACTCCCAGTCATTGGCTAGAATGGAGGATATTCTCTGTTTTAGAGCTTTTTCTACTTGTCATTGTTATTATCTTCCTTATTTTAAAGAGATGTTTATTTTCTCCCAAACTTAATAGCTCATCCAAAAGTATTTCAAAGTTCATTAGACAAGGGAAAAACAACATGGTTCTGAAAAGTGAAGGAAACCGCCTGGTGTTTAGTCAAGAAGTAGTAGGGAGATTGAAAAAGCCAAACTTAATAAGCAAATCTCTCCAAGGGTATTTTCAGAGCTTGATACCCTCCCACACCCTGAAAATATTATTACATCAAGAATGTAGAACTGCTAACCAAATGTAAGGCTCCCATATGATTCTATCAAACTGAGGATGCTTCTTTACTAAGCAGTGAGCACACTTGCTGCCCCAGGGACCTTGGCAGTTGCAACGTAGGGCTCTTCCCTTTGGGATGGAAACAGCAAGTTTTCCTGTGGTCTACACACTGGCCCCCAAAATACTACACTCCCAATACTTGTCAACTTTAAGTATTTTTCTACATATCTCCATTTTTCTGTTACTATTTGGACTACATCCTAGACTTGACACTACGTAAATTGCATTCAAGAAGCTATTTTTAAAAGTTGGTAGGAAACCTTAAATCTATAGCTTGCAGTCCCTGGCTTACTTTCATCCAGGTGCATAAGGGTTTTCAAAAGTAGTCAGGTTAGTTACCCCATATCACAGCCCCACGCTTGTGTCACAGGTATAAAAATGGAACATGCTATTTAAGGTTTTAGTTGCCAAATCATCAAGCCTCCCAGACAGAGGCAATAGAGCAAAATGATTACAGAGGCATGGATTTTGATTTGCTCCAGTGTCTTGGGCAAGTCACTTGGCCTCTGTATTTATTTGTACTTATCTGCACTTATCTGTCACTTGGGGGTCATAATTGTACCTGGTCCATGGGTACGTTGTACAAATGATCTGTAAGGTAGTTACAAGAAACCGACACAGAGTAAGCACTCCACAGACATTGGCTATTAGCTATTGGAAATAGTTCTCCGTGAAACAGATGACTTTATCAGTGGATGACACGGTGGGAGACAGTGAATCACAGAATCACAGCATGTTGAAAGTGACCTAGTTCACACTCTTATGTGAAAAGAAGAAAAGTGTGCATGGGTAGAAAATGTCTGAAACTTTACCTAACAAATAGTTCATCATGTTAGCATGGAGGATTAGAATAAATCAGGAAAGGAGGAAAGAAAAACTTGAGTGTCATTCAATTTCTCTATCATTTGTGTTTCTACACTGAGACTCTGAATACACTGGAAGTGCAAATTTTTTTAATGTGGCGGGATAAAGGTTTTCAAGTTTTCCTGATCCATCCGTATTATTATCTCAGAATTGCTGGCAGTTCTTGCCATCTTCGGATCTACACCCATGTGAGTCAGTGGGCCATTCTGGACGGAGGAGATAATAGAGCAGAAGTGAAGTGAGAGGAAAGGAGAGAAAAGATTTTCTCTTTTCTCTTCAAAGAGGAAAGGTCTTTGGAATGGGAACAACTCACAACCAAACTTTGGGGAAAGGATGTGATGGAAAACGAGACAAACATCCTACCCCTGTGATGAGAAGGATTCCCTGGGCTGGATGGAGGGAGGTCACAGGTGGCTGGCGAGGAAACCAACTAGCGAGAAACACACACAAGGGCAGAGTAAACACCCTGAGGCCACTCAGCCTGACTCCATGCAAACATATGTCCAGCAGACAGCCCTTCACCTGTGGCTCCCCAGCAAGACAGGTACCTCGGGGGTGCCAACTCATTCTGAGTCCATTATGCCTGGCCATTCATAAACCGCTGTCTAACGTGTGAGGAATAAACTCTCAATGTGTATGAGGAAATTGGGGAAGGAGATTGAAAAGTTACTTAAACGAAAGAAAAGAAGTTCAGGAAGGCAGGATGGTAGAGAGACAAGAAAAAGACCTTAAAAGATAGAAAGGATTTGCCAAAGAAGAGAAAGAAAAAGAAATGATTCCGAATGGGTTAACCTGCAGCTAGGAAGTTAAGGAAGATTATTGATGGGTGAAGACTATGGAATAAAGCGAAAAAAATTTATCCGAAATTGCTGAGAATATGGTAAGCAGCATGATTATCAAATTATGAATTGGCTGCAATGGCATTCTAGGGGAGCACTAGGAAGGGGAAGCAAATGTTCCTGAGATGACAGTAGCAGGTGGAAAGTTGTTTCAGGGGAAGATCAGTCTTGCAGAGGGTGTATCAGAGTAGGGCAAGTGTGAGCAAGCAAGGAAATACTAAGTGTATATGGTTCCTTCACTGAGTGCACCCAGCCCCGTGGTCAGCCTTGAGAACAAGCAGGACTTCAGGTACTGGAGCTACATTTCAGTCATCAAGACTTGAGAAGACACCCTTAACTCAGGTCTTCTCTTCAAACTCCATCTTTCCTTCTTGACCTTCATTTGGCCTCTTCCCTTACCCTCAAGCTGTGGACGGAGGCCACAGAGCAAGATGGGTCACTACTGTGCTCCATCCCCTGGAGACTGTGGTTCACATCAGTGGAGCACCAAAGGCAATAACCAAGTAACAGACACAAGAGTGTATGAAGAAGAAGAGATTCTGATAAGGCTTTCTGTGACAGTGTGGGCCAAGTCGGATCTATATGGCTGGTATCACGTGAATTATGAGCAGCCTTAGGGGAGATGTCCTCAGAAGGCAGAGCCTGGCTCTCTAGAGTCTCTGCGTGCTCACAGCCCACTCCAAGACCTCAGTTACAGCTTCGGCCCCCAATATCTCTCCCTCTGCCTGCTCACAGTTTTTGAAGTCTTCTTTCCTCCACATTTCTCTTGAGAGGTGGAGGAGGAAGATGAGCTTCAGGCCAGCTCAGACTCCCCTGGGATCCCAGCAGGATGCCTATCATGAACCTCCCACCTTCTAGGAAGCTCCTAAGATCTTCACATTTGGGGCAGTTCTCATTTCAGCTGTGCTTCAAATTGCTGGCTGGAGACGGCCTGTTGGAAGGTGGCTAAAAGCAAGTAGCAATCCTTCGGGCAGCCTGGCCCTTCTCGACTGTCAGACATCTTCAGGGATATTCTAGGAAATGTTGTTTGTTCTGGAGAAGGGAGGGAAACAATCCAATTGTCCAATAATGTTTGAATGGAAAATAAATGATGCTATATGCATGTGATCAAATAATATCAAACAGTCAAAAATCAAAGACCTAGATCTATATGGATTCACGTGGATAAATCTTGAAAACATAATATTGATTGAAAGAAAATAAGATAAAGAATGTTAGATTGTGATAACAGGTATGTAAGTATTTAAATATTTAAATCAATTCAACATATTGCTTCTATATAGAGAGATGCAAGAAAATAAACTTTATCCAAAGAACACATTATTTACATTTAATATGCTCATTTATCTAGGAGACCCAAAAGAACCCACAGATAAACTAGCAGGAACTAATAAGACGGTTCAACAAGGCACACACATACAAGATCAATAAATTTTAAAAGTCAATCAGGCTCCTCTACACAGGCGATAACAAATTAGAAACTGTAAAAGAAAAATAAGAAAAAAAGAAGATCTAAAAATAGTCACAAGAGCCATATAAATTATTTAGAGCTAAGCATATGTAGAAGGCAATATAACTAACAAACTGAGTTCGAACAGATAAAGTCCGCCCAACCCAAGGTTAGGAAAAGACTGTTGTTACTTTATGAGAACAGACCCTCTTCTTAAGGAGCAGATCAGTAAGTGAGAGTGAATCAAAGAAACACAGTATTTGAAAAGTCAGCTAGTCCAAGCCTCTTGATCGCACATACAGAAGCTGAAGCCCAGATAGGTTGAGTTACTTGGTAAAGGTACCAATGTCCAGACTCAAGGACTAGCATTTTTCACTCAGTCGCAAGACACAATCAAATGCAGTACCTTGGAAAGAGATGGGGAAAAAATGAAGAAATCAATTATATAGTTCCTCATCTTTAAGTACAGAAATAGCTGTGACAAAATTACACGTATCGAGGGAAAATTGAAGTGCAGAGTTTAAAATGTCAATAATCCACAGGGAAACTGGAGACCATTTAAAATATTCATATTAAATCTCTCTAGAAAAGACATTAAAAGATCTCCAATCAAAATGTGAATTTTATAATAGACATGGTATGATACAATTTATAATAGATATGGTATGAACCTTTCCCTTTCACGGGAAAGCTTCAGCTGGGAAAAAGGAATTGTTCTTGAAAATGGGGCCTGTGCTACGGCAGACACTGTGCTCAACCTAGGTCCACCGAATGTTCTGATGTCATCACTGAGGTCACAGAATTCCACTGTGCGCCTGGCAACCTTGCAAACATAACAGCCCTGGTGAGCACTAGGCAGTACTGCTGGTTCACTAAGTGGTACAAGTTTTTCAGCCATTTAGGAGACTTGACCATTTTTATTTGTATTGAATCATTTCAACGGATTGCCCAAGAGTCAAGAAGGGCCAACCTGTAGGGAAGAGGAAGAGTTGGACATCTCTTGAGGCATCTTCTAAGGGAGACTTCTAGTTGGTACGATGGAACGGCGACAAAAGAGGAAACATCTGGAAAATGAAGAGTCCCAGGAAACTGCCGAGAACGGTGGAGGTATGTGGGGGGCAACTTGTCTGGGGCACATGGGTTTCTGCCAAACTGAACCTTCTCCAGGAAGCGGGGGACTGAGAACGTGTCACCTGTGAAGCAGGGAGCGAGAGACCTTGTCTCACTGATGCTGCTGTATCTATCTGGAGGGCCCCTGTGGTGTGAGACGGCATAGAACGGCCAGATGCCCCCTGGGAGATGGGAGGTCAGCTCCGCTGGTCTGAGGACTCTCTCCTGGGGCAGCCGGGCCTGGAGCTTTGTCGGACTCACAGCAGGCTGCATCCTGCTTGCACAGACCTAGAGGTGCAGCTTTTCTCAGTCCCCGATTTCTCTCTTATTCTCTTGGATCTTTCCCTGGGGTCATGAGGTGGGGGATGTGAAGGATGCAAGGATGCTGAGAGAGACCCATGAGTTGCTTGGCCTCTTTTACCAAAGTGGAAAGAGAAGCCCCATGAGTTGAAGGCCCTGTTGAAAAATATCTTGACAAGTGGAATGCACTTTGAAAGAAGATTGTTTGTCTAGGGATGGTGTCATATTGAAAGCAAGGAGGATTTATTCCTTCAACAGGAAGAATTTCCCAAAGGAGATCAAGGGAAGGGAAGGGTTTTCCAGAGACTGAGACCGCGTGAGCGGGGGTGAGAAATGTCCTCAGGGTCCTGCGGGGAGCTCTGAGATCCACGGGCCACGTGGTGCCTGTGTGCATTAAATGTAGGCGAGTAGCTTGCCCTGGGAGAGGGGTGGTCACCCCAGAGCTCCAGCTAGAGGCCTCTGCCCCAGATTAGAGCCCAGTAGCTCCTACCAGGCCCAGGGCCCTGGAGACTGTAGGATGGGCCCTGGGAATGGAGCTCTAGACAGCAGGCAGATTTCCAGGCAGTGGCTGGGACAGGCTGGGGAAGGCAATGACTGCCCCTGACCATTCAGAATATTTTGCTCTATGTTCCTGTGTGTGTGTGTGTGAGAGAGTGAGTGTGTGTGTGTGTGTGTGCGTGTGTGTGTGTGGTAGTGCAGAGAAGAGCGAGATGAATGGGGGTAGAGTGCTTACCAGATATAACATCTGTGTGGTAAAGTTCTTGTCACCCTGCCTGGAGCTGGCTGACACTCGGCGTACCTAGGAGTGTATACAGAATTCTTGTGAGGGGTGTTTTAGGAGACAGTAACTCATACACCCATGTACACTCTGATACAGCAAAAATATCACACACCCCACATATAACTTCCTTATTAAACCACACACAGCACATGGAGGTATATACACGCATCCCTCCTATACTACGTTCTCATACAACCCACCTGTATCACAATCCTCTCCTCCAACACCAAACGCTGGAGATGAGATATGTATATAGACACACAGACTATATTTATAGGACACACACACACACACACTATATATACATGTATTTCCTCAACTCTTGCACAAACACAGCTAACTTCAGCCATCTCTAAATACCTCTGTAAGAACCAGTCACGTGTCATACACACCACCCTTATAACACATTCTTGAGTAATGCCAGACCCGCTTTGTACAAACCACAGGAAACCACAGTCTCAGTAACCCATGTCAGGATTGCCAGAGAAAATATGGGCTATCCAGTTCAATTTGAATTCCAGATAAACAACAAGTAAGTTTTCAGTATCCGTATGTCCCACATATTGTATGGGCCCTACTTACACTAAAACTAAGTCAGGCCAAATACTGCATGGGAATACTTACACTAAAAAATTATTCTGGGTTTATCTGAAACTGAAATTTAACTGGGTGCCTTGTATTCTTGTTCACTAAGTCTGGCAACCCTTATATACTTACCACCAGCTGATGTATTATATATTTATTGTAGTTTTGTTTAGTGTGTGTCTTCCCCTACTAGAATGTGCAGCGTTACCAAAGACTACAACAATGGAAGAGTGCCGGATACACAGGAGTAGCTGCTTACTGAATCTTGGTGAATGAATGAATGAACACGCACCATAAATACAAGCCACACCATGTAATGAGGAAAAGTTACATGTCCCAGAATTCCTGACTTGTGAACAGAAAAAATGCACACAAAGGCCACAGACACAGATAGACACGTCTGCACTGTGCTCCCCATGCCAACCCCACACTTACCACAGACTTAACTGATACACATCACTCACTCTTCCCACACACTCACAGTCACCACCGAGGCCTACATTACCAACTAGACAGTGAGAGAATAAGTATTGATTGGAATTAAATCCTGGAGGATCCACTGGGAACCACACTCTCAACTGTGTGTATCCACTGCACCTGACACGTGTCACACACTCAGTAAATATCTGTGGACAGAGGACTGATGAACCCACCCTGAGCCTTTCATTCCTCCCTCAGGAATCTCGAAGTCACAAGAGGATCCCCCTCGGCTTGGATCCACTGTGGTGGCCCAAGGCTGCAGCCCAGGGGCAGGGGAGGTCTCCTCTGCCTCTAAATACTTCTTCTGTACTTCTACTCTGTGCAAGCTCAGCTACGCTGGTAAGGGCGCGGGGCTCCTCAGGTGAGGGGGTGCTTGGCTGTGAGGCAGGAGGCACACAGATCCCAGGGAGGCTGAGAGGAAATCCAGGGTCATCAGAGGTGATGAGGGCTCTGTGGAGGAGCCTGGGCAGGATGCCTGAGCTGTTCCGAGGGCATGGATGCCAGCTGAGTCTGGGAGTGTGTGTGTGAATACTGCTACTACCATGGTGGGGAAGTCAAGGAGCAGGGGCCGGAAAGGTCTGGGCTTGAGGTGGAGGGAAGAGGGACCAGATTAAGCATCTTCAGAGGAAAATGTAGGCTTTGTCTTTGCCTTTGCTTCCAGAGAAGGACAGAGTTCTGCATTATCCACCTCCAGCCTGAGAGCAGGACCATCCAGCTCAGGTGTACACAGCTCACACATACACGTGCCCTCCAGGCACAGCCCTTCTCAGTGCACATCAACCCATAGCACGTGCTCCACAGTACTCTCCTGCACCACAGCCCCATTCCACAAGGAATGCACCACCGATATTCCCAAACTCACACTCCTCGTCGTACACGCATCCAGCCGCATCCCTCACATACTACAGCCCTCACCACCATACTCCACACCCCTGTATATAGACACCGCTCCAGTATCCCCCCCCACGCACATTAAAAGCCCACAGATGACACCCGATACACCACTCCGTCCTACGGCCAACAGACACCAAGCTCACGACATAGCTATGTCGTGCCAATGTCCCTCTCTCGTCTACCACACCTGCTCCCTCAGCTTCCGGCATGGCCCATGCATGTTATTATGATTTTCATTTCTTTTTTCAGGAATCCGGAGATTTCATCGAGACACTGCCCAGCCTAGACCACCCCTAGCCCAGGATCAGGAAGAAGGAGAGACCGCTTCCCCATCACACTGTGTCTCCTCCTCACCCTCTTCACCCTGTAAGAACTATCTGCACCCAGACAAAGAGGAAAGGGGCATGAAAATATACTACATGCAGGTACAAGTGAACAAGGGTGTCGCTGTCTCCTGGAAGACAAAGAAACCCTTGGGGTTGCCTGAAAAGCAGCTGACGATAGAAGAAGTGACCCTTCCTGAGGATGTGTGCGCAGTAGCCACTGACCCCTCTTCTGATGTGTCCACCAAAAGCCTCCTGTCTGACAGTGAGCCCACTGGGGAGGAGAAAGAGTATGAGGAAAGGGCAGAGCCAGGCAGCCCATCAGGGCCACCTGCTGTCGAGGAGAGACCCAGCGCCAAGACAGCGGACTGGATGCTGACCATGGAGACTAGCTTCAGGTGCATGGCTTGCTGCCGGGTCTTCCCCACCTTGGAGATCCTCCAGCAGCACGTGAAGTTCGGCGTCCTGCAGGGCTTCAGCTGCCGTGTCTTTCATCTCAACATGGCCCAGTGGGTGGGCAATGTGGAATCCGAGAGCACCCCTGAGGAGGAGGAGGAGGAGGAGGAGGAGGAGGAGGAGGAGGAGGAGGAGGAGGGGGATGAAGAGAAGCAAGAAGAAAAGGAGAATGAGGGAGAGCAGCCCACGGGGGAAGGCCCCAGCCCAAAGAGACCCCGCAGGCAGGGTCTTTTCTCTCCTTTGAGTTCCAAACAGCAACTGAGATTCATGGGACAGAAGATCCTGGAAGACGGTGTGGCCGTCCCTTGGAAGAGGTAAGGCTTGAGGCTGGCAGTCTTCTGAGCCTATGTCACGAGGGCCCAGAGGAGTCTAAGGGAAGGGGCCGCACACATGTGCTGGTTGACCTAATGGCTCTGCAGTTGCATCAAATGGGACACACCCAGCACTAACAAAGGCATTGACCTCTGTTGACGTAAACAAGAAGGTGGAGCCTTTTCCTAGGAGTTTTCTCAGGGTCTGCACGATGGACCTCAACTCTTAGAGGACGTACTGCCAGCAGCTCCTTCTCGACAGAGAGAGCCAGGAGTGGTCTCAAGAGAGGACAGGGGCCCTTGCAGGACCAGAACTTTGAGGTCTGAGAGCCTTGGGCCTGAGCCGAGATCTCACCCTGACCACTGGACCTAGCCTTCTGTGACAAAGGGGAATAGGAAAGAGAGTCAGGTGGAAATGAGGTCCCCCGAGATATGGAAATGTTCCAGAACCTTCGTGGCGTGGTAGTTGATCTGGAGCCAAGCTCACTGTGGTGTGTGTGGCTCTGAGCATTAAGGCAATGCTGGAGGGTAACCCTGACCAGCAGAGCTTGGAGTGCTTCTTGTCTCTTCCTGTTCTACCTCATTTGCTTTATCCCTTCCAGGGAGAAGAAAGGACCCTCGGGAGAGTAGCAGACAGAATGCCGTGGTCTGAAGGAGGATGAAGGGACCGGCACTCAGTCTAACATCATATGACAATAGAAGCGTCCTATGCAATAAAGGGCATTTTCCAAACCTTTCCTGGAGCTTTGATTTAATGACATTTTTCTATCTATGCATCTATCTGTCAGCTACATCTGTATCTTTCAAGGTTTGTGAACAAGCTTTCACATAAGCACTAGAGACGTCCGCCAGCATTTTCCAGAAGAGGCCTGCAAATTGCTGGGGACTCCTCACAAATAGGGAACGGCCACAATCCCTGCCACACAGACTCTGCGCGTGGCCCTCCTGACGTACTCCCACTCTCTCTCTGAATTTCCCAACGTCTGAGATGAGGGTGCTGGCTGGAGGCAATGATCACGTGCAGGCTGAACCTTCTCCAGATTCTGATTCTCTTCCTGGGCCTATCGTCCTCAAGCACAGTTTCCATGTCCCTGGCCACACTGATCTCTCTCCTTCAGTCCTTCCCTCCCTCCCTCTCCTGCCTCCCAGTGCAGAGAATACTTTTTTGCATTTGAGACGACATTTATTTTTTGTTCACAGAATTCTCACCTGTTTTACTGTGGCCTCCGTTGTGAACATTCCAAAGCTGAGAATTTTCTTTTTTTCTCCCTCATTTCTGCTGAGTCTTTACCTTCCTAATGCAGTGACCTCACAGTGCCTAGCTGACTGGATGAGGAAAAAAAATCCAGGGAGCAAAGAGAAATAATAAAAGAATATATCAGTTAATTTTTCATAGTGTTATCCAACTACATATTTTTAAAATTTTGGAATAATATTAGGAAACTTCTCTTTATAAAAAACTGAATTATTGGGCTTCCCTGGTGGAGCGGTAGTTAAGAATATGCCTGCGAATGCAGGGGACATGGGTTCGAGCCCTGGTCTGGGAAGATCCCACGTGCCACGGAGTAACTAAGCCCGCGCGCCACAACTACTGAGCCTGCGCTCTAGAGCCCGTGTGCCACATCAACCGAGCCCACGTGCCACGACTACGGAAGCCTGCGTGCCTAGAGCCCATGCTCCGCAACAAGACAAGCCACTGCAATGAGAAGCCCGTGCACCACAGCCAAGAGGAGCCCCGGCGCACTGCAACTAGAGAACGCCCGCTAGCAGCAACAAAGACCCAATGCAGCCCAAAAGAAATTAATTAATTTTAAAAAATTGAATTAGTTTCAAGGGTACAATGTATAAAAGTACAATAAAAGCCCCCCTTCATAACCCCCCAACCCCACTCTCAAGATGGAATAGATATGCTGTGATACAATTTATAGTCGTAGTACTACTACTCCTCCCACCGCATCCGAAATCCTCTGAGCCAGGTGCAGCAGCTTCCTTTCACAATGCTAGGACCCGCCACAAGACAGATGATAATCCCTTTGGACATTTCAAGGAGCGGCACCAGGGGAACAGTACCTGGGAAAGGCCACTGACAGCTCAGAATATCCATGGCATTTCTAGAGCCTCGGCACTGCTCTCGCTCTGGGAATGAAGGTCCAAAAAGCACATCGGAGAATGTTCATAGTTGTAAACAAGCTCCACCTTTGAAACACAATCTACATAGAACCACATATACAAGCCTGCACAATGGATGAAGCCAAGGTCTCCTCCATGATTTCCCTTCTGACCACCTTATTGTCTCCTCAACCATAAAAGGTGAACTTGAAACTCAGGACCTTGCCTTGTCGCCAGAAACATCCAAGCTTGGATCAGTCTTTCTAAGACCAGATACTTGCTCTCTGAACTATTAGAGACTTGTCACATACACACAGGTAGAACAGGATTATTTCTATCTACCTGGGGACCTGGAGTCTTTCACATTGCTCCTGTTAAAACTCTCACAACAGCAAAACTTTACCTACAAAGGGTTCAAGCTATGACACTCCCAATTTCCACAAACCTCCTCAGCTCTTGTGAGTCACATGCAGCCAATTCCAGGAATTGGAAACATGGTTGTGAGGATGAAACTGACTTTGGGGCTCCCCTTGGATATGGTCTTCCAGACTTACCAAAAGGCCATTCAGAGGACGGTTTACCCCACCTCAGGGAAACCCGAGGCAGTACTTGCAGTCAAGGGCTGGCCATGGCTTCTGAGCTACATCCAAAAAGAATTTCATACTGTACCTGGATCTGCTGAAGCCATTTCTGACTGTCCGAGAGCCAGCATGTACCGCTCCTCAACTGCCTCCATTGTGGATCATCAGTAGGGCTGTCAGATTTAGTCAATAAAAGTACAGGATACCCAGTTAAACTTGAACTTCACATGAATAATAAGTCATTATTTTTAGTATAAGTACATCCTATGAACTATTTGGGGCATACTTATCTTAAAAATATACTTGTTGTTTTTCTGACATTCATATTTATCTAAACAGCCTATATTTTATCTGTCAACCCTACCCTTCAGAAATGATGGAGGCTCATAGAGATCCAGGAGACGCCTCAGCGCCTCCTCAGCTTTTATTTCTACGTCCTGGACAGCGAGCACGTACCTTCCACTCCCAGTCATTGGCTAGAATGGAGGATATTCTCTGTTTTAGAGCTTTTTCTACTTGTCATTGTTATTATCTTCCTTATTTTAAAGAGATGTTTATTTTCTCCCAAACTTAATAGCTCATCCAAAAGTATTTCAAAGTTCATTAGACAAGGGAAAAACAACATGGTTCTGAAAAGTGAAGGAAACCGCCTGGTGTTTAGTCAAGAAGTAGTAGGGAGATTGAAAAAGCCAAACTTAATAAGCAAATCTCTCCAAGGGTATTTTCAGAGCTTGATACCCTCCCACACCCTGAAAATATTATTACATCAAGAAGGTAGAACTGCTAACCAAATGTAAGGCTCCCATATGATTCTATCAAACTGAGGATGCTTCTTTACTAAGCAGTGAGCACACTTGCTGCCCCAGGGACCTTGGCAGTTGCAACGTAGGGCTCTTCCCTTTGGGATGGAAACAGCAAGTTTTCCTGTGGTCTACACACTGGCCCCCAAAATACTACACTCCCAATACTTGTCAACTTTAAGTATTTTTCTACATATCTCCATTTTTCTGTTACTATTTGGACTACATCCTAGACTTGACACTACGTAAATTGCATTCAAGAAGCTATTTTTAAAAGTTGGTAGGAAACCTTAAATCTATAGCTTGCAGTCCCTGGCTTACTTTCATCCAGGTGCATAAGGGTTTTCAAAAGTAGTCAGGTTAGTTACCCCATATCACAGCCCCACGCTTGTGTCACAGGTATAAAAATGGAACATGCTATTTAAGGTTTTAGTTGCCAAATCATCAAGCCTCCCAGACAGAGGCAATAGAGCAAAATGATTACAGAGGCATGGATTTTGATTTGCTCCAGTGTCTTGGGCAAGTCACTTGGCCTCTGTATTTATTTGTACTTATCTGCACTTATCTGTCACTAGGGGGTCATAATTGTACCTGGTCCATGGGTACGTTGTACAAATGATCTGTAAGGTAGTTACAAGAAACCGACACAGAGTAAGCACTCCACAGACATTGGCTATTAGCTATTGGAAATAGTTCTCCATGAAACAGATGACTTTATCAGTGGATGACACGGTGGGAGACAGTGAATCACAGAATCACAGCATGTTGAAAGTGACCTAGTTCACACTCTTATGTGAAAAGAAGAAAAGTGTGCATGGGTAGAAAATGTCTGAAACTTTACCTAACAAATAGTTCATCATGTTAGCATGGAGGATTAGAATAAATCAGGAAAGGAGGAAAGAAAAACTTGAGTGTCATTCAATTTCTCTATCATTTGTGTTTCTACACTGAGACTCTGAATACACTGGAAGTGCAATTTTTTTTAATGTGGCGGGATAAAGGTTTTCAAGGTTTCCTGATCCATCCATATTATTATCTCAGAATTGCTGGCAGTTCTTGCCATCTTCGGATCTACACCCATGTGAGTCAGTGGGCCATTCTGGACGGAGGAGATAATAGAGCAGAAGAGAAGTGAGAGGAAAGGAGAGAAAAGATTTTCTCTTTTCTCTTCAAAGAGGAAAGGTCTTTGGAATGGGAACAACTCACAACCAAACTTTGGGGAAAGGATGTGATGGAAAACGAGACAAACATCCTACCCCTGTGATGAGAAGGATTCCCTGGGCTGGATGGAGGGAGGTCACAGGTGGCTGGCGAGGAAACCAACTAGCGAGAAACACACACAAGGGCAGAGTAAACACCCTGAGGCCACTCAGCCTGACTCCATGCAAACATATGTCCAGCAGACAGCCCTTCACCTGTGGCTCCCCAGCAAGACAGGTACCTCGGGGGTGCCAACTCATTCTGAGTCCATTATGCCTGGCCATTCATAAACCGCCGTCTAACGTGTGAGGAATAAACTCTCAATGTGTATGAGGAAATTGGGGAAGGAGATTGAAAAGTTACTTAAACGAAAGAAAAGAAGTTCAGGAAGGCAGGATGGTAGAGAGACAAGAAAAAGACCTTAAAAGATAGAAAGGATTTGCCAAAGAAGAGAAAGAAAAAGAAATGATTCCGAATGGGTTAACCTGCAGCTAGGAAGTTAAGGAAGATTATTGATGGGTGAAGACTATGGAATAAAGTGAATAAAATTTGTCAGAAGTTGCTGAGAATATGCTAAGCAGCATGATTATCAAATTATGAATTGGCTGCAATGGCATTCTAGGGGAGCACTAGGAAGGGGAAGCAAATGTTCCTGAGATGACAGTAGCAGGTGGAAAGTTGTTTCAGGGGAAGATCAGTCTTGCAGAGGGTGTATCAGAGTAGGGCAAGTGTGAGCAAGCAAGGAAATACTAAGTGTATATGGTTCCTTCACTGAGTGCACCCAGCCCCGTGGTCAGCCTTGAGAACAAGCAGCACTTCAGGTACTGGAGCTACATTTCAGTCATCAAGACTTGAGAAGACACCCTTAACTCAGGTCTTCTCTTCAAACTCCATCGTTCCTTCTTGACCTTCATTTGGCCTCTTCACTTACCCTCAAGCTGTGGACTGAGGCCACAGAGCAAGATGGATCACTAGTGTCCTCCATCCCCGAGAGACTGTGGTTCACATCAGTGGAGCACCAAAGGCAATAACCAAGTAACAGACACAAGAGTGTATGAAGAAGAAGAGATTCTGATAAGGCTTTCTGTGACAGTGTGGGCCAAGTCGGATCTATATGGCTGGTATCACGTGAATTATGAGCAGCCTTAGGGGAGAAGTTCTCAGAAGGCAGAGCCTGGCTCTCTAGAGGCTCTGTGTCCTCAGAGCCCACTCCAAGACCTCAGTTACAGCTTCGGCCCCCAATATCTCTCCCTCTGCCTGCTCACAGTTTTTGAAGTCTTCTTTCCTCCACATTTCTCTTGAGAGGTGGAGGAGGAAGATGAGCTTCAGGCCAGCTCAGACTCCCCTGGGATCCCAGCAGGATGCCTATCATTAACCTCCCACCTTCTAGGAAGCTCCTAAGATCTTCACATTTGGGGCAGTTCTCATTTCAGCTGTGCTTCAAATTGCTGGCTGGAGACGGCCTGTTGGAACGTGGCAAAAAGCAAGTAGCAGTCCTTCGGGCAGCCTGGCCCTTCTCGACTGTCAGACATCTTCAGGGATATTCTAGGAAATGTTGTTTGTTCTAGAGAAGGGAGGGAAACAATCCAATTGTCCAATAATGCTTGAATGGAAAATAAATGATGCTATATGCATGTGATCAAATAATATCAAACAGTCAAAAATCAAAGACCTAGATCTATATGGATTCACGTGGATAAATCTTGAAAACATAATATTGATTGAAAGAAAATAAGATAAAGAATGTTAGATTGTGATAACAGGTATGTAATATTTAAATATTTAAATCAATTCAACATACTGCTTCTATACATAGAGATGCAAGAAAATAAACTTTATCCAAAGAACACATTATTTACATTTAATATGCTCATTTATCTAGGAGACCCAAAAGAACCCACAGATAAACTAGCAGGAACTAATAAGACGGTTCAACAAGGCACACACATACAAGATCAATAAATTTTAGAAGTCAATCAGGCTCTTCTACACTGGCGATAACAAATTAGAAACTGTAAAAGAAAATAAGAAAAAAAGAAGATCTAAAAATAGTCACAAGAGCCATATAAATTATTTAGAGCTAAGCATACGTAGAAGGCAATATAACTAACAAACTGAGTACGAACAGATAAACTCCGCCCAACCCAAGGTTAGGAAAAGACTGTTGTTACTTTATGAGAACAGACCCTCTTCTTACGGAGCAGATCAGTAAGTGAGAGTGAATCAAAGAAACACAGCATTTGAAAAGTCAGCTAGTCCAAGCCTCTTGATCGCACATACAGAAGCTGAAGCCCAGATAGGTTGAGTTACTTGCTAAAGGGCCCAATGTCCTGACTCAAGGACTAGCATTTTTCACTCAGTCGCAAGACACAATCAAATGCAGTACCTTGGAAAGAGATGGGGAAAAAATGAAGAAATCAATTATATAGTTCCTCATCTTTAAGTACAGAAAGAGCCGTGACAAAATTACACGTATTGAGGGAAAATTGAAGTGCAGAGTTTAAAATGTCAATAATCCACAGGGAAACTGGAGACCATTTAAAATATTCATATTAAATCTCTCTAGAAAAGACATTAAAAGATCTCCAATCAAAATGTGAATTTTATAATAGACATGGTATGATACAATTTATAATAGATATGGTATGAACCTTTCTATTTCACGGGAAAGCTTCGGCTGGGAAAAAGGAATTGTTCTTGAAAATGGGGCGTGTGCTACTGCAGACACTGTGCTCAACCTAGGTCCACCGAATGCTCTGATGTCATCACTGAGGTCACAGAATTCCACTGTGCGCCTGGCAACCTTGCAAACATAACAGCCCTGGTGAGCACTAGGCAGTACTGCTGGTTCACTAAGTGGTACAAGTTTTTCAGCCATTTAGGAGACTTGACCATTTTTATTTGTATTGAATCATTTCAACGGATTGCCCAAGAGCCAAGAAGGGCCAACCTGTAGGGAAGAGGAGGAGTTGGACATCTCTTGAGGCATCTTCTAAGGGAGACTTCTAGTTGGTACGATGGAACGGCGACAAAAGAGGAAACATCTGGAAAATGAAGAGTCCCAGGAAACTGCCGAGAACGGTGGAGGTATGTGGGGGGCAACTTGTCTGGGGCACATGGGTTTCTGCCAAACTGAAGCTTCTCCAGGAAGCGGGGGACTGAGAACGTGTCACCTGTGAAGCAGGGAGCGAGAGACCTTGTCTCACTGATGCTGCCGTATCTATCCAGAGGGTCCCTGTGGTGTGAGACGGCACAGAATGGCCAGATGCCCCCTGGGAGATGGGAGGTCAGCTCCGCTGGTCTGAGGACTCTCTCCTGGGGCAGCCGGGCCTGGAGCTTTGTCGGACTCACAGCAGGCTGCATCCTGCTTGCACAGACCTAGAGGTGCAGCTTTTCTCAGACCCCGATTTCTCTCTTATTCTCTTGGATCTTTCCCTGGGGTCATGAGGTGGGGGATGTGAAGGATGCAAGGATGCTGAGAGAGACCCATGAGTTGCTTGGCCTCTTTTACCAAAGTGGAAAGAGAAGCCCCATGAGTTGAAGGCCCTGTTGAAAAATATCTTGACAAGTGGAATGCACTTTGAAAGAAGATTGTTTGTCTAGGGATGGTGTCATATTGAAAGCAAGGAGGATTTATTCCTTCAACAGGAAGAATTTCCCAAAGGAGATCAAGGGAAGGGAAGGGTTTTCCAGAGACTGAGACCGCGTGAGCGGGGGTGAGAAATGTCCTCAGGGTCCTGCGGGGAGCTCTGAGAGCCACGGGCCACGTGGTGCCTGCGTGCATTAAATGTAGGCGAGTAGCTTGCCCTGGGAGAGGGGTGGTCACCCCAGAGCTCCAGCTAGAGGCCTCTGCCCCAGATTAGAGCCCAGTAGCTCCTACCAGGCCCAGGGCCCTGGAGACTGTAGGATGGGCCCTGGGAATGGAGCTCTAGACAGCAGGCAGATTTCCAGGCAGTGGCTGGGACAGGCTGGGGAAGGCAATGACTGCCCCTGACCATTCAGAATATTTTGCTCTATGTTCCTGTGTGTGTGTGTGTGAGAGAGAGTGAGTGTGTGTGTGTGTGTGTGTGCGTGTGTGTGTGTGGTAGTGCAGAGAAGAGCGAGATGAATGGGGGTAGAGTGCTTACCAGATATAACATCTGTGTGGTAAAGTTCTTGTCACCCTGCCTGGAGCTGGCTGACACTCGGCGTACCTAGGAGTGTATACAGAATTCTTGTGAGGGGTGTTTTAGGAGACAGTAACTCATACACCCATGTACACTCTGATACAGCAAAAATATCACACACCCCACATATAACTTCCTTAGTAAACCACACACAGCACATGGAGGTATATACACGCATCCCTCCTATACTACGTTCTCATACAACCCACCTGTATCACAATCCTCTCCTCCAACACCAAACGCTGGAGATGAGATATGTATATAGACACACAGACTATATATATAGGACACACACACACACACACACTATATATACATGTATTTCCTCAACTCTTGCACAAACACAGCTAACTTCAGCCATCTCTAAATACCTCTGTAAGAACCAGTCACGTGTCATACACACCACCCTTATAACACATTCTTGAGTAATGCCAGACCCGCTTTGTACAAACCACAGGAAACCACAGTCTCAGTAACCCATGTCAGGATTGCCAGAGAAAATATGGGCTATCCAGTTCAATTTGAATTCCAGATAAACAACAAGTAATTTTTCAGTATCCGTATGTCCCACATATTGTATGGGCCCTACTTACACTAAAACTAAGTCAGGCCAAATACTGCATGGGAATACTTACACTAAAAAATTATTCTGGGTTTATCTGAAACTGAAATTTAACTGGGTGCCTTGTATTCTTGTTCGCTAAGTCTGGCAACCCTTATATACTTACCAGCAGCTGATGTATTATATATTTATTGTAGTTTTGTTTAGTGTGTGTCTTCCCCTACTAGAATGTGCAGCGTTACCAAAGACTACAACAATGCAAGAGTGCCGGATACACAGGAGTAGCTGCTTACTGAATCTTGGTGAATGAATGAATGAACACGCACCATAAATACAAGCCACACCATGTAATGAGGAAAAGTTACATGTCCCAGAATTCCTGACTTGTGAACAGAAACCATGCACACAAAGGCCACAGACACAGATAGACACGTCTGCACTGTGCTCCCCATGCCAACCCCACACTTACCACAGACTTAACTGATACACATCACTCACTCTTCCCACACACTCACAGTCACCACCGAGGCCTACATTACCAACTAGACAGTGAGAGAATAAGTATTGATTGGAATTAAATCCTGGAGGATCCACTGGGAACCACACTCTCAACTGTGTGTATCCACTGCACCTGACACGTGTCACACACTCAGTAAATATTTGTGGACAGAGGACTGATGAACCCACCCTGAGCCTTTCATTCCTCCCTCAGGAATCTCGAAGTCACGAGAGGATCCCCCTCGGCTTGGATCCACTGTGGTGGCCCAAGGCTGCAGCCCAGGGGCAGGGGAGGTCTCCTCTGCCTCTAAATACTTCTTCTGTACTTCTACTCTGCGCAAGCTCAGCTACGCTGGTAAGGGCGCGGGGCTCCTCAGGTGAGGGGGTGCTTGGCTGTGAGGCAGGAGGCACACAGATCCCAGGGAGGCTGAGAGGAAATCCAGGGTCATCAGAGGTGATGAGGGCTCTGTGGAGGAGCCTGGGCAGGATGGCTGAGCTGTTCCGAGGGCATGGATGCCAGCTGAATCTGGTTGTCTGTGTGTGAATACTGCTACTACCATGGTGGGGAAGTCAAGGAGCAGGGGCCGGAAAGGTCTGGGCTTGAGGTGGAGGGAAGAGGGACCAGATTAAGCATCTTCAGAGGAAAATGTAGGCTTTGTCTTTGCCTTTGCTTCCAGAGAAGGACAGAGTTCTGCATCATACACCTCCAGCCTGAGAGCAGGACCATCCAGCTCAGGTCCACACAGCTCACACATACACGCGCCCTCCAGGCACAGCCCTTCTCAGTGCACAGCAACCCCAAGCACGTGCTCCACAGTACTCTCCTGCACCACAGCCCCATTCCACAAGGAATGCACCACCGATATTCCCAAACTCACACTCCTCGTCGTACACGCATCCAGCCGCATCCCTCACATACTACAGCCCTCACCACCATACTCCACACCCCTGTATACAGACACCGCTCCAGTATCCCCCGCCACGCACATGAAAAGCCCACAGATGACACCAGATACACCACTCCATCCTACGGCCAACAGACACCAAGCTCACGACATAGCTATGTCGTGCCAATGTCCCTCTCTCGTCTACCACACCTGCTCCCTCAGCTTCCGGCATGGCCCATGCATGTTATTATGATTTTCATTTCCTTTTTCAGGAATCCGGAGATTTCATCGAGACACTGCCCAGCCTAGACCACCCCTAGCCCAGGATCAGGAAGAAGGAGAGACCGCTTCCCCCTCACACTGTGTCTCCTCCTCACCCTCTTCACCCTGTAAGAACTATCTGCACCCAGACAAAGAGGAAAGGGGCATGAAAATATACTACATGCAGGTACAAGTGAACAAGGGTGTCGCTGTCTCCTGGAAGACAAAGAAACCCTTGGAGTTGCCTGAAAAGCAGCTGACGATAGAAGAAGTGACCCTTCCTGAGGATGTGTGTGCAGTAGCCACTGACCCCTCTTCTGATGTGTCCACCGAAAGCCTCCTGTCTGACAGTGAGCCCACTGGGGAGGAGAAAGAGTATGAGGAAAGGGCAGAGCCAGGCAGCCCATCAGGGCCACCTGCCGTCGAGGAGAGACCCAGCGCCAAGACAGCGGACTGGATGCTGACCATGGAGACCGGCTTCAGGTGCATGGCCTGCTGCCGGGTCTTCCCCACCTTGGACATCCTCCAGCAGCACGTGAAGTTCAGTGTCCTGCAGGGCTTCAGCTGCCGTGTCTTTCATCTCAACATGGCCCAGTGGATGGGCAATGTGGAATCCGAGAGCACGCATGAGGAGGAGGACGAGGAGGAGGAGGAGGAGAACGAGGAGGAGGAGGAGGAGGAGGAGGAGGAGGAGGATGAAGAAGAGAAGCAAGAAGAAAAGGAGAATGAAGGAGAGCAGCCCACGGGGGAAGGCCCCAGCCCAAAGAGACCCCGCAGGCAGGGTCTTTTCTCTCCTTTGAGTTCCAAACAGCAACTGAGATTCATGGGACAGAAGATCCTGGAAGACGGTGTGGCCGTCCCTTGGAAGAGGTAAGGCTTGAGGCTGGCAGTCTTCTGAGCCTATGTCACGAGGGCCCAGAGGAGTCTAAGGGAAGGGGCCGCACACATGTGCTGGTTGACCTAATGGCTCTGCAGTTGCATCAAATGGGACACACCCAGCACTAACAAAGGCATTGACCTCTGTTGACGTAAACAAGAAGGTGGAGCCTTTTCCTAGGAGTTTTCTCAGGGTCTGCACGATGGACCTCAACTCTTAGAGGACGTACTGCCAGCAGCTCCTTCTCGGCAGAGAGAGCCAGGAGTGGTCTCAAGAGAGGACAGGGGCCCTTGCAGGACCAGAACTTTGAGGTCTGAGAGCCTTGGGCCTGAGCCGAGATCTCACCCGGACCACTGGACCTAGCCTTCTGTGACAAAGGGGAATAGGAAAGAGAGTCACGTGGAAATGAGGTCCCCCGAGATATGGAAATGTTCCAGAACCTTCGTGGCGTGGTAGTTGATCTGGAGCCAAGCTCACTGTGGTGTGTGTGGCTCTGAGCATTAAGGCAATGCTGGAGGGTAACCCTGACCAGCAGAGCTTGGAGTGCTTCTTGTCTCTTCCTGTTCTACCTCATTTGCTTTATCCCTTCCAGGGAGAAGAAAGGACCCTCGGGAGAGTAGCAGACAGAATGCCGTGGTCTGAAGGAGGATGAAGGGACCGGCACTCAGTCTAACATCATATGACAATAGAAGCGTCCTATGCAATAAAGGGCATTTTCCAAACCTTTCCTGGAGCTTTGATTTAATGACATTTTTCTATCTATGCATCTATCTGTCAGCTACATCTGTATCTTTCAAGGTTTGTGAACAAGCTTTCACATAAGCACTAGAGACGTCCGCCAGCATTTTCCAGAAGAGGCCTGCAAATTGCTGGGGACTCCTCACAAATAGGGAACGGCCACAACCCCTGCCACACAGACTCTGCGCGTGGCCCTCCTGACGTACTCCCACTCTCTCTCTGAATTTCCCAACGTCTGAGATGAGGGTGCTGGCTGGAGGCCATGATCACGTGCAGGCTGAATCTTCTCCAGATTCTGATTCTCTTCCTGGGCCTATCGTCCTCAAGCACAGTCTCCATGTCCCTGGCCACACTGATCTCTCTCCTTCAGTCCTTGCCTCCCTCCCTCTCCTGCCTCCCAGTGCAGAGAATACTTTTTTGCATTTGAGACGACATTTATTTTTTGTTCACAGAATTCTCACCTGTTTTACTGTGGCCTCCGTTGTGAACATTCCAAAGCTGAGACTTTTCTTTTTTTCTCCCTCATTTCTGCTGAGTCTTTACCTTCCTAATGCAGTGACCTCACAGTGCCTAGCTGACTGGATGAGGAAAAAAAATCCAGGGAGCAAAGAGAAATAATAAAAGAATATATCAGTTAATTTTTCATAGTGTTATCCAACTACATATTTTTAAAATTTTGGAATAATATTAGGAATCTTCTCTTCATAAAAAACTGAATTATTGGGCTTCCCTGGTGGAGCAGTAGTTAAGAATATGCCTGCGAATGCAGGGGACATGGGTTCGAGCACTGGTCTGGGAAGATCCCACGTGCCACGGAGTAACTAAGCCCGCGCGCCACAACTACTGAGCCTGCGCTCTAGAGCCCGTGTGCCACATCAACCGAGCCCACGTACCACGACTACGGAAGCCTGCGTGCCTAGAGCCCATGCTCCGCAACAAGAGAAGCCACTGCAATGAGAAGCCCGTGCACCACAGCCAAGAGGATCCCCGGCTCACTGCAACTAGAGAACGCCCACTAGCAGCAACAAAGACCCAATGCAGCCCAAAATAAATTAATTAATTTTAAAAAATTGAATTAGTTTCAAGGGTACAATGTATAAAAGTACAATAAAAGCCCCCCTTCATAACCCCCCAACCCCACTCTCAAGATGGAATAGATATGCTGTGATACAATTTATAGTCGTAGTACTACTACTCCTCCCACCACATCCGAAATCCTCTGAGCCAGGTGCAGCAGCTTCCTTTCACAATGCTAGGACCCGCCACAAGACAGATGATAATCCCTTTGGACATTTCAAGGAGCGGCACCAGGGGAACAGTACCTGGGAAATGCCACTGACAGCTCAGAATATCCATGGCATTTCTAGAGCCTCGGCACTGCTCACGCTCTGGGAATGAAGGTCCAAAAAGCACATCGGAGAATGTTCATAGTTGTAAACAAGCTCCACCTTTGAAACACAATCTACATAGAACCACATATACAAGCCTGCACAATGGATGAAGCCAAGGTCTCCTCCATGATTTCCCTTCTGACCACCTTATTGTCTCCTCAACCATAAAAGGTGAACTTGAAACTCAGGACCTTGCCTTGTCGCCAGAAACATCCAAGCTTGGATCAGTCTTTCTAAGACCAGATACTTGCTCTCTGAACTATTAGAGACTTGTCACATACACACAGGTAGAACAGGATTATTTCTCTCTACCTGGGGACCTGGAGTCTTTCACATTGCTCCTGTTAAAACTCTCACAACAGCAAAACTTTACCTACAAAGGGTTCAAGCTATGACACTCCCAATTTCCACAAACCTCCTCAGCTCTTGTGAGTCACATGCAGCCAATTCCAGGAATTGGAAACATGGTTGTGAGGATGAAACTGACTTTGGGGCTCCCCTTGGATATGGTCTTCCAGACTTACCAAAAGGCCATTAAGAGGAAGGTTTACCCCACCTCAGGGAAACCCGAGGCAGTACTTGCAGTCAAGGGCTGGCCATGGCTTCTGAGCTACATCCAAAAAGAATTTCATACTGTACCTGGATCTGCTGAAGCCATTTCTGACTGTCCGAGAGCCAGCATGTACCGCTCCTCAACTGCCTCCATTGTGGATCATCAGTAGGGCTGTCAGATTTAGTAAATAAAAGTACAGGATACCCAGTTAAACTTGAACTTCACATGAATAATAAGTCATTATTTTTAGTATAAGTACATCCTATGAACTATTTGGGGCATACTTATCTTACAAATATACTTGTTGTTTTTCTGACATTCATATTTAACTAAACAGCCTCTATTTTATCTGTCAACCCTACCCTTCAGAAATGATGGAGGCTCATAGAGATCCAGGAGATGCCTCAGCGCCTCCTCAGCTTTTATTTCTATGTCCTGGACAGCGAGCACGAACCTTCCACTCCCAGTCATTGGCTAGAATGGAGGATATTCTCTGTTTTAGAGCTTTTTCTACTTGTCATTGTTATTATCTTCCTTAGTTTAAAGAGATGTTTGTTTTTTCCCAAACTTAATAGCTCATCCAAAAGTATTTCAAAGTTCATTAGACAAGGGAAAAAACAACATGGTTCTGAAAAGTGAAGGAAACCGCCTGGTGTTTAGTCAAGAAGTAGTAGGGAGATTGAAAAAGCCAAACTTAATAAGCAAATCTCTCCAAGGGTATTTTCAGAGCTTGATACCCTCCCACACCCTGAAAATATTATTACATCAAGAATGTAGAACTGCTATCCAAATGTAAGGCTCCCATATGATTCTATCAAACTGAGGATGCTTCTTTACTAAGCAGTGAGCACACTTGCTGCCCCAGGGACCTTGGCAGTTGCAACGTAGGGCTCTTCCCTTTGGGATGGAAACAGCAAGTTTTCCTGTGGTCTACACACTGGCCCCCAAAATACTACACTCCCAATACTTGTCAACTTTAAGTATTTTTCTACATATCTCCATTTTTCTGTTACTATTTGGACTACATCCTAGACTTGACACTACGTAAATTGCATTCAAGAAGCTATTTTTAAAAGTTGGTAGGAAACCTTAAATCTATAGCTTGCAGTCCCTGGCTTACTTTCATCCAGGTGCATAAGGGTTTTCAAAAGTAGTCAGGTTAGTTACCCCATATCACAGCCCCACGCTTGTGTCACAGGTATAAAAATGGAACATGCTATTTAAGGTTTTAGTTGCCAAATCATCAAGCCTCCCAGACAGAGGCAATAGAGCAAAATGATTACAGAGGCATGGATTTTGATTTGCTCCAGTGTCTTGGGCAAGTCACTTGGCCTCTGTATTTATTTGTACTTATCTGCACTTATCTGTCTCTTGGGGGTCATAATTGTACCTGGTCCATGGGTACGTTGTACAAATGATCTGTAAAGTAGTTACAAGAAACCGACACAGAGTAAGCACTCCACAGACATTGGCTATTAGCTATTGGAAATAGTTCTCCGTGAAACAGATGACTTTATCAGTGGATGACTCGGTGGGAGACAGTGCATCACAGAATCACAGCATGTTGAAAGTGACCTAGTTCACACTCTTATGTGAAAAGAAGAAAAGTGTGCATGGGTAGAAAGTGTCTGAAACTTTACCTAACAAATAGTTCATCATGTTAGCATGGAGGATTAGAATAAATCAGGAAAGGAGGAAAGAAAAACTTGAGTGTCATTCAATTTCTACATCATTTGTGTTTCTACACTGAGACTCTGAATACACTGGAAGTGCATTTTTTTTTAATGTGGCGGGATAAAGGTTTTCAAGTTTTCCTGATCCATCTGTATTATTATCTCAGAATTGCTGGCAGTTCTTGCCATCTTCGGATCTACACCCATGTGAGTCAGTGGGCCATTCTGGACGGAGGAGATAATAGAGCAGAAGTGAAGTGAGAGGAAAGGAGAGAAAAGATTTTCTCTTTTCTCTTCAAAGAGGAAAGGTCTTTGGAATGGGAACAACTCACAACCAAACTTTGGGGAAAGGATGTGATGGAAAATGAGACAAACATCCTACCCCTGTGATGAGAAGGATTCCCTGGGCTGGATGGAGGGAGGTCACAGGTGGCTGGACAAGGAAACCAACTAGGGAGAAACACACACAAGTGCAGGGCAAACACCCTGAGGCCACTCAGCCTGACTCCATGCAAACATGTGTCCAGCAGCCAGCCCTTCACCTGTGGCTCCCCAGCAAGACAGGTACCTCTGGGGTGCCAACTCATTCTGAGTCCATTATGCCTGGGCATTCATAAACATCTGTCTAACGTGTGAGGAATAAACTCTCAATGTTTATGAGGAAACTGGGGAAGGAGATTGAAAGGTTACTTAAACGGAAAAAAAAGAAGTTCAGGAAGGCAGGATGGTAGAGAGACAAGAAAAAGACCTTAAAAGATAGAAAGGATTTGTCAAAGAAGAGAAAGAAAAAGAAATGATTCCAAATGGGTTAACCTGCAGCTAGGAAGTTAAGGAAGATTATTGATGGGTGAAGACTATGGAATAAAGTGAATAAAATTTATCAGAAGTTGCTGAGACTATGGTAAGAAGCATGATTATCAAATTATGAATTGGCTGCAATGGCATTCTAGGGGGACACTAGGAAGGGGAAGCAAATGTTCATGAGATGACAGTAGCAGTTGGAAAGATGTTTCAGGGGAAGATCAGTCTTGCAGAGTGTGTATCAGAGGAGGGCAAGTGTGAGAAAGCAAGGAAATACTAAGTGTATACGGTTCCTTCACTGAGTGCACCCAGCCCCGCGGTCAGCCTTGAGAACAAGCAGGACTTCAGGTACTGGAGCTACATTTCAGTCATCAAGACTTGAGAAGACACCCTTAACTCAGGTCTTCTCTTCAAACTCCATCTTTCCTTCTTGACCTTCATTTGGCCTCTTCCCTTACCCTCAAGCTGTGGACGGAGGCCACAGAGCAAGATGGGTCACTAGTGTCCTCCATCCCCCGGCGACTCTGGTTCACATCAGTGGAGTACCAAAGGCAATAACCAAGTAACAGACACAAGAGTGTATGAAGAAGAAGAGATTCTGATAAGGCTTTCTGTGACAGTGTGGGCCAAGTCGGCTCTATATGGCTGGTATCACGTGAATTATGAGCAGCCTTAGGGGAGAAGTCCTCAGAAGGCAGAGCCTGGCTCTCTAGAGGTTCTGCGTGCTCACAGCCCACTCCAAGACCTCAGTTACAGCTTCGGCCCCCAATATCTCTCCCTCTGCCTGCTCACAGTTTTTGAAGTCTTCTTTCCTCCACATTTCTCTTGAGAGGTGGAGGAGAAAGATGAGCTTCAGGCCAGCTCAGACTCCCCTGGGATCCCAGCAGGATGCCTATCATGAACCTCCCACCTTCTAGGAAGCTCCTAAGATCTTCACATTTGGGGCAGTTCTCATTTCAGCTGTGCTTCAAATTGCTGGCTGGAGACGGCCTGTTGGAACGTGGCAAAAAGCAAGTAGCAGTCCTTCGGGCAGCGTGGCCCTTCTCGACTGTCAGACATCTTCAGGGATATTCTAGGAAATGTTGTTTGTTCTAGAGAAGGGAGGGAAACAATCCAATTGTCCAATAATGCTTGAATGGAAAATAAATGATGCTATATGCATGTGATCAAATAATATCAAACAGTCAAAAATCAAAGACCTAGATCTATATGGATTCACGTGGATAAATCTTGAAAACATAATATTGATTGAAAGAAAATAAGATAAAGAATGTTAGATTGTGATAACAGGTATGTAATATTTAAATATTTAAATCAATTCAACATATTGCTTCTATACATAGAGATGCAAGAAAATAAACTTTATCCAAAGAACACATTATTTACATTTAATATACTCATTTATCTAGGAGACCCAAAAGAACCCACAGATAAACTAGCAGGAACTAATAAGACGGTTCAACAAGGCACACACATACAAGATCAATAAATTTTAGAAGTCAATCAGGCTCTTCTACACTGGCGATAACAAATTAGAAACTGTAAAAGAAAATAAGAAAAAAAGAAGATCTAAAAATAGTCACAAGAGCCATATAAATTATTTAGAGCTAAGCATACGTAGAAGGCAATATAACTAACAAACTGAGTACGAACAGATACACTCCGCCCAACCCAAGGTTAGGAGAAGACTGTTGTTACTTTATGAGAACAGACCCTCTTCTTACGGAGCAGATCAGTAAGTGAGAGTGAATCAAAGAAACACAGCATTTGAAAAGTCAGCTAGTCCAAGCCTCTTGATCGCACATACAGAAGCTGAAGCCCAGATAGGTTGAGTTACTTGCTAAAGGGCCCAATGTCCTGACTCAAGGACTAGCATTTTTCACTCAGTCGCAAGACACAATCAAATGCAGTACCTTGGAAAGAGATGGGGAAAAAATGAAGAAATCAAGTATATAGTTCCTCATCTTTAAGTACAGAAAGAGCCGTGACAAAATTACACGTATTGAGGGAAAATTGAAGTGCAGAGTTTAAAATGTCAATAATCCACAGGGAAACTGGAGACCATTTAAAATATTCATATTAAATCTCTCTAGAAAAGACATTAAAAGATCTCCAATCAAAATGTGAATTTTATAATAGACATGGTATGATACAATTTATAATAGATATGGTATGAACCTTTCTATTTCACGGGAAAGCTTCGGCTGGGAAAAAGGAATTGTTCTTGAAAATGGGGCCTGTTCTACTGCAGACACTGTGCTCAACCTAGGTCCACCGAATGCTCTGATGTCATCACTGAGGTCACAGAATTCCACTGTGCGCCTGGCAACCTTGCAAACATAACAGCCCTGGTGAGCACTAGGCAGTACTGCTGGTTCACTACGTGGTACAAGTTTTTCAGCCATTTAGGAGACTTGACCATTTTTATTTGTATTGAATCACTTCAACGGATTGCCCAAGAGCCAAGAAGGGCCAACCTGTAGGGAAGAGGAGGAGTTGGACATCTCTTGAGGCATCTTCTAAGGGAGACTTCTAGTTGGTACGATGGAACGGCGACAAAAGAGGAAACATCTGGAAAATGAAGAGTCCCAGGAAACTGCCGAGAATGGAGGAGGTATGTGGGGGGCAACTTGTCTGGGGCACATGGGTTTCTGCCAAACTGAAGCTTCTCTAGGAAGTGGGGGACTGAGAACGTGTCACCTGTGAAGCAGGGAGCGAGAGACCTTGTCTCACTGATGCTGCCATATCTATCCGGAGGGTCCCTGTGGTGTGAGAAGGCACAGAATGGCCAGATGCCCCCTGGGAGATGGGAGGTCAGCTCCGCTGGTCTGAGGACTCTCTCCTGGGGCAGCCGGGCCTGGAGCTTTGTCGGACTCACAGCAGGCTGCATCCTGCTTGCAGAGACCTAGAGATGCAGCTTTTCTCAGTCCCCGATTTCTCTCTTATTCTCTTGGATCTTTCCCTGGGGTCATGAGGTGGGGGATGTGAAGGATGCAAGGATGCTGAGAGAGACCCATGAGTTGCTTGGCCTCTTTTACCAAAGTGGAAAGAGAAGCCCCATGAGTTGAAGGCCCTGTTGAAAAATATCTTGACAAGTGGAATGCACTTTGAAAGAAGATTGTTTTTCTAGGGATGGTGTCATATTGAAAGCAAGGATGATTTATTCCTTCAACAGGAAGAATTTCCCAAAGGAGATCAAGGGAAGGGAAGGGTTTTCCAGAGACTGAGACCACGTGAGCGGGGGTGAGAAATGTCCTCAGGGTCCTGCGGGGAGCTCTGAGAGCCACGGGCCACGTGGTGCCTGCGTGCATTAAATGTAGGCGAGTAGCTTGCCCTGGGAGAGGGGTGGTCACCCCAGAGCTCCAGCTAGAGGCCTCTGCCCCAGATTAGAGCCCAGTAGCTCCTACCAGGCCCAGGGCCCTGGAGACTGTAGGATGGGCCCTGGGAATGGAGCTCTAGACAGCAGGCAGATTTCCAGGCAGTGGCTGGGACAGGCTGGGGAAGGCAATGACTGCCCCTGACCATTCAGAATATTTTGCTCTATGTTCCTGTGTGTGTGTGTGAGAGAGAGTGAGTGTGTGTGTGTGTGTGTGTGTGCGTGTGTGTGTGTGGTAGTGCAGAGAAGAGCGAGATGAATGGGGGTAGAGTGCTTACCAGATATAACATCTGTGTGGTAAAGTTCTTGTCACCCTGCCTGGAGCTGGCTGACACTCGGCGTACCTAGGAGTGTATACAGAATTCTTGTTAGGGGTGTTTTAGGAGACAGTAACTCATACACCCATGTACACTCTGATACAGCAAAAATATCACACACCCCACATATAACTTCCTTATTAAACCACACACAGCACATGGAGGTATATACACGCATCCCTCCTATACTACGTTCTCATACAACCCACCTGTATCACAATCCTCTCCTCCAACACCAAACGCTGGAGATGAGATATGTATATAGACACACACACTATATATATAGGACACACACACACACACACTATATATACATGTATTTCCTCAACTCTTGCACAAACACAGCTAACTTCAGCCATCTCTAAATACCTCTGTAAGAACCAGTCACGTGTCATACACACCACCCTTATAACACATTCTTGAGTAATGCCAGACCCGCTTTGTACAAACCACAGGAAACCACAGTCTCAGTAACCCATGTCAGGATTGCCAGAGAAAATATGGGCTATCCAGTTCAATTTGAATTCCAGATAAACAACAAGTAATTTTTCAGTATCCGTATGTCCCACATATTGTATGGGCCCTACTTACACTAAAACTAAGTCAGGCCAAATACTGCATGGGAATACTTACACTAAAAAATTATTCTGGGTTTATCTGAAACTGAAATTTAACTGGGTGCCTTGTATTCTTGTTCGCTAAGTCTGGCAACCCTTATATACTTACCACCAGCTGATGTATTATATATTTATTGTAGTTTTGTTTAGTGTGTGTCTTCCCCTACTAGAATGTGCAGCGTTACCAAAGACTACAACAATGGAAGAGTGCCGGATACACAGGAGTAGCTGCTTACTGAATCTTGGTGAATGAATGAATGAACACGCACCATAAATACAAGCCACACCATGTAATGAGGAAAAGTTACATGTCCCAGAATTCCTGACTTGTGAACAGAAACCATGCACACAAAGGCCACAGACACAGATAGACACGTCTGCACTGTGCTCCCCATGCCAACCCCACACTTACCACAGACTTAACTGATACACATCACTCACTCTTCCCACACACTCACAGTCACCACCGAGGCCTACATTACCAACTAGACAGTGAGAGAATAAGTATTGATTGGAATTAAATCCTGGAGGATCCACTGGGAACCACACTCTCAACTGTGTGTATCCACTGCACCTGACACGTGTCACACACTCAGTAAATATTTGTGGACAGAGGACTGATGAACCCACCCTGAGCCTTTCATTCCTCCCTCAGGAATCTCGAAGTCACGAGAGGATCCCCGTCGGCTTGGATCCACTGTGGTGGCCCAAGGCTGCAGCCCAGGGGCAGGGGAGGTCTCCTCTGCCTCTAAATACTTCTTCTGTACTTCTACTCTGCGCAAGCTCAGCTACGCTGGTAAGGGCGCGGGGCTCCTCAGGTGAGGGGGTGCTTGGCTGTGAGGCAGGAGGCACACAGATCCCAGGGAGGCTGAGAGGAAATCCAGGGTCATCAGAGGTGATGAGGGCTCTGTGGAGGAGCCTGGGCAGGATGGCTGAGCTGTTCCGAGGGCATGGATGCCAGCTGAATCTGGTTGTCTGTGTGTGAATACTGCTACTACCATGGTGGGGAAGTCAAGGAGCAGGGGCCGGAAAGGTCTGGGCTTGAGGTGGAGGGAAGAGGGACCAGATTAAGCATCTTCAGAGGAAAATGTAGGCTTTGTCTTTGCCTTTGCTTCCAGAGAAGGACAGAGTTCTGCATCATACACCTCCAGCCTGAGAGCAGGACCATCCAGCTCAGGTCCACACAGCTCACACATACACGCGCCCTCCAGGCACAGCCCTTCTCAGTGCACATCAACCCCAAGCACGTGCTCCACAGTACTCTCCTGCACCACAGCCCCATTCCACAAGGAATGCACCACCGATATTCCCAAACTCACACTCCTCGTCGTACACGCATCCAGCCGCATCCCTCACATACTACAGCCCTCACCACCATACTCCACACCCCTGTATACAGACACCGCTCCAGTATCCCCCGCCACGCACATGAAAAGCCCACAGATGACACCAGATACACCACTCCATCCTACGGCCAACAGACACCAAGCTCACGACATAGCTATGTCGTGCCAATGTCCCTCTCTCGTCTACCACACCTGCTCCCTCAGCTTCCGGCATGGCCCATGCATGTTATTATGATTTTCATTTCCTTTTTCAGGAATCCGGAGATTTCATCGAGACACTGCCCAGCCTAGACCACCCCTAGCCCAGGATCAGGAAGAAGGAGAGACCGCTTCCCCCTCACACTGTGTCTCCTCCTCACCCTCTTCACCCTGTAAGAACTATCTGCACCCAGACAAAGAGGAAAGGGGCATGAAAATATACTACATGCAGGTACAAGTGAACAAGGGTGTCGCTGTCTCCTGGAAGACAAAGAAACCCTTGGAGTTGCCTGAAAAGCAGCTGACGATAGAAGAAGTGACCCTTCCTGAGGATGTGTGTGCAGTAGCCACTGACCCCTCTTCTGATGTGTCCACCGAAAGCCTCCTGTCTGACAGTGAGCCCACTGGGGAGGAGAAAGAGTATGAGGAAAGGGCAGAGCCAGGCAGCCCATCAGGGCCACCTGCCGTCGAGGAGAGACCCAGCGCCAAGACAGCGGACTGGATGCTGACCATGGAGACCGGCTTCAGGTGCATGGCCTGCTGCCGGGTCTTCCCCACCTTGGACATCCTCCAGCAGCACGTGAAGTTCAGTGTCCTGCAGGGCTTCAGCTGCCGTGTCTTTCATCTCAACATGGCCCAGTGGATGGGCAATGTGGAATCCGAGAGCACGCATGAGGAGGAGGACGAGGAGGAGGAGGAGGAGAACGAGGAGGAGGAGGAGGAGGAGGAGGAGGAGGAGGATGAAGAAGAGAAGCAAGAAGAAAAGGAGAATGAGGGAGAGCAGCCCACGGGGGAAGGCCCCAGCCCAAAGAGACCCCGCAGGCAGGGTCTTTTCTCTCCTTTGAGTTCCAAACAGCAACTGAGATTCATGGGACAGAAGATCCTGGAAGACGGTGTGGCCGTCCCTTGGAAGAGGTAAGGCTTGAGGCTGGCAGTCTTCTGAGCCTATGTCACGAGGGCCCAGAGGAGTCTAAGGGAAGGGGCCGCACACATGTGCTGGTTGACCTAATGGCTCTGCAGTTGCATCAAATGGGACACACCCAGCACTAACAAAGGCATTGACCTCTGTTGACCTAAACAAGAAGGTGGAGCCTTTTCCTAGGAGTTTTCTCAGGGTCTGCACGATGGACCTCAACTCTTAGAGGACGTACTGCCAGCAGCTCCTTCTCGACAGAGAGAGCCAGGAGTGGTCTCAAGAGAGGACAGGGGCCCTTGCAGGACCAGAACTTTGAGGTCTGAGAGCCTTGGGCCTGAGCCGAGATCTCACCCTGACCACTGGACCTAGCCTTCTGTGACAAACGGGAATAGGAAAGAGAGTCACGTGGAAATGAGGTCCCCCGAGATATGGAAATGTTCCAGAACCTTCGTGGCGTGGTAGTTGATCTGGAGCCAAGCTCACTGTGGTGTGTGTGGCTCTGAGCATTAAGGCAATGCTGGAGGGTAACCCTGACCAGCAGAGCTTGGAGTGCTTCTTGTCTCTTCCTGTTCTACCTCATTTGCTTTATCCCTTCCAGGGAAAAGAAAGGACCCTCGGGAGAGTAGCAGACAGAATGCCGTGGTCTGAAGGAGGATGAAGGGACCGGCACTCAGTCTAACATCATATGACAATAGAAGCGTCCTATGCAATAAAGGGCATTTTCCAAACCTTTCCTGGAGCTTTGATTTAATGACATTTTTCTATCTATGCATCTATCTGTCAGCTACATCTGTATCTTTCAAGGTTTGTGAACAAGCTTTCACATAAGCACTAGAGACGTCCGCCAGCATTTTCCAGAAGAGGCCTGCAAATTGCTGGGGACTCCTCACAAATAGGGAACGGCCACAACCCCTGCCACACAGACTCTGCGCGTGGCCCTCCTGACGTACTCCCACTCTCTCTCTGAATTTCCCAACGTCTGAGATGAGGGTGCTGGCTGGAGGCAATGATCACGTGCAGGCTGAATCTTCTCCAGATTCTGATTCTCTTCCTGGGCATATCGTCCTCAAGCACAGTTTCCATGTCCCTGGCCACACTGATCTCTCTCCTTCAGTCCTTCCCTCCCTCCCTCTCCTGCCTCCCAGTGCAGAGAATACTTTTTTGCATTTGAGACGACATTTATTTTTTGTTCACAGAATTCTCACCTGTTTTACTGTGGCCTCCGTTGTGAACATTCCAAAGCTGAGAATTTTCTTTTTTTCTCCCTCATTTCTGCTGAGTCTTTACCTTCCTAATGCAGTGAGCTCACAGTGCCTAGCTGACTGGATGAGGAAAAAAAATCCAGGGAGCAAAGAGAAATAATAAAAGAATATATCAGTTAATTTTTCATAGTGTTATCCAACTACATATTTTTAAAATTTTGGAATAATATTAGGAATCTTCTCTTTATAAAAACTGAATTAATGGGCTTCCCTGGTGGAGCAGTAGTTAAGAATATGCCTGCGAATGCAGGGGACATGGGTTCGAGCACTGGTCTGGGAAGATACCACGTGCCACGGAGTAACTAAGCCCGCGCGCCACAACTACTGAGCCTGCGCTCTAGAGCCCGTGTGCCACATCAACCGAGCCCACGTGCCACGACTACGGAAGCCTGCGTGCCTAGAGCCCATGCTCTGCAACAAGAGAAGCCACTGCAATGAGAAGCACGTGCACCACAGCCGAGAGTAGCCCCCGCTCACTGCAACTAGAGAACGCCCGCTAGCAGCAACAAAGACCCAATGCAGCCCAAAAGAAATTAATTAATTTTAAAAAATTGAATTAGTTTCAAGGGTACAATGTATAAAAGTACAATAAAAGCCCCCCTTCATAAACCCCAACCCCACTCTCAAGATGGAATAGATATGCTGTGATACAATTTATAGTCGTAGTACTACTCCTCCTCCCACCACATCCGAAATCCTCTGAGCCAGGTGCAGCAGCTTCCTTTCACAATGCTAGGACCCGCCACAAGACAGATGATAATCCCTTTGGACATTTCAAGGAGCGGCACAAGGCAACAGTACCTGGGAAATGCCACTGACAGCTCAGAATATCCATGGCATTTCTAGAGCCTCGGCACTGCTCTCGCTCTAGGAATGAAGGTCCAAAAAGCACATCGGAGAATGTTCACAGTTGTAAACAAGCTCCACCTTTGAAACACAATCTACATAGGACCACATATACAAGCCTGCACAATGGATGAAGCCAAGGTCTCCTCCATGATTTCCCTTCTGACCACCTTATTGTCTCCTCAACCATAAAAGGTGAACTTGAAACTCAGGACCTTGCCTTGTCACCAGAAACATCCAAGCTTGGATCAGTCTTTCTAAGACCAGATACTTGCTCTCTGAACTATTAGAGACTTGTCACATACACACAGGTAGAACAGGATTATTTCTATCTACCTGGGGACCTAGAGTCTTTCACATTGCTCCTGTTAAAACTCTCACAACAGCAAAACTTTACCTACAATGGGTTCAAGCTATGACACTCCCAATTTCCACAAACCTCCTCAGCTCTTGTGAGTCACATGCAGCCAATTCCAGGAATTGGAAACATGGTTGTGAGGATGAAACTGACTTTGGGGCTCCCCTTGTATATGGTCTTCCAGACTTACCAAAAGGCCATTAAGAGGAAGGTTTACCCCACCTCAGGGAAACCCGAGGCAGTACTTGCTGTCAAGGGCTGGCCATGGCTTCTGAGCTACATCCAAAAAGAATTTCATACTGTACCTGGATCTGCTGAAGCCATTTCTGACTGTCCGAGAGCCAGCATGTACCACTCCTCAACTGCCTCCATTGTGGATCATCAGTAGGGCTGTCAGATTTAGTAAATAAAAGTACAGGATACCCAGTTAAACTTGAACTTCACATGAATAATAAGTCATTATTTTTAGTATAAGTAGATCCTATGAACTATTTGGGGCATACTTATCTTAAAAATATACTTGTTGTTTTTCTGACATTCATATTTAACTAAACAGCCTCTATTTTATCTGTCAACCCTACCCTTCAGAAATGATGGAGGCTCATAGAGATCCAGGAGACGCCTCAGCGCCTCCTCAGCTTTTATTTCTACATCCTGGACAGCGAGCACGCACCTTCCACTCCCAGTCATTGGCTAGAATGGAGGATATTCTCTGTTTTAGAGCTTTGTCTACATGTCATTGTTATTATCTTCCTTATTTTAAAGAGATGTTTATTTTCTCCCAAACTTAATAGCTCATCCAAAAGTATTTCAAAGTTCATTAGACAAGGGAAAAACAACATGGTTCTGAAAAGTGAAGGAAACCGCCTGGTGTTTAGTCAAGAAGTAGTAGGGAGATTGAAAAAGCCAAACTTAATAAGCAAATCTCTCCAAGGGTATTTTCAGAGCTTGATACCCTCCCACACCCTGAAAATATTATTACATCAAGAATGTAGAACTGCTAACCAAATGTAAGGCTCCCATATGATTCTATCAAACTGAGGATGCTTCTTTACTAAGCAGTGAGCACACTTGCTGCCCCAGGGACCTTGGCAGTTGCAACGTAGGGCTCTTCCCTTTGGGATGGAAACAGCAAGTTTTCCTGTCGTCTGCACACTGGCCCCCAAAATACTACACTCCCAATACTTGTCAACTTTAAGTATTTTTCTACATATCTCCATTTTTCTGTTACTATTTGGACTACATCCTAGACTTGACACTACGTAAATTGCATTCAAGAAGCTATTTTTAAAAGTTGGTAGGAAACCTTAAATCTATAGCTTGCAGTCCCTGGCTTACTTTCATCCAGGTGCATAAGGGTTTTCAAAAGTAGTCAGGTTAGTTACCCCATATCACAGCCCCACGCTTGTGTCACAGATATAAAAATGGAACATGATATTTAAGGTTTTAGTTGCCAAATCATCAAGCCTCCCAGACAGAGGCAATAGAGCAAAATGATTACAGAGGCATGGATTTTGATTTGCTCCAGTGTCTTGGGCAAGTCACTTGGCCTCTGTATTTATTTGTACTTATCTGCACTTATCTGTCACTTGGGGGTCATAATTGTACCTGGTCCATGGGTACGTTGTACAAATGATCTGTAAAGTAGTTACAAGAAACCGACACAGAGTAAGCACTCCACAGACATTGGCTATTAGCTATTGGAAATAGTTCTCCATGAAACAGATGACTTTATCAGTGGATGACTCGGTGGGAGACAGTGAATCACAGAATCACAGCATGTTGAAAGTGACCTAGTTCACACTCTTATGTGAAAAGAAGAAAAGTGTGCATGGGTAGAAAATGTCTGAAACTTTACCTAACAAATAGTTCATCATGTTAGCATGGAGGATTAGAATAAATCAGGAAAGGAGGAAAGAAAAACTTGAGTGTAATTCAATTTCTCTACCATTTGTGTTTCTACACTGAGACTCTGAATACAATGGAAGTGCAATTTTTTTTAATGTGGCGGGATAAAGGTTTTCAAGTTTTCCTGATCCATCCGTATTATTATCTCAGAATCGCTGGCAGTTCTTGCCATCTTCGGATCTACACCCATGTGAGTCAGTGGGCAAGGAGGCCGAGTTCTTGACAAGTAGGCCGCGACAGAACAGTTTCCCTGTAGCCGTTGCAGTGCTGAGGAAGTCTAGCTCTCCCCCAAGGAGGTGTGCTGTGCGTTGCACCGTGCTCGGCATACACAGGGTGACTGACTGGGAAGGGCTTCCGGGCCCGGATTCCGCTGAGCAGGCCAGTGGAGCCTGCCGGTATTCAGGGGTCTTGCAGGGAACAGGGTGCAAACGCGAGGGTCCTGGGTGTCCTGAACGGTGCACGACCTAGAAAAGAAAGCACAACTGCGACGGAGGCCTCTTGGAAGGTGCCGCATGCCTCCGCTTCAGCAGGGCAATAAAGCGACTCTCCTCGAGGCAAGGGCTGACGTTCGGTCTCCAGCTAGGTCTAGAGCAGAGCAGCGTGAGCTCCCAGCCAGGCCCTGGGCGCACCCGGTTTTACCAGGGAGAGCTCACTTTCTTCCCAGAGCCATGCCTACCGTGACGAGAGGCCCGTCAGAAAGGGCGTCTCTCCGTGTAATTCAAGGCCCGACCGAGGGAGCTTTCAAACTGGGAAAGACGGCCTGTGCCTTCAGGCCCGCATTTCAAGCCAGACAGGCAGGAGACGTAAGCTGGGGATTCAACAAGCCACAAACCACGCAAGGTACACAGTGGGCCCTTCCCTGAATCCACTTGTTTACGCAGGGTGTTCTGCGTGGAGCGAACGGCCTCAACCAAGGCAGGCTCTCGTTCGGCCTCTAAGCGCCTGCCTCTTCCGAAAGACCGAAGCGTTGCCTGAAGAGCCCTGCTTTAGTCGCCGCTGCAGTGCAAGCTGACTTTCTCCGTGAGGAGAGTGACTTTCCAACCGAGGTGCCAGAGGGCGCTCCAGGCAGACTCTTTCCTCAGGGCAGCCGAGAGACGGTCAATGTGGAAACCTTCCAGGGAACGGTGGACTGGCTAGAAATGCGTTCCGGATGCTGTTGGCGTGCCGAGGAATCGGAGCCGTCCCCTTTCAAAGTGCTGGGTGTAGTCCTTCCCTCGGTGTAGACAGTAGCCCCTCTCTCAAGGGCCTAGGGGCCTGGGTGTGGCACAGCATGCCCACGGGGGCCGGGGGTTTCCGCAGGGCAAAGGCTGCGCACCTGAAGCGTCTAGGACTCCCGAAAAGGGCAGCACCGTTCAAATAAAGCACGGCAGGGACTAAGACCTCAGAGAGCTTGCTGTATGCTCCGTTCCTGCAGGGAGACTCAAAGCCTTTCTCGAGGCAGGCCCTCAAGTGGCCGTTCCCTGTAGTCCTACGGCCTGACAGGATGAGCTCCCAACACGGCTCCGGAAGCACCCTGGTTATTGAGAGAAAATTCCTTCTCTTCCCCGAGCCCTGCGTCCAGGGCCTAGAGGCCCCTCAGAAACGGTGTTCTGCAGGTGGCTTCAAGGCAGCATAAGGGGAGCTTTCACAATGGGAAGACGAGGCTTCTGCCCTCAGAGCCCCGCTCTCAGTGAAGCCGCGCTTCAGCTCCTTGCGATTTCTGGTAAGTGCACAGGGACACTAGCTACACACTCGCTCCTTCCCTGAATCCGCTTTTCTTCACCGGGTGTTCTGCATGGAGCCAACTCCCTCATCCAAGGAACCCTCTAGGTAGGCTCTACGGGGCCTTGGCCTCTACCTGAAGGCCTGCAGTGTAAGAGGCAGCACTGTACTTTAGGGGCAGCGGGAACGCAAGCTGACTTTCTCCCACAGGTATGGTGCCCTCGGCGAAGGGTTCCTAGGAGGCCTGCGAAGCAGACTGTTTTCCTAAGGGCAGCTCAGACAGGGGCAAGGAGGCCGAGTTCCTTGACAAGTAGGCCGCGAGAGAACAGTTTCCCTGTAGCCGTTGCAGTGCTGAGGAAGTCTAGCTCTCCCCCAAGGAGGTGTGCTGTGCGTTGCCCCGCGCTCGGCATACACAGGGTGACTGACTGGGAAGGGCTTCCTGGCCCGGATGCCGCTGAGCAGGCCAGTGGAGCCTGCCGGTATTCAGGGGTCTTGCAGGGAACAGGGTGCAAACGCGAGGGTCCTGGGTGTCCTGAACGGTGCACGACCTAGAAAAGAAAGCACAACTGCGACGGAGGCCTCTTGGAAGGTGCCGCATGCCTCCGCTTCAGCAGGGCAATAAAGCGACTCTCCTCGAGGCAAGGGCTGACGTTCGGTCTCCAGCTAGGTCTAGAGCAGAGCAGCGTGAGCTCCCAGCCAGGCCCTGGGCGCACCCGGTTTTACCAGGGAGAGCTCACTTTCTTCCCAGAGCCATGCCTACCGTGACGAGAGGCCCATCAGAAAGGGCGCCTCTCCGTGTAATTCAAGGCCCGACCGAGGGAGCTTTCAAACTGGGAAAGACGGCCTGTGCCTTCAGGCCCGCATTTCAAGCCAGACAGGCAGGAGATGTAAGCTGGGGATTCAACAAGCCACAAACCACGCAAGGTACACAATGGGCCCTTCTCTGAATCCACTTGTTTACGCAGGGTGTTCTGCGTGGAGCGAACGGCCTCAACCAAGGCAGGCTCTCGTTCGGCCTCTAAGCGTCTGCCTCTTCCGAAAGACCGAAGCGTTGCCTGAAGAGCCCTGCTTTAGTCGCCGCTGCAGTGCAAGCTGACTTTCTCCGTGAGGAGAGTGACTTTCCAACCGAGGTGCCAGAGGGCGCTCCAGGCAGACTCTTTCCTCAGGGCAGCCGAGAGACGGTCAATGTGGAAACCTTCCAGGGCACGGTGGACTGGCTAGAAATGCGTTCCGGATGCTGTTGGCGTGCCGAGGAATCGGAGCCGTCCCCTTTCAAAGCGCTGGGTGTAGTCCTTCCCTCGGCGTAGACAGTAGCCCCTCTCTCAAGGGCCTAGGGGCCTGGGTGTGGCACAGCAGGCCCACGGGGGCCGGGGGTTTCCGCAGGGCAAAGGCTGCGCACCTGAAGCGTCTAGGACTCCCGAAAAGGGCAGCACCGTTCAAATAAAGCACGGCAGGGACTAAGACCTCAGAGAGCTTGCTGTATGCTCCGTTCCTGCAGGGAGACTCAAAGCCTTTCTCGAGGCAGGCCCTCAAGTGGCCGTTCCCTGTAGTCCTACGGCCTGACAGGATGAGCTCCCAACACGGCTCCGGAAGCACCCTGGTTATTGAGAGAAAATTCCTTCTCTTCCCCGAGCCCTGCGTCCAGGGCCTAGAGGCCCCTCAGAAACGGTGTTCTGCAGGTGGCTTCAAGGCAGCATGAGGGGAGCTTTCACAATGGGAAGACGAGGCTTCTGCCCTCAGAGCCCCGCTCTCAGTGAAGCCACGCTTCAGCTCCTTGCGATTTCTGGTAAGTGCACAGGGACACTAGCTACACACTCGCTCCTTCCCTGAATCCGCTTTTCTTCACCGGGTGTTCTGCATGGAGCCAACTCCCTCATCCAAGGAACCCTCTAGGTAGGCTCTACGGGGCCTTAGCCTCTACCTGAAGGCCTGCAGTGTAAGAGGCAGCACTGTACTTTAGGGGCAGCGGGAACGCAAGCTGACTTTCTCCCACAGGTATGGTGCCCTCGGCGAAGGGTTCCTAGGAGGCCTGCGAAGCAGACTGTTTTCCTAAGGGCAGCTCAGACAGGGGCAAGGAGGCCGAGGTCCTTGACAAGTAGGCCGCGAGAGAACAGTTTCCCTGGAGCCGTTGCAGTGCTGAGGAAGTCTAGCTCTCCCCCAAGGAGGTGTGCTGTGCGTTGCCCCGCGCTCGGCATACACAGGGTGACTGACTGGGAAGGGCTTCCGGGCCCGGATGCCGCTGAGCAGGCCAGTGGAGCCTGCCGGTATTCAGGGGTCTTGCAGGGAACAGGGTGCAAACGCGAGGGTCCTGGGTGTCCTGAACGGTGCACGACCTAGAAAAGAAAGCACAACTGCAACGGAGGCCTCTTGGAAGGTGCCGCATGCCTCCGCTTCAGCAGGGCAATAAAGCGACTCTCCTCGAGGCAAGGGCTGACGTTCGGTCTCCAGCTAGGTCTAGAGCAGAGCAGCGTGAGCTCCCAGCCAGGCCCTGGGCGCACCCGGTTTTACCAGGGAGAGCTCACTTTCTTCCCAGAGCCATGCCTACCGTGACGAGAGGCCCGTCAGAAAGGGCGCCTCTCCGTGTAATTCAAGGCCCGACCGAGGGAGCTTTCAAACTGGGAAAGACGGCCTGTGCCTTCAGGCCCGCATTTCAAGCCAGACAGGCAGGAGACGTAAGCTGGGGATTCAACAAGCCACAAACCACGCAAGGTACACAATGGGCCCTTCCCTGAATCCACTTGTTTACGCAGGGTGTTCTGCGTGGAGCGAACGGCCTCAACCAAGGCAGGCTCTCGTTCGGCCTCTAAGCGTCTGCCTCTTCCGAAAGACCGAAGCGTTGCCTGAAGAGCCCTGCTTTAGTCGCCGCTGCAGTGCAAGCTGACTTTCTCCGTGAGGAGAGTGACTTTCCAACCGAGGTGCCAGAGGGCGCTCCAGGCAGACTCTTTCCTCAGGGCAGCCGAGAGACGGTCAATGTGGAAACCTTCCAGGGAACGGTGGACTGGCTAGAAATGCGTTCCGGATGCTGTTGGCGTGCCGAGGAATCGGAGCCGTCCCCTTTCAAAGTGCTGGGTGTAGTCCTTCCCTCGGTGTAGACAGTAGCCCCTCTCTCAAGGGCCTAGGGGCCTGGGTGTGGCACAGCATGCCCACGGGGGCCGGGGGTTTCCGCAGGGCAAAGGCTGCGCACCTGAAGCGTCTAGGACTCCCGAAAAGGGCAGCACCGTTCAAATAAAGCACGGCAGGGACTAAGACCTCAGAGAGCTTGCTGTATGCTCCGTTCCTGCAGGGAGACTCAAAGCCTTTCTCGAGGCAGGCCCTCAAGTGGCCGTTCCCTGTAGTCCTACGGCCTGACAGGATGAGCTCCCAACACGGCTCCGGAAGCACCCTGGTTATTGAGAGAAAATTCCTTCTCTTCCCCGAGCCCTGCGTCCAGGGCCTAGAGGCCCCTCAGAAACGGTGTTCTGCAGGTGGCTTCAAGGCAGCATAAGGGGAGCTTTCACAATGGGAAGACGAGGCTTCTGCCCTCAGAGCCCCGCTCTCAGTGAAGCCGCGCTTCAGCTCCTTGCGATTTCTGGTAAGTGCACAGGGACACTAGCTACACACTCGCTCCTTCCCTGAATCCGCTTTTCTTCACCGGGTGTTCTGCATGGAGCCAACTCCCTCATCCAAGGAACCCTCTAGGTAGGCTCTACGGGGCCTTGGCCTCTACCTGAAGGCCTGCAGTGTAAGAGGCAGCACTGTACTTTAGGGGCAGCGGGAACGCAAGCTGACTTTCTCCCACAGGTATGGTGCCCTCGGCGAAGGGTTCCTAGGAGGCCTGCGAAGCAGACTGTTTTCCTAAGGGCAGCTCAGACAGGGGCAAGGAGGCCGAGTTCCTTGACAAGTAGGCCGCGAGAGAACAGTTTCCCTGTAGCCGTTGCAGTGCTGAGGAAGTCTAGCTCTCCCCCAAGGAGGTGTGCTGTGCGTTGCCCCGCGCTCGGCATACACAGGGTGACTGACTGGGAAGGGCTTCCTGGCCCGGATGCCGCTGAGCAGGCCAGTGGAGCCTGCCGGTATTCAGGGGTCTTGCAGGGAACAGGGTGCAAACGCGAGGGTCCTGGGTGTCCTGAACGGTGCACGACCTAGAAAAGAAAGCACAACTGCGACGGAGGCCTCTTGGAAGGTGCCGCATGCCTCCGCTTCAGCAGGGCAATAAAGCGACTCTCCTCGAGGCAAGGGCTGACGTTCGGTCTCCAGCTAGGTCTAGAGCAGAGCAGCGTGAGCTCCCAGCCAGGCCCTGGGCGCACCCGGTTTTACCAGGGAGAGCTCACTTTCTTCCCAGAGCCATGCCTACCGTGACGAGAGGCCCGTCAGAAAGGGCGCCTCTCCGTGTAATTCAAGGCCCGACCGAGGGAGCTTTCAAACTGGGAAAGACGGCCTGTGCCTTCAGGCCCGCATTTCAAGCCAGACAGGCAGGAGATGTAAGCTGGGGATTCAACAAGCCACAAACCACGCAAGGTACACAATGGGCCCTTCTCTGAATCCACTTGTTTACGCAGGGTGTTCTGCGTGGAGCGAACGGCCTCAACCAAGGCAGGCTCTCGTTCGGCCTCTAAGCGTCTGCCTCTTCCGAAAGACCGAAGCGTTGCCTGAAGAGCCCTGCTTTAGTCGCCGCTGCAGTGCAAGCTGACTTTCTCCGTGAGGAGAGTGACTTTCCAACCGAGGTGCCAGAGGGCGCTCCAGGCAGACTCTTTCCTCAGGGCAGCCGAGAGACGGTCAATGTGGAAACCTTCCAGGGCACGGTGGACTGGCTAGAAATGCGTTCCGGATGCTGTTGGCGTGCCGAGGAATCGGAGCCGTCCCCTTTCAAAGCGCTGGGTGTAGTCCTTCCCTCGGCGTAGACAGTAGCCCCTCTCTCAAGGGCCTAGGGGCCTGGGTGTGGCACAGCAGGCCCACGGGGGCCGGGGGTTTCCGCAGGGCAAAGGCTGCGCACCTGAAGCGTCTAGGACTCCCGAAAAGGGCAGCACCGTTCAAATAAAGCACGGCAGGGACTAAGACCTCAGAGAGCTTGCTGTATGCTCCGTTCCTGCAGGGAGACTCAAAGCCTTTCTCGAGGCAGGCCCTCAAGTGGCCGTTCCCTGTAGTCCTACGGCCTGACAGGATGAGCTCCCAACACGGCTCCGGAAGCACCCTGGTTATTGAGAGAAAATTCCTTCTCTTCCCCGAGCCCTGCGTCCAGGGCCTAGAGGCCCCTCAGAAACGGTGTTCTGCAGGTGGCTTCAAGGCAGCATGAGGGGAGCTTTCACAATGGGAAGACGAGGCTTCTGCCCTCAGAGCCCCGCTCTCAGTGAAGCCACGCTTCAGCTCCTTGCGATTTCTGGTAAGTGCACAGGGACACTAGCTACACACTCGCTCCTTCCCTGAATCCGCTTTTCTTCACCGGGTGTTCTGCATGGAGCCAACTCCCTCATCCAAGGAACCCTCTAGGTAGGCTCTACGGGGCCTTAGCCTCTACCTGAAGGCCTGCAGTGTAAGAGGCAGCACTGTACTTTAGGGGCAGCGGGAACGCAAGCTGACTTTCTCCCACAGGTATGGTGCCCTCGGCGAAGGGTTCCTAGGAGGCCTGCGAAGCAGACTGTTTTCCTAAGGGCAGCTCAGACAGGGGCAAGGAGGCCGAGGTCCTTGACAAGTAGGCCGCGAGAGAAGAGTTTCCCTGTAGCCGTTGCAGTGCTGAGGAAGTCTAGCTCTCCCCCAAGGAGGTGTGCTGTGTGTTGCCCCGCGCTCGGCATACACAGGGTGACTGACTGGGAAGGGCTTCCGGGCCTGGATGCCGCTGAGCAGGCCAGTGGAGCCTGCCGGTATTCAGGGGTCTTGCAGGGAACAGGGTGCAAACGCGAGGGTCCTGGGTGTCCTGAACGGTGCACGACCTAGAAAAGAAAGCACAACTGCAACGGAGGCCTCTTGGAAGGTGCCGCATGCCTCCGCTTCAGCAGGGCAATAAAGCGACTCTCCTCGAGGCAAGGGCTGACGTTCGGTCTCCAGCTAGGTCTAGAGCAGAGCAGCGTGAGCTCCCAGCCAGGCCCTGGGCGCACCCGGTTTTACCAGGGAGAGCTCACTTTCTTCCCAGAGCCATGCCTACCGTGACGAGAGGCCCGTCAGAAAGGGCGCCTCTCCGTGTAATTCAAGGCCCGACCGAGGGAGCTTTCAAACTGGGAAAGACGGCCTGTGCCTTCAGGCCCGCATTTCAAGCCAGACAGGCAGGAGACGTAAGCTGGGGATTCAACAAGCCACAAACCACGCAAGGTACACAATGGGCCCTTCCCTGAATCCACTTGTTTACGCAGGGTGTTCTGCGTGGAGCGAACGGCCTCAACCAAGGCAGGCTCTCGTTTGGCCTCTAAGCATCTGCCTCTTCCGAAAGACCGAAGCGTTGCCTGAAGAGCCCTGCTTTAGTCGCCGCTGCAGTGCAAGCTGACTTTCTCCGTGAGGAGAGTGACTTTCCAACCGAGGTGCCAGAGGGCGTTCCAGGCAGACTCTTTCCTCAGGGCAGCCGAGAGACGGTCAATGTGGAAACCTTCCAGGGCACGGTGGACTGGCTAGAAATGCGTTCCGGATGCTGTTGGCGTGCCGAGGAATCGGAGCCGTCCCCTTTCAAAGCGCTGGGTGTGGTCCTTCCCTCGGCGTACACAGTAGCCCCTCTCTCAAGGGCCTAGGGGCCTGGGTGTGGCACAGCAGGCCCACGGGGGCCGGGGGTTTCCGCAGGGCAAAGGCTGCGCACCTGAAGCGTCTAGGACTCCCGAAAAGGGCAGCACCGTTCAAATAAAGCACGGCAGGGACTAAGACCTCAGAGAGCTTGCTGTATGCTCCGTTCCTGCAGGGAGACTCAAAGCCTTTCTCGAGGCAGGCCCTCAAGTGGCCGTTCCCTGTAGTCCTACGGCCTGACAGGATGAGCTCCCAACACGGCTCCGGAAGCACCCTGGTTATTGAGAGAAAATTCCTTCTCTTCCCCGAGCCCTGCGTCCAGGGCCTAGAGGCCCCTCAGAAACGGTGTTCTGCAGGTGGCTTCAAGGCAGCATGAGGGGAGCTTTCACAATGGGAAGACGAGGCTTCTGCCCTCAGAGCCCCGCTCTCAGTGAAGCCGCGCTTCAGCTCCTTGCGATTTCTGGTAAGTGCACAGGGACACTAGCTACACACTCGCTCCTTCCCTGAATCCGCTTTTCTTCACCGGGTGTTCTGCATGGAGCCAACTCCCTCATCCAAGGAACCCTCTAGGTAGGCTCTACGGGGCCTTGGCCTATACCTGAAGGCCTGCAGTGTAAGAGGCAGCACTGTACTTTAGGGGCAGCGGGAACGCAAGCTGACTTTCTCCCACAGGTATGGTGCCCTCGGCGAAGGGTTCCTAGGAGGCCTGCGAAGCAGACTGTTTTCCTAAGGGCAGCTCAGACAGGGGCAAGGAGGCCGAGTTCCTTGACAAGTAGGCCGCGAGAGAACAGTTTCCCTGTAGCCGTTGCAGTGCTGAGGAAGTCTAGCTCTCCCCCAAGGAGGTGTGCTGTGCGTTGCCCCGCGCTCGGCATACACAGGGTGACTGACTGGGAAGGGCTTCCTGGCCCGGATGCCGCTGAGCAGGCCAGTGGAGCCTGCCGGTATTCAGGGGTCTTGCAGGGAACAGGGTGCAAACGCGAGGGTCCTGGGTGTCCTGAACGGCGCACGACCTAGAAAAGAAAGCACAACTGCGACGGAGGCCTCTTGGAAGGTGCCGCATGCCTCCGCTTCAGCAGGGCAATAAAGCGACTCTCCTCGAGGCAAGGGCTGACGTTCGGTCTCCAGCTAGGTCTAGAGCAGAGCAGCGTGAGCTCCCAGCCAGGCCCTGGGCGCACCCGGTTTTACCAGGGAGAGCTCACTTTCTTCCCAGAGCCATGCCTACCGTGACGAGAGGCCCGTCAGAAAGGGCGCCTCTCCGTGTAATTCAAGACCCGACCGAGGGAGCTTTCAAACTGGGAAAGACGGCCTGTGCCTTCAGGCCCGCATTTCAAGCCAGACAGGCAGGAGACGTAAGCTGGGGATTCAACAAGCCACAAACCACGCAAGGTACACAATGGGCCCTTCCCTGAATCCACTTGTTTACGCAGGGTGTTCTGCGTGGAGCGAACGGCCTCAACCAAGGCAGGCTCTCGTTCGGCCTCTAAGCGTCTGCCTCTTCCGAAAGACCGAAGCGTTGCCTGAAGAGCCCTGCTTTAGTCGCCGCTGCAGTGCAAGCTGACTTTCTCCGTGAGGAGAGTGACTTTCCAACCGAGGTGCCAGAGGGCGCTCCAGGCAGACTCTTTCCTCAGGGCAGCCGAGAGACGGTCAATGTGGAAACCTTCCAGGGCACGGTGGACTGGCTAGAAATGCGTTCCGGATGCTGTTGGCGTGCCGAGGAATCGGAGCCGTCCCCTTTCAAAGCGCTGGGTGTGGTCCTTCCCTCGGCGTACACAGTAGCCCCTCTCTCAAGGGCCTAGGGGCCTGGGTGTGGCACAGCAGGCCCACGGGGGCCGGGGGTTTCCGCAGGGCAAAGGCTGCGCACCTGAAGCGTCTAGGACTCCCGAAAAGGGCAGCACCGTTCAAATAAAGCACGGCAGGGACTAAGACCTCAGAGAGCTTGCTGTATGCTCTGTTCCTGCAGGGAGACTCAAAGCCTTTCTCGAGGCAGGCCCTCAAGTGGCCGTTCCCTGTAGTCCTACGGCCTGACAGGATGAGCTCCCAACACGGCTCCGGAAGCACCCTGGTTATTGAGAGAAAATTCCTTCTCTTCCCCGAGCCCTGCGTCCAGGGCCTAGAGGCCCCTCAGAAACGGTGTTCTGCAGGTGGCTTCAAGGCAGCATGAGGGGAGCTTTCACAATGGGAAGACGAGGCTTCTGCCCTCAGAGCCCCGCTCTCAGTGAAGCCGCGCTTCAGCTCCTTGCGATTTCTGGTAAGTGCACAGGGACACTAGCTACACACTCGCTCCTTCCCTGAATCCGCTTTTCTTCACCGGGTGTTCTGCATGGAGCCAACTCCCTCATCCAAGGAACCCTCTAGGTAGGCTCTACGGGGCCTTAGCCTCTACCTGAAGGCCTGCAGTGTAAGAGGAAGCACTGTACTTTAGGGGCAGCGGGAACGCAAGCTGACTTTCTCCCACAGGTATGGTGCCCTCGGCGAAGGGTTCCTAGGAGGCCTGCGAAGCAGACTCTTTTCCTAAGGGCAGCTCAGACAGGGGCAAGGAGGCCGAGTTCCTTGACAAGTAGGCCGCGAGAGAACAGTTTCCCTGTAGCCGTTGCAGTGCTGAGGAAGTCTAGCTCTCCCCCAAGGAGGTGTGCTGTGCGTTGCCCCGTGCTCGGCATACACAGGGTGACTGACTGGGAAGGGCTTCCGGGCCCGGATGCCGCTGAGCAGGCCAGTGGAGCCTGCCGGTATTCAGGGGTCTTGCAGGGAACAGGGTGCAAACGCGAGGGTCCTGGGTGTCCTGAACGGTGCACGACCTAGAAAAGAAAGCACAACTGCGACGGAGGCCTCTTGGAAGGTGCCGGATGCCTCCGCTTCAGCAGGGCAATAAAGCGACTCTCCTCGAGGCAAGGGCTGACGTTCGGTCTCCAGCTAGGTCTAGAGCAGAGCAGCGTGAGCTCCCAGCCAGGCCCTGGGCGCACCCGGTTTTACCAGGGAGAGCTCACTTTCTTCCCAGAGCCATGCCTACCGTGACGAGAGGCCCGTCAGAAAGGGCGTCTCTCCGTGTAATTCAAGGCCCGACCGAGGGAGCTTTCAAACTGGGAAAGACGGCCTGTGCCTTCAGGCCCGCATTTCAAGCCAGACAGGCAGGAGACGTAAGCTGGGGATTCAACAAGCCACAAACCACGCAAGGTACACAATGGGCCCTTCCCTGAATCCACTTGTTTACGCAGGGTGTTCTGCGTGGAGCGAACGGCCTCAACCAAGGCAGGCTCTCGTTCGGCCTGTAAGCGTCTGCCTCTTCCGAAAGACCGAAGCGTTGCCTGAAGAGCCCTGCTTTAGTCGCCGCTGCAGTGCAAGCTGACTTTCTCCGTGAGGAGAGTGACTTTCCAACCGAGGTGCCAGAGGGCGTTCCAGGCAGACTCTTTCCTCAGGGCAGCCGAGAGACGGTCAATGTGGAAACCTTCCAGGGCACGGTGGACTGGCTAGAAATGCGTTCCGGATGCTGTTGGCGTGCCGAGGAATCGGAGCCGTCCCCTTTCAAAGCGCTGGGTGTGGTCCTTCCCTCGGCGTACACAGTAGCCCCTCTCTCAAGGGCCTAGGGGCCTGGGTGTGGCACAGCATGCCCACGGGGGCCGGGGGTTTCCGCAGGGCAAAGGCTGCGCACCTGAAGCGTCTAGGACTCCCGAAAAGGGCAGCACCGTTCAAATAAAGCACGGCAGGGACTAAGAACTCAGAGAGCTTGCTGTATGCTCCGTTCCTGCAGGGAGACTCAAAGCCTTTCTCGAGGCAGGCCCTCAAGTGGCCGTTCCCTGTAGTCCTACGGCCTGACAGGATGAGCTCCCAACACGGCTCCGGAAGCACCCTGGTTATGGAGAGAAAATTCCTTCTCTTCCCCGAGCCCTGCGTCCAGGGCCTAGAGGCCCCTCAGAAACGGTGTTCTGCAGGTGGCTTCAAGGCAGCATGAGGGGAGCTTTCACAATGGGAAGACGAGGCTTCAGCCCTCAGAGCCCCGCTCTCAGTGAAGCCGCGCTTCAGCTCCTTGCGATTTCTGGTAAGTGCACAGGGACACTAGCTACACACTCGCTCCTTCCCTGAATCCGCTTTTCTCCACCGGGTGTTCTGCATGGAGCCAACTCCCTCATCCAAGGAACCTTCTAGGTAGGCTCTACGGGGCCTTAGCCTCTACCTGAAGGCCTGCAGTGTAAGAGGAAGCACTGTACTTTAGGGGCAGCGGGAACGCAAGCTGACTTTCTCCCACAGGTATCGTGCCCTCGGCGAAGGGTTCCTAGGAGGCCTGCGAAGCAGACTCTTTTCCTAAGGGCAGCTCAGACAGGGGCAAGGAGGCCGAGTTCCTTGACAAGTAGGCCGCGAGAGAACAGGTTCCCTGTAACCGTTGCAGTGCTGAGGAAGTCTAGCTCTCCCCCAAGGAGGTGTGCTGTGCGTTGCCCCGCGCTCGGCATACACAGGGTGACTGACTGGGAAGGGCTTCCGGGCCCGGATGCCGCTGAGCAGGCCAGTGGAGCCTGCCGGTATTCAGGGGTCTTGCAGGGAACAAGGTGCAAACGCGAGGGTCCTGGGTGTCCTGAACGGTGCAAGACCTAGAAAAGAAAGCACAACTGCGACGGAGGCCCCTTGGAAGGTGCCGCATGACTCCGCTTCAGCAGGGCAATAAAGCGACTCTCCTCGAGGCAAGGGCTGACGTTCGGTCTCCAGCTAGGTCTAGAGCAGAGCAGCGTGAGCTCCCAGCCAGGCCCTGGGCGCACCCGGTTTTACCAGGGAGAGCTCACTTTCTTCCCAGAGCCATGCCTACCGTGACAAGAGGCCCGTCAGAAAGGGCGTCTCTCCGTGTAATTCAAGGCCCGACCGAGGGAGCTTTCAAACTGGGAAAGACGGCCTGTGCCTTCAGGCCCGCATTTCAAGCCAGACAGGCAGGAGACGTAAGCTGGGGATTCAACAAGCCACAAACCACGCAAGGTACACAATGGGCCCTTCCCTGAATCCACTTGTTTACGCAGGGTGTTCTGCGTGGAGCGAACGGCCTCAACCAAGGCAGGCTCTCGTTCGGCCTCTAAGCGTCTGCCTCTTCTGAAAGACCGAACCGTTGCCTGAAGAGCCCTGCTTTAGTCGCCGCTGCAGTGCAAGCTGACTTTCTCCGTGAGGAGAGTGACTTTCCAACCGAGGTGCCAGAGGGCGCTCCAGGCAGACTCTTTCCTCAGGGCAGCCGAGAGACGGTCAATGTGGAAACCTTCCAGGGCACGGTGGACTGGCTAGAAATGCGTTCCGGATGCTATTGGCGTGCCGAGGAATCGGAGCCGTCCCCTTTCAAAGCGCTGGGTGTAGTCCTTCCCTCGGCGTAGACAGTAGCCCCTCTCTCAAGGGCCTAGGGGCCTGGGTGTGGCACAGCATGCCCACGGGGCCCGGGGGTTTCCGCAGGGCAAAGGCTGCGCACCTGAAGCGTCTAGGACTCCCGAAAAGGGCAGCACCGTTCAAATAAAGCACGGCAGGGACTAAGACCTCAGAGAGCTTGCTGTATGCTCCGTTCCTGCAGGGAGACTCAAAGCCTTTCTCGAGGCAGGCCCTCAAGTGGCCGTTCCCTGTAGTCCTACGGCCTGACAGGATGAGCTCCCAACACGGCTCCGGAAGCACCCTGGTTATGGAGAGAAAATTCCTTCTCTTCCCCGAGCCCTGCGTCCAGGGCCTAGAGGCCCCTCAGAAACCGTGTTCTGCAGGTGGCTTCAAGGCAGCATGAGGGGAGCTTTCACAATGGGGAGACGAGGCTTCTGCCCTCAGAGCCCCGCTTTCAGTGAAGGCGCGCTTCAGCTCCTTGCGATTTCTGGTAAGTGCACAGGGACACTAGCTACACACTCGCCCCTTCCCTGAATCCGCTTTTCTTCACCGGGTGTTCTGCATGGAGCCAACTCCCTCATCCAAGGAACCCTCTAGGTAAGGCTCTACGGGGCCTTAGCCTCTACCTGAAGGCCTGCAGTGTAAGAGGAAGCACTGTACTTTAGGGGCAGCGGGAACGCAAGCTGACTTTCCTCCCACAGGTATGGTGCCCTCGGCGAAGGGTTCCTAGGAGGCCTGCGAAGCAGACTGTTTTCCTAAGGGCAGCTCAGACAGGGGCAAGGAGGCCGAGTTCCTTGACAAGTAGGCCGCGAGAGAACAGTTTCCCTGTGGCCGTTGCAGTGCTGAGGAAGTCTAGCTCTCCCCCAAGGAGGTGTGCTGTGCGTTGCCCCGCGCTCGGCATACACAGGGTGAGTGACTGGGAAGGGCTTCCGGGCCCGGATGCCGCTGAGCAGGCCAGTGGAGCCTGCCGGTACTCAGGGGTCTTGCAGGGAACAGGGTGCAAACGCGAGGGTCCTGGGTGTCCTGAACGGTGCACGACCTAGAAAAGAAAGCACAGCTGCGACGGAGGCCTCTTGGAAGGTGCCGCATGCCTCCGCTTCAGCAGGGCAATAAAGCGACTCTCCTCGAGGCAAGGGCTGACGTTCGGTCTCCAGCTAGGTCTAGAGCAGAGCAGCGTGAGCTCCCAGCCAGGCCCTGGGCGCACCCGGTTTCACCAGGGAGAGCTCACTTTCTTCCCAGAGCCATGCCTACCGTGACGAGAGGCCCGTCAGAAAGGGCGTCTCTCCGTGTAATTCAAGGCCCGACCGAGGGAGCTTTCAAACTGGGAAAGACGGCCTGTGCCTTCAGGCCCGCATTTCAAGCCAGACAGGCAGGAAACGTAAGCTGGGGATTCCACAAGCCGCAAACCACGCAAGGTACACAGTGGGCCCTTCCCTGAATCCACTTGTTTACGCAGGGTGTTCTGCGTGGAGCGAACGGCCTCAACCAAGGCAGGCTCTCGTTCGGCCTCTAAGCGTCTGCCTCTTCCGAAAGACCGAAGCGTTGCCTGAAGAGCCCTGCTTTAGTCGCCGCTGCAGTGCAAGCTGACTTTCTCCGTGAGGAGAGTGACTTTCCAACCGAGGTGCCAGAGGGCGTTCCAGGCAGACTCTTTCCTCAGGGCAGCCGAGAGACGGTCAATGTGGAAACCTTCCAGGGCACGGTGGACTGGCTAGAAATGCGTTCCGGATGCTGTTGGCGTGCCGAGGAATCGGAGCCGTCCCCTTTCAAAGCGCTGGGTGTGGTCCTTCCCTCGGCGTACACAGTAGCCCCTCTCTCAAGGGCCTAGGGGCCTGGGTGTGGCACAGCATGCCCACGGGGGCCGGGGGTTTCCGCAGGGCAAAGGCTGCGCACCTGAAGCGTCTAGGACTCCCGAAAAGGGCAGCACCGTTCAAATAAAGCACGGCAGGGACTAAGACCTCAGAGAGCTTGCTGTATGCTCCGTTCCTGCAGGGAGACTCAAAGCCTTTCTCGAGGCAGGCCCTCAAGTGGCCGTTCCCTGTAGTCCTACGGCCTGACAGGATGAGCTCCCAACACGGCTCCGGAAGCACCCTGGTTATTGAGAGAAAATTCCTTCTCTTCCCCGAGCCCTGCGTCCAGGGCCTAGAGGCCCCTCAGAAACGGTGTTCTGCAGGTGGCTTCAAGGCAGCATGAGGGGAGCTTTCACAATGGGGAGACGAGGCTTCTGCCCTCAGAGCCCCGCTTTCAGTGAAGGCGCGCTTCAGCTCCTTGCGATTTCTGGTAAGTGCACAGGGACACTAGCTACACACTCGCCCCTTCCCTGAATCCGCTTTTCTTCACCGGGTGTTCTGCATGGAGCCAACTCCCTCATCCAAGGAACCCTCTAGGTAAGGCTCTACGGGGCCTTAGCCTCTACCTGAAGGCCTGCAGTGTAAGAGGAAGCACTGTACTTTAGGGGCAGCGGGAACGCAAGCTGACTTTCCTCCCACAGGTATGGTGCCCTCGGCGAAGGGTTCCTAGGAGGCCTGCGAAGCAGACTGTTTTCCTAAGGGCAGCTCAGACAGGGGCAAGGAGGCCGAGTTCCTTGACAAGTAGGCCGCGAGAGAACAGTTTCCCTGTGGCCGTTGCAGTGCTGAGGAAGTCTAGCTCTCCCCCAAGGAGGTGTGCTGTGCGTTGCCCCGCGCTCGGCATACACAGGGTGAGTGACTGGGAAGGGCTTCCGGGCCCGGATGCCGCTGAGCAGGCCAGTGGAGCCTGCCGGTACTCAGGGGTCTTGCAGGGAACAGGGTGCAAACGCGAGGGTCCTGGGTGTCCTGAACGGTGCACGACCTAGAAAAGAAAGCACAGCTGCGACGGAGGCCTCTTGGAAGGTGCCACATGCCTCCGCTTCAGCAGGGCAATAAAGCGACTCTCCTCGAGGCAAGGGCTGACGTTCGGTCTCCAGCTAGGTCTAGAGCAGAGCAGCGTGAGCTCCCAGCCAGGCCCTGGGCGCACCCGGTTTCACCAGGGAGAGCTCACTTTCTTCCCAGAGCCATGCCTACCGTGACGAGAGGCCCGTCAGAAAGGGCGTCTCTCCGTGTAATTCAAGGCCCGACCGAGGGAGCTTTCAAACTGGGAAAGACGGCCTGTGCCTTCAGGCCCGCATTTCAAGCCAGACAGGCAGGAAACGTAAGCTGGGGATTCCACAAGCCGCAAACCACGCAAGGTACACAGTGGGCCCTTCCCTGAATCCACTTGTTTACGCAGGGTGTTCTGCGTGGAGCGAACGGCCTCAACCAAGGCAGGCTCTCGTTCGGCCTCTAAGCGTCTGCCTCTTCCGAAAGACCGAAGCGTTGCCTGAAGAGCCCTGCTTTAGTCGCCGCTGCAGTGCAAGCTGACTTTCTCCGTGAGGAGAGTGACTTTCCAACCGAGGTGCCAGAGGGCGTTCCAGGCAGACTCTTTCCTCAGGGCAGCCGAGAGACGGTCAATGTGGAAACCTTCCAGGGCACGGTGGACTGGCTAGAAATGCGTTCCGGATGCTGTTGGCGTGCCGAGGAATCGGAGCCGTCCCCTTTCAAAGCGCTGGGTGTGGTCCTTCCCTCGGCGTACACAGTAGCCCCTCTCTCAAGGGCCTAGGGGCCTGGGTGTGGCACAGCATGCCCACGGGGGCCGGGGGTTTCCGCAGGGCAAAGGCTGCGCACCTGAAGCGTCTAGGACTCCCGAAAAGGGCAGCACCGTTCAAATAAAGCACGGCAGGGACTAAGACCTCAGAGAGCTTGCTGTATGCTCCGTTCCTGCAGGGAGACTCAAAGCCTTTCTCGAGGCAGGCCCTCAAGTGGCCGTTCCCTGTAGTCCTACGGCCTGACAGGATGAGCTCCCAACACGGCTCCGGAAGCACCCTGGTTATTGAGAGAAAATTCCTTCTCTTCCCCGAGCCCTGCGTCCAGGGCCTAGAGGCCCCTCAGAAACGGTGTTCTGCAGGTGGCTTCAAGGCAGCATGAGGGGAGCTTTCACAATGGGGAGACGAGGCTTCTGCCCTCAGAGCCCCGCTTTCAGTGAAGGCGCGCTTCAGCTCCTTGCGATTTCTGGTAAGTGCACAGGGACACTAGCTACACACTCGCCCCTTCCCTGAATCCGCTTTTCTTCACCGGGTGTTCTGCATGGAGCCAACTCCCTCATCCAAGGAACCCTCTAGGTAAGGCTCTACGGGGCCTTAGCCTCTACCTGAAGGCCTGCAGTGTAAGAGGAAGCACTGTACTTTAGGGGCAGCGGGAACGCAAGCTGACTTTCCTCCCACAGGTATGGTGCCCTCGGCGAAGTGTTCCTAGGAGGCCTGCGAAGCAGACTGTTTTCCTAAGGGCAGCTCAGACAGGGGCAAGGAGGCCGAGTTCCTTGACAAGTAGGCCGCGAGAGAACAGTTTCCCTGTGGCCGTTGCAGTGCTGAGGAAGTCTAGCTCTCCCCCAAGGAGGTGTGCTGTGCGTTGCCCCGCGCTCGGCATACACAGGGTGACTGACTGGGAAGGGCTTCCGGGCCCGGATGCCGCTGAGCAGGCCAGTGGAGCCTGCCGGTACTCAGGGGTCTTGCAGGGAACAGGGTGCAAACGCGAGGGTCCTGGGTGTCCTGAACGGTGCACGACCTAGAAAAGAAAGCACAGCTGCGACGGAGGCCTCTTGGAAGGTGCCGCATGCCTCCGCTTCAGCAGGGCAATAAAGCGACTCTCCTCGAGGCAAGGGCTGACGTTCGGTCTCCAGCTAGGTCTAGAGCAGAGCAGCGTGAGCTCCCAGCCAGGCCCTGGGCGCACCCGGTTTCACCAGGGAGAGCTCACTTTCTTCCCAGAGCCATGCCTACCGTGACGAGAGGCCCGTCAGAAAGGGCGTCTCTCCGTGTAATTCAAGGCCCGACCGAGGGAGCTTTCAAACTGGGAAAGACGGCCTGTGCAGTCAGGCCCGCATTTCAAGCCAGACAGGCAGGAAACGTAAGCTGGGGATTCCACAAGCCGCAAACCACGCAAGGTACACAGTGGGCCCTTCCCTGAATCCACTTGTTTACGCAGGGTGTTCTGCGTGGAGCGAACGGCCTCAACCAAGGCAGGCTCTCGTTCGGCCTCTAAGCGTCTGCCTCTTCCGAAAGACCGAAGCGTTGCCTGAAGAGCCCTGCTTTAGTCGCCGCTGCAGTGCAAGCTGACTTTCTCCGTGAGGAGAGTGACTTTCCAACCGAGGTGCCAGAGGGCGTTCCAGGCAGACTCTTTCCTCAGGGCAGCCGAGAGACGGTCAATGTGGAAACCTTCCAGGGCACGGTGGACTGGCTAGAAATGCGTTCCGGATGCTGTTGGCGTGCCGAGGAATCGGAGCCGTCCCCTTTCAAAGCGCTGGGTGTGGTCCTTCCCTCGGCGTACACAGTAGCCCCTCTCTCAAGGGCCTAGGGGCCTGGGTGTGGCACAGCATGCCCACGGGGGCCGGGGGTTTCCGCAGGGCAAAGGCTGCGCACCTGAAGCGTCTAGGACTCCCGAAAAGGGCAGCACCGTTCAAATAAAGCACGGCAGGGACTAAGACCTCAGAGAGCTTGCTGTATGCTCCGTTCCTGCAGGGAGACTCAAAGCCTTTCTCGAGGCAGGCCCTCAAGTGGCCGTTCCCTGTAGTCCTACGGCCTGACAGGATGAGCTCCCAACACGGCTCCGGAAGCACCCTGGTTATTGAGAGAAAATTCCTTCTCTTCCCCGAGCCCTGCGTCCAGGGCCTAGAGGCCCCTCAGAAACCGTGTTCTGCAGGTGGCTTCAAGGCAGCATGAGGGGAGCTTTCACAATGGGGAGACGAGGCTTCTGCCCTCAGAGCCCCGCTTTCAGTGAAGGCGCGCTTCAGCTCCTTGCGATTTCTGGTAAGTGCACAGGGACACTAGCTACACACTCGCCCCTTCCCTGAATCCGCTTTTCTTCACCGGGTGTTCTGCATGGAGCCAACTCCCTCATCCAAGGAACCCTCTAGGTAAGGCTCTACGGGGCCTTAGCCTCTACCTGAAGGCCTGCAGTGTAAGAGGAAGCACTGTACTTTAGGGGCAGCGGGAACGCAAGCTGACTTTCCTCCCACAGGTATGGTGCCCTCGGCGAAGGGTTCCTAGGAGGCCTGCGAAGCAGACTGTTTTCCTAAGGGCAGCTCAGACAGGGGCAAGGAGGCCGAGTTCCTTGACAAGTAGGCCGCGAGAGAACAGTTTCCCTGTGGCCGTTGCAGTGCTGAGGAAGTCTAGCTCTCCCCCAAGGAGGTGTGCTGTGCGTTGCCCCGCGCTCGGCATACACAGGGTGAGTGACTGGGAAGGGCTTCCGGGCCCGGATGCCGCTGAGCAGGCCAGTGGAGCCTGCCGGTACTCAGGGGTCTTGCAGGGAACAGGGTGCAAACGCGAGGGTCCTGGGTGTCCTGAACGGTGCACGACCTAGAAAAGAAAGCACAGCTGCGACGGAGGCCTCTTGGAAGGTGCCGCATGCCTCCGCTTCAGCAGGGCAATAAAGCGACTCTCCTCGAGGCAAGGGCTGACGTTCGGTCTCCAGCTAGGTCTAGAGCAGAGCAGCGTGAGCTCCCAGCCAGGCCCTGGGCGCACCCGGTTTCACCAGGGAGAGCTCACTTTCTTCCCAGAGCCATGCCTACCGTGACGAGAGGCCCGTCAGAAAGGGCGTCTCTCCGTGTAATTCAAGGCCCGACCGAGGGAGCTTTCAAACTGGGAAAGACGGCCTGTGCCTTCAGGCCCGCATTTCAAGCCAGACAGGCAGGAAACGTAAGCTGGGGATTCCACAAGCCGCAAACCACGCAAGGTACACAGTGGGCCCTTCCCTGAATCCACTTGTTTACGCAGGGTGTTCTGCGTGGAGCGAACGGCCTCAACCAAGGCAGGCTCTCGTTCGGCCTCTAAGCGTCTGCCTCTTCCGAAAGACCGAAGCGTTGCCTGAAGAGCCCTGCTTTAGTCGCCGCTGCAGTGCAAGCTGACTTTCTCCGTGAGGAGAGTGACTTTCCAACCGAGGTGCCAGAGGGCGTTCCAGGCAGACTCTTTCCTCAGGGCAGCCGAGAGACGGTCAATGTGGAAACCTTCCAGGGCACGGTGGACTGGCTAGAAATGCGTTCCGGATGCTGTTGGCGTGCCGAGGAATCGGAGCCGTCCCCTTTCAAAGCGCTGGGTGTGGTCCTTCCCTCGGCGTACACAGTAGCCCCTCTCTCAAGGGCCTAGGGGCCTGGGTGTGGCACAGCATGCCCACGGGGGCCGGGGGTTTCCGCAGGGCAAAGGCTGCGCACCTGAAGCGTCTAGGACTCCCGAAAAGGGCAGCACCGTTCAAATAAAGCACGGCAGGGACTAAGACCTCAGAGAGCTTGCTGTATGCTCCGTTCCTGCAGGGAGACTCAAAGCCTTTCTCGAGGCAGGCCCTCAAGTGGCCGTTCCCTGTAGTCCTACGGCCTGACAGGATGAGCTCCCAACACGGCTCCGGAAGCACCCTGGTTATTGAGAGAAAATTCCTTCTCTTCCCCGAGCCCTGCGTCCAGGGCCTAGAGGCCCCTCAGAAACGGTGTTCTGCAGGTGGCTTCAAGGCAGCATGAGGGGAGCTTTCACAATGGGGAGACGAGGCTTCTGCCCTCAGAGCCCCGCTTTCAGTGAAGGCGCGCTTCAGCTCCTTGCGATTTCTGGTAAGTGCACAGGGACACTAGCTACACACTCGCCCCTTCCCTGAATCCGCTTTTCTTCACCGGGTGTTCTGCATGGAGCCAACTCCCTCATCCAAGGAACCCTCTAGGTAAGGCTCTACGGGGCCTTAGCCTCTACCTGAAGGCCTGCAGTGTAAGAGGAAGCACTGTACTTTAGGGGCAGCGGGAACGCAAGCTGACTTTCCTCCCACAGGTATGGTGCCCTCGGCGAAGTGTTCCTAGGAGGCCTGCGAAGCAGACTGTTTTCCTAAGGGCAGCTCAGACAGGGGCAAGGAGGCCGAGTTCCTTGACAAGTAGGCCGCGAGAGAACAGTTTCCCTGTGGCCGTTGCAGTGCTGAGGAAGTCTAGCTCTCCCCCAAGGAGGTGTGCTGTGCGTTGCCCCGCGCTCGGCATACACAGGGTGAGTGACTGGGAAGGGCTTCCGGGCCCGGATGCCGCTGAGCAGGCCAGTGGAGCCTGCCGGTACTCAGGGGTCTTGCAGGGAACAGGGTGCAAACGCGAGGGTCCTGGGTGTCCTGAACGGTGCACGACCTAGAAAAGAAAGCACAGCTGTGACGGAGGCCTCTTGGAAGGTGCCGCATGCCTCCGCTTCAGCAGGGCAATAAAGCGACTCTCCTCGAGGCAAGGGCTGACGTTCGGTCTCCAGCTAGGTCTAGAGCAGAGCAGCGTGAGCTCCCAGCCAGGCCCTGGGCGCACCCGGTTTCACCAGGGAGAGCTCACTTTCTTCCCAGAGCCATGCCTACCGTGACGAGAGGCCCGTCAGAAAGGGCGTCTCTCCGTGTAATTCAAGGCCCGACCGAGGGAGCTTTCAAACTGGGAAAGACGGCCTGTGCCTTCAGGCCCGCATTTCAAGCCAGACAGGCAGGAAACGTAAGCTGGGGATTCCACAAGCCGCAAACCACGCAAGGTACACAGTGGGCCCTTCCCTGAATCCACTTGTTTACGCAGGGTGTTCTGCGTGGAGCGAACGGCCTCAACCAAGGCAGGCTCTCGTTCGGCCTCTAAGCGTCTGCCTCTTCCGAAAGACCGAAGCGTTGCCTGAAGAGCCCTGCTTTAGTCGCCGCTGCAGTGCAAGCTGACTTTCTCCGTGAGGAGAGTGACTTTCCAACCGAGGTGCCAGAGGGCGTTCCAGGCAGACTCTTTCCTCAGGGCAGCCGAGAGACGGTCAATGTGGAAACCTTCCAGGGCACGGTGGACTGGCTAGAAATGCGTTCCGGATGCTGTTGGCGTGCCGAGGAATCGGAGCCGTCCCCTTTCAAAGCGCTGGGTGTGGTCCTTCCCTCGGCGTACACAGTAGCCCCTCTCTCAAGGGCCTAGGGGCCTGGGTGTGGCACAGCATGCCCACGGGGGCCGGGGGTTTCCGCAGGGCAAAGGCTGCGCACCTGAAGCGTCTAGGACTCCCGAAAAGGGCAGCACCGTTCAAATAAAGCACGGCAGGGACTAAGACCTCAGAGAGCTTGCTGTATGCTCCGTTCCTGCAGGGAGACTCAAAGCCTTTCTCGAGGCAGGCCCTCAAGTGGCCGTTCCCTGTAGTCCTACGGCCTGACAGGATGAGCTCCCAACACGGCTCCGGAAGCACCCTGGTTATTGAGAGAAAATTCCTTCTCTTCCCCGAGCCCTGCGTCCAGGGCCTAGAGGCCCCTCAGAAACGGTGTTCTGCAGGTGGCTTCAAGGCAGCATGAGGGGAGCTTTCACAATGGGGAGACGAGGCTTCTGCCCTCAGAGCCCCGCTTTCAGTGAAGGCGCGCTTCAGCTCCTTGCGATTTCTGGTAAGTGCACAGGGACACTAGCTACACACTCGCCCCTTCCCTGAATCCGCTTTTCTTCACCGGGTGTTCTGCATGGAGCCAACTCCCTCATCCAAGGAACCCTCTAGGTAAGGCTCTACGGGGCCTTAGCCTCTACCTGAAGGCCTGCAGTGTAAGAGGAAGCACTGTACTTTAGGGGCAGCGGGAACGCAAGCTGACTTTCCTCCCACAGGTATGGTGCCCTCGGCGAAGGGTTCCTAGGAGGCCTGCGAAGCAGACTGTTTTCCTAAGGGCAGCTCAGACAGGGGCAAGGAGGCCGAGTTCCTTGACAAGTAGGCCGCGAGAGAACAGTTTCCCTGTGGCCGTTGCAGTGCTGAGGAAGTCTAGCTCTCCCCCAAGGAGGTGTGCTGTGCGTTGCCCCGCGCTCGGCATACACAGGGTGAGTGACTGGGAAGGGCTTCCGGGCCCGGATGCCGCTGAGCAGGCCAGTGGAGCCTGCCGGTACTCAGGGGTCTTGCAGGGAACAGGGTGCAAACGCGAGGGTCCTGGGTGTCCTGAACGGTGCACGACCTAGAAAAGAAAGCACAGCTGCGACGGAGGCCTCTTGGAAGGTGCCGCATGCCTCCGCTTCAGCAGGGCAATAAAGCGACTCTCCTCGAGGCAAGGGCTGACGTTCGGTCTCCAGCTAGGTCTAGAGCAGAGCAGCGTGAGCTCCCAGCCAGGCCCTGGGCGCACCCGGTTTCACCAGGGAGAGCTCACTTTCTTCCCAGAGCCATGCCTACCGTGACGAGAGGCCCGTCAGAAAGGGCGTCTCTCCGTGTAATTCAAGGCCCGACCGAGGGAGCTTTCAAACTGGGAAAGACGGCCTGTGCCTTCAGGCCCGCATTTCAAGCCAGACAGGCAGGAAACGTAAGCTGGGGATTCCACAAGCCGCAAACCACGCAAGGTACACAGTGGGCCCTTCCCTGAATCCACTTGTTTATGCAGGGTGTTCTGCGTGGAGCGAACGGCCTCAACCAAGGCAGGCTCTCGTTCGGCCTCTAAGCGTCTGCCTCTTCCGAAAGACCGAAGCGTTGCCTGAAGAGCCCTGCTTTAGTCGCCGCTGCAGTGCAAGCTGACTTTCTCCGTGAGGAGAGTGACTTTCCAACCGAGGTGCCAGAGGGCGTTCCAGGCAGACTCTTTCCTCAGGGCAGCCGAGACGGTCAATGTGGAAACATTCCAGGGCACGGTGGACTGGCTAGAAATGCGTTCCGGATGCTGTTGGCGTGCCGAGGAATCGGAGCCGTCCCCTTTCAAAGCGCTGGGTGTGGTCCTTCCCTCGGCGTACACAGTAGCCCCTCTCTCAAGGGCCTAGGGGCCTGGGTGTGGCACAGCATGCCCACGGGGGCCGGGGGTTTCCGCAGGGCAAAGGCTGCGCACCTGAAGCGTCTAGGACTCCCGAAAAGGGCAGCACCGTTCAAATAAAGCACGGCAGGGACTAAGACCTCAGAGAGCTTGCTGTATGCTCCGTTCCTGCAGGGAGACTCAAAGCCTTTCTCGAGGCAGGCCCTCAAGTGGCCGTTCCCTGTAGTCCTACGGCCTGACAGGATGAGCTCCCAACACGGCTCCGGAAGCACCCTGGTTATTGAGAGAAAATTCCTTCTCTTCCCCGAGCCCTGCGTCCAGGGCCTAGAGGCCCCTCAGAAACGGTGTTCTGCAGGTGGCTTCAAGGCAGCATGAGGGGAGCTTTCACAATGGGGAGACGAGGCTTCTGCCCTCAGAGCCCCGCTTTCAGTGAAGGCGCGCTTCAGCTCCTTGCGATTTCTGGTAAGTGCACAGGGACACTAGCTACACACTCGCCCCTTCCCTGAATCCGCTTTTCTTCACCGGGTGTTCTGCATGGAGCCAACTCCCTCATCCAAGGAACCCTCTAGGTAAGGCTCTACGGGGCCTTAGCCTCTACCTGAAGGCCTGCAGTGTAAGAGGAAGCACTGTACTTTAGGGGCAGCGGGAACGCAAGCTGACTTTCCTCCCACAGGTATGGTGCCCTCGGCGAAGGGTTCCTAGGAGGCCTGCGAAGCAGACTGTTTTCCTAAGGGCAGCTCAGACAGGGGCAAGGAGGCCGAGTTCCTTGACAAGTAGGCCGCGAGAGAACAGTTTCCCTGTGGCCGTTGCAGTGCTGAGGAAGTCTAGCTCTCCCCCAAGGAGGTGTGCTGTGCGTTGCCCCGCGCTCGGCATACACAGGGTGAGTGACTGGGAAGGGCTTCCGGGCCCGGATGCCGCTGAGCAGGCCAGTGGAGCCTGCCGGTACTCAGGGGTCTTGCAGGGAACAGGGTGCAAACGCGAGGGTCCTGGGTGTCCTGAACGGTGCACGACCTAGAAAAGAAAGCACAGCTGCGACGGAGGCCTCTTGGAAGGTGCCGCATGCCTCCGCTTCAGCAGGGCAATAAAGCGACTCTCCTCGAGGCAAGGGCTGACGTTCGGTCTCCAGCTAGGTCTAGAGCAGAGCAGCGTGAGCTCCCAGCCAGGCCCTGGGCGCACCCGGTTTCACCAGGGAGAGCTCACTTTCTTCCCAGAGCCATGCCTACCGTGACGAGAGGCCCGTCAGAAAGGGCGTCTCTCCGTGTAATTCAAGGCCCGACCGAGGGAGCTTTCAAACTGGGAAAGACGGCCTGTGCCTTCAGGCCCGCATTTCAAGCCAGACAGGCAGGAAACGTAAGCTGGGGATTCCACAAGCCGCAAACCACGCAAGGTACACAGTGGGCCCTTCCCTGAATCCACTTGTTTACGCAGGGTGTTCTGCGTGGAGCGAACGGCCTCAACCAAGGCAGGCTCTCGTTCGGCCTCTAAGCGTCTGCCTCTTCCGAAAGACCGAAGCGTTGCCTGAAGAGCCCTGCTTTAGTCGCCGCTGCAGTGCAAGCTGACTTTCTCCGTGAGGAGAGTGACTTTCCAACCGAGGTGCCAGAGGGCGTTCCAGGCAGACTCTTTCCTCAGGGCAGCCGAGAGACGGTCAATGTGGAAACCTTCCAGGGCACGGTGGACTGGCTAGAAATGCGTTCCGGATGCTGTTGGCGTGCCGAGGAATCGGAGCCGTCCCCTTTCAAAGCGCTGGGTGTGGTCCTTCCCTCGGCGTACACAGTAGCCCCTCTCTCAAGGGCCTAGGGGCCTGGGTGTGGCACAGCATGCCCACGGGGGCCGGGGGTTTCCGCAGGGCAAAGGCTGCGCACCTGAAGCGTCTAGGACTCCCGAAAAGGGCAGCACCGTTCAAATAAAGCACGGCAGGGACTAAGACCTCAGAGAGCTTGCTGTATGCTCCGTTCCTGCAGGGAGACTCAAAGCCTTTCTCGAGGCAGGCCCTCAAGTGGCCGTTCCCTGTAGTCCTACGGCCTGACAGGATGAGCTCCCAACACGGCTCCGGAAGCACCCTGGTTATTGAGAGAAAATTCCTTCTCTTCCCCGAGCCCTGCGTCCAGGGCCTAGAGGCCCCTCAGAAACGGTGTTCTGCAGGTGGCTTCAAGGCAGCATGAGGGGAGCTTTCACAATGGGGAGACGAGGCTTCTGCCCTCAGAGCCCCGCTTTCAGTGAAGGCGCGCTTCAGCTCCTTGCGATTTCTGGTAAGTGCACAGGGACACTAGCTACACACTCGCCCCTTCCCTGAATCCGCTTTTCTTCACCGGGTGTTCTGCATGGAGCCAACTCCCTCATCCAAGGAACCCTCTAGGTAAGGCTCTACGGGGCCTTAGCCTCTACCTGAAGGCCTGCAGTGTAAGAGGAAGCACTGTACTTTAGGGGCAGCGGGAACGCAAGCTGACTTTCCTCCCACAGGTATGGTGCCCTCGGCGAAGTGTTCCTAGGAGGCCTGCGAAGCAGACTGTTTTCCTAAGGGCAGCTCAGACAGGGGCAAGGAGGCCGAGTTCCTTGACAAGTAGGCCGCGAGAGAACAGTTTCCCTGTGGCCGTTGCAGTGCTGAGGAAGTCTAGCTCTCCCCCAAGGAGGTGTGCTGTGCGTTGCCCCGCGCTCGGCATACACAGGGTGACTGACTGGGAAGGGCTTCCGGGCCCGGATGCCGCTGAGCAGGCCAGTGGAGCCTGCCGGTACTCAGGGGTCTTGCAGGGAACAGGGTGCAAACGCGAGGGTCCTGGGTGTCCTGAACGGTGCACGACCTAGAAAAGAAAGCACAGCTGCGACGGAGGCCTCTTGGAAGGTGCCGCATGCCTCCGCTTCAGCAGGGCAATAAAGCGACTCTCCTCGAGGCAAGGGCTGACGTTCGGTCTCCAGCTAGGTCTAGAGCAGAGCAGCGTGAGCTCCCAGCCAGGCCCTGGGCGCACCCGGTTTCACCAGGGAGAGCTCACTTTCTTCCCAGAGCCATGCCTACCGTGACGAGAGGCCCGTCAGAAAGGGCGTCTCTCCGTGTAATTCAAGGCCCGACCGAGGGAGCTTTCAAACTGGGAAAGACGGCCTGTGCCTTCAGGCCCGCATTTCAAGCCAGACAGGCAGGAAACGTAAGCTGGGGATTCCACAAGCCGCAAACCACGCAAGGTACACAGTGGGCCCTTCCCTGAATCCACTTGTTTACGCAGGGTGTTCTGCGTGGAGCGAACGGCCTCAACCAAGGCAGGCTCTCGTTCGGCCTCTAAGCGTCTGCCTCTTCCGAAAGACCGAAGCGTTGCCTGAAGAGCCCTGCTTTAGTCGCCGCTGCAGTGCAAGCTGACTTTCTCCGTGAGGAGAGTGACTTTCCAACCGAGGTGCCAGAGGGCGTTCCAGGCAGACTCTTTCCTCAGGGCAGCCGAGAGACGGTCAATGTGGAAACCTTCCAGGGCACGGTGGACTGGCTAGAAATGCGTTCCGGATGCTGTTGGCGTGCCGAGGAATCGGAGCCGTCCCCTTTCAAAGCGCTGGGTGTGGTCCTTCCCTCGGCGTACACAGTAGCCCCTCTCTCAAGGGCCTAGGGGCCTGGGTGTGGCACAGCATGCCCACGGGGGCCGGGGGTTTCCGCAGGGCAAAGGCTGCGCACCTGAAGCGTCTAGGACTCCCGAAAAGGGCAGCACCGTTCAAATAAAGCACGGCAGGGACTAAGACCTCAGAGAGCTTGCTGTATGCTCCGTTCCTGCAGGGAGACTCAAAGCCTTTCTCGAGGCAGGCCCTCAAGTGGCCGTTCCCTGTAGTCCTACGGCCTGACAGGATGAGCTCCCAACACGGCTCCGGAAGCACCCTGGTTATTGAGAGAAAATTCCTTCTCTTCCCCGAGCCCTGCGTCCAGGGCCTAGAGGCCCCTCAGAAACGGTGTTCTGCAGGTGGCTTCAAGGCAGCATGAGGGGAGCTTTCACAATGGGGAGACGAGGCTTCTGCCCTCAGAGCCCCGCTTTCAGTGAAGGCGCGCTTCAGCTCCTTGCGATTTCTGGTAAGTGCACAGGGACACTAGCTACACACTCGCCCCTTCCCTGAATCCGCTTTTCTTCACCGGGTGTTCTGCATGGAGCCAACTCCCTCATCCAAGGAACCCTCTAGGTAAGGCTCTACGGGGCCTTAGCCTCTACCTGAAGGCCTGCAGTGTAAGAGGAAGCACTGTACTTTAGGGGCAGCGGGAACGCAAGCTGACTTTCCTCCCACAGGTATGGTGCCCTCGGCGAAGGGTTCCTAGGAGGCCTGCGAAGCAGACTGTTTTCCTAAGGGCAGCTCAGACAGGGGCAAGGAGGCCGAGTTCCTTGACAAGTAGGCCGCGAGAGAACAGTTTCCCTGTGGCCGTTGCAGTGCTGAGGAAGTCTAGCTCTCCCCCAAGGAGGTGTGCTGTGCGTTGCCCCGCGCTCGGCATACACAGGGTGACTGACTGGGAAGGGCTTCCGGGCCCGGATGCCGCTGAGCAGGCCAGTGGAGCCTGCCGGTACTCAGGGGTCTTGCAGGGAACAGGGTGCAAACGCGAGGGTCCTGGGTGTCCTGAACGGTGCACGACCTAGAAAAGAAAGCACAGCTGCGACGGAGGCCTCTTGGAAGGTGCCGCATGCCTCCGCTTCAGCAGGGCAATAAAGCGACTCTCCTCGAGGCAAGGGCTGACGTTCGGTCTCCAGCTAGGTCTAGAGCAGAGCAGCGTGAGCTCCCAGCCAGGCCCTGGGCGCACCCGGTTTCACCAGGGAGAGCTCACTTTCTTCCCAGAGCCATGCCTACCGTGACGAGAGGCCCGTCAGAAAGGGCGTCTCTCCGTGTAATTCAAGGCCCGACCGAGGGAGCTTTCAAACTGGGAAAGACGGCCTGTGCCTTCAGGCCCGCATTTCAAGCCAGACAGGCAGGAAACGTAAGCTGGGGATTCCACAAGCCGCAAACCACGCAAGGTACACAGTGGGCCCTTCCCTGAATCCACTTGTTTACGCAGGGTGTTCTGCGTGGAGCGAACGGCCTCAACCAAGGCAGGCTCTCGTTCGGCCTCTAAGCGTCTGCCTCTTCCGAAAGACCGAAGCGTTGCCTGAAGAGCCCTGCTTTAGTCGCCGCTGCAGTGCAAGCTGACTTTCTCCGTGAGGAGAGTGACTTTCCAACCGAGGTGCCAGAGGGCATTCCAGGCAGACTCTTTCCTCAGGGCAGCCGAGAGACGGTCAATGTGGAAACCTTCCAGGGCACGGTGGACTGGCTAGAAATGCGTTCCGGATGCTGTTGGCGTGCCGAGGAATCGGAGCCGTCCCCTTTCAAAGCGCTGGGTGTGGTCCTTCCCTCGGCGTACACAGTAGCCCCTCTCTCAAGGGCCTAGGGGCCTGGGTGTGGCACAGCATGCCCACGGGGGCCGGGGGTTTCCGCAGGGCAAAGGCTGCGCACCTGAAGCGTCTAGGACTCCCGAAAAGGGCAGCACCGTTCAAATAAAGCACGGCAGGGACTAAGACCTCAGAGAGCTTGCTGTATGCTCCGTTCCTGCAGGGAGACTCAAAGCCTTTCTCGAGGCAGGCCCTCAAGTGGCCGTTCCCTGTAGTCCTACGGCTTGACAGGATGAGCTCCCAACACGGCTCCGGAAGCACCCTGGTTATTGAGAGAAAATTCCTTCTCTTCCCCGAGCCCTGTGTCCAGGGCCTAGAGGCCCCTCAGAAACGGTGTTCTGCAGGTGGCTTCAAGGCAGCATGAGGGGAGCTTTCACAATGGGGAGACGAGGCTTCTGCCCTCAGAGCCCCGCTTTCAGTGAAGGCGCGCTTCAGCTCCTTGCGATTTCTGGTAAGTGCACAGGGACACTAGCTACACACTCGCCCCTTCCCTGAATCCGCTTTTCTTCACCGGGTGTTCTGCATGGAGCCAACTCCCTCATCCAAGGAACCCTCTAGGTAAGGCTCTACGGGGCCTTAGCCTCTACCTGAAGGCCTGCAGTGTAAGAGGAAGCACTGTACTTTAGGGGCAGCGGGAACGCAAGCTGACTTTCCTCCCACAGGTATGGTGCCCTCGGCGAAGGGTTCCTAGGAGGCCTGCGAAGCAGACTGTTTTCCTAAGGGCAGCTCAGACAGGGGCAAGGAGGCCGAGTTCCTTGACAAGTAGGCCGCGAGAGAACAGTTTCCCTGTGGCCGTTGCAGTGCTGAGGAAGTCTAGCTCTCCCCCAAGGAGGTGTGCTGTGCGTTGCCCCGCGCTCGGCATACACAGGGTGAGTGACTGGGAAGGGCTTCCGGGCCCGGATGCCGCTGAGCAGGCCAGTGGAGCCTGCCGGTACTCAGGGGTCTTGCAGGGAACAGGGTGCAAACGCGAGGGTCCTGGGTGTCCTGAACGGTGCACGACCTAGAAAAGAAAGCACAGCTGCGACGGAGGCCTCTTGGAAGGTGCCGCATGCCTCCGCTTCAGCAGGGCAATAAAGCGACTCTCCTCGAGGCAAGGGCTGACGTTCGGTCTCCAGCTAGGTCTAGAGCAGAGCAGCGTGAGCTCCCAGCCAGGCCCTGGGCGCACCCGGTTTCACCAGGGAGAGCTCACTTTCTTCCCAGAGCCATGCCTACCGTGACGAGAGGCCCGTCAGAAAGGGCGTCTCTCCGTGTAATTCAAGGCCCGACCGAGGGAGCTTTCAAACTGGGAAAGACGGCCTGTGCCTTCAGGCCCGCATTTCAAGCCAGACAGGCAGGAAACGTAAGCTGGGGATTCCACAAGCCGCAAACCACGCAAGGTACACAGTGGGCCCTTCCCTGAATCCACTTGTTTACGCAGGGTGTTCTGCGTGGAGCGAACGGCCTCAACCAAGGCAGGCTCTCGTTCGGCCTCTAAGCGTCTGCCTCTTCCGAAAGACCGAAGCGTTGCCTGAAGAGCCCTGCTTTAGTCGCCGCTGCAGTGCAAGCTGACTTTCTCCGTGAGGAGAGTGACTTTCCAACCGAGGTGCCAGAGGTCGTTCCAGGCAGACTCTTTCCTCAGGGCAGCCGAGAGACGGTCAATGTGGAAACCTTCCAGGGCACGGTGGACTGGCTAGAAATGCGTTCCGGATGCTGTTGGCGTGCCGAGGAATCGGAGCCGTCCCCTTTCAAAGCGCTGGGTGTGGTCCTTCCCTCGGCGTACACAGTAGCCCCTCTCTCAAGGGCCTAGGGGCCTGGGTGTGGCACAGCATGCCCACGGGGGCCGGGGGTTTCCGCAGGGCAAAGGCTGCGCACCTGAAGCGTCTAGGACTCCCGAAAAGGGCAGCACCGTTCAAATAAAGCACGGCAGGGACTAAGACCTCAGAGAGCTTGCTGTATGCTCCGTTCCTGCAGGGAGACTCAAAGCCTTTCTCGAGGCAGGCCCTCAAGTGGCCGTTCCCTGTAGTCCTACGGCCTGACAGGATGAGCTCCCAACACGGCTCCGGAAGCACCCTGGTTATTGAGAGAAAATTCCTTCTCTTCCCCGAGCCCTGCGTCCAGGGCCTAGAGGCCCCTCAGAAACGGTGTTCTGCAGGTGGCTTCAAGGCAGCATGAGGGGAGCTTTCACAATGGGGAGACGAGGCTTCTGCCCTCAGAGCCCCACTTTCAGTGAAGGCGCGCTTCAGCTCCTTGCGATTTCTGGTAAGTGCACAGGGACACTAGCTACACACTCGCCCCTTCCCTGAATCCGCTTTTCTTCACCGGGTGTTCTGCATGGAGCCAACTCCCTCATCCAAGGAACCCTCTAGGTAAGGCTCTACGGGGCCTTAGCCTCTACCTGAAGGCCTGCAGTGTAAGAGGAAGCACTGTACTTTAGGGGCAGCGGGAACGCAAGCTGACTTTCCTCCCACAGGTATGGTGCCCTCGGCGAAGTGTTCCTAGGAGGCCTGCGAAGCAGACTGTTTTCCTAAGGGCAGCTCAGACAGGGGCAAGGAGGCCGAGTTCCTTGACAAGTAGGCCGCGAGAGAACAGTTTCCCTGTGGCCGTTGCAGTGCTGAGGAAGTCTAGCTCTCCCCCAAGGAGGTGTGCTGTGCATTGCCCCGCGCTCGGCATACACAGGGTGAGTGACTGGGAAGGGCTTCCGGGCCCGGATGCCGCTGAGCAGGCCAGTGGAGCCTGCCGGTACTCAGGGGTCTTGCAGGGAACAGGGTGCAAACGCGAGGGTCCTGGGTGTCCTGAACGGTGCACGACCTAGAAAAGAAAGCACAGCTGCGACGGAGGCCTCTTGGAAGGTGCCGCATGCCTCCGCTTCAGCAGGGCAATAAAGCGACTCTCCTCGAGGCAAGGGCTGACGTTCGGTCTCCAGCTAGGTCTAGAGCAGAGCAGCGTGAGCTCCCAGCCAGGCCCTGGGCGCACCCGGTTTCACCAGGGAGAGCTCACTTTCTTCCCAGAGCCATGCCTACCGTGACGAGAGGCCCGTCAGAAAGGGCGTCTCTCCGTGTAATTCAAGGCCCGACCGAGGGAGCTTTCAAACTGGGAAAGACGGCCTGTGCCTTCAGGCCCGCATTTCAAGCCAGACAGGCAGGAAACGTAAGCTGGGGATTCCACAAGCCGCAAACCACGCAAGGTACACAGTGGGCCCTTCCCTGAATCCACTTGTTTACGCAGGGTGTTCTGCGTGGAGCGAACGGCCTCAACCAAGGCAGGCTCTCGTTCAGCCTCTAAGCGTCTGCCTCTTCCGAAAGACCGAAGCGTTGCCTGAAGAGCCCTGCTTTAGTCGCCGCTGCAGTGCAAGCTGACTTTCTCCGTGAGGAGAGTGACTTTCCAACCGAGGTGCCAGAGGGCGTTCCAGGCAGACTCTTTCCTCAGGGCAGCCGAGAGACGGTCAATGTGGAAACCTTCCAGGGCACGGTGGACTGGCTAGAAATGCGTTCCGGATGCTGTTGGCGTGCCGAGGAATCGGAGCCGTCCCCTTTCAAAGCGCTGGGTGTGGTCCTTCCCTCGGCGTACACAGTAGCCCCTCTCTCAAGGGCCTAGGGGCCTGGGTGTGGCACAGCATGCCCACGGGGGCCGGGGGTTTCCGCAGGGCAAAGGCTGCGCACCTGAAGCGTCTAGGACTCCCGAAAAGGGCAGCACCGTTCAAATAAAGCACGGCAGGGACTAAGACCTCAGAGAGCTTGCTGTATGCTCCGTTCCTGCAGGGAGACTCAAAGCCTTTCTCGAGGCAGGCCCTCAAGTGGCCGTTCCCTGTAGTCCTACGGCCTGACAGGATGAGCTCCCAACACGGCTCCGGAAGCACCCTGGTTATTGAGAGAAAATTCCTTCTCTTCCCCGAGCCCTGCGTCCAGGGCCTAGAGGCCCCTCAGAAACGGTGTTCTGCAGGTGGCTTCAAGGCAGCATGAGGGGAGCTTTCACAATGGGGAGACGAGGCTTCTGCCCTCAGAGCCCCGCTTTCAGTGAAGGCGCGCTTCAGCTCCTTGCGATTTCTGGTAAGTGCACAGGGACACTAGCTACACACTCGCCCCTTCCCTGAATCCGCTTTTCTTCACCGGGTGTTCTGCATGGAGCCAACTCCCTCATCCAAGGAACCCTCTAGGTAAGGCTCTACGGGGCCTTAGCCTCTACCTGAAGGCCTGCAGTGTAAGAGGAAGCACTGTACTTTAGGGGCAGCGGGAACGCAAGCTGACTTTCCTCCCACAGGTATGGTGCCCTCGGCGAAGTGTTCCTAGGAGGCCTGCGAAGCAGACTGTTTTCCTAAGGGCAGCTCAGACAGGGGCAAGGAGGCCGAGTTCCTTGACAAGTAGGCCGCGAGAGAACAGTTTCCCTGTGGCCGTTGCAGTGCTGAGGAAGTCTAGCTCTCCCCCAAGGAGGTGTGCTGTGCATTGCCCCGCGCTCGGCATACACAGGGTGACTGACTGGGAAGGGCTTCCGGGCCCGGATGCCGCTGAGCAGGCCAGTGGAGCCTGCCGGTACTCAGGGGTCTTGCAGGGAACAGGGTGCAAACGCGAGGGTCCTGGGTGTCCTGAACGGTGCACGACCTAGAAAAGAAAGCACAGCTGCGACGGAGGCCTCTTGGAAGGTGCCGCATGCCTCCGCTTCAGCAGGGCAATAAAGCGACTCTCCTCGAGGCAAGGGCTGACGTTCGGTCTCCAGCTAGGTCTAGAGCAGAGCAGCGTGAGCTCCCAGCCAGGCCCTGGGCGCACCCGGTTTCACCAGGGAGAGCTCACTTTCTTCCCAGAGCCATGCCTACCGTGACGAGAGGCCCGTCAGAAAGGGCGTCTCTCCGTGTAATTCAAGGCCCGACCGAGGGAGCTTTCAAACTGGGAAAGACGGCCTGTGCCTTCAGGCCCGCATTTCAAGCCAGACAGGCAGGAAACGTAAGCTGGGGATTCCACAAGCCGCAAACCACGCAAGGTACACAGTGGGCCCTTCCCTGAATCCACTTGTTTACGCAGGGTGTTCTGCGTGGAGCGAACGGCCTCAACCAAGGCAGGCTCTCGTTCGGCCTCTAAGCGTCTGCCTCTTCCGAAAGACCGAAGCGTTGCCTGAAGAGCCCTGCTTTAGTCGCCGCTGCAGTGCAAGCTGACTTTCTCCGTGAGGAGAGTGACTTTCCAACCGAGGTGCCAGAGGGCGTTCCAGGCAGACTCTTTCCTCAGGGCAGCCGAGAGACGGTCAATGTGGAAACCTTCCAGGGCACGGTGGACTGGCTAGAAATGCGTTCCGGATGCTGTTGGCGTGCCGAGGAATCGGAGCCGTCCCCTTTCAAAGCGCTGGGTGTGGTCCTTCCCTCGGCGTACACAGTAGCCCCTCTCTCAAGGGCCTAGGGGCCTGGGTGTGGCACAGCATGCCCACGGGGGCCGGGGGTTTCCGCAGGGCAAAGGCTGCGCACCTGAAGCGTCTAGGACTCCCGAAAAGGGCAGCACCGTTCAAATAAAGCACGGCAGGGACTAAGACCTCAGAGAGCTTGCTGTATGCTCCGTTCCTGCAGGGAGACTCAAAGCCTTTCTCGAGGCAGGCCCTCAAGTGGCCGTTCCCTGTAGTCCTACGGCCTGACAGGATGAGCTCCCAACACGGCTCCGGAAGCACCCTGGTTATTGAGAGAAAATTCCTTCTCTTCCCCGAGCCCTGCGTCCAGGGCCTAGAGGCCCCTCAGAAACGGTGTTCTGCAGGTGGCTTCAAGGCAGCATGAGGGGAGCTTTCACAATGGGGAGACGAGGCTTCTGCCCTCAGAGCCCCGCTTTCAGTGAAGGCGCGCTTCAGCTCCTTGCGATTTCTGGTAAGTGCACAGGGACACTAGCTACACACTCGCCCCTTCCCTGAATCCGCTTTTCTTCACCGGGTGTTCTGCATGGAGCCAACTCCCTCATCCAAGGAACCCTCTAGGTAAGGCTCTACGGGGCCTTAGCCTCTACCTGAAGGCCTGCAGTGTAAGAGGAAGCACTGTACTTTAGGGGCAGCGGGAACGCAAGCTGACTTTCCTCCCACAGGTATGGTGCCCTCGGCGAAGTGTTCCTAGGAGGCCTGCGAAGCAGACTGTTTTCCTAAGGGCAGCTCAGACAGGGGCAAGGAGGCCGAGTTCCTTGACAAGTAGGCCGCGAGAGAACAGTTTCCCTGTAGCCGTTGCAGTGCTGAGGAAGTCTAGCTCTCCCCCAAGGAGGTGTGCTGTGCGTTGCCCCGCGCTCGGCATACACAGGGTGAGTGACTGGGAAGGGCTTCCGGGCCCGGATGCCGCTGAGCAGGCCAGTGGAGCCTGCCGGTACTCAGGGGTCTTGCAGGGAACAGGGTGCAAACGCGAGGGTCCTGGGTGTCCTGAACGGTGCACGACCTAGAAAAGAAAGCACAGCTGCGACGGAGGCCTCTTGGAAGGTGCCGCATGCCTCCGCTTCAGCAGGGCAATAAAGCGACTCTCCTCGAGGCAAGGGCTGACGTTCGGTCTCCAGCTAGGTCTAGAGCAGAGCAGCGTGAGCTCCCAGCCAGGCCCTGGGCGCACCCGGTTTCACCAGGGAGAGCTCACTTCCTTCCCAGAGCCATGCCTACCGTGACGAGAGGCCCGTCAGAAAGGGCGTCTCTCCGTGTAATTCAAGGCCGAGGGAGCTTTCAAACTGGGAAAGACGGCCTGTGCCTTCAGGCCCGCATTTCAAGCCAGACAGGCAGGAAACGTAAGCTGGGGATTCCACAAGCCGCAAACCACGCAAGGTACACAGTGGGCCCTTCCCTGAATCCACTTGTTTACGCAGGGTGTTCTGCGTGGAGCGAACGGCCTCAACCAAGGCAGGCTCTCGTTCGGCCTCTAAGCGCCTGCCTCTTCCGAAAGACCGAAGCGTTGCCTGAAGAGCCCTGCTTTAGTCGCCGCTGCAGTGCAAGCTGACTTTCTCCGCGAGGAGAGTGACTTTCCAACCGAGGTGCCAGAGGGCGTTCCAGGCAGACTCTTTCCTCAGGGCAGCCGAGAGACGGTCAATGTGGAAACCTTCCAGGGCACGGTGGACTGGCTAGAAATGCGTTCCGGATGCTGTTGGCGTGCCGAGGAATCGGAGCCGTCCCCTTTCAAAGCGCTGGGTGTGGTCCTTCCCTCGGCGTACACAGTAGCCCCTCTCTCAAGGGCCTAGGGGCCTGGGTGTGGCACAGCATGCCCACGGGGGCCGGGGGTTTCCGCAGGGCAAAGGCTGCGCACCTGAAGCGTCTAGGACTCCCGAAAAGGGCAGCACCGTTCAAATAAAGCACGGCAGGGACTAAGACCTCAGAGAGCTTGCTGTATGCTCCGTTCCTGCAGGGAGACTCAAAGCCTTTCTCGAGGCAGGCCCTCAAGTGGCCGTTCCCTGTAGTCCTACGGCCTGACAGGATGAGCTCCCAACACGGCTCCGGAAGCACCCTGGTTATTGAGAGAAAATTCCTTCTCTTCCCCGAGCCCTGCGTCCAGGGCCTAGAGGCCCCTCAGAAACCGTGTTCTGCAGGTGGCTTCAAGGCAGCATGAGGGGAGCTTTCACAATGGGGAGACGAGGCTTCTGCCCTCAGAGCCCCGCTTTCAGTGAAGCCGCGCTTCAGCTCCTTGCGATTTCTGGTAAGTGCACAGGGACACTAGCTACACACTCGCCCCTTCCCTGAATCCGCTTTTCTTCACCGGGTGTTCTGCATGGAGCCAACTCCCTCATCCAAGGAACCCTCTAGGTAAGGCTCTACGGGGCCTTAGCCTCTACCTGAAGGCCTGCAGTGTAAGAGGAAGCACTGTACTTTAGGGGCAGTGGGAACGCAAGCTGACTTTCCTCCCACAGCTATGGTGCCCTCGGCGAAGGGTTCCTAGGAGGCCTGCGAAGCAGACTGTTTTCCTAAGGGCAGCTCAGACAGGGGCAAGGAGGCCGAGTTCCTTGACAAGTAGGCCGCGAGAGAACAGTTTCCCTGTAGCCGTTGCAGTGCTGAGGAAGTCTAGCTCTCCCCCAAGGAGGTGTGCTGTGCGTTGCCCCGCGCTCGGCATACACAGGGTGAGTGACTGGGAAGGGCTTCCGGGCCCGGATGCCGCTGAGCAGGCCAGTGGAGCCTGCCGGTACTCAGGGGTCTTGCAGGGAACAGGGTGCAAACGCGAGGGTCCTGGGTGTCCTGAACGGTGCACGACCTAGAAAAGAAAGCACAGCTGCGACGGAGGCCTCTTGGAAGGTGCCGCATGCCTCCGCTTCAGCAGGGCAATAAAGCGACTCTCCTCGAGGCAAGGGCTGACGTTCGGTCTCCAGCTAGGTCTAGAGCAGAGCAGCGTGAGCTCCCAGCCAGGCCCTGGGCGCACCCGGTTTCACCAGGGAGAGCTCACTTTCTTCCCAGAGCCATGCCTACCGTGACGAGAGGCCCGTCAGAAAGGGCGTCTCTCCGTGTAATTCAAGGCCCGACCGAGGGAGCTTTCAAACTGGGAAAGACGGCCTGTGCCTTCAGGCCCGCATTTCAAGCCAGACAGGCAGGAAACGTAAGCTGGGGATTCCACAAGCCGCAAACCACGCAAGGTACACAGTGGGCCCTTCCCTGAATCCACTTGTTTACGCAGGGTGTTCTGCGTGGAGCGAACGGCCTCAACCAAGGCAGGCTCTCGTTCGGCCTCTAAGCGCCTGCCTCTTCCGAAAGACCGAAGCGTTGCCTGAAGAGCCCTGCTTTAGTCGCCGCTGCAGTGCAAGCTGACTTTCTCCGCGAGGAGAGTGACTTTCCAACCGAGGTGCCAGAGGGCGTTCCAGGCAGACTCTTTCCTCAGGGCAGCCGAGAGACGGTCAATGTGGAAACCTTCCAGGGCACGGTGGACTGGCTAGAAATGCGTTCCGGATGCTGTTGGCGTGCCGAGGAATCGGAGCCGTCCCCTTTCAAAGCGCTGGGTGTGGTCCTTCCCTCGGCGTACACAGTAGCCCCTCTCTCAAGGGCCTAGGGGCCTGGGTGTGGCACAGCATGCCCACGGGGGCCGGGGGTTTCCGCAGGGCAAAGGCTGCGCACCTGAAGCGTCTAGGACTCCCGAAAAGGGCAGCACCGTTCAAATAAAGCACGGCAGGGACTAAGACCTCAGAGAGCTTGCTGTATGCTCCGTTCCTGCAGGGAGACTCAAAGCCTTTCTCGAGGCAGGCCCTCAAGTGGCCGTTCCCTGTAGTCCTACGGCCTGACAGGATGAGCTCCCAACACGGCTCCGGAAGCACCCTGGTTATTGAGAGAAAATTCCTTCTCTTCCCCGAGCCCTGCGTCCAGGGCCTAGAGGCCCCTCAGAAACCGTGTTCTGCAGGTGGCTTCAAGGCAGCATGAGGGGAGCTTTCACAATGGGGAGACGAGGCTTCTGCCCTCAGAGCCCCGCTTTCAGTGAAGCCGCGCTTCAGCTCCTTGCGATTTCTGGTAAGTGCACAGGGACACTAGCTACACACTCGCCCCTTCCCTGAATCCGCTTTTCTTCACCGGGTGTTCTGCATGGAGCCAACTCCCTCATCCAAGGAACCCTCTAGGTAAGGCTCTACGGGGCCTTAGCCTCTACCTGAAGGCCTGCAGTGTAAGAGGAAGCACTGTACTTTAGGGGCAGCGGGAACGCAAGCTGACTTTCCTCCCACAGCTATGGTGCCCTTGGCGAAGGGTTCCTAGGAGGCCTGCGAAGCAGACTGTTTTCCTAAGGGCAGCTCAGACAGGGGCAAGGAGGCCGAGTTCCTTGACAAGTAGGCCGCGAGAGAACAGTTTCCCTGTAGCCGTTGCAGTGCTGAGGAAGTCTAGCTCTCCCCCAAGGAGGTGTGCTGTGCGTTGCCCCGCGCTCGGCATACACAGGGTGACTGACTGGGAAGGGCTTCCGGGCCCGGATGCCGCTGAGCAGGCCAGTGGAGCCTGCCGGTACTCAGGGGTCTTGCAGGGAACAGGGTGCAAACGCGAGGGTCCTGGGTGTCCTGAACGGTGCACGACCTAGAAAAGAAAGCACAGCTGCGACGGAGGCCTCTTGGAAGGTGCCGCATGCCTCCGCTTCAGCAGGGCAATAAAGCGACTCTCCTCGAGGCAAGGGCTGACGTTCGGTCTCCAGCTAGGTCTAGAGCAGAGCAGCGTGAGCTCCCAGCCAGGCCCTGGGCGCACCCGGTTTCACCAGGGAGAGCTCACTTTCTTCCCAGAGCCATGCCTACCGTGACGAGAGGCCCGTCAGAAAGGGCGTCTCTCCGTGTAATTCAAGGCCCGACCGAGGGAGCTTTCAAACTGGGAAAGACGGCCTGTGCCTTCAGGCCCGCATTTCAAGCCAGACAGGCAGGAAACGTAAGCTGGGGATTCCACAAGCCGCAAACCACGCAAGGTACACAGTGGGCCCTTCCCTGAATCCACTTGTTTACGCAGGGTGTTCTGCGTGGAGCGAACGGCCTCAACCAAGGCAGGCTCTCGTTCGGCCTCTAAGCGCCTGCCTCTTCCGAAAGACCGAAGCGTTGCCTGAAGAGCCCTGCTTTAGTCGCCGCTGCAGTGCAAGCTGACTTTCTCCGCGAGGAGAGTGACTTTCCAACCGAGGTGCCAGAGGGCGTTCCAGGCAGACTCTTTCCTCAGGGCAGCCGAGAGACGGTCAATGTGGAAACCTTCCAGGGCACGGTGGACTGGCTAGAAATGCGTTCCGGATGCTGTTGGCGTGCCGAGGAATCGGAGCCGTCCCCTTTCAAAGCGCTGGGTGTGGTCCTTCCCTCGGCGTACACAGTAGCCCCTCTCTCAAGGGCCTAGGGGCCTGGGTGTGGCACAGCATGCCCACGGGGGCCGGGGGTTTCCGCAGGGCAAAGGCTGCGCACCTGAAGCGTCTAGGACTCCCGAAAAGGGCAGCACCGTTCAAATAAAGCACGGCAGGGACTAAGACCTCAGAGAGCTTGCTGTATGCTCCGTTCCTGCAGGGAGACTCAAAGCCTTTCTCGAGGCAGGCCCTCAAGTGGCCGTTCCCTGTAGTCCTACGGCCTGACAGGATGAGCTCCCAACACGGCTCCGGAAGCACCCTGGTTATTGAGAGAAAATTCCTTCTCTTCCCCGAGCCCTGCGTCCAGGGCCTAGAGGCCCCTCAGAAACCGTGTTCTGCAGGTGGCTTCAAGGCAGCATGAGGGGAGCTTTCACAATGGGGAGACGAGGCTTCTGCCCTCAGAGCCCCGCTTTCAGTGAAGCCGCGCTTCAGCTCCTTGCGATTTCTGGTAAGTGCACAGGGACACTAGCTACACACTCGCCCCTTCCCTGAATCCGCTTTTCTTCACCGGGTGTTCTGCATGGAGCCAACTCCCTCATCCAAGGAACCCTCTAGGTAAGGCTCTACGGGGCCTTAGCCTCTACCTGAAGGCCTGCAGTGTAAGAGGAAGCACTGTACTTTAGGGGCAGCGGGAACGCAAGCTGACTTTCCTCCCACAGCTATGGTGCCCTTGGCGAAGGGTTCCTAGGAGGCCTGCGAAGCAGACTGTTTTCCTAAGGGCAGCTCAGACAGGGGCAAGGAGGCCGAGTTCCTTGACAAGTAGGCCGCGAGAGAACAGTTTCCCTGTAGCCGTTGCAGTGCTGAGGAAGTCTAGCTCTCCCCCAAGGAGGTGTGCTGTGCGTTGCCCCGCGCTCGGCATACACAGGGTGAGTGACTGGGAAGGGCTTCCGGGCCCGGATGCCGCTGAGCAGGCCAGTGGAGCCTGCCGGTACTCAGGGGTCTTGCAGGGAACAGGGTGCAAACGCGAGGGTCCTGGGTGTCCTGAACGGTGCACGACCTAGAAAAGAAAGCACAGCTGCGACGGAGGCCTCTTGGAAGGTGCCGCATGCCTCCGCTTCAGCAGGGCAATAAAGCGACTCTCCTCGAGGCAAGGGCTGACGTTCGGTCTCCAGCTAGGTCTAGAGCAGAGCAGCGTGAGCTCCCAGCCAGGCCCTGGGCGCACCCGGTTTCACCAGGGAGAGCTCACTTTCTTCCCAGAGCCATGCCTACCGTGACGAGAGGCCCGTCAGAAAGGGCGTCTCTCCGTGTAATTCAAGGCCGAGGGAGCTTTCAAACTGGGAAAGACGGCCTGTGCCTTCAGGCCCGCATTTCAAGCCAGACAGGCAGGAAACGTAAGCTGGGGATTCCACAAGCCGCAAACCACGCAAGGTACACAGTGGGCCCTTCCCTGAATCCACTTGTTTACGCAGGGTGTTCTGCGTGGAGCGAACGGCCTCAACCAAGGCAGGCTCTCGTTCGGCCTCTAAGCGCCTGCCTCTTCCGAAAGACCGAAGCGTTGCCTGAAGAGCCCTGCTTTAGTCGCCGCTGCAGTGCAAGCTGACTTTCTCCGCGAGGAGAGTGACTTTCCAACCGAGGTGCCAGAGGGCGTTCCAGGCAGACTCTTTCCTCAGGGCAGCCGAGAGACGGTCAATGTGGAAACCTTCCAGGGCACGGTGGACTGGCTAGAAATGCGTTCCGGATGCTGTTGGCGTGCCGAGGAATCGGAGCCGTCCCCTTTCAAAGCGCTGGGTGTGGTCCTTCCCTCGGCGTACACAGTAGCCCCTCTCTCAAGGGCCTAGGGGCCTGGGTGTGGCACAGCATGCCCACGGGGGCCGGGGGTTTCCGCAGGGCAAAGGCTGCGCACCTGAAGCGTCTAGGACTCCCGAAAAGGGCAGCACCGTTCAAATAAAGCACGGCAGGGACTAAGACCTCAGAGAGCTTGCTGTATGCTCCGTTCCTGCAGGGAGACTCAAAGCCTTTCTCGAGGCAGGCCCTCAAGTGGCCGTTCCCTGTAGTCCTACGGCCTGACAGGATGAGCTCCCAACACGGCTCCGGAAGCACCCTGGTTATTGAGAGAAAATTCCTTCTCTTCCCCGAGCCCTGCGTCCAGGGCCTAGAGGCCCCTCAGAAACGGTGTTCTGCAGGTGGCTTCAAGGCAGCATGAGGGGAGCTTTCACAATGGGGAGACGAGGCTTCTGCCCTCAGAGCCCCGCTTTCAGTGAAGCCGCGCTTCAGCTCCTTGCGATTTCTGGTAAGTGCACAGGGACACTAGCTACACACTCGCCCCTTCCCTGAATCCGCTTTTCTTCACCGGGTGTTCTGCATGGAGCCAACTCCCTCATCCAAGGAACCCTCTAGGTAAGGCTCTACGGGGCCTTAGCCTCTACCTGAAGGCCTGCAGTGTAAGAGGAAGCACTGTACTTTAGGGGCAGCGGGAACGCAAGCTGACTTTCCTCCCACAGCTATGGTGCCCTCGGCGAAGGGTTCCTAGGAGGCCTGCGAAGCAGACTGTTTTCCTAAGGGCAGCTCAGACAGGGGCAAGGAGGCCGAGTTCCTTGACAAGTAGGCCGCGAGAGAAGAGTTTCCCTGTAGCCGTTGCAGTGCTGAGGAAGTCTAGCTCTCCCCCAAGGAGGTGTGCTGTGCGTTGCCCCGCGCTCGGCATACACAGGGTGACTGACTGGGAAGGGCTTCCGGGCCCGGATGCCGCTGAGCAGGCCAGTGGAGCCTGCCGGTATTCAGGGGTCTTGCAGGGAACAGGGTGCAAACGCGAGGGTCCTGGGTGTCCTGAACGGTGCACGACCTAGAAAAGAAAGCACAACTGCGACGGAGGCCTCTTGGAAGGTGCCGCATGCCTCCGCTTCAGCAGGGCAATAAAGCGACTCTCCTCGAGGCAAGGGCTGACGTTCGGTCTCCAGCTAGGTCTAGAGCAGAGCAGCGTGAGCTCCCAGCCAGGCCCTGGGCGCACCCGGTTTCACCAGGGAGAGCTCACTTCCTTCCCAGAGCCATGCCTACCGTGACGAGAGGCCCGTCAGAAAGGGCGTCTCTCCGTGTAATTCAAGGCCGAGGGAGCTTTCAAACTGGGAAAGACGGCCTGTGCCTTCAGGCCCGCATTTCAAGCCAGACAGGCAGGAAACGTAAGCTGGGGATTCCACAAGCCGCAAACCACGCAAGGTACACAGTGGGCCCTTCCCTGAATCCACTTGTTTACGCAGGGTGTTCTGCGTGGAGCGAACGGCCTCAACCAAGGCAGGCTCTCGTTCGGCCTCTAAGCGCCTGCCTCTTCCGAAAGACCGAAGCGTTGCCTGAAGAGCCCTGCTTTAGTCGCCGCTGCAGTGCAAGCTGACTTTCTCCGCGAGGAGAGTGACTTTCCAACCGAGGTGCCAGAGGGCGTTCCAGGCAGACTCTTTCCTCAGGGCAGCCGAGAGACGGTCAATGTGGAAACCTTCCAGGGCACGGTGGACTGGCTAGAAATGCGTTCCGGATGCTGTTGGCGTGCCGAGGAATCGGAGCCGTCCCCTTTCAAAGCGCTGGGTGTGGTCCTTCCCTCGGCGTACACAGTAGCCCCTCTCTCAAGGGCCTAGGGGCCTGGGTGTGGCACAGCATGCCCACGGGGGCCGGGGGTTTCCGCAGGGCAAAGGCTGCGCACCTGAAGCGTCTAGGACTCCCGAAAAGGGCAGCACCGTTCAAATAAAGCACGGCAGGGACTAAGACCTCAGAGAGCTTGCTGTATGCTCCGTTCCTGCAGGGAGACTCAAAGCCTTTCTCGAGGCAGGCCCTCAAGTGGCCGTTCCCTGTAGTCCTACGGCCTGACAGGATGAGCTCCCAACACGGCTCCGGAAGCACCCTGGTTATTGAGAGAAAATTCCTTCTCTTCCCCGAGCCCTGCGTCCAGGGCCTAGAGGCCCCTCAGAAACCGTGTTCTGCAGGTGGCTTCAAGGCAGCATGAGGGGAGCTTTCACAATGGGGAGACGAGGCTTCTGCCCTCAGAGCCCCGCTTTCAGTGAAGCCGCGCTTCAGCTCCTTGCGATTTCTGGTAAGTGCACAGGGACACTAGCTACACACTCGCCCCTTCCCTGAATCCGCTTTTCTTCACCGGGTGTTCTGCATGGAGCCAACTCCCTCATCCAAGGAACCCTCTAGGTAAGGCTCTACGGGGCCTTAGCCTCTACCTGAAGGCCTGCAGTGTAAGAGGAAGCACTGTACTTTAGGGGCAGTGGGAACGCAAGCTGACTTTCCTCCCACAGCTATGGTGCCCTCGGCGAAGGGTTCCTAGGAGGCCTGCGAAGCAGACTGTTTTCCTAAGGGCAGCTCAGACAGGGGCAAGGAGGCCGAGTTCCTTGACAAGTAGGCCGCGAGAGAACAGTTTCCCTGTAGCCGTTGCAGTGCTGAGGAAGTCTAGCTCTCCCCCAAGGAGGTGTGCTGTGCGTTGCCCCGCGCTCGGCATACACAGGGTGAGTGACTGGGAAGGGCTTCCGGGCCCGGATGCCGCTGAGCAGGCCAGTGGAGCCTGCCGGTACTCAGGGGTCTTGCAGGGAACAGGGTGCAAACGCGAGGGTCCTGGGTGTCCTGAACGGTGCACGACCTAGAAAAGAAAGCACAGCTGCGACGGAGGCCTCTTGGAAGGTGCCGCATGCCTCCGCTTCAGCAGGGCAATAAAGCGACTCTCCTCGAGGCAAGGGCTGACGTTCGGTCTCCAGCTAGGTCTAGAGCAGAGCAGCGTGAGCTCCCAGCCAGGCCCTGGGCGCACCCGGTTTCACCAGGGAGAGCTCACTTTCTTCCCAGAGCCATGCCTACCGTGACGAGAGGCCCGTCAGAAAGGGCGTCTCTCCGTGTAATTCAAGGCCCGACCGAGGGAGCTTTCAAACTGGGAAAGACGGCCTGTGCCTTCAGGCCCGCATTTCAAGCCAGACAGGCAGGAAACGTAAGCTGGGGATTCCACAAGCCGCAAACCACGCAAGGTACACAGTGGGCCCTTCCCTGAATCCACTTGTTTACGCAGGGTGTTCTGCGTGGAGCGAACGGCCTCAACCAAGGCAGGCTCTCGTTCGGCCTCTAAGCGCCTGCCTCTTCCGAAAGACCGAAGCGTTGCCTGAAGAGCCCTGCTTTAGTCGCCGCTGCAGTGCAAGCTGACTTTCTCCGCGAGGAGAGTGACTTTCCAACCGAGGTGCCAGAGGGCGTTCCAGGCAGACTCTTTCCTCAGGGCAGCCGAGAGACGGTCAATGTGGAAACCTTCCAGGGCACGGTGGACTGGCTAGAAATGCGTTCCGGATGCTGTTGGCGTGCCGAGGAATCGGAGCCGTCCCCTTTCAAAGCGCTGGGTGTGGTCCTTCCCTCGGCGTACACAGTAGCCCCTCTCTCAAGGGCCTAGGGGCCTGGGTGTGGCACAGCATGCCCACGGGGGCCGGGGGTTTCCGCAGGGCAAAGGCTGTGCACCTGAAGCGTCTAGGACTCCCGAAAAGGGCAGCACCGTTCAAATAAAGCACGGCAGGGACTAAGACCTCAGAGAGCTTGCTGTATGCTCCGTTCCTGCAGGGAGACTCAAAGCCTTTCTCGAGGCAGGCCCTCAAGTGGCCGTTCCCTGTAGTCCTACGGCCTGACAGGATGAGCTCCCAACACGGCTCCGGAAGCACCCTGGTTATTGAGAGAAAATTCCTTCTCTTCCCCGAGCCCTGCGTCCAGGGCCTAGAGGCCCCTCAGAAACCGTGTTCTGCAGGTGGCTTCAAGGCAGCATGAGGGGAGCTTTCACAATGGGGAGACGAGGCTTCTGCCCTCAGAGCCCCGCTTTCAGTGAAGCCGCGCTTCAGCTCCTTGCGATTTCTGGTAAGTGCACAGGGACACTAGCTACACACCCGCCCCTTCCCTGAATCCGCTTTTCTTCACCGGGTGTTCTGCATGGAGCCAACTCCCTCATCCAAGGAACCCTCTAGGTAAGGCTCTACGGGGCCTTAGCCTCTACCTGAAGGCCTGCAGTGTAAGAGGAAGCACTGTACTTTAGGGGCAGCGGGAACGCAAGCTGACTTTCCTCCCACAGCTATGGTGCCCTCGGCGAAGGGTTCCTAGGAGGCCTGCGAAGCAGACTGTTTTCCTAAGGGCAGCTCAGACAGGGGCAAGGAGGCCGAGTTCCTTGACAAGTAGGCCGCGAGAGAAGAGTTTCCCTGTAGCCGTTGCAGTGCTGAGGAAGTCTAGCTCTCCCCCAAGGAGGTGTGCTGTGCGTTGCCCCGCGCTCGGCATACACAGGGTGACTGACTGGGAAGGGCTTCCGGGCCCGGATGCCGCTGAGCAGGCCAGTGGAGCCTGCCGGTATTCAGGGGTCTTGCAGGGAACAGGGTGCAAACGCGAGGGTCCTGGGTGTCCTGAACGGTGCACGACCTAGAAAAGAAAGCACAACTGCGACGGAGGCCTCTTGGAAGGTGCCGCATGCCTCCGCTTCAGCAGGGCAATAAAGCGACTCTCCTCGAGGCAAGGGCTGACGTTCGGTCTCCAGCTAGGTCTAGAGCAGAGCAGCGTGAGCTCCCAGCCAGGCCCTGGGCGCACCCGGTTTCACCAGGGAGAGCTCATTTCCTTCCCAGAGCCATGCCTACCGTGACGAGAGGCCCGTCAGAAAGGGCGTCTCTCCGTGTAATTCAAGGCCCGACCGAGGGAACTTTCAAACTGGGAAAGACGGCCTGTGCCTTCAGGCCCGCATTTCAAGCCAGACAGGCAGGAAACGTAAGCTGGGGATTCCACAAGCCACAAACCACTCAAGGTACACAGTGGGCCCTTCCCTGAATCCACTTGTTTACGCAGGGTGTTCTGCGTGGAGCGAACGGCCTCAACCAAGGCAGGCTCTCGTTCGGCCTCTAAGCGTCTGCCTCTTCCGAAAGACCGAAGCGTTGCCTGAAGAGCCCTGCTTTAGTCGCCGCTGCAGTGCAAGCTGACTTTCTCCGTGAGGAGAGTGACTTTCCAACCGAGGTGCCAGAGGGCGTTCCAGGCAGACTCTTTCCTCAGGGCAGCCGAGAGACGGTCAATGTGGAAACCTTCCAGGGCACGGTGGACTGGCTAGAAATGCGTTCCGGATGCTGTTGGCGTGCCGAGGAATCGGAGCCGTCCCCTTTCAAAGCGCTGGGTGTGGTCCTTCCCTCGGCGTACACAGTAGCCCCTCTCTCAAGGGCCTAGGGGCCTGGGTGTGGCACAGCATGCCCACGGGGGCCGGGGGTTTCCGCAGGGCAAAGGCTGTGCACCTGAAGCGTCTAGGACTCCCGAAAAGGGCAGCACCGTTCAAATAAAGCACGGCAGGGACTAAGACCTCAGAGAGCTTGCTGTATGCTCCGTTCCTGCAGGGAGACTCAAAGCCTTTCTCGAGGCAGGCCCTCAAGTGGCCGTTCCCTGTAGTCCTACGGCCTGACAGGATGAGCTCCCAACACGGCTCCGGAAGCACCCTGGTTATTGAGAGAAAATTCCTTCTCTTCCCCGAGCCCTGCGTCCAGGGCCTAGAGGCCCCTCAGAAACCGTGTTCTGCAGGTGGCTTCAAGGCAGCATGAGGGGAGCTTTCACAATGGGGAGACGAGGCTTCTGCCCTCAGAGCCCCGCTTTCAGTGAAGCCGCGCTTCAGCTCCTTGCGATTTCTGGTAAGTGCACAGGGACACTAGCTACACACCCGCCCCTTCCCTGAATCCGCTTTTCTTCACCGGGTGTTCTGCATGGAGCCAACTCCCTCATCCAAGGAACCCTCTAGGTAAGGCTCTACGGGGCCTTAGCCTCTACCTGAAGGCCTGCAGTGTAAGAGGAAGCACTGTACTTTAGGGGCAGCGGGAACGCAAGCTGACTTTCCTCCCACAGCTATGGTGCCCTCGGCGAAGGGTTCCTAGGAGGCCTGCGAAGCAGACTGTTTTCCTAAGGGCAGCTCAGACAGGGGCAAGGAGGCCGAGTTCCTTGACAAGTAGGCCGCGAGAGAAGAGTTTCCCTGTAGCCGTTGCAGTGCTGAGGAAGTCTAGCTCTCCCCCAAGGAGGTGTGCTGTGCGTTGCCCCGCGCTCGGCATACACAGGGTGACTGACTGGGAAGGGCTTCCGGGCCCGGATGCCGCTGAGCAGGCCAGTGGAGCCTGCCGGTATTCAGGGGTCTTGCAGGGAACAGGGTGCAAACGCGAGGGTCCTGGGTGTCCTGAACGGTGCACGACCTAGAAAAGAAAGCACAACTGCGACGGAGGCCTCTTGGAAGGTGCCGCATGCCTCCGCTTCAGCAGGGCAATAAAGCGACTCTCCTCGAGGCAAGGGCTGACGTTCGGTCTCCAGCTAGGTCTAGAGCAGAGCAGCGTGAGCTCCCAGCCAGGCCCTGGGCGCACCCGGTTTCACCAGGGAGAGCTCATTTCCTTCCCAGAGCCATGCCTACCGTGACGAGAGGCCCGTCAGAAAGGGCGTCTCTCCGTGTAATTCAAGGCCCGACCGAGGGAACTTTCAAACTGGGAAAGACGGCCTGTGCCTTCAGGCCCGCATTTCAAGCCAGACAGGCAGGAAACGTAAGCTGGGGATTCCACAAGCCACAAACCACTCAAGGTACACAGTGGGCCCTTCCCTGAATCCACTTGTTTACGCAGGGTGTTCTGCGTGGAGCGAACGGCCTCAACCAAGGCAGGCTCTCGTTCGGCCTCTAAGCGTCTGCCTCTTCCGAAAGACCGAAGCGTTGCCTGAAGAGCCCTGCTTTAGTCGCCGCTGCAGTGCAAGCTGACTTTCTCCGTGAGGAGAGTGACTTTCCAACCGAGGTGCCAGAGGGCGTTCCAGGCAGACTCTTTCCTCAGGGCAGCCGAGAGACGGTCAATGTGGAAACCTTCCAGGGCACGGTGGACTGGCTAGAAATGCGTTCCGGATGCTGTTGGCGTGCCGAGGAATCGGAGCCGTCCCCTTTCAAAGCGCTGGGTGTGGTCCTTCCCTCGGCGTACACAGTAGCCCCTCTCTCAAGGGCCTAGGGGCCTGGGTGTGGCACAGCATGCCCACGGGGGCCGGGGGTTTCCGCAGGGCAAAGGCTGCGCACCTGAAGCGTCTAGGACTCCCGAAAAGGGCAGCACCGTTCAAATAAAGCACGGCAGGGACTAAGACCTCAGAGAGCTTGCTGTATGCTCCGTTCCTGCAGGGAGACTCAAAGCCTTTCTCGAGGCAGGCCCTCAAGTGGCCGTTCCCTGTAGTCCTACGGCCTGACAGGATGAGCTCCCAACACGGCTCCGGAAGCACCCTGGTTATTGAGAGAAAATTCCTTCTCTTCCCCGAGCCCTGCGTCCAGGGCCTAGAGGCCCCTCAGAAACGGTGTTCTGCAGGTGGCTTCAAGGCAGCATGAGGGGAGCTTTCACAATGGGGAGACGAGGCTTCTGCCCTCAGAGCCCCGCTTTCAGTGAAGGCGCGCTTCAGCTCCTTGCGATTTCTGGTAAGTGCACAGGGACACTAGCTACACACTCGCCCCTTCCCTGAATCCGCTTTTCTTCACCGGGTGTTCTGCATGGAGCCAACTCCCTCATCCAAGGAACCCTCTAGGTAAGGCTCTACGGGGCCTTAGCCTCTACCTGAAGGCCTGCAGTGTAAGAGGAAGCACTGTACTTTAGGGGCAGCGGGAACGCAAGCTGACTTTCCTCCCACAGCTATGGTGCCCTCGGCGAAGGGTTCCTAGGAGGCCTGCGAAGCAGACTGTTTTCCTAAGGGCAGCTCAGACAGGGGCAAGGAGGCCGAGTTCCTTGACAAGTAGGCCGCGAGAGAACAGTTTCCCTGTAGCCGTTGCAGTGCTGAGGAAGTCTAGCTCTCCCCCAAGGAGGTGTGCTGTGCGTTGCCCCGCGCTCGGCATACACAGGGTGACTGACTGGGAAGGGCTTCCGGGCCCGGATGCCGCTGAGCAGGCCAGTGGAGCCTGCCGGTACTCAGGGGTCTTGCAGGGAACAGGGTGCAAACGCGAGGGTCCTGGGTGTCCTGAACGGTGCACGACCTAGAAAAGAAAGCACAGCTGCGACGGAGGCCTCTTGGAAGGTGCCGCATGCCTCCGCTTCAGCAGGGCAATAAAGCGACTCTCCTCGAGGCAAGGGCTGACGTTCGGTCTCCAGCTAGGTCTAGAGCAGAGCAGCGTGAGCTCCCAGCCAGGCCCTGGGCGCACCCGGTTTCACCAGGGAGAGCTCACTTTCTTCCCAGAGCCATGCCTACCGTGACGAGAGGCCCGTCAGAAAGGGCGTCTCTCCGTGTAATTCAAGGCCCGACCGAGGGAGCTTTCAAACTGGGAAAGACGGCCTGTGCCTTCAGGCCCGCATTTCAAGCCAGACAGGCAGGAAACGTAAGCTGGGGATTCCACAAGCCGCAAACCACGCAAGGTACACAGTGGGCCCTTCCCTGAATCCACTTGTTTACGCAGGGTGTTCTGCGTGGAGCGAACGGCCTCAACCAAGGCAGGCTCTCGTTCGGCCTCTAAGCGCCTGCCTCTTCCGAAAGACCGAAGCGTTGCCTGAAGAGCCCTGCTTTAGTCGCCGCTGCAGTGCAAGCTGACTTTCTCCGCGAGGAGAGTGACTTTCCAACCGAGGTGCCAGAGGGCGTTCCAGGCAGACTCTTTCCTCAGGGCAGCCGAGAGACGGTCAATGTGGAAACCTTCCAGGGCACGGTGGACTGGCTAGAAATGCGTTCCGGATGCTGTTGGCGTGCCGAGGAATCGGAGCCGTCCCCTTTCAAAGCGCTGGGTGTGGTCCTTCCCTCGGCGTACACAGTAGCCCCTCTCTCAAGGGCCTAGGGGCCTGGGTGTGGCACAGCATGCCCACGGGGGCCGGGGGTTTCCGCAGGGCAAAGGCTGCGCACCTGAAGCGTCTAGGACTCCCGAAAAGGGCAGCACCGTTCAAATAAAGCACGGCAGGGACTAAGACCTCAGAGAGCTTGCTGTATGCTCCGTTCCTGCAGGGAGACTCAAAGCCTTTCTCGAGGCAGGCCCTCAAGTGGCCGTTCCCTGTAGTCCTACGGCCTGACAGGATGAGCTCCCAACACGGCTCCGGAAGCACCCTGGTTATTGAGAGAAAATTCCTTCTCTTCCCCGAGCCCTGCGTCCAGGGCCTAGAGGCCCCTCAGAAACCGTGTTCTGCAGGTGGCTTCAAGGCAGCATGAGGGGAGCTTTCACAATGGGGAGACGAGGCTTCTGCCCTCAGAGCCCCGCTTTCAGTGAAGCCGCGCTTCAGCTCCTTGCGATTTCTGGTAAGTGCACAGGGACACTAGCTACACACTCGCCCCTTCCCTGAATCCGCTTTTCTTCACCGGGTGTTCTGCATGGAGCCAACTCCCTCATCCAAGGAACCCTCTAGGTAAGGCTCTACGGGGCCTTAGCCTCTACCTGAAGGCCTGCAGTGTAAGAGGAAGCACTGTACTTTAGGGGCAGCGGGAACGCAAGCTGACTTTCCTCCCACAGCTATGGTGCCCTTGGCGAAGGGTTCCTAGGAGGCCTGCGAAGCAGACTGTTTTCCTAAGGGCAGCTCAGACAGGGGCAAGGAGGCCGAGTTCCTTGACAAGTAGGCCGCGAGAGAACAGTTTCCCTGTAGCCGTTGCAGTGCTGAGGAAGTCTAGCTCTCCCCCAAGGAGGTGTGCTGTGCGTTGCCCCGCGCTCGGCATACACAGGGTGAGTGACTGGGAAGGGCTTCCGGGCCCGGATGCCGCTGAGCAGGCCAGTGGAGCCTGCCGGTACTCAGGGGTCTTGCAGGGAACAGGGTGCAAACGCGAGGGTCCTGGGTGTCCTGAACGGTGCACGACCTAGAAAAGAAAGCACAGCTGCGACGGAGGCCTCTTGGAAGGTGCCGCATGCCTCCGCTTCAGCAGGGCAATAAAGCGACTCTCCTCGAGGCAAGGGCTGACGTTCGGTCTCCAGCTAGGTCTAGAGCAGAGCAGCGTGAGCTCCCAGCCAGGCCCTGGGCGCACCCGGTTTCACCAGGGAGAGCTCACTTTCTTCCCAGAGCCATGCCTACCGTGACGAGAGGCCCGTCAGAAAGGGCGTCTCTCCGTGTAATTCAAGGCCGAGGGAGCTTTCAAACTGGGAAAGACGGCCTGTGCCTTCAGGCCCGCATTTCAAGCCAGACAGGCAGGAAACGTAAGCTGGGGATTCCACAAGCCGCAAACCACGCAAGGTACACAGTGGGCCCTTCCCTGAATCCACTTGTTTACGCAGGGTGTTCTGCGTGGAGCGAACGGCCTCAACCAAGGCAGGCTCTCGTTCGGCCTCTAAGCGCCTGCCTCTTCCGAAAGACCGAAGCGTTGCCTGAAGAGCCCTGCTTTAGTCGCCGCTGCAGTGCAAGCTGACTTTCTCCGCGAGGAGAGTGACTTTCCAACCGAGGTGCCAGAGGGCGTTCCAGGCAGACTCTTTCCTCAGGGCAGCCGAGAGACGGTCAATGTGGAAACCTTCCAGGGCACGGTGGACTGGCTAGAAATGCGTTCCGGATGCTGTTGGCGTGCCGAGGAATCGGAGCCGTCCCCTTTCAAAGCGCTGGGTGTGGTCCTTCCCTCGGCGTAGACAGTAGCCCCTCTCTCAAGGGCCTAGGGGCCTGGGTGTGGCACAGCATGCCCACGGGGGCCGGGGGTTTCCGCAGGGCAAAGGCTGCGCACCTGAAGCGTCTAGGACTCCCGAAAAGGGCAGCACCGTTCAAATAAAGCACGGCAGGGACTAAGACCTCAGAGAGCTTGCTGTATGCTCCGTTCCTGCAGGGAGACTCAAAGCCTTTCTCGAGGCAGGCCCTCAAGTGGCCGTTCCCTGTAGTCCTACGGCCTGACAGGATGAGCTCCCAACACGGCTCCGGAAGCACCCTGGTTATTGAGAGAAAATTCCTTCTCTTCCCCGAGCCCTGCGTCCAGGGCCTAGAGGCCCCTCAGAAACCGTGTTCTGCAGGTGGCTTCAAGGCAGCATGAGGGGAGCTTTCACAATGGGGAGACGAGGCTTCTGCCCTCAGAGCCCCGCTTTCAGTGAAGCCGCGCTTCAGCTCCTTGCGATTTCTGGTAAGTGCACAGGGACACTAGCTACACACCCGCCCCTTCCCTGAATCCGCTTTTCTTCACCGGGTGTTCTGCATGGAGCCAACTCCCTCATCCAAGGAACCCTCTAGGTAAGGCTCTACGGGGCCTTAGCCTCTACCTGAAGGCCTGCAGTGTAAGAGGAAGCACTGTACTTTAGGGGCAGCGGGAACGCAAGCTGACTTTCCTCCCACAGCTATGGTGCCCTCGGCGAAGGGTTCCTAGGAGGCCTGCGAAGCAGACTGTTTTCCTAAGGGCAGCTCAGACAGGGGCAAGGAGGCCGAGTTCCTTGACAAGTAGGCCGCGAGAGAAGAGTTTCCCTGTAGCCGTTGCAGTGCTGAGGAAGTCTAGCTCTCCCCCAAGGAGGTGTGCTGTGCGTTGCCCCGCGCTCGGCATACACAGGGTGACTGACTGGGAAGGGCTTCCGGGCCCGGATGCCGCTGAGCAGGCCAGTGGAGCCTGCCGGTATTCAGGGGTCTTGCAGGGAACAGGGTGCAAACGCGAGGGTCCTGGGTGTCCTGAACGGTGCACGACCTAGAAAAGAAAGCACAACTGCGACGGAGGCCTCTTGGAAGGTGCCGCATGCCTCCGCTTCAGCAGGGCAATAAAGCGACTCTCCTCGAGGCAAGGGCTGACGTTCGGTCTCCAGCTAGGTCTAGAGCAGAGCAGCGTGAGCTCCCAGCCAGGCCCTGGGCGCACCCGGTTTCACCAGGGAGAGCTCATTTCCTTCCCAGAGCCATGCCTACCGTGACGAGAGGCCCGTCAGAAAGGGCGTCTCTCCGTGTAATTCAAGGCCCGACCGAGGGAACTTTCAAACTGGGAAAGACGGCCTGTGCCTTCAGGCCCGCATTTCAAGCCAGACAGGCAGGAGACGTAAGCTGGGGATTCCACAAGCCACAAACCACTCAAGGTACACAGTGGGCCCTTCCCTGAATCCACTTGTTTACGCAGGGTGTTCTGCGTGGAGCGAACGGCCTCAACCAAGGCAGGCTCTCGTTCGGCCTCTAAGCGTCTGCCTCTTCCGAAAGACCGAAGCGTTGCCTGAAGAGCCCTGCTTTAGTCGCCGCTGCAGTGCAAGCTGACTTTCTCCGTGAGGAGAGTGACTTTCCAACCGAGGTGCCAGAGGGCGTTCCAGGCAGACTCTTTCCTCAGGGCAGCCGAGAGACGGTCAATGTGGAAACCTTCCAGGGCACGGTGGACTGGCTAGAAATGCGTTCCGGATGCTGTTGGCGTGCCGAGGAATCGGAGCCGTCCCCTTTCAAAGCGCTGGGTGTGGTCCTTCCCTCGGCGTACACAGTAGCCCCTCTCTCAAGGGCCTAGGGGCCTGGGTGTGGCACAGCATGCCCACGGGGGCCGGGGGTTTCCGCAGGGCAAAGGCTGCGCACCTGAAGCGTCTAGGACTCCCGAAAAGGGCAGCACCGTTCAAATAAAGCACGGCAGGGACTAAGACCTCAGAGAGCTTGCTGTATGCTCCGTTCCTGCAGGGAGACTCAAAGCCTTTCTCGAGGCAGGCCCTCAAGTGGCCGTTCCCTGTAGTCCTACGGCCTGACAGGATGAGCTCCCAACACGGCTCCGGAAGCACCCTGGTTATTGAGAGAAAATTCCTTCTCTTCCCCGAGCCCTGCGTCCAGGGCCTAGAGGCCCCTCAGAAACCGTGTTCTGCAGGTGGCTTCAAGGCAGCATGAGGGGAGCTTTCACAATGGGGAGACGAGGCTTCTGCCCTCAGAGCCCCGCTTTCAGTGAAGCCGCGCTTCAGCTCCTTGCGATTTCTGGTAAGTGCACAGGGACACTAGCTACACACTCGCCCCTTCCCTGAATCCGCTTTTCTTCACCGGGTGTTCTGCATGGAGCCAACTCCCTCATCCAAGGAACCCTCTAGGTAAGGCTCTACGGGGCCTTAGCCTCTACCTGAAGGCCTGCAGTGTAAGAGGAAGCACTGTACTTTAGGGGCAGCGGGAACGCAAGCTGACTTTCCTCCCACAGCTATGGTGCCCTCGGCGAAGGGTTCCTAGGAGGCCTGCGAAGCAGACTGTTTTCCTAAGGGCAGCTCAGACAGGGGCAAGGAGGCCGAGTTCCTTGACAAGTAGGCCGCGAGAGAACAGTTTCCCTGTAGCCGTTGCAGTGCTGAGGAAGTCTAGCTCTCCCCCAAGGAGGTGTGCTGTGCGTTGCCCCGCGCTCGGCATACACAGGGTGAGTGACTGGGAAGGGCTTCCGGGCCCGGATGCCGCTGAGCAGGCCAGTGGAGCCTGCCGGTACTCAGGGGTCTTGCAGGGAACAGGGTGCAAACGCGAGGGTCCTGGGTGTCCTGAACGGTGCACGACCTAGAAAAGAAAGCACAACTGCGACGGAGGCCTCTTGGAAGGTGCCGCATGCCTCCGCTTCAGCAGGGCAATAAAGCGACTCTCCTCGAGGCAAGGGCTGACGTTCGGTCTCCAGCTAGGTCTAGAGCATAGCAGCGTGAGCTCCCAGCCAGGCCCTGGGCGCACCCGGTTTCACCAGGGAGAGCTCATTTCCTTCCCAGAGCCATGCCTACCATGACGAGAGGCCCGTCAGAAAGGGCGTCTCTCCGTGTAATTCAAGGCCCGACCGAGGGAGCTTTCAAACTGGGAAAGACGGCCTGTGCCTTCAGGCCCGCATTTCAAGCCAGACAGGCAGGAAACGTAAGCTGGGGATTCCACAAGCCGCAAACCACGCAAGGTACACAGTGGGCCCTTCCCTGAATCCACTTGTTTACGCAGGGTGTTCTGCGTGGAGCGAACGGCCTCAACCAAGGCAGGCTCTCGTTCGGCCTCTAAGCGCCTGCCTCTTCCGAAAGTCCGAAGCGTTGCCTGAAGAGCCCTGCTTTAGTCGCCGCTGCAGTGCAAGCTGACTTTCTCCGCGAGGAGAGTGACTTTCCAACCGAGGTGCCAGAGGGCGTTCCAGGCAGACTCTTTCCTCAGGGCAGCCGAGAGACGGTCAATGTGGAAACCTTCCAGGGCACGGTGGACTGGCTAGAAATGCGTTCCGGATGCTGTTGGCGTGCCGAGGAATCGGAGCCGTCCCCTTTCAAAGCGCTGGGTGTGGTCCTTCCCTCGGCGTACACAGTAGCCCCTCTCTCAAGGGCCTAGGGGCCTGGGTGTGGCACAGCATGCCCACGGGGGCCGGGGGTTTCCGCAGGGCAAAGGCTGCGCACCTGAAGCATCTAGGACTCCCGAAAAGGGCAGCACCGTTCAAATAAAGCACGGCAGGGACTAAGACCTCAGAGAGCTTGCTGTATGCTCCGTTCCTGCAGGGAGACTCAAAGCCTTTCTCGAGGCAGGCCCTCAAGTGGCCGTTCCCTGTAGTCCTACGGCCTGACAGGATGAGCTCCCAACACGGCTCCGGAAGCACCCTGGTTATTGAGAGAAAATTCCTTCTCTTCCCCGAGCCCTGCGTCCAGGGCCTAGAGGCCCCTCAGAAACCGTGTTCTGCAGGTGGCTTCAAGGCAGCATGAGGGGAGCTTTCACAATGGGGAGACGAGGCTTCTGCCCTCAGAGCCCCGCTTTCAGTGAAGCCGCGCTTCAGCTCCTTGCGATTTCTGGTAAGTGCACAGGGACACTAGCTACACACTCGCCCCTTCCCTGAACCCGCTTTTCTTCACCGGGTGTTCTGCATGGAGCCAACTCCCTCATCCTAGGAACCCCCTAGGTAAGGCTCTACGGGGCCTTAGCCTCTACCTGAAGGCCTGCAGTGTAAGAGGAAGCACTGTACTTTAGGGGCAGCGGGAACGCAAGCTGACTTTCCTCCCACAGCTATGGTGCCCTCGGCGAAGGGTTCCTAGGAGGCCTGCGAAGCAGACTGTTTTCCTAAGGGCAGCTCAGACAGGGGCAAGGAGGCCGAGTTCCTTGACAAGTAGGCCGCGAGAGAACAGTTTCCCTGTAGCCGTTGCAGTGCTGAGGAAGTCTAGCTCTCCCCCAAGGAGGTGTGCTGTGCGTTGCCCCGCGCTCGGCATACACAGGGTGACTGACTGGGAAGGGCTTCCGGGCCCGGATGCCGCTGAGCAGGCCAGTGGAGCCTGCCGGTACTCAGGGGTCTTGCAGGGAACAGGGTGCAAACGCGAGGGTCCTGGGTGTCCTGAACGGTGCACGACCTAGAAAAGAAAGCACAACTGCGACGGAGGCCTCTTGGAAGGTGCCGCATGCCTCCGCTTCAGCAGGGCAATAAAGCGACTCTCCTCGAGGCAAGGGCTGACGTTCGGTCTCCAGCTAGGTCTAGAGCAGAGCAGCGTGAGCTCCCAGCCAGGCCCTGGGCGCACCCGGTTTCACCAGGGAGAGCTCATTTCCTTCCCAGAGCCATGCCTACCATGACGAGAGGCCCGTCAGAAAGGGCGTCTCTCCGTGTAATTCAAGGCCCGACCGAGGGAGCTTTCAAACTGGGAAAGACGGCCTGTGCCTTCAGGCCCGCATTTCAAGCCAGACAGGCAGGAAACGTAAGCTGGGGATTCCACAAGCCACAAACCACTCAAGGTACACAGTGGGCCCTTCCCTGAATCCACTTGTTTACGCAGGGTGTTCTGCGTGGAGCGAACGGCCTCAACCAAGGCAGGCTCTCGTTCGGCCTCTAAGCGTCTGCCTCTTCCGAAAGACCGAAGCGTTGCCTGAAGAGCCCTGCTTTAGTCGCCGCTGCAGTGCAAGCTGACTTTCTCCGTGAGGAGAGTGACTTTCCAACCGAGGTGCCAGAGGGCGTTCCAGGCACCTCTTTCCTCAGGGCAGCCGAGAGACGGTCAATGTGGAAACCTTCCAGGGCACGGTGGACTGGCTAGAAATGCGTTCCGGATGCTGTTGGCGTGCCGAGGAATCGGAGCCGTCCCCTTTCAAAGCGCTGGGTGTGGTCCTTCCCTCGGCGTACACAGTAGCCCCTCTCTCAAGGGCCTAGGGGCCTGGGTGTGGCACAGCATGCCCACGGGGGCCGGGGGTTTCCGCAGGGCAAAGGCTGCGCACCTGAAGCGTCTAGGACTCCCGAAAAGGGCAGCACCGTTCAAATAAAGCACGGCAGGGACTAAGACCTCAGAGAGCTTGCTGTATGCTCCGTTCCTGCAGGGAGACTCAAAGCCTTTCTCGAGGCAGGCCCTCAAGTGGCCGTTCCCTGTAGTCCTACGGCCTGACAGGATGAGCTCCCAACACGGCTCCGGAAGCACCCTGGTTATTGAGAGAAAATTCCTTCTCTTCCCCGAGCCCTGCGTCCAGGGCCTAGAGGCCCCTCAGAAACCGTGTTCTGCAGGTGGCTTCAAGGCAGCATGAGGGGAGCTTTCACAATGGGGAGACGAGGCTTCTGCCCTCAGAGCCCCGCTTTCAGTGAAGCCGCGCTTCAGCTCCTTGCGATTTCTGGTAAGTGCACAGGGACACTAGCTACACACTCGCCCCTTCCCTGAATCCGCTTTTCTTCACCGGGTGTTCTGCATGGAGCCAACTCCCTCATCCAAGGAACCCTCTAGGTAAGGCTCTACGGGGCCTTAGCCTCTACCTGAAGGCCTGCAGTGTAAGAGGAAGCACTGTACTTTAGGGGCAGCGGGAACGCAAGCTGACTTTCCTCCCACAGGTATGGTGCCCTCGGCGAAGGGTTCCTAGGAGGCCTGCGAAGCAGACTGTTTTCCTAAGGGCAGCTCAGACAGGGGCAAGGAGGCCGAGTTCCTTGACAAGTAGGCCGCGAGAGAACAGTTTCCCTGTAGCCGTTGCAGTGCTGAGGAAGTCTAGCTCTCCCCCAAGGAGGTGTGCTGTGCGTTGCCCCGCGCTCGGCATACACAGGGTGACTGACTGGGAAGGGCTTCCGGGCCCGGATGCCGCTGAGCAGGCCAGTGGAGCCTGCCGGTACTCAGGGGTCTTGCAGGGAACAGGGTGCAAACGCGAGGGTCCTGGGTGTCCTGAACGGTGCACGACCTAGAAAAGAAAGCACAGCTGCGACGGAGGCCTCTTGGAAGGTGCCGCATGCCTCCGCTTCAGCAGGGCAATAAAGCGACTCTCCTCGAGGCAAGGGCTGACGTTCGGTCTCCAGCTAGGTCTAGAGCAGAGCAGCGTGAGCTCCCAGCCAGGCCCTGGGCGCACCCGGTTTCACCAGGGAGAGCTCACTTTCTTCCCAGAGCCATGCCTACCGTGACGAGAGGCCCGTCAGAAAGGGCGTCTCTCCGTGTAATTCAAGGCCCGACCGAGGGAGCTTTCAAACTGGGAAAGACGGCCTGTGCCTTCAGGCCCGCATTTCAAGCCAGACAGGCAGGAAACGTAAGCTGGGGATTCCACAAGCCGCAAACCACGCAAGGTACACAGTGGGCCCTTCCCTGAATCCACTTGTTTACGCAGGGTGTTCTGCGTGGAGCGAACGGCCTCAACCAAGGCAGGCTCTCGTTCGGCCTCTAAGCGCCTGCCTCTTCCGAAAGACCGAAGCGTTGCCTGAAGAGCCCTGCTTTAGTCGCCGCTGCAGTGCAAGCTGACTTTCTCCGCGAGGAGAGTGACTTTCCAACCGAGGTGCCAGAGGGCGTTCCAGGCAGACTCTTTCCTCAGGGCAGCCGAGAGACGGTCAATGTGGAAACCTTCCAGGGCACGGTGGACTGGCTAGAAATGCGTTCCGGATGCTGTTGGCGTGCCGAGGAATCGGAGCCGTCCCCTTTCAAAGCGCTGGGTGTGGTCCTTCCCTCGGCGTACACAGTAGCCCCTCTCTCAAGGGCCTAGGGGCCTGGGTGTGGCACAGCATGCCCACGGGGGCCGGGGGTTTCCGCAGGGCAAAGGCTGCGCACCTGAAGCGTCTAGGACTCCCGAAAAGGGCAGCACCGTTCAAATAAAGCACGGCAGGGACTAAGACCTCAGAGAGCTTGCTGTATGCTCCGTTCCTGCAGGGAGACTCAAAGCCTTTCTCGAGGCAGGCCCTCAAGTGGCCGTTCCCTGTAGTCCTACGGCCTGACAGGATGAGCTCCCAACACGGCTCCGGAAGCACCCTGGTTATTGAGAGAAAATTCCTTCTCTTCCCCGAGCCCTGCGTCCAGGGCCTAGAGGCCCCTCAGAAACCGTGTTCTGCAGGTGGCTTCAAGGCAGCATGAGGGGAGCTTTCACAATGGGGAGACGAGGCTTCTGCCCTCAGAGCCCCGCTTTCAGTGAAGGCGCGCTTCAGCTCCTTGCGATTTCTGGTAAGTGCACAGGGACACTAGCTACACACTCGCCCCTTCCCTGAATCCGCTTTTCTTCACCGGGTGTTCTGCATGGAGCCAACTCCCTCATCCAAGGAACCCTCTAGGTAAGGCTCTACGGGGCCTTAGCCTCTACCTGAAGGCCTGCAGTGTAAGAGGAAGCACTGTACTTTAGGGGCAGCGGGAACGCAAGCTGACTTTCCTCCCACAGCTATGGTGCCCTCGGCGAAGGGTTCCTAGGAGGCCTGCGAAGCAGACTGTTTTCCTAAGGGCAGCTCAGACAGGGGCAAGGAGGCCGAGTTCCTTGACAAGTAGGCCGCGAGAGAACAGTTTCCCTGTAGCCGTTGCAGTGCTGAGGAAGTCTAGCTCTCCCCCAAGGAGGTGTGCTGTGCGTTGCCCCGCGCTCGGCATACACAGGGTGACTGACTGGGAAGGGCTTCCGGGCCCGGATGCCGCTGAGCAGGCCAGTGGAGCCTGCCGGTACTCAGGGGTCTTGCAGGGAACAGGGTGCAAACGCGAGGGTCCTGGGTGTCCTGAACGGTGCACGACCTAGAAAAGAAAGCACAGCTGCGACGGAGGCCTCTTGGAAGGTGCCGCATGCCTCCGCTTCAGCAGGGCAATAAAGCGACTCTCCTCGAGGCAAGGGCTGACGTTCGGTCTCCAGCTAGGTCTAGAGCAGAGCAGCGTGAGCTCCCAGCCAGGCCCTGGGCGCACCCGGTTTCACCAGGGAGAGCTCACTTTCTTCCCAGAGCCATGCCTACCGTGACGAGAGGCCCGTCAGAAAGGGCGTCTCTCCGTGTAATTCAAGGCCGAGGGAGCTTTCAAACTGGGAAAGACGGCCTGTGCCTTCAGGCCCGCATTTCAAGCCAGACAGGCAGGAAACGTAAGCTGGGGATTCCACAAGCCGCAAACCACGCAAGGTACACAGTGGGCCCTTCCCTGAATCCACTTGTTTACGCAGGGTGTTCTGCGTGGAGCGAACGGCCTCAACCAAGGCAGGCTCTCGTTCGGCCTCTAAGCGCCTGCCTCTTCCGAAAGACCGAAGCGTTGCCTGAAGAGCCCTGCTTTAGTCGCCGCTGCAGTGCAAGCTGACTTTCTCCGCGAGGAGAGTGACTTTCCAACCGAGGTGCCAGAGGGCGTTCCAGGCAGACTCTTTCCTCAGGGCAGCCGAGAGACGGTCAATGTGGAAACCTTCCAGGGCACGGTGGACTGGCTAGAAATGCGTTCCGGATGCTGTTGGCGTGCCGAGGAATCGGAGCCGTCCCCTTTCAAAGCGCTGGGTGTGGTCCTTCCCTCGGCGTACACAGTAGCCCCTCTCTCAAGGGCCTAGGGGCCTGGGTGTGGCACAGCATGCCCACGGGGGCCGGGGGTTTCCGCAGGGCAAAGGCTGCGCACCTGAAGCGTCTAGGACTCCCGAAAAGGGCAGCACCGTTCAAATAAAGCACGGCAGGGACTAAGACCTCAGAGAGCTTGCTGTATGCTCCGTTCCTGCAGGGAGACTCAAAGCCTTTCTCGAGGCAGGCCCTCAAGTGGCCGTTCCCTGTAGTCCTACGGCCTGACAGGATGAGCTCCCAACACGGCTCCGGAAGCACCCTGGTTATTGAGAGAAAATTCCTTCTCTTCCCCGAGCCCTGCGTCCAGGGCCTAGAGGCCCCTCAGAAACCGTGTTCTGCAGGTGGCTTCAAGGCAGCATGAGGGGAGCTTTCACAATGGGGAGACGAGGCTTCTGCCCTCAGAGCCCCGCTTTCAGTGAAGCCGCGCTTCAGCTCCTTGCGATTTCTGGTAAGTGCACAGGGACACTAGCTACACACCCGCCCCTTCCCTGAATCCGCTTTTCTTCACCGGGTGTTCTGCATGGAGCCAACTCCCTCATCCAAGGAACCCTCTAGGTAAGGCTCTACGGGGCCTTAGCCTCTACCTGAAGGCCTGCAGTGTAAGAGGAAGCACTGTACTTTAGGGGCAGCGGGAACGCAAGCTGACTTTCCTCCCACAGCTATGGTGCCCTCGGCGAAGGGTTCCTAGGAGGCCTGCGAAGCAGACTGTTTTCCTAAGGGCAGCTCAGACAGGGGCAAGGAGGCCGAGTTCCTTGACAAGTAGGCCGCGAGAGAAGAGTTTCCCTGTAGCCGTTGCAGTGCTGAGGAAGTCTAGCTCTCCCCCAAGGAGGTGTGCTGTGCGTTGCCCCGCGCTCGGCATACACAGGGTGACTGACTGGGAAGGGCTTCCGGGCCCGGATGCCGCTGAGCAGGCCAGTGGAGCCTGCCGGTATTCAGGGGTCTTGCAGGGAACAGGGTGCAAACGCGAGGGTCCTGGGTGTCCTGAACGGTGCACGACCTAGAAAAGAAAGCACAACTGCGACGGAGGCCTCTTGGAAGGTGCCGCATGCCTCCGCTTCAGCAGGGCAATAAAGCGACTCTCCTCGAGGCAAGGGCTGACGTTCGGTCTCCAGCTAGGTCTAGAGCAGAGCAGCGTGAGCTCCCAGCCAGGCCCTGGGCGCACCCGGTTTCACCAGGGAGAGCTCATTTCCTTCCCAGAGCCATGCCTACCGTGACGAGAGGCCCGTCAGAAAGGGCGTCTCTCCGTGTAATTCAAGGCCCGACCGAGGGAACTTTCAAACTGGGAAAGACGGCCTGTGCCTTCAGGCCCGCATTTCAAGCCAGACAGGCAGGAGACGTAAGCTGGGGATTCCACAAGCCACAAACCACTCAAGGTACACAGTGGGCCCTTCCCTGAATCCACTTGTTTACGCAGGGTGTTCTGCGTGGAGCGAACGGCCTCAACCAAGGCAGGCTCTCGTTCGGCCTCTAAGCGTCTGCCTCTTCCGAAAGACCGAAGCGTTGCCTGAAGAGCCCTGCTTTAGTCGCCGCTGCAGTGCAAGCTGACTTTCTCCGTGAGGAGAGTGACTTTCCAACCGAGGTGCCAGAGGGCGTTCCAGGCAGACTCTTTCCTCAGGGCAGCCGAGAGACGGTCAATGTGGAAACCTTCCAGGGCACGGTGGACTGGCTAGAAATGCGTTCCGGATGCTGTTGGCGTGCCGAGGAATCGGAGCCGTCCCCTTTCAAAGCGCTGGGTGTGGTCCTTCCCTCGGCGTACACAGTAGCCCCTCTCTCAAGGGCCTAGGGGCCTGGGTGTGGCACAGCATGCCCACGGGGGCCGGGGGTTTCCGCAGGGCAAAGGCTGCGCACCTGAAGCGTCTAGGACTCCCGAAAAGGGCAGCACCGTTCAAATAAAGCACGGCAGGGACTAAGACCTCAGAGAGCTTGCTGTATGCTCCGTTCCTGCAGGGAGACTCAAAGCCTTTCTCGAGGCAGGCCCTCAAGTGGCCGTTCCCTGTAGTCCTACGGCCTGACAGGATGAGCTCCCAACACGGCTCCGGAAGCACCCTGGTTATTGAGAGAAAATTCCTTCTCTTCCCCGAGCCCTGCGTCCAGGGCCTAGAGGCCCCTCAGAAACCGTGTTCTGCAGGTGGCTTCAAGGCAGCATGAGGGGAGCTTTCACAATGGGGAGACGAGGCTTCTGCCCTCAGAGCCCCGCTTTCAGTGAAGCCGCGCTTCAGCTCCTTGCGATTTCTGGTAAGTGCACAGGGACACTAGCTACACACTCGCCCCTTCCCTGAATCCGCTTTTCTTCACCGGGTGTTCTGCATGGAGCCAACTCCCTCATCCAAGGAACCCTCTAGGTAAGGCTCTACGGGGCCTTAGCCTCTACCTGAAGGCCTGCAGTGTAAGAGGAAGCACTGTACTTTAGGGGCAGCGGGAACGCAAGCTGACTTTCCTCCCACAGCTATGGTGCCCTCGGCGAAGGGTTCCTAGGAGGCCTGCGAAGCAGACTGTTTTCCTAAGGGCAGCTCAGACAGGGGCAAGGAGGCCGAGTTCCTTGACAAGTAGGCCGCGAGAGAACAGTTTCCCTGTAGCCGTTGCAGTGCTGAGGAAGTCTAGCTCTCCCCCAAGGAGGTGTGCTGTGCGTTGCCCCGCGCTCGGCATACACAGGGTGAGTGACTGGGAAGGGCTTCCGGGCCCGGATGCCGCTGAGCAGGCCAGTGGAGCCTGCCGGTACTCAGGGGTCTTGCAGGGAACAGGGTGCAAACGCGAGGGTCCTGGGTGTCCTGAACGGTGCACGACCTAGAAAAGAAAGCACAACTGCGACGGAGGCCTCTTGGAAGGTGCCGCATGCCTCCGCTTCAGCAGGGCAATAAAGCGACTCTCCTCGAGGCAAGGGCTGACGTTCGGTCTCCAGCTAGGTCTAGAGCATAGCAGCGTGAGCTCCCAGCCAGGCCCTGGGCGCACCCGGTTTCACCAGGGAGAGCTCATTTCCTTCCCAGAGCCATGCCTACCATGACGAGAGGCCCGTCAGAAAGGGCGTCTCTCCGTGTAATTCAAGGCCCGACCGAGGGAGCTTTCAAACTGGGAAAGACGGCCTGTGCCTTCAGGCCCGCATTTCAAGCCAGACAGGCAGGAAACGTAAGCTGGGGATTCCACAAGCCGCAAACCACGCAAGGTACACAGTGGGCCCTTCCCTGAATCCACTTGTTTACGCAGGGTGTTCTGCGTGGAGCGAACGGCCTCAACCAAGGCAGGCTCTCGTTCGGCCTCTAAGCGCCTGCCTCTTCCGAAAGTCCGAAGCGTTGCCTGAAGAGCCCTGCTTTAGTCGCCGCTGCAGTGCAAGCTGACTTTCTCCGCGAGGAGAGTGACTTTCCAACCGAGGTGCCAGAGGGCGTTCCAGGCAGACTCTTTCCTCAGGGCAGCCGAGAGACGGTCAATGTGGAAACCTTCCAGGGCACGGTGGACTGGCTAGAAATGCGTTCCGGATGCTGTTGGCGTGCCGAGGAATCGGAGCCGTCCCCTTTCAAAGCGCTGGGTGTGGTCCTTCCCTCGGCGTACACAGTAGCCCCTCTCTCAAGGGCCTAGGGGCCTGGGTGTGGCACAGCATGCCCACGGGGGCCGGGGGTTTCCGCAGGGCAAAGGCTGCGCACCTGAAGCATCTAGGACTCCCGAAAAGGGCAGCACCGTTCAAATAAAGCACGGCAGGGACTAAGACCTCAGAGAGCTTGCTGTATGCTCCGTTCCTGCAGGGAGACTCAAAGCCTTTCTCGAGGCAGGCCCTCAAGTGGCCGTTCCCTGTAGTCCTACGGCCTGACAGGATGAGCTCCCAACACGGCTCCGGAAGCACCCTGGTTATTGAGAGAAAATTCCTTCTCTTCCCCGAGCCCTGCGTCCAGGGCCTAGAGGCCCCTCAGAAACCGTGTTCTGCAGGTGGCTTCAAGGCAGCATGAGGGGAGCTTTCACAATGGGGAGACGAGGCTTCTGCCCTCAGAGCCCCGCTTTCAGTGAAGCCGCGCTTCAGCTCCTTGCGATTTCTGGTAAGTGCACAGGGACACTAGCTACACACTCGCCCCTTCCCTGAACCCGCTTTTCTTCACCGGGTGTTCTGCATGGAGCCAACTCCCTCATCCAAGGAACCCCCTAGGTAAGGCTCTACGGGGCCTTAGCCTCTACCTGAAGGCCTGCAGTGTAAGAGGAAGCACTGTACTTTAGGGGCAGCGGGAACGCAAGCTGACTTTCCTCCCACAGCTATGGTGCCCTCGGCGAAGGGTTCCTAGGAGGCCTGCGAAGCAGACTGTTTTCCTAAGGGCAGCTCAGACAGGGGCAAGGAGGCCGAGTTCCTTGACAAGTAGGCCGCGAGAGAACAGTTTCCCTGTAGCCGTTGCAGTGCTGAGGAAGTCTAGCTCTCCCCCAAGGAGGTGTGCTGTGCGTTGCCCCGCGCTCGGCATACACAGGGTGACTGACTGGGAAGGGCTTCCGGGCCCGGATGCCGCTGAGCAGGCCAGTGGAGCCTGCCGGTACTCAGGGGTCTTGCAGGGAACAGGGTGCAAACGCGAGGGTCCTGGGTGTCCTGAACGGTGCACGACCTAGAAAAGAAAGCACAACTGCGACGGAGGCCTCTTGGAAGGTGCCGCATGCCTCCGCTTCAGCAGGGCAATAAAGCGACTCTCCTCGAGGCAAGGGCTGACGTTCGGTCTCCAGCTAGGTCTAGAGCAGAGCAGCGTGAGCTCCCAGCCAGGCCCTGGGCGCACCCGGTTTCACCAGGGAGAGCTCATTTCCTTCCCAGAGCCATGCCTACCATGACGAGAGGCCCGTCAGAAAGGGCGTCTCTCCGTGTAATTCAAGGCCCGACCGAGGGAGCTTTCAAACTGGGAAAGACGGCCTGTGCCTTCAGGCCCGCATTTCAAGCCAGACAGGCAGGAAACGTAAGCTGGGGATTCCACAAGCCACAAACCACTCAAGGTACACAGTGGGCCCTTCCCTGAATCCACTTGTTTACGCAGGGTGTTCTGCGTGGAGCGAACGGCCTCAACCAAGGCAGGCTCTCGTTCGGCCTCTAAGCGTCTGCCTCTTCCGAAAGACCGAAGCGTTGCCTGAAGAGCCCTGCTTTAGTCGCCGCTGCAGTGCAAGCTGACTTTCTCCGTGAGGAGAGTGACTTTCCAACCGAGGTGCCAGAGGGCGTTCCAGGCACCTCTTTCCTCAGGGCAGCCGAGAGACGGTCAATGTGGAAACCTTCCAGGGCACGGTGGACTGGCTAGAAATGCGTTCCGGATGCTGTTGGCGTGCCGAGGAATCGGAGCCGTCCCCTTTCAAAGCGCTGGGTGTGGTCCTTCCCTCGGCGTACACAGTAGCCCCTCTCTCAAGGGCCTAGGGGCCTGGGTGTGGCACAGCATGCCCACGGGGGCCGGGGGTTTCCGCAGGGCAAAGGCTGCGCACCTGAAGCGTCTAGGACTCCCGAAAAGGGCAGCACCGTTCAAATAAAGCACGGCAGGGACTAAGACCTCAGAGAGCTTGCTGTATGCTCCGTTCCTGCAGGGAGACTCAAAGCCTTTCTCGAGGCAGGCCCTCAAGTGGCCGTTCCCTGTAGTCCTACGGCCTGACAGGATGAGCTCCCAACACGGCTCCGGAAGCACCCTGGTTATTGAGAGAAAATTCCTTCTCTTCCCCGAGCCCTGCGTCCAGGGCCTAGAGGCCCCTCAGAAACCGTGTTCTGCAGGTGGCTTCAAGGCAGCATGAGGGGAGCTTTCACAATGGGGAGACGAGGCTTCTGCCCTCAGAGCCCCGCTTTCAGTGAAGCCGCGCTTCAGCTCCTTGCGATTTCTGGTAAGTGCACAGGGACACTAGCTACACACTCGCCCCTTCCCTGAATCCGCTTTTCTTCACCGGGTGTTCTGCATGGAGCCAACTCCCTCATCCAAGGAACCCTCTAGGTAAGGCTCTACGGGGCCTTAGCCTCTACCTGAAGGCCTGCAGTGTAAGAGGAAGCACTGTACTTTAGGGGCAGCGGGAACGCAAGCTGACTTTCCTCCCACAGGTATGGTGCCCTCGGCGAAGGGTTCCTAGGAGGCCTGCGAAGCAGACTGTTTTCCTAAGGGCAGCTCAGACAGGGGCAAGGAGGCCGAGTTCCTTGACAAGTAGGCCGCGAGAGAACAGTTTCCCTGTAGCCGTTGCAGTGCTGAGGAAGTCTAGCTCTCCCCCAAGGAGGTGTGCTGTGCGTTGCCCCGCGCTCGGCATACACAGGGTGACTGACTGGGAAGGGCTTCCGGGCCCGGATGCCGCTGAGCAGGCCAGTGGAGCCTGCCGGTACTCAGGGGTCTTGCAGGGAACAGGGTGCAAACGCGAGGGTCCTGGGTGTCCTGAACGGTGCACGACCTAGAAAAGAAAGCACAGCTGCGACGGAGGCCTCTTGGAAGGTGCCGCATGCCTCCGCTTCAGCAGGGCAATAAAGCGACTCTCCTCGAGGCAAGGGCTGACGTTCGGTCTCCAGCTAGGTCTAGAGCAGAGCAGCGTGAGCTCCCAGCCAGGCCCTGGGCGCACCCGGTTTCACCAGGGAGAGCTCACTTTCTTCCCAGAGCCATGCCTACCGTGACGAGAGGCCCGTCAGAAAGGGCGTCTCTCCGTGTAATTCAAGGCCCGACCGAGGGAGCTTTCAAACTGGGAAAGACGGCCTGTGCCTTCAGGCCCGCATTTCAAGCCAGACAGGCAGGAAACGTAAGCTGGGGATTCCACAAGCCGCAAACCACGCAAGGTACACAGTGGGCCCTTCCCTGAATCCACTTGTTTACGCAGGGTGTTCTGCGTGGAGCGAACGGCCTCAACCAAGGCAGGCTCTCGTTCGGCCTCTAAGCGCCTGCCTCTTCCGAAAGACCGAAGCGTTGCCTGAAGAGCCCTGCTTTAGTCGCCGCTGCAGTGCAAGCTGACTTTCTCCGCGAGGAGAGTGACTTTCCAACCGAGGTGCCAGAGGGCGTTCCAGGCAGACTCTTTCCTCAGGGCAGCCGAGAGACGGTCAATGTGGAAACCTTCCAGGGCACGGTGGACTGGCTAGAAATGCGTTCCGGATGCTGTTGGCGTGCCGAGGAATCGGAGCCGTCCCCTTTCAAAGCGCTGGGTGTGGTCCTTCCCTCGGCGTACACAGTAGCCCCTCTCTCAAGGGCCTAGGGGCCTGGGTGTGGCACAGCATGCCCACGGGGGCCGGGGGTTTCCGCAGGGCAAAGGCTGCGCACCTGAAGCGTCTAGGACTCCCGAAAAGGGCAGCACCGTTCAAATAAAGCACGGCAGGGACTAAGACCTCAGAGAGCTTGCTGTATGCTCCGTTCCTGCAGGGAGACTCAAAGCCTTTCTCGAGGCAGGCCCTCAAGTGGCCGTTCCCTGTAGTCCTACGGCCTGACAGGATGAGCTCCCAACACGGCTCCGGAAGCACCCTGGTTATTGAGAGAAAATTCCTTCTCTTCCCCGAGCCCTGCGTCCAGGGCCTAGAGGCCCCTCAGAAACCGTGTTCTGCAGGTGGCTTCAAGGCAGCATGAGGGGAGCTTTCACAATGGGGAGACGAGGCTTCTGCCCTCAGAGCCCCGCTTTCAGTGAAGGCGCGCTTCAGCTCCTTGCGATTTCTGGTAAGTGCACAGGGACACTAGCTACACACTCGCCCCTTCCCTGAATCCGCTTTTCTTCACCGGGTGTTCTGCATGGAGCCAACTCCCTCATCCAAGGAACCCTCTAGGTAAGGCTCTACGGGGCCTTAGCCTCTACCTGAAGGCCTGCAGTGTAAGAGGAAGCACTGTACTTTAGGGGCAGCGGGAACGCAAGCTGACTTTCCTCCCACAGCTATGGTGCCCTCGGCGAAGGGTTCCTAGGAGGCCTGCGAAGCAGACTGTTTTCCTAAGGGCAGCTCAGACAGGGGCAAGGAGGCCGAGTTCCTTGACAAGTAGGCCGCGAGAGAACAGTTTCCCTGTAGCCGTTGCAGTGCTGAGGAAGTCTAGCTCTCCCCCAAGGAGGTGTGCTGTGCGTTGCCCCGCGCTCGGCATACACAGGGTGACTGACTGGGAAGGGCTTCCGGGCCCGGATGCCGCTGAGCAGGCCAGTGGAGCCTGCCGGTACTCAGGGGTCTTGCAGGGAACAGGGTGCAAACGCGAGGGTCCTGGGTGTCCTGAACGGTGCACGACCTAGAAAAGAAAGCACAGCTGCGACGGAGGCCTCTTGGAAGGTGCCGCATGCCTCCGCTTCAGCAGGGCAATAAAGCGACTCTCCTCGAGGCAAGGGCTGACGTTCGGTCTCCAGCTAGGTCTAGAGCAGAGCAGCGTGAGCTCCCAGCCAGGCCCTGGGCGCACCCGGTTTCACCAGGGAGAGCTCACTTTCTTCCCAGAGCCATGCCTACCGTGACGAGAGGCCCGTCAGAAAGGGCGTCTCTCCGTGTAATTCAAGGCCGAGGGAGCTTTCAAACTGGGAAAGACGGCCTGTGCCTTCAGGCCCGCATTTCAAGCCAGACAGGCAGGAAACGTAAGCTGGGGATTCCACAAGCCGCAAACCACGCAAGGTACACAGTGGGCCCTTCCCTGAATCCACTTGTTTACGCAGGGTGTTCTGCGTGGAGCGAACGGCCTCAACCAAGGCAGGCTCTCGTTCGGCCTCTAAGCGCCTGCCTCTTCCGAAAGACCGAAGCGTTGCCTGAAGAGCCCTGCTTTAGTCGCCGCTGCAGTGCAAGCTGACTTTCTCCGCGAGGAGAGTGACTTTCCAACCGAGGTGCCAGAGGGCGTTCCAGGCAGACTCTTTCCTCAGGGCAGCCGAGAGACGGTCAATGTGGAAACCTTCCAGGGCACGGTGGACTGGCTAGAAATGCGTTCCGGATGCTGTTGGCGTGCCGAGGAATCGGAGCCGTCCCCTTTCAAAGCGCTGGGTGTGGTCCTTCCCTCGGCGTACACAGTAGCCCCTCTCTCAAGGGCCTAGGGGCCTGGGTGTGGCACAGCATGCCCACGGGGGCCGGGGGTTTCCGCAGGGCAAAGGCTGCGCACCTGAAGCGTCTAGGACTCCCGAAAAGGGCAGCACCGTTCAAATAAAGCACGGCAGGGACTAAGACCTCAGAGAGCTTGCTGTATGCTCCGTTCCTGCAGGGAGACTCAAAGCCTTTCTCGAGGCAGGCCCTCAAGTGGCCGTTCCCTGTAGTCCTACGGCCTGACAGGATGAGCTCCCAACACGGCTCCGGAAGCACCCTGGTTATTGAGAGAAAATTCCTTCTCTTCCCCGAGCCCTGCGTCCAGGGCCTAGAGGCCCCTCAGAAACGGTGTTCTGCAGGTGGCTTCAAGGCAGCATGAGGGGAGCTTTCACAATGGGGAGACGAGGCTTCTGCCCTCAGAGCCCCGCTTTCAGTGAAGCCGCGCTTCAGCTCCTTGCGATTTCTGGTAAGTGCACAGGGACACTAGCTACACACTCGCCCCTTCCCTGAATCCGCTTTTCTTCACCGGGTGTTCTGCATGGAGCCAACTCCCTCATCCAAGGAACCCTCTAGGTAAGGCTCTACGGGGCCTTAGCCTCTACCTGAAGGCCTGCAGTGTAAGAGGAAGCACTGTACTTTAGGGGCAGCGGGAACGCAAGCTGACTTTCCTCCCACAGCTATGGTGCCCTCGGCGAAGGGTTCCTAGGAGGCCTGCGAAGCAGACTGTTTTCCTAAGGGCAGCTCAGACAGGGGCAAGGAGGCCGAGTTCCTTGACAAGTAGGCCGCGAGAGAACAGTTTCCCTGTAGCCGTTGCAGTGCTGAGGAAGTCTAGCTCTCCCCCAAGGAGGTGTGCTGTGCGTTGCCCCGCGCTCGGCATACACAGGGTGACTGACTGGGAAGGGCTTCCGGGCCCGGATGCCGCTGAGCAGGCCAGTGGAGCCTGCCGGTATTCAGGGGTCTTGCAGGGAACAGGGTGCAAACGCGAGGGTCCTGGGTGTCCTGAACGGTGCACGACCTAGAAAAGAAAGCACAACTGCGACGGAGGCCTCTTGGAAGGTGCCGCATGCCTCCGCTTCAGCAGGGCAATAAAGCGACTCTCCTCGAGGCAAGGGCTGACGTTCGGTCTCCAGCTAGGTCTAGAGCAGAGCAGCGTGAGCTCCCAGCCAGGCCCTGGGCGCACCCGGTTTCACCAGGGAGAGCTCACTTTCTTCCCAGAGCCATGCCTACCGTGACGAGAGGCCCGTCAGAAAGGGCGCCTCTCCGTGTAATTCAAGGCCCGACCGAGGGAGCTTTCAAACTGGGAAAGACGGCCTGTGCCTTCAGGCCCGCATTTCAAGCCAGACAGGCAGGAGACGTAAGCTGGGGATTCAACAAGCCACAAACCACGCAAGGTACACAATGGGCCCTTCCCTGAATCCACTTGTTTACGCAGGGTGTTCTGCGTGGAGCGAACGGCCTCAACCAAGGCAGGCCATCGTTCAGCCTCTAAGCGTCTGCCTCTTCCGAAAGACCGAAGCGTTGCCTGAAGAGCCCTGCTTTAGTCGCCGCTGCAGTGCAAGCTGACTTTCTCCGTGAGGAGAGTGACTTTCCAACCGAGGTGCCAGAGGGCGTTCCAGGCAGACTCTTTCCTCAGGGCAGCCGAGAGACGGTCAATGTGGAAACCTTCCAGGGCACGGTGGACTGGCTAGAAATGCGTTCCGGATGCTGTTGGCGTGCCGAGGAATCGGAGCCGTCCCCTTTCAAAGCGCTGGGTGTAGTCCTTCCCTCGGCGTAGACAGTAGCCCCTCTCTCAAGGGCCTAGGGGCCTGGGTGTGGCACAGCATGCCCACGGGGGCCGGGTGTTTCGGTAGGGCAAAGGCTGCGCACCTGAAGCGTCTAGGACTCCCGAAAAGGGCAGCACCGTTCAAATAAAGCACGGCAGGGACTAAGACCTCAGAGAGCTTGCTGTATGCTCCGTTCCTGCAGGGAGACTCAAAGCCTTTCTCGAGGCAGGCCCTCAAGTGGCCGTTCCCTGTAGTCCTACGGCCTGACAGGATGAGCTCCCAACACGGCTCCGGAAGCACCCTGGATATTGAGAGAAAATTCCTTCTCTTCCCCGAGCCCTGCGTCCAGGGCCTAGAGGCCCCTCAGAAACGGTGTTCTGCAGGTGGCTTCAAGGCAGCATGAGGGGAGCTTTCACAATGGGAAGACGAGGCTTCTGCCCTCAGAGCCCCGCTCTCAGTGAAGCCGCGCTTCAGCTCCTTGCGATTTCTGGTAAGTGCACAGGGACACTAGCTACACACTCGCTCCTTCCCTGAATCCGCTTTTCTTCACCGGGTGTTCTGCATGGAGCCAACTCCCTCATCCAAGGAACCCTCTAGGTAGGCTCTACGGGGCCTTAGCCTCTACCTGAAGGCCTGCAGTGTAAGAGGAAGCACTGTACTTTAGGGGCAGCGGGAACGCAAGCTGACTTTCTCCCACAGGTATGGTGCCCTCGGCGAAGGGTTCCTAGGAGGCCTGCGAAGCAGACTCTTTTCCTAAGGGCAGCTCAGACAGGGGCAAGGAGGCCGAGTTCCTTGACAAGTCGGCCGCGAGAGAACAGTTTCCCTGTAGCCGTTGCAGTGCTGAGGAAGTCTAGCTCTCCCCCAAGGAGGTGTGCTGTGCGTTGCCCCGCGCTCGGCATACACAGGGTGACTGACTGGGAAGGGCTTCCGGGCCCGGATGCCGCTGAGCAGGCCAGTGGAGCCTGCCGGTATTCAGGGGTCTTGCAGGGAACAGGGTGCAAACGCGAGGGTCCTGGGTGTCCTGAACGGTGCACGACCTAGAAAAGAAAGCACAACTGCGACGGAGGCCTCTTGGAAGGTGCCGCATGCCTCCGCTTCAGCAGGGCAATAAAGCGACTCTCCTCGAGGCAAGGGCTGACGTTCGGTCTCCAGCTAGGTCTAGAGCAGAGCAGCGTGAGCTCCCAGCCAGGCCCTGGGCGCACCCGGTTTTACCAGGGAGAGCTCACTTTCTTCCCAGAGCCATGCCTACCGTGACGAGAGGCCCGTCAGAACGGGCGCCTCTCCGTGTAATTCAAGGCCCGACCGAGGGAGCTTTCAAACTGGGAAAGACGGCCTGTGCCTTCAGGCCCGCATTTCAAGCCAGACAGGCAGGAGACGTAAGCTGGGGATTCAACAAGCCACAAACCACGCAAGGTACACAATGGGCCCTACCCTGAATCCACTTGTTTACGCAGGGTGTTCTGCGTGGAGCGAACGGCCTCAACCAAGGCAGGCCATCGTTCAGCCTCTAAGCGTCTGCCTCTTCCGAAAGACCGAAGCGTTGCCTGAAGAGCCCTGCTTTAGTCGCCGCTGCAGTGCAAGCTGACTTTCTCCGTGAGGAGAGTGACTTTCCAACCGAGGTGCCAGAGGGCGCTCCAGGCAGACTCTTTCCTCAGGGCAGCCGAGAGACGGTCAATGTGGAAACCTTCCAGGGCACGGTGGACTGGCTAGAAATGCGTTCCGGATGCTGTTGGCGTGCCGAGGAATCGGAGCCGTCCCCTTTCAAAGCGCTGGGTGTAGTCCTTCCCTCGGCGTAGACAGTAGCCCCTCTCTCAAGGGCCTAGGGGCCTGGGTGTGGCACAGCATGCCCACGGGGGCCGGGGGTTTCCGCAGGGCAAAGGCTGCGCACCTGAAGCGTCTAGGACTCCCGAAAAGGGCAGCACCGTTCAAATAAAGCACGGCAGGGACTAAGACCTCAGAGAGCTTGCTGTATGCTCCGTTCCTGCAGGGAGACTCAAAGCCTTTCTCGAGGCAGGCCCTCAAGTGGCCGTTCCCTGTAGTCCTACGGCCTGACAGGATGAGCTCCCAACACGGCTCCGGAAGCACCCTGGTTATTGAGAGAAAATTCCTTCTCTTCCCCGAGCCCTGCGTCCAGGGCCTAGAGGCCCCTCAGAAACCGTGTTCTGCAGGTGGCTTCAAGGCAGCATGAGGGGAGCTTTCACAATGGGAAGACGAGGCTTCTGCCCTCAGAGCCCCGCTCTCAGTGAAGCCGCGCTTCAGCTCCTTGCGATTTCTGGTAAGTGCACAGGGACACTAGCTACACACCCGCTCCTTCCCTGAATCCGCTTTTCTTCACCGGGTGTTCTGCATGGAGCCAACTCCCTCATCCAAGGAACCCTCTAGGTAGGCTCTACGGGGCCTTAGCCTCTACCTGAAGGCCTGCAGTGTAAGAGGAAGCACTGTACTTTAGGGGCAGCGGGAACGCAAGCTGACTTTCTCCCACAGGTATGGTGCCCTCGGCGAAGGGTTCCTAGGAGGCCTGCGAAGCAGACTGTTTTCCTAAGGGCAGCTCAGACAGGGGCAAGGAGGCCGAGTTCCTTGACAAGTAGGCCGCGAGAGAACAGTTTCCCTGGAGCCGTTGCAGTGCTGAGGAAGTCTAGCTCTCCCCCAAGGAGGTGTGCTGTGCGTTGCCCCGCGCTCGGCATACACAGGGTGACTGACTGGGAAGGGCTTCCGGGCCCGGATGCCGCTGAGCAGGCCAGTGGAGCCTGCCGGTACTCAGGGGTCTTGCAGGGAACAGGGTGCAAACGCGAGGGTCCTGGGTGTCCTGAACGGTGCACGACCTAGAAAAGAAAGCACAGCTGCGACGGAGGCCTCTTGGAAGGTGCCGCATGCCTCCGCTTCAGCAGGGCAATAAAGCGACTCTCCTCGAGGCAAGGGCTGACGTTCGGTCTCCAGCTAGGTCTAGAGCAGAGCAGCGTGAGCTCCCAGCCAGGCCCTGGGCGCACCCGGTTTCACCAGGGAGAGCTCACTTTCTTCCCAGAGCCATGCCTACCGTGACGAGAGGCCCGTCAGAAAGGGCGTCTCTCCGTGTAATTCAAGGCCGAGGGAGCTTTCAAACTGGGAAAGACGGCCTGTGCCTTCAGGCCCGCATTTCAAGCCAGACAGGCAGGAAACGTAAGCTGGGGATTCCACAAGCCGCAAACCACGCAAGGTACACAGTGGGCCCTTCCCTGAATCCACTTGTTTACGCAGGGTGTTCTGCGTGGAGCGAACGGCCTCAACCAAGGCAGGCTCTCGTTCGGCCTCTAAGCGTCTGCCTCTTCCGAAAGACCGAAGCGTTGCCTGAAGAGCCCTGCTTTAGTCGCCGCTGCAGTGCAAGCTGACTTTCTCCGTGAGGAGAGTGACTTTCCAACCGAGGTGCCAGAGGGCGTTCTAGGCAGACTCTTTCCTCAGGGCAGCCGAGAGACGGTCAATGTGGAAACCTTCCAGGGCACGGTGGACTGGCTAGAAATGCGTTCCGGATGCTGTTGGCGTGCCGAGGAATCGGAGCCGTCCCCTTTCAAAGCGCTGGGTGTGGTCCTTCCCTCGGCGTACACAGTAGCCCCTCTCTCAAGGGCCTAGGGGCCTGGGTGTGGCACAGCATGCCCACGGGGGCCGGGGGTTTCCGCAGGGCAAAGGCTGCGCACCTGAAGCGTCTAGGACTCCCGAAAAGGGCAGCACCGTTCAAATAAAGCACGGCAGGGACTAAGACCTCAGAGAGCTTGCTGTATGCTCCGTTCCTGCAGGGAGACTCAAAGCCTTTCTCGAGGCAGGCCCTCAAGTGGCCGTTCCCTGTAGTCCTACGGCCTGACAGGATGAGCTCCCAACATGGCTCCGGAAGCACCCTGGTTATTGAGAGAAAATTCCTTCTCTTCCCCGAGCCCTGCGTCCAGGGCCTAGAGGCCCCTCAGAAACGGTGTTCTGCAGGTGGCTTCAAGGCAGCATGAGGGGAGCTTTCACAATGGGGAGACGAGGCTTCTGCCCTCAGAGCCCCGCTTTCAGTGAAGCCGCGCTTCAGCTCCTTGCGATTTCTGGTAAGTGCACAGGGACACTAGCTACACACTCGCCCCTTCCCTGAATCCGCTTTTCTTCACCGGGTGTTCTGCATGGAGCCAACTCCCTCATCCAAGGAACCCTCTAGGTAAGGCTCTACGGGGCCTTAGCCTCTACCTGAAGGCCTGCAGTGTAAGAGGAAGCACTGTACTTTAGGGGCAGCGGGAACGCAAGCTGACTTTCCTCCCACAGGTATGGTGCCCTCGGCGAAGGGTTCCTAGGAGGCCTGCGAAGCAGACTGTTTTCCTAAGGGCAGCTCAGACAGGGGCAAGGAGGCCGAGTTCCTTGACAAGTAGGCCGCGAGAGAACAGTTTCCCTGTAGCCGTTGCAGTGCTGAGGAAGTCTAGCTCTCCCCCAAGGAGGTGTGCTGTGCGTTGCCCCGCGCTCGGCATACACAGGGTGAGTGACTGGGAAGGGCTTCCGGGCCCGGATGCCGCTGAGCAGGCCAGTGGAGCCTGCCGGTACTCAGGGGTCTTGCAGGGAACAGGGTGCAAACGCGAGGGTCCTGGGTGTCCTGAACGGTGCACGACCTAGAAAAGAAAGCACAGCTGCGACGGAGGCCTCTTGGAAGGTGCCGCATGCCTCCGCTTCAGCAGGGCAATAAAGCGACTCTCCTCGAGGCAAGGGCTGACGTTCGGTCTCCAGCTAGGTCTAGAGCAGAGCAGCGTGAGCTCCCAGCCAGGCCCTGGGCGCACCCGGTTTCACCAGGGAGAGCTCACTTCCTTCCCAGAGCCATGCCTACCGTGACGAGAGGCCCGTCAGAAAGGGCGTCTCTCCGTGTAATTCAAGGCCGAGGGAGCTTTCAAACTGGGAAAGACGGCCTGTGCCTTCAGGCCCGCATTTCAAGCCAGACAGGCAGGAAACGTAAGCTGGGGATTCCACAAGCCGCAAACCACGCAAGGTACACAGTGGGCCCTTCCCTGAATCCACTTGTTTACGCAGGGTGTTCTGCGTGGAGCGAACGGCCTCAACCAAGGCAGGCTCTCGTTCGGCCTCTAAGCGCCTGCCTCTTCCGAAAGACCGAAGCGTTGCCTGAAGAGCCCTGCTTTAGTCGCCGCTGCAGTGCAAGCTGACTTTCTCCGCGAGGAGAGTGACTTTCCAACCGAGGTGCCAGAGGGCGTTCCAGGCAGACTCTTTCCTCAGGGCAGCCGAGAGACGGTCAATGTGGAAACCTTCCAGGGCACGGTGGACTGGCTAGAAATGCGTTCCGGATGCTGTTGGCGTGCCGAGGAATCGGAGCCGTCCCCTTTCAAAGCGCTGGGTGTGGTCCTTCCCTCGGCGTACACAGTAGCCCCTCTCTCAAGGGCCTAGGGGCCTGGGTGTGGCACAGCATGCCCACGGGGGCCGGGGGTTTCCGCAGGGCAAAGGCTGCGCACCTGAAGCGTCTAGGACTCCCGAAAAGGGCAGCACCGTTCAAATAAAGCACGGCAGGGACTAAGACCTCAGAGAGCTTGCTGTATGCTCCGTTCCTGCAGGGAGACTCAAAGCCTTTCTCGAGGCAGGCCCTCAAGTGGCCGTTCCCTGTAGTCCTACGGCCTGACAGGATGAGCTCCCAACACGGCTCCGGAAGCACCCTGGTTATTGAGAGAAAATTCCTTCTCTTCCCCGAGCCCTGCGTCCAGGGCCTAGAGGCCCCTCAGAAACCGTGTTCTGCAGGTGGCTTCAAGGCAGCATGAGGGGAGCTTTCACAATGGGGAGACGAGGCTTCTGCCCTCAGAGCCCCGCTTTCAGTGAAGCCGCGCTTCAGCTCCTTGCGATTTCTGGTAAGTGCACAGGGACACTAGCTACACACTCGCCCCTTCCCTGAATCCGCTTTTCTTCACCGGGTGTTCTGCATGGAGCCAACTCCCTCATCCAAGGAACCCTCTAGGTAAGGCTCTACGGGGCCTTAGCCTCTACCTGAAGGCCTGCAGTGTAAGAGGAAGCACTGTACTTTAGGGGCAGCGGGAACGCAAGCTGACTTTCCTCCCACAGCTATGGTGCCCTCGGCGAAGGGTTCCTAGGAGGCCTGCGAAGCAGACTGTTTTCCTAAGGGCAGCTCAGACAGGGGCAAGGAGGCCGAGTTCCTTGACAAGTAGGCCGCGAGAGAACAGTTTCCCTGTAGCCGTTGCAGTGCTGAGGAAGTCTAGCTCTCCCCCAAGGAGGTGTGCTGTGCGTTGCCCCGCGCTCGGCATACACAGGGTGACTGACTGGGAAGGGCTTCCGGGCCCGGATGCCGCTGAGCAGGCCAGTGGAGCCTGCCGGTACTCAGGGGTCTTGCAGGGAACAGGGTGCAAACGCGAGGGTCCTGGGTGTCCTGAACGGTGCACGACCTAGAAAAGAAAGCACAGCTGCGACGGAGGCCTCTTGGAAGGTGTCGCATGCCTCCGCTTCAGCAGGGCAATAAAGCGACTCTCCTCGAGGCAAGGGCTGACGTTCGGTCTCCAGCTAGGTCTAGAGCAGAGCAGCGTGAGCTCCCAGCCAGGCCCTGGGCGCACCCGGTTTCACCAGGGAGAGCTCACTTCCTTCCCAGAGCCATGCCTACCGTGACGAGAGGCCCGTCAGAAAGGGCGTCTCTCCGTGTAATTCAAGGCCGAGGGAGCTTTCAAACTGGGAAAGACGGCCTGTGCCTTCAGGCCCGCATTTCAAGCCAGACAGGCAGGAAACGTAAGCTGGGGATTCCACAAGCCGCAAACCACGCAAGGTACACAGTGGGCCCTTCCCTGAATCCACTTGTTTACGCAGGGTGTTCTGCGTGGAGCGAACGGCCTCAACCAAGGCAGGCTCTCGTTCGGCCTCTAAGCGCCTGCCTCTTCCGAAAGACCGAAGCGTTGCCTGAAGAGCCCTGCTTTAGTCGCCGCTGCAGTGCAAGCTGACTTTCTCCGCGAGGAGAGTGACTTTCCAACCGAGGTGCCAGAGGGCGTTCCAGGCAGACTCTTTCCTCAGGGCAGCCGAGAGACGGTCAATGTGGAAACCTTCCAGGGCACGGTGGACTGGCTAGAAATGCGTTCCGGATGCTGTTGGCGTGCCGAGGAATCGGAGCCGTCCCCTTTCAAAGCGCTGGGTGTGGTCCTTCCCTCGGCGTACACAGTAGCCCCTCTCTCAAGGGCCTAGGGGCCTGGGTGTGGCACAGCATGCCCACGGGGGCCGGGGGTTTCCGCAGGGCAAAGGCTGCGCACCTGAAGCGTCTAGGACTCCCGAAAAGGGCAGCACCGTTCAAATAAAGCACGGCAGGGACTAAGACCTCAGAGAGCTTGCTGTATGCTCCGTTCCTGCAGGGAGACTCAAAGCCTTTCTCGAGGCAGGCCCTCAAGTGGCCGTTCCCTGTAGTCCTACGGCCTGACAGGATGAGCTCCCAACACGGCTCCGGAAGCACCCTGGTTATTGAGAGAAAATTCCTTCTCTTCCCCGAGCCCTGCGTCCAGGGCCTAGAGGCCCCTCAGAAACCGTGTTCTGCAGGTGGCTTCAAGGCAGCATGAGGGGAGCTTTCACAATGGGGAGACGAGGCTTCTGCCCTCAGAGCCCCGCTTTCAGTGAAGCCGCGCTTCAGCTCCTTGCGATTTCTGGTAAGTGCACAGGGACACTAGCTACACACTCGCCCCTTCCCTGAATCCGCTTTTCTTCACCGGGTGTTCTGCATGGAGCCAACTCCCTCATCCAAGGAACCCTCTAGGTAAGGCTCTACGGGGCCTTAGCCTCTACCTGAAGGCCTGCAGTGTAAGAGGAAGCACTGTACTTTAGGGGCAGTGGGAACGCAAGCTGACTTTCCTCCCACAGCTATGGTGCCCTCGGCGAAGGGTTCCTAGGAGGCCTGCGAAGCAGACTGTTTTCCTAAGGGCAGCTCAGACAGGGGCAAGGAGGCCGAGTTCCTTGACAAGTAGGCCGCGAGAGAACAGTTTCCCTGTAGCCGTTGCAGTGCTGAGGAAGTCTAGCTCTCCCCCAAGGAGGTGTGCTGTGCGTTGCCCCGCGCTCGGCATACACAGGGTGAGTGACTGGGAAGGGCTTCCGGGCCCGGATGCCGCTGAGCAGGCCAGTGGAGCCTGCCGGTACTCAGGGGTCTTGCAGGGAACAGGGTGCAAACGCGAGGGTCCTGGGTGTCCTGAACGGTGCACGACCTAGAAAAGAAAGCACAGCTGCGACGGAGGCCTCTTGGAAGGTGCCGCATGCCTCCGCTTCAGCAGGGCAATAAAGCGACTCTCCTCGAGGCAAGGGCTGACGTTCGGTCTCCAGCTAGGTCTAGAGCAGAGCAGCGTGAGCTCCCAGCCAGGCCCTGGGCGCACCCGGTTTCACCAGGGAGAGCTCACTTTCTTCCCAGAGCCATGCCTACCGTGACGAGAGGCCCGTCAGAAAGGGCGTCTCTCCGTGTAATTCAAGGCCCGACCGAGGGAGCTTTCAAACTGGGAAAGACGGCCTGTGCCTTCAGGCCCGCATTTCAAGCCAGACAGGCAGGAAACGTAAGCTGGGGATTCCACAAGCCGCAAACCACGCAAGGTACACAGTGGGCCCTTCCCTGAATCCACTTGTTTACGCAGGGTGTTCTGCGTGGAGCGAACGGCCTCAACCAAGGCAGGCTCTCGTTCGGCCTCTAAGCGCCTGCCTCTTCCGAAAGACCGAAGCGTTGCCTGAAGAGCCCTGCTTTAGTCGCCGCTGCAGTGCAAGCTGACTTTCTCCGCGAGGAGAGTGACTTTCCAACCGAGGTGCCAGAGGGCGTTCCAGGCAGACTCTTTCCTCAGGGCAGCCGAGAGACGGTCAATGTGGAAACCTTCCAGGGCACGGTGGACTGGCTAGAAATGCGTTCCGGATGCTGTTGGCGTGCCGAGGAATCGGAGCCGTCCCCTTTCAAAGCGCTGGGTGTGGTCCTTCCCTCGGCGTACACAGTAGCCCCTCTCTCAAGGGCCTAGGGGCCTGGGTGTGGCACAGCATGCCCACGGGGGCCGGGGGTTTCCGCAGGGCAAAGGCTGCGCACCTGAAGCGTCTAGGACTCCCGAAAAGGGCAGCACCGTTCAAATAAAGCACGGCAGGGACTAAGACCTCAGAGAGCTTGCTGTATGCTCCGTTCCTGCAGGGAGACTCAAAGCCTTTCTCGAGGCAGGCCCTCAAGTGGCCGTTCCCTGTAGTCCTACGGCCTGACAGGATGAGCTCCCAACACGGCTCCGGAAGCACCCTGGTTATTGAGAGAAAATTCCTTCTCTTCCCCGAGCCCTGCGTCCAGGGCCTAGAGGCCCCTCAGAAACCGTGTTCTGCAGGTGGCTTCAAGGCAGCATGAGGGGAGCTTTCACAATGGGGAGACGAGGCTTCTGCCCTCAGAGCCCCGCTTTCAGTGAAGCCGCGCTTCAGCTCCTTGCGATTTCTGGTAAGTGCACAGGGACACTAGCTACACACTCGCCCCTTCCCTGAATCCGCTTTTCTTCACCGGGTGTTCTGCATGGAGCCAACTCCCTCATCCAAGGAACCCTCTAGGTAAGGCTCTACGGGGCCTTAGCCTCTACCTGAAGGCCTGCAGTGTAAGAGGAAGCACTGTACTTTAGGGGCAGCGGGAACGCAAGCTGACTTTCCTCCCACAGCTATGGTGCCCTTGGCGAAGGGTTCCTAGGAGGCCTGCGAAGCAGACTGTTTTCCTAAGGGCAGCTCAGACAGGGGCAAGGAGGCCGAGTTCCTTGACAAGTAGGCCGCGAGAGAACAGTTTCCCTGTAGCCGTTGCAGTGCTGAGGAAGTCTAGCTCTCCCCCAAGGAGGTGTGCTGTGCGTTGCCCCGCGCTCGGCATACACAGGGTGAGTGACTGGGAAGGGCTTCCGGGCCCGGATGCCGCTGAGCAGGCCAGTGGAGCCTGCCGGTACTCAGGGGTCTTGCAGGGAACAGGGTGCAAACGCGAGGGTCCTGGGTGTCCTGAACGGTGCACGACCTAGAAAAGAAAGCACAGCTGCGACGGAGGCCTCTTGGAAGGTGCCGCATGCCTCCGCTTCAGCAGGGCAATAAAGCGACTCTCCTCGAGGCAAGGGCTGACGTTCGGTCTCCAGCTAGGTCTAGAGCAGAGCAGCGTGAGCTCCCAGCCAGGCCCTGGGCGCACCCGGTTTCACCAGGGAGAGCTCACTTTCTTCCCAGAGCCATGCCTACCGTGACGAGAGGCCCGTCAGAAAGGGCGTCTCTCCGTGTAATTCAAGGCCCGACCGAGGGAGCTTTCAAACTGGGAAAGACGGCCTGTGCCTTCAGGCCCGCATTTCAAGCCAGACAGGCAGGAAACGTAAGCTGGGGATTCCACAAGCCGCAAACCACGCAAGGTACACAGTGGGCCCTTCCCTGAATCCACTTGTTTACGCAGGGTGTTCTGCGTGGAGCGAACGGCCTCAACCAAGGCAGGCTCTCGTTCGGCCTCTAAGCGCCTGCCTCTTCCGAAAGACCGAAGCGTTGCCTGAAGAGCCCTGCTTTAGTCGCCGCTGCAGTGCAAGCTGACTTTCTCCGCGAGGAGAGTGACTTTCCAACCGAGGTGCCAGAGGGCGTTCCAGGCAGACTCTTTCCTCAGGGCAGCCGAGAGACGGTCAATGTGGAAACCTTCCAGGGCACGGTGGACTGGCTAGAAATGCGTTCCGGATGCTGTTGGCGTGCCGAGGAATCGGAGCCGTCCCCTTTCAAAGCGCTGGGTGTGGTCCTTCCCTCGGCGTACACAGTAGCCCCTCTCTCAAGGGCCTAGGGGCCTGGGTGTGGCACAGCATGCCCACGGGGGCCGGGGGTTTCCGCAGGGCAAAGGCTGCGCACCTGAAGCGTCTAGGACTCCCGAAAAGGGCAGCACCGTTCAAATAAAGCACGGCAGGGACTAAGACCTCAGAGAGCTTGCTGTATGCTCCGTTCCTGCAGGGAGACTCAAAGCCTTTCTCGAGGCAGGCCCTCAAGTGGCCGTTCCCTGTAGTCCTACGGCCTGACAGGATGAGCTCCCAACACGGCTCCGGAAGCACCCTGGTTATTGAGAGAAAATTCCTTCTCTTCCCCGAGCCCTGCGTCCAGGGCCTAGAGGCCCCTCAGAAACCGTGTTCTGCAGGTGGCTTCAAGGCAGCATGAGGGGAGCTTTCACAATGGGGAGACGAGGCTTCTGCCCTCAGAGCCCCGCTTTCAGTGAAGCCGCGCTTCAGCTCCTTGCGATTTCTGGTAAGTGCACAGGGACACTAGCTACACACTCGCCCCTTCCCTGAATCCGCTTTTCTTCACCGGGTGTTCTGCATGGAGCCAACTCCCTCATCCAAGGAACCCTCTAGGTAAGGCTCTACGGGGCCTTAGCCTCTACCTGAAGGCCTGCAGTGTAAGAGGAAGCACTGTACTTTAGGGGCAGCGGGAACGCAAGCTGACTTTCCTCCCACAGCTATGGTGCCCTTGGCGAAGGGTTCCTAGGAGGCCTGCGAAGCAGACTGTTTTCCTAAGGGCAGCTCAGACAGGGGCAAGGAGGCCGAGTTCCTTGACAAGTAGGCCGCGAGAGAACAGTTTCCCTGTAGCCGTTGCAGTGCTGAGGAAGTCTAGCTCTCCCCCAAGGAGGTGTGCTGTGCGTTGCCCCGCGCTCGGCATACACAGGGTGAGTGACTGGGAAGGGCTTCCGGGCCCGGATGCCGCTGAGCAGGCCAGTGGAGCCTGCCGGTACTCAGGGGTCTTGCAGGGAACAGGGTGCAAACGCGAGGGTCCTGGGTGTCCTGAACGGTGCACGACCTAGAAAAGAAAGCACAGCTGCGACGGAGGCCTCTTGGAAGGTGCCGCATGCCTCCGCTTCAGCAGGGCAATAAAGCGACTCTCCTCGAGGCAAGGGCTGACGTTCGGTCTCCAGCTAGGTCTAGAGCAGAGCAGCGTGAGCTCCCAGCCAGGCCCTGGGCGCACCCGGTTTCACCAGGGAGAGCTCACTTTCTTCCCAGAGCCATGCCTACCGTGACGAGAGGCCCGTCAGAAAGGGCGTCTCTCCGTGTAATTCAAGGCCGAGGGAGCTTTCAAACTGGGAAAGACGGCCTGTGCCTTCAGGCCCGCATTTCAAGCCAGACAGGCAGGAAACGTAAGCTGGGGATTCCACAAGCCGCAAACCACGCAAGGTACACAGTGGGCCCTTCCCTGAATCCACTTGTTTACGCAGGGTGTTCTGCGTGGAGCGAACGGCCTCAACCAAGGCAGGCTCTCGTTCGGCCTCTAAGCGCCTGCCTCTTCCGAAAGACCGAAGCGTTGCCTGAAGAGCCCTGCTTTAGTCGCCGCTGCAGTGCAAGCTGACTTTCTCCGCGAGGAGAGTGACTTTCCAACCGAGGTGCCAGAGGGCGTTCCAGGCAGACTCTTTCCTCAGGGCAGCCGAGAGACGGTCAATGTGGAAACCTTCCAGGGCACGGTGGACTGGCTAGAAATGCGTTCCGGATGCTGTTGGCGTGCCGAGGAATCGGAGCCGTCCCCTTTCAAAGCGCTGGGTGTGGTCCTTCCCTCGGCGTACACAGTAGCCCCTCTCTCAAGGGCCTAGGGGCCTGGGTGTGGCACAGCATGCCCACGGGGGCCGGGGGTTTCCGCAGGGCAAAGGCTGCGCACCTGAAGCGTCTAGGACTCCCGAAAAGGGCAGCACCGTTCAAATAAAGCACGGCAGGGACTAAGACCTCAGAGAGCTTGCTGTATGCTCCGTTCCTGCAGGGAGACTCAAAGCCTTTCTCGAGGCAGGCCCTCAAGTGGCCGTTCCCTGTAGTCCTACGGCCTGACAGGATGAGCTCCCAACACGGCTCCGGAAGCACCCTGGTTATTGAGAGAAAATTCCTTCTCTTCCCCGAGCCCTGCGTCCAGGGCCTAGAGGCCCCTCAGAAACGGTGTTCTGCAGGTGGCTTCAAGGCAGCATGAGGGGAGCTTTCACAATGGGGAGACGAGGCTTCTGCCCTCAGAGCCCCGCTTTCAGTGAAGCCGCGCTTCAGCTCCTTGCGATTTCTGGTAAGTGCACAGGGACACTAGCTACACACTCGCCCCTTCCCTGAATCCGCTTTTCTTCACCGGGTGTTCTGCATGGAGCCAACTCCCTCATCCAAGGAACCCTCTAGGTAAGGCTCTACGGGGCCTTAGCCTCTACCTGAAGGCCTGCAGTGTAAGAGGAAGCACTGTACTTTAGGGGCAGCGGGAACGCAAGCTGACTTTCCTCCCACAGCTATGGTGCCCTCGGCGAAGGGTTCCTAGGAGGCCTGCGAAGCAGACTGTTTTCCTAAGGGCAGCTCAGACAGGGGCAAGGAGGCCGAGTTCCTTGACAAGTAGGCCGCGAGAGAAGAGTTTCCCTGTAGCCGTTGCAGTGCTGAGGAAGTCTAGCTCTCCCCCAAGGAGGTGTGCTGTGCGTTGCCCCGCGCTCGGCATACACAGGGTGACTGACTGGGAAGGGCTTCCGGGCCCGGATGCCGCTGAGCAGGCCAGTGGAGCCTGCCGGTATTCAGGGGTCTTGCAGGGAACAGGGTGCAAACGCGAGGGTCCTGGGTGTCCTGAACGGTGCACGACCTAGAAAAGAAAGCACAACTGCGACGGAGGCCTCTTGGAAGGTGCCGCATGCCTCCGCTTCAGCAGGGCAATAAAGCGACTCTCCTCGAGGCAAGGGCTGACGTTCGGTCTCCAGCTAGGTCTAGAGCAGAGCAGCGTGAGCTCCCAGCCAGGCCCTGGGCGCACCCGGTTTCACCAGGGAGAGCTCACTTCCTTCCCAGAGCCATGCCTACCGTGACGAGAGGCCCGTCAGAAAGGGCGTCTCTCCGTGTAATTCAAGGCCGAGGGAGCTTTCAAACTGGGAAAGACGGCCTGTGCCTTCAGGCCCGCATTTCAAGCCAGACAGGCAGGAAACGTAAGCTGGGGATTCCACAAGCCGCAAACCACGCAAGGTACACAGTGGGCCCTTCCCTGAATCCACTTGTTTACGCAGGGTGTTCTGCGTGGAGCGAACGGCCTCAACCAAGGCAGGCTCTCGTTCGGCCTCTAAGCGCCTGCCTCTTCCGAAAGACCGAAGCGTTGCCTGAAGAGCCCTGCTTTAGTCGCCGCTGCAGTGCAAGCTGACTTTCTCCGCGAGGAGAGTGACTTTCCAACCGAGGTGCCAGAGGGCGTTCCAGGCAGACTCTTTCCTCAGGGCAGCCGAGAGACGGTCAATGTGGAAACCTTCCAGGGCACGGTGGACTGGCTAGAAATGCGTTCCGGATGCTGTTGGCGTGCCGAGGAATCGGAGCCGTCCCCTTTCAAAGCGCTGGGTGTGGTCCTTCCCTCGGCGTACACAGTAGCCCCTCTCTCAAGGGCCTAGGGGCCTGGGTGTGGCACAGCATGCCCACGGGGGCCGGGGGTTTCCGCAGGGCAAAGGCTGCGCACCTGAAGCGTCTAGGACTCCCGAAAAGGGCAGCACCGTTCAAATAAAGCACGGCAGGGACTAAGACCTCAGAGAGCTTGCTGTATGCTCCGTTCCTGCAGGGAGACTCAAAGCCTTTCTCGAGGCAGGCCCTCAAGTGGCCGTTCCCTGTAGTCCTACGGCCTGACAGGATGAGCTCCCAACACGGCTCCGGAAGCACCCTGGTTATTGAGAGAAAATTCCTTCTCTTCCCCGAGCCCTGCGTCCAGGGCCTAGAGGCCCCTCAGAAACCGTGTTCTGCAGGTGGCTTCAAGGCAGCATGAGGGGAGCTTTCACAATGGGGAGACGAGGCTTCTGCCCTCAGAGCCCCGCTTTCAGTGAAGCCGCGCTTCAGCTCCTTGCGATTTCTGGTAAGTGCACAGGGACACTAGCTACACACTCGCCCCTTCCCTGAATCCGCTTTTCTTCACCGGGTGTTCTGCATGGAGCCAACTCCCTCATCCAAGGAACCCTCTAGGTAAGGCTCTACGGGGCCTTAGCCTCTACCTGAAGGCCTGCAGTGTAAGAGGAAGCACTGTACTTTAGGGGCAGTGGGAACGCAAGCTGACTTTCCTCCCACAGCTATGGTGCCCTCGGCGAAGGGTTCCTAGGAGGCCTGCGAAGCAGACTGTTTTCCTAAGGGCAGCTCAGACAGGGGCAAGGAGGCCGAGTTCCTTGACAAGTAGGCCGCGAGAGAACAGTTTCCCTGTAGCCGTTGCAGTGCTGAGGAAGTCTAGCTCTCCCCCAAGGAGGTGTGCTGTGCGTTGCCCCGCGCTCGGCATACACAGGGTGAGTGACTGGGAAGGGCTTCCGGGCCCGGATGCCGCTGAGCAGGCCAGTGGAGCCTGCCGGTACTCAGGGGTCTTGCAGGGAACAGGGTGCAAACGCGAGGGTCCTGGGTGTCCTGAACGGTGCACGACCTAGAAAAGAAAGCACAGCTGCGACGGAGGCCTCTTGGAAGGTGCCGCATGCCTCCGCTTCAGCAGGGCAATAAAGCGACTCTCCTCGAGGCAAGGGCTGACGTTCGGTCTCCAGCTAGGTCTAGAGCAGAGCAGCGTGAGCTCCCAGCCAGGCCCTGGGCGCACCCGGTTTCACCAGGGAGAGCTCACTTTCTTCCCAGAGCCATGCCTACCGTGACGAGAGGCCCGTCAGAAAGGGCGTCTCTCCGTGTAATTCAAGGCCCGACCGAGGGAGCTTTCAAACTGGGAAAGACGGCCTGTGCCTTCAGGCCCGCATTTCAAGCCAGACAGGCAGGAAACGTAAGCTGGGGATTCCACAAGCCGCAAACCACGCAAGGTACACAGTGGGCCCTTCCCTGAATCCACTTGTTTACGCAGGGTGTTCTGCGTGGAGCGAACGGCCTCAACCAAGGCAGGCTCTCGTTCGGCCTCTAAGCGCCTGCCTCTTCCGAAAGACCGAAGCGTTGCCTGAAGAGCCCTGCTTTAGTCGCCGCTGCAGTGCAAGCTGACTTTCTCCGCGAGGAGAGTGACTTTCCAACCGAGGTGCCAGAGGGCGTTCCAGGCAGACTCTTTCCTCAGGGCAGCCGAGAGACGGTCAATGTGGAAACCTTCCAGGGCACGGTGGACTGGCTAGAAATGCGTTCCGGATGCTGTTGGCGTGCCGAGGAATCGGAGCCGTCCCCTTTCAAAGCGCTGGGTGTGGTCCTTCCCTCGGCGTACACAGTAGCCCCTCTCTCAAGGGCCTAGGGGCCTGGGTGTGGCACAGCATGCCCACGGGGGCCGGGGGTTTCCGCAGGGCAAAGGCTGTGCACCTGAAGCGTCTAGGACTCCCGAAAAGGGCAGCACCGTTCAAATAAAGCACGGCAGGGACTAAGACCTCAGAGAGCTTGCTGTATGCTCCGTTCCTGCAGGGAGACTCAAAGCCTTTCTCGAGGCAGGCCCTCAAGTGGCCGTTCCCTGTAGTCCTACGGCCTGACAGGATGAGCTCCCAACACGGCTCCGGAAGCACCCTGGTTATTGAGAGAAAATTCCTTCTCTTCCCCGAGCCCTGCGTCCAGGGCCTAGAGGCCCCTCAGAAACGGTGTTCTGCAGGTGGCTTCAAGGCAGCATGAGGGGAGCTTTCACAATGGGGAGACGAGGCTTCTGCCCTCAGAGCCCCGCTTTCAGTGAAGCCGCGCTTCAGCTCCTTGCGATTTCTGGTAAGTGCACAGGGACACTAGCTACACACTCGCCCCTTCCCTGAATCCGCTTTTCTTCACCGGGTGTTCTGCATGGAGCCAACTCCCTCATCCAAGGAACCCTCTAGGTAAGGCTCTACGGGGCCTTAGCCTCTACCTGAAGGCCTGCAGTGTAAGAGGAAGCACTGTACTTTAGGGGCAGCGGGAACGCAAGCTGACTTTCCTCCCACAGCTATGGTGCCCTCGGCGAAGGGTTCCTAGGAGGCCTGCGAAGCAGACTGTTTTCCTAAGGGCAGCTCAGACAGGGGCAAGGAGGCCGAGTTCCTTGACAAGTAGGCCGCGAGAGAACAGTTTCCCTGTAGCCGTTGCAGTGCTGAGGAAGTCTAGCTCTCCCCCAAGGAGGTGTGCTGTGCGTTGCCCCGCGCTCGGCATACACAGGGTGACTGACTGGGAAGGGCTTCCGGGCCCGGATGCCGCTGAGCAGGCCAGTGGAGCCTGCCGGTATTCAGGGGTCTTGCAGGGAACAGGGTGCAAACGCGAGGGTCCTGGGTGTCCTGAACGGTGCACGACCTAGAAAAGAAAGCACAACTGCGACGGAGGCCTCTTGGAAGGTGCCGCATGCCTCCGCTTCAGCAGGGCAATAAAGCGACTCTCCTCGAGGCAAGGGCTGACGTTCGGTCTCCAGCTAGGTCTAGAGCAGAGCAGCGTGAGCTCCCAGCCAGGCCCTGGGCGCACCCGGTTTCACCAGGGAGAGCTCATTTCCTTCCCAGAGCCATGCCTACCGTGACGAGAGGCCCGTCAGAAAGGGCGTCTCTCCGTGTAATTCAAGGCCCGACCGAGGGAACTTTCAAACTGGGAAAGACGGCCTGTGCCTTCAGGCCCGCATTTCAAGCCAGACAGGCAGGAAACGTAAGCTGGGGATTCCACAAGCCACAAACCACTCAAGGTACACAGTGGGCCCTTCCCTGAATCCACTTGTTTACGCAGGGTGTTCTGCGTGGAGCGAACGGCCTCAACCAAGGCAGGCTCTCGTTCGGCCTCTAAGCGTCTGCCTCTTCCGAAAGACCGAAGCGTTGCCTGAAGAGCCCTGCTTTAGTCGCCGCTGCAGTGCAAGCTGACTTTCTCCGTGAGGAGAGTGACTTTCCAACCGAGGTGCCAGAGGGCGTTCCAGGCAGACTCTTTCCTCAGGGCAGCCGAGAGACGGTCAATGTGGAAACCTTCCAGGGCACGGTGGACTGGCTAGAAATGCGTTCCGGATGCTGTTGGCGTGCCGAGGAATCGGAGCCGTCCCCTTTCAAAGCGCTGGGTGTGGTCCTTCCCTCGGCGTACACAGTAGCCCCTCTCTCAAGGGCCTAGGGGCCTGGGTGTGGCACAGCATGCCCACGGGGGCCGGGGGTTTCCGCAGGGCAAAGGCTGCGCACCTGAAGCGTCTAGGACTCCCGAAAAGGGCAGCACCGTTCAAATAAAGCACGGCAGGGACTAAGACCTCAGAGAGCTTGCTGTATGCTCCGTTCCTGCAGGGAGACTCAAAGCCTTTCTCGAGGCAGGCCCTCAAGTGGCCGTTCCCTGTAGTCCTACGGCCTGACAGGATGAGCTCCCAACACGGCTCCGGAAGCACCCTGGTTATTGAGAGAAAATTCCTTCTCTTCCCCGAGCCCTGCGTCCAGGGCCTAGAGGCCCCTCAGAAACCGTGTTCTGCAGGTGGCTTCAAGGCAGCATGAGGGGAGCTTTCACAATGGGGAGACGAGGCTTCTGCCCTCAGAGCCCCGCTTTCAGTGAAGCCGCGCTTCAGCTCCTTGCGATTTCTGGTAAGTGCACAGGGACACTAGCTACACACTCGCCCCTTCCCTGAATCCGCTTTTCTTCACCGGGTGTTCTGCATGGAGCCAACTCCCTCATCCAAGGAACCCTCTAGGTAAGGCTCTACGGGGCCTTAGCCTCTACCTGAAGGCCTGCAGTGTAAGAGGAAGCACTGTACTTTAGGGGCAGCGGGAACGCAAGCTGACTTTCTCCCACAGGTATGGTGCCCTCGGCGAAGGGTTCCTAGGAGGCCTGCGAAGCAGACTGTTTTCCTAAGGGCAGCTCAGACAGGGGCAAGGAGGCCGAGTTCCTTGACAAGTAGGCCGCGAGAGAACAGTTTCCCTGTAGCCGTTGCAGTGCTGAGGAAGTCTAGCTCTCCCCCAAGGAGGTGTGCTGTGCGTTGCCCCGCGCTCGGCATACACAGGGTGAGTGACTGGGAAGGGCTTCCGGGCCCGGATGCCGCTGAGCAGGCCAGTGGAGCCTGCCGGTACTCAGGGGTCTTGCAGGGAACAGGGTGCAAACGCGAGGGTCCTGGGTGTCCTGAACGGTGCACGACCTAGAAAAGAAAGCACAGCTGCGACGGAGGCCTCTTGGAAGGTGCCGCATGCCTCCGCTTCAGCAGGGCAATAAAGCGACTCTCCTCGAGGCAAGGGCTGACGTTCGGTCTCCAGCTAGGTCTAGAGCAGAGCAGCGTGAGCTCCCAGCCAGGCCCTGGGCGCACCCGGTTTCACCAGGGAGAGCTCACTTTCTTCCCAGAGCCATGCCTACCGTGACGAGAGGCCCGTCAGAAAGGGCGTCTCTCCGTGTAATTCAAGGCCCGACCGAGGGAGCTTTCAAACTGGGAAAGACGGCCTGTGCCTTCAGGCCCGCATTTCAAGCCAGACAGGCAGGAAACGTAAGCTGGGGATTCCACAAGCCGCAAACCACGCAAGGTACACAGTGGGCCCTTCCCTGAATCCACTTGTTTACGCAGGGTGTTCTGCGTGGAGCGAACGGCCTCAACCAAGGCAGGCTCTCGTTCGGCCTCTAAGCGCCTGCCTCTTCCGAAAGACCGAAGCGTTGCCTGAAGAGCCCTGCTTTAGTCGCCGCTGCAGTGCAAGCTGACTTTCTCCGCGAGGAGAGTGACTTTCCAACCGAGGTGCCAGAGGGCGTTCCAGGCAGACTCTTTCCTCAGGGCAGCCGAGAGACGGTCAATGTGGAAACCTTCCAGGGCACGGTGGACTGGCTAGAAATGCGTTCCGGATGCTGTTGGCGTGCCGAGGAATCGGAGCCGTCCCCTTTCAAAGCGCTGGGTGTGGTCCTTCCCTCGGCGTACACAGTAGCCCCTCTCTCAAGGGCCTAGGGGCCTGGGTGTGGCACAGCATGCCCACGGGGGCCGGGGGTTTCCGCAGGGCAAAGGCTGCGCACCTGAAGCGTCTAGGACTCCCGAAAAGGGCAGCACCGTTCAAATAAAGCACGGCAGGGACTAAGACCTCAGAGAGCTTGCTGTATGCTCCGTTCCTGCAGGGAGACTCAAAGCCTTTCTCGAGGCAGGCCCTCAAGTGGCCGTTCCCTGTAGTCCTACGGCCTGACAGGATGAGCTCCCAACACGGCTCCGGAAGCACCCTGGTTATTGAGAGAAAATTCCTTCTCTTCCCCGAGCCCTGCGTCCAGGGCCTAGAGGCCCCTCAGAAACCGTGTTCTGCAGGTGGCTTCAAGGCAGCATGAGGGGAGCTTTCACAATGGGGAGACGAGGCTTCTGCCCTCAGAGCCCCGCTTTCAGTGAAGCCGCGCTTCAGCTCCTTGCGATTTCTGGTAAGTGCACAGGGACACTAGCTACACACTCGCCCCTTCCCTGAATCCGCTTTTCTTCACCGGGTGTTCTGCATGGAGCCAACTCCCTCATCCAAGGAACCCTCTAGGTAAGGCTCTACGGGGCCTTAGCCTCTACCTGAAGGCCTGCAGTGTAAGAGGAAGCACTGTACTTTAGGGGCAGCGGGAACGCAAGCTGACTTTCCTCCCACAGCTATGGTGCCCTTGGCGAAGGGTTCCTAGGAGGCCTGCGAAGCAGACTGTTTTCCTAAGGGCAGCTCAGACAGGGGCAAGGAGGCCGAGTTCCTTGACAAGTAGGCCGCGAGAGAACAGTTTCCCTGTAGCCGTTGCAGTGCTGAGGAAGTCTAGCTCTCCCCCAAGGAGGTGTGCTGTGCGTTGCCCCGCGCTCGGCATACACAGGGTGAGTGACTGGGAAGGGCTTCCGGGCCCGGATGCCGCTGAGCAGGCCAGTGGAGCCTGCCGGTACTCAGGGGTCTTGCAGGGAACAGGGTGCAAACGCGAGGGTCCTGGGTGTCCTGAACGGTGCACGACCTAGAAAAGAAAGCACAGCTGCGACGGAGGCCTCTTGGAAGGTGCCGCATGCCTCCGCTTCAGCAGGGCAATAAAGCGACTCTCCTCGAGGCAAGGGCTGACGTTCGGTCTCCAGCTAGGTCTAGAGCAGAGCAGCGTGAGCTCCCAGCCAGGCCCTGGGCGCACCCGGTTTCACCAGGGAGAGCTCACTTTCTTCCCAGAGCCATGCCTACCGTGACGAGAGGCCCGTCAGAAAGGGCGTCTCTCCGTGTAATTCAAGGCCGAGGGAGCTTTCAAACTGGGAAAGACGGCCTGTGCCTTCAGGCCCGCATTTCAAGCCAGACAGGCAGGAAACGTAAGCTGGGGATTCCACAAGCCGCAAACCACGCAAGGTACACAGTGGGCCCTTCCCTGAATCCACTTGTTTACGCAGGGTGTTCTGCGTGGAGCGAACGGCCTCAACCAAGGCAGGCTCTCGTTCGGCCTCTAAGCGCCTGCCTCTTCCGAAAGACCGAAGCGTTGCCTGAAGAGCCCTGCTTTAGTCGCCGCTGCAGTGCAAGCTGACTTTCTCCGCGAGGAGAGTGACTTTCCAACCGAGGTGCCAGAGGGCGTTCCAGGCAGACTCTTTCCTCAGGGCAGCCGAGAGACGGTCAATGTGGAAACCTTCCAGGGCACGGTGGACTGGCTAGAAATGCGTTCCGGATGCTGTTGGCGTGCCGAGGAATCGGAGCCGTCCCCTTTCAAAGCGCTGGGTGTGGTCCTTCCCTCGGCGTACACAGTAGCCCCTCTCTCAAGGGCCTAGGGGCCTGGGTGTGGCACAGCATGCCCACGGGGGCCGGGGGTTTCCGCAGGGCAAAGGCTGCGCACCTGAAGCGTCTAGGACTCCCGAAAAGGGCAGCACCGTTCAAATAAAGCACGGCAGGGACTAAGACCTCAGAGAGCTTGCTGTATGCTCCGTTCCTGCAGGGAGACTCAAAGCCTTTCTCGAGGCAGGCCCTCAAGTGGCCGTTCCCTGTAGTCCTACGGCCTGACAGGATGAGCTCCCAACACGGCTCCGGAAGCACCCTGGTTATTGAGAGAAAATTCCTTCTCTTCCCCGAGCCCTGCGTCCAGGGCCTAGAGGCCCCTCAGAAACCGTGTTCTGCAGGTGGCTTCAAGGCAGCATGAGGGGAGCTTTCACAATGGGGAGACGAGGCTTCTGCCCTCAGAGCCCCGCTTTCAGTGAAGCCGCGCTTCAGCTCCTTGCGATTTCTGGTAAGTGCACAGGGACACTAGCTACACACCCGCCCCTTCCCTGAATCCGCTTTTCTTCACCGGGTGTTCTGCATGGAGCCAACTCCCTCATCCAAGGAACCCTCTAGGTAAGGCTCTACGGGGCCTTAGCCTCTACCTGAAGGCCTGCAGTGTAAGAGGAAGCACTGTACTTTAGGGGCAGCGGGAACGCAAGCTGACTTTCCTCCCACAGCTATGGTGCCCTCGGCGAAGGGTTCCTAGGAGGCCTGCGAAGCAGACTGTTTTCCTAAGGGCAGCTCAGACAGGGGCAAGGAGGCCGAGTTCCTTGACAAGTAGGCCGCGAGAGAAGAGTTTCCCTGTAGCCGTTGCAGTGCTGAGGAAGTCTAGCTCTCCCCCAAGGAGGTGTGCTGTGCGTTGCCCCACGCTCGGCATACACAGGGTGACTGACTGGGAAGGGCTTCCGGGCCCGGATGCCGCTGAGCAGGCCAGTGGAGCCTGCCGGTATTCAGGGGTCTTGCAGGGAACAGGGTGCAAACGCGAGGGTCCTGGGTGTCCTGAACGGTGCACGACCTAGAAAAGAAAGCACAACTGCGACGGAGGCCTCTTGGAAGGTGCCGCATGCCTCCGCTTCAGCAGGGCAATAAAGCGACTCTCCTCGAGGCAAGGGCTGACGTTCGGTCTCCAGCTAGGTCTAGAGCAGAGCAGCGTGAGCTCCCAGCCAGGCCCTGGGCGCACCCGGTTTCACCAGGGAGAGCTCATTTCCTTCCCAGAGCCATGCCTACCGTGACGAGAGGCCCGTCAGAAAGGGCGTCTCTCCGTGTAATTCAAGGCCCGACCGAGGGAACTTTCAAACTGGGAAAGACGGCCTGTGCCTTCAGGCCCGCATTTCAAGCCAGACAGGCAGGAGACGTAAGCTGGGGATTCCACAAGCCACAAACCACTCAAGGTACACAGTGGGCCCTTCCCTGAATCCACTTGTTTACGCAGGGTGTTCTGCGTGGAGCGAACGGCCTCAACCAAGGCAGGCTCTCGTTCGGCCTCTAAGCGTCTGCCTCTTCCGAAAGACCGAAGCGTTGCCTGAAGAGCCCTGCTTTAGTCGCCGCTGCAGTGCAAGCTGACTTTCTCCGTGAGGAGAGTGACTTTCCAACCGAGGTGCCAGAGGGCGTTCCAGGCAGACTCTTTCCTCAGGGCAGCCGAGAGACGGTCAATGTGGAAACCTTCCAGGGCACGGTGGACTGGCTAGAAATGCGTTCCGGATGCTGTTGGCGTGCCGAGGAATCGGAGCCGTCCCCTTTCAAAGCGCTGGGTGTGGTCCTTCCCTCGGCGTACACAGTAGCCCCTCTCTCAAGGGCCTAGGGGCCTGGGTGTGGCACAGCATGCCCACGGGGGCCGGGGGTTTCCGCAGGGCAAAGGCTGCGCACCTGAAGCGTCTAGGACTCCCGAAAAGGGCAGCACCGTTCAAATAAAGCACGGCAGGGACTAAGACCTCAGAGAGCTTGCTGTATGCTCCGTTCCTGCAGGGAGACTCAAAGCCTTTCTCGAGGCAGGCCCTCAAGTGGCCGTTCCCTGTAGTCCTACGGCCTGACAGGATGAGCTCCCAACACGGCTCCGGAAGCACCCTGGTTATTGAGAGAAAATTCCTTCTCTTCCCCGAGCCCTGCGTCCAGGGCCTAGAGGCCCCTCAGAAACCGTGTTCTGCAGGTGGCTTCAAGGCAGCATGAGGGGAGCTTTCACAATGGGGAGACGAGGCTTCTGCCCTCAGAGCCCCGCTTTCAGTGAAGCCGCGCTTCAGCTCCTTGCGATTTCTGGTAAGTGCACAGGGACACTAGCTACACACTCGCCCCTTCCCTGAATCCGCTTTTCTTCACCGGGTGTTCTGCATGGAGCCAACTCCCTCATCCAAGGAACCCTCTAGGTAAGGCTCTACGGGGCCTTAGCCTCTACCTGAAGGCCTGCAGTGTAAGAGGAAGCACTGTACTTTAGGGGCAGCGGGAACGCAAGCTGACTTTCCTCCCACAGCTATGGTGCCCTCGGCGAAGGGTTCCTAGGAGGCCTGCGAAGCAGACTGTTTTCCTAAGGGCAGCTCAGACAGGGGCAAGGAGGCCGAGTTCCTTGACAAGTAGGCCGCGAGAGAACAGTTTCCCTGTAGCCGTTGCAGTGCTGAGGAAGTCTAGCTCTCCCCCAAGGAGGTGTGCTGTGCGTTGCCCCGCGCTCGGCATACACAGGGTGAGTGACTGGGAAGGGCTTCCGGGCCCGGATGCCGCTGAGCAGGCCAGTGGAGCCTGCCGGTATTCAGGGGTCTTGCAGGGAACAGGGTGCAAACGCGAGGGTCCTGGGTGTCCTGAACGGTGCACGACCTAGAAAAGAAAGCACAACTGCGACGGAGGCCTCTTGGAAGGTGCCGCATGCCTCCGCTTCAGCAGGGCAATAAAGCGACTCTCCTCGAGGCAAGGGCTGACGTTCGGTCTCCAGCTAGGTCTAGAGCATAGCAGCGTGAGCTCCCAGCCAGGCCCTGGGCGCACCCGGTTTCACCAGGGAGAGCTCATTTCCTTCCCAGAGCCATGCCTACCATGACGAGAGGCCCGTCAGAAAGGGCGTCTCTCCGTGTAATTCAAGGCCCGACCGAGGGAGCTTTCAAACTGGGAAAGACGGCCTGTGCCTTCAGGCCCGCATTTCAAGCCAGACAGGCAGGAAACGTAAGCTGGGGATTCCACAAGCCGCAAACCACGCAAGGTACACAGTGGGCCCTTCCCTGAATCCACTTGTTTACGCAGGGTGTTCTGCGTGGAGCGAACGGCCTCAACCAAGGCAGGCTCTCGTTCGGCCTCTAAGCGCCTGCCTCTTCCGAAAGTCCGAAGCGTTGCCTGAAGAGCCCTGCTTTAGTCGCCGCTGCAGTGCAAGCTGACTTTCTCCGCGAGGAGAGTGACTTTCCAACCGAGGTGCCAGAGGGCGTTCCAGGCAGACTCTTTCCTCAGGGCAGCCGAGAGACGGTCAATGTGGAAACCTTCCAGGGCACGGTGGACTGGCTAGAAATGCGTTCCGGATGCTGTTGGCGTGCCGAGGAATCGGAGCCGTCCCCTTTCAAAGCGCTGGGTGTGGTCCTTCCCTCGGCGTACACAGTAGCCCCTCTCTCAAGGGCCTAGGGGCCTGGGTGTGGCACAGCATGCCCACGGGGGCCGGGGGTTTCCGCAGGGCAAAGGCTGCGCACCTGAAGCGTCTAGGACTCCCGAAAAGGGCAGCACCGTTCAAATAAAGCACGGCAGGGACTAAGACCTCAGAGAGCTTGCTGTATGCTCCGTTCCTGCAGGGAGACTCAAAGCCTTTCTCGAGGCAGGCCCTCAAGTGGCCGTTCCCTGTAGTCCTACGGCCTGACAGGATGAGCTCCCAACACGGCTCCGGAAGCACCCTGGTTATTGAGAGAAAATTCCTTCTCTTCCCCGAGCCCTGCGTCCAGGGCCTAGAGGCCCCTCAGAAACCGTGTTCTGCAGGTGGCTTCAAGGCAGCATGAGGGGAGCTTTCACAATGGGGAGACGAGGCTTCTGCCCTCAGAGCCCCGCTTTCAGTGAAGCCGCGCTTCAGCTCCTTGCGATTTCTGGTAAGTGCACAGGGACACTAGCTACACACTCGCCCCTTCCCTGAACCCGCTTTTCTTCACCGGGTGTTCTGCATGGAGCCAACTCCCTCATCCAAGGAACCCTCTAGGTAAGGCTCTACGGGGCCTTAGCCTCTACCTGAAGGCCTGCAGTGTAAGAGGAAGCACTGTACTTTAGGGGCAGCGGGAACGCAAGCTGACTTTCCTCCCACAGCTATGGTGCCCTCGGCGAAGGGTTCCTAGGAGGCCTGCGAAGCAGACTGTTTTCCTAAGGGCAGCTCAGACAGGGGCAAGGAGGCCGAGTTCCTTGACAAGTAGGCCGCGAGAGAACAGTTTCCCTGTAGCCGTTGCAGTGCTGAGGAAGTCTAGCTCTCCCCCAAGGAGGTGTGCTGTGCGTTGCCCCGCGCTCGGCATACACAGGGTGAGTGACTGGGAAGGGCTTCCGGGCCCGGATGCCGCTGAGCAGGCCAGTGGAGCCTGCCGGTACTCAGGGGTCTTGCAGGGAACAGGGTGCAAACGCGAGGGTCCTGGGTGTCCTGAACGGTGCACGACCTAGAAAAGAAAGCACAACTGCGACGGAGGCCTCTTGGAAGGTGCCGCATGCCTCCGCTTCAGCAGGGCAATAAAGCGACTCTCCTCGAGGCAAGGGCTGACGTTCGGTCTCCAGCTAGGTCTAGAGCAGAGCAGCGTGAGCTCCCAGCCAGGCCCTGGGCGCACCCGGTTTCACCAGGGAGAGCTCATTTCCTTCCCAGAGCCATGCCTACCATGACGAGAGGCCCGTCAGAAAGGGCGTCTCTCCGTGTAATTCAAGGCCCGACCGAGGGAGCTTTCAAACTGGGAAAGACGGCCTGTGCCTTCAGGCCCGCATTTCAAGCCAGACAGGCAGGAAACGTAAGCTGGGGATTCCACAAGCCACAAACCACTCAAGGTACACAGTGGGCCCTTCCCTGAATCCACTTGTTTACGCAGGGTGTTCTGCGTGGAGCGAACGGCCTCAACCAAGGCAGGCTCTCGTTCGGCCTCTAAGCGTCTGCCTCTTCCGAAAGACCGAAGCGTTGCCTGAAGAGCCCTGCTTTAGTCGCCGCTGCAGTGCAAGCTGACTTTCTCCGTGAGGAGAGTGACTTTCCAACCGAGGTGCCAGAGGGCGTTCCAGGCACCTCTTTCCTCAGGGCAGCCGAGAGACGGTCAATGTGGAAACCTTCCAGGGCACGGTGGACTGGCTAGAAATGCGTTCCGGATGCTGTTGGCGTGCCGAGGAATCGGAGCCGTCCCCTTTCAAAGCGCTGGGTGTGGTCCTTCCCTCGGCGTACACAGTAGCCCCTCTCTCAAGGGCCTAGGGGCCTGGGTGTGGCACAGCATGCCCACGGGGGCCGGGGGTTTCCGCAGGGCAAAGGCTGCGCACCTGAAGCGTCTAGGACTCCCGAAAAGGGCAGCACCGTTCAAATAAAGCACGGCAGGGACTAAGACCTCAGAGAGCTTGCTGTATGCTCCGTTCCTGCAGGGAGACTCAAAGCCTTTCTCGAGGCAGGCCCTCAAGTGGCCGTTCCCTGTAGTCCTACGGCCTGACAGGATGAGCTCCCAACACGGCTCCGGAAGCACCCTGGTTATTGAGAGAAAATTCCTTCTCTTCCCCGAGCCCTGCGTCCAGGGCCTAGAGGCCCCTCAGAAACCGTGTTCTGCAGGTGGCTTCAAGGCAGCATGAGGGGAGCTTTCACAATGGGGAGACGAGGCTTCTGCCCTCAGAGCCCCGCTTTCAGTGAAGCCGCGCTTCAGCTCCTTGCGATTTCTGGTAAGTGCACAGGGACACTAGCTACACACTCGCCCCTTCCCTGAATCCGCTTTTCTTCACCGGGTGTTCTGCATGGAGCCAACTCCCTCATCCAAGGAACCCTCTAGGTAAGGCTCTACGGGGCCTTAGCCTCTACCTGAAGGCCTGCAGTGTAAGAGGAAGCACTGTACTTTAGGGGCAGCGGGAACGCAAGCTGACTTTCCTCCCACAGGTATGGTGCCCTCGGCGAAGGGTTCCTAGGAGGCCTGCGAAGCAGACTGTTTTCCTAAGGGCAGCTCAGACAGGGGCAAGGAGGCCGAGTTCCTTGACAAGTAGGCCGCGAGAGAACAGTTTCCCTGTAGCCGTTGCAGTGCTGAGGAAGTCTAGCTCTCCCCCAAGGAGGTGTGCTGTGCGTTGCCCCGCGCTCGGCATACACAGGGTGACTGACTGGGAAGGGCTTCCGGGCCCGGATGCCGCTGAGCAGGCCAGTGGAGCCTGCCGGTACTCAGGGGTCTTGCAGGGAACAGGGTGCAAACGCGAGGGTCCTGGGTGTCCTGAACGGTGCACGACCTAGAAAAGAAAGCACAGCTGCGACGGAGGCCTCTTGGAAGGTGCCGCATGCCTCCGCTTCAGCAGGGCAATAAAGCGACTCTCCTCGAGGCAAGGGCTGACGTTCGGTCTCCAGCTAGGTCTAGAGCAGAGCAGCGTGAGCTCCCAGCCAGGCCCTGGGCGCACCCGGTTTCACCAGGGAGAGCTCACTTTCTTCCCAGAGCCATGCCTACCGTGACGAGAGGCCCGTCAGAAAGGGCGTCTCTCCGTGTAATTCAAGGCCCGACCGAGGGAGCTTTCAAACTGGGAAAGACGGCCTGTGCCTTCAGGCCCGCATTTCAAGCCAGACAGGCAGGAAACGTAAGCTGGGGATTCCACAAGCCGCAAACCACGCAAGGTACACAGTGGGCCCTTCCCTGAATCCACTTGTTTACGCAGGGTGTTCTGCGTGGAGCGAACGGCCTCAACCAAGGCAGGCTCTCGTTCGGCCTCTAAGCGCCTGCCTCTTCCGAAAGACCGAAGCGTTGCCTGAAGAGCCCTGCTTTAGTCGCCGCTGCAGTGCAAGCTGACTTTCTCCGCGAGGAGAGTGACTTTCCAACCGAGGTGCCAGAGGGCGTTCCAGGCAGACTCTTTCCTCAGGGCAGCCGAGAGACGGTCAATGTGGAAACCTTCCAGGGCACGGTGGACTGGCTAGAAATGCGTTCCGGATGCTGTTGGCGTGCCGAGGAATCGGAGCCGTCCCCTTTCAAAGCGCTGGGTGTGGTCCTTCCCTCGGCGTACACAGTAGCCCCTCTCTCAAGGGCCTAGGGGCCTGGGTGTGGCACAGCATGCCCACGGGGGCCGGGGGTTTCCGCAGGGCAAAGGCTGCGCACCTGAAGCGTCTAGGACTCCCGAAAAGGGCAGCACCGTTCAAATAAAGCACGGCAGGGACTAAGACCTCAGAGAGCTTGCTGTATGCTCCGTTCCTGCAGGGAGACTCAAAGCCTTTCTCGAGGCAGGCCCTCAAGTGGCCGTTCCCTGTAGTCCTACGGCCTGACAGGATGAGCTCCCAACACGGCTCCGGAAGCACCCTGGTTATTGAGAGAAAATTCCTTCTCTTCCCCGAGCCCTGCGTCCAGGGCCTAGAGGCCCCTCAGAAACCGTGTTCTGCAGGTGGCTTCAAGGCAGCATGAGGGGAGCTTTCACAATGGGGAGACGAGGCTTCTGCCCTCAGAGCCCCGCTTTCAGTGAAGGCGCGCTTCAGCTCCTTGCGATTTCTGGTAAGTGCACAGGGACACTAGCTACACACTCGCCCCTTCCCTGAATCCGCTTTTCTTCACCGGGTGTTCTGCATGGAGCCAACTCCCTCATCCAAGGAACCCTCTAGGTAAGGCTCTACGGGGCCTTAGCCTCTACCTGAAGGCCTGCAGTGTAAGAGGAAGCACTGTACTTTAGGGGCAGCGGGAACGCAAGCTGACTTTCCTCCCACAGCTATGGTGCCCTCGGCGAAGGGTTCCTAGGAGGCCTGCGAAGCAGACTGTTTTCCTAAGGGCAGCTCAGACAGGGGCAAGGAGGCCGAGTTCCTTGACAAGTAGGCCGCGAGAGAACAGTTTCCCTGTAGCCGTTGCAGTGCTGAGGAAGTCTAGCTCTCCCCCAAGGAGGTGTGCTGTGCGTTGCCCCGCGCTCGGCATACACAGGGTGAGTGACTGGGAAGGGCTTCCGGGCCCGGATGCCGCTGAGCAGGCCAGTGGAGCCTGCCGGTACTCAGGGGTCTTGCAGGGAACAGGGTGCAAACGCGAGGGTCCTGGGTGTCCTGAACGGTGCACGACCTAGAAAAGAAAGCACAGCTGCGACGGAGGCCTCTTGGAAGGTGCCGCATGCCTCCGCTTCAGCAGGGCAATAAAGCGACTCTCCTCGAGGCAAGGGCTGACGTTCGGTCTCCAGCTAGGTCTAGAGCAGAGCAGCGTGAGCTCCCAGCCAGGCCCTGGGCGCACCCGGTTTCACCAGGGAGAGCTCACTTTCTTCCCAGAGCCATGCCTACCGTGACGAGAGGCCCGTCAGAAAGGGCGTCTCTCCGTGTAATTCAAGGCCGAGGGAGCTTTCAAACTGGGAAAGACGGCCTGTGCCTTCAGGCCCGCATTTCAAGCCAGACAGGCAGGAAACGTAAGCTGGGGATTCCACAAGCCGCAAACCACGCAAGGTACACAGTGGGCCCTTCCCTGAATCCACTTGTTTACGCAGGGTGTTCTGCGTGGAGCGAACGGCCTCAACCAAGGCAGGCTCTCGTTCGGCCTCTAAGCGCCTGCCTCTTCCGAAAGACCGAAGCGTTGCCTGAAGAGCCCTGCTTTAGTCGCCGCTGCAGTGCAAGCTGACTTTCTCCGCGAGGAGAGTGACTTTCCAACCGAGGTGCCAGAGGGCGTTCCAGGCAGACTCTTTCCTCAGGGCAGCCGAGAGACGGTCAATGTGGAAACCTTCCAGGGCACGGTGGACTGGCTAGAAATGCGTTCCGGATGCTGTTGGCGTGCCGAGGAATCGGAGCCGTCCCCTTTCAAAGCGCTGGGTGTGGTCCTTCCCTCGGCGTACACAGTAGCCCCTCTCTCAAGGGCCTAGGGGCCTGGGTGTGGCACAGCATGCCCACGGGGGCCGGGGGTTTCCGCAGGGCAAAGGCTGCGCACCTGAAGCGTCTAGGACTCCCGAAAAGGGCAGCACCGTTCAAATAAAGCACGGCAGGGACTAAGACCTCAGAGAGCTTGCTGTATGCTCCGTTCCTGCAGGGAGACTCAAAGCCTTTCTCGAGGCAGGCCCTCAAGTGGCCGTTCCCTGTAGTCCTACGGCCTGACAGGATGAGCTCCCAACACGGCTCCGGAAGCACCCTGGTTATTGAGAGAAAATTCCTTCTCTTCCCCGAGCCCTGCGTCCAGGGCCTAGAGGCCCCTCAGAAACCGTGTTCTGCAGGTGGCTTCAAGGCAGCATGAGGGGAGCTTTCACAATGGGGAGACGAGGCTTCTGCCCTCAGAGCCCCGCTTTCAGTGAAGCCGCGCTTCAGCTCCTTGCGATTTCTGGTAAGTGCACAGGGACACTAGCTACACACCCGCCCCTTCCCTGAATCCGCTTTTCTTCACCGGGTGTTCTGCATGGAGCCAACTCCCTCATCCAAGGAACCCTCTAGGTAAGGCTCTACGGGGCCTTAGCCTCTACCTGAAGGCCTGCAGTGTAAGAGGAAGCACTGTACTTTAGGGGCAGCGGGAACGCAAGCTGACTTTCCTCCCACAGCTATGGTGCCCTCGGCGAAGGGTTCCTAGGAGGCCTGCGAAGCAGACTGTTTTCCTAAGGGCAGCTCAGACAGGGGCAAGGAGGCCGAGTTCCTTGACAAGTAGGCCGCGAGAGAAGAGTTTCCCTGTAGCCGTTGCAGTGCTGAGGAAGTCTAGCTCTCCCCCAAGGAGGTGTGCTGTGCGTTGCCCCGCGCTCGGCATACACAGGGTGACTGACTGGGAAGGGCTTCCGGGCCCGGATGCCGCTGAGCAGGCCAGTGGAGCCTGCCGGTATTCAGGGGTCTTGCAGGGAACAGGGTGCAAACGCGAGGGTCCTGGGTGTCCTGAACGGTGCACGACCTAGAAAAGAAAGCACAACTGCGACGGAGGCCTCTTGGAAGGTGCCGCATGCCTCCGCTTCAGCAGGGCAATAAAGCGACTCTCCTCGAGGCAAGGGCTGACGTTCGGTCTCCAGCTAGGTCTAGAGCAGAGCAGCGTGAGCTCCCAGCCAGGCCCTGGGCGCACCCGGTTTCACCAGGGAGAGCTCATTTCCTTCCCAGAGCCATGCCTACCGTGACGAGAGGCCCGTCAGAAAGGGCGTCTCTCCGTGTAATTCAAGGCCCGACCGAGGGAACTTTCAAACTGGGAAAGACGGCCTGTGCCTTCAGGCCCGCATTTCAAGCCAGACAGGCAGGAGACGTAAGCTGGGGATTCCACAAGCCACAAACCACTCAAGGTACACAGTGGGCCCTTCCCTGAATCCACTTGTTTACGCAGGGTGTTCTGCGTGGAGCGAACGGCCTCAACCAAGGCAGGCTCTCGTTCGGCCTCTAAGCGTCTGCCTCTTCCGAAAGACCGAAGCGTTGCCTGAAGAGCCCTGCTTTAGTCGCCGCTGCAGTGCAAGCTGACTTTCTCCGTGAGGAGAGTGACTTTCCAACCGAGGTGCCAGAGGGCGTTCCAGGCAGACTCTTTCCTCAGGGCAGCCGAGAGACGGTCAATGTGGAAACCTTCCAGGGCACGGTGGACTGGCTAGAAATGCGTTCCGGATGCTGTTGGCGTGCCGAGGAATCGGAGCCGTCCCCTTTCAAAGCGCTGGGTGTGGTCCTTCCCTCGGCGTACACAGTAGCCCCTCTCTCAAGGGCCTAGGGGCCTGGGTGTGGCACAGCATGCCCACGGGGGCCGGGGGTTTCCGCAGGGCAAAGGCTGCGCACCTGAAGCGTCTAGGACTCCCGAAAAGGGCAGCACCGTTCAAATAAAGCACGGCAGGGACTAAGACCTCAGAGAGCTTGCTGTATGCTCCGTTCCTGCAGGGAGACTCAAAGCCTTTCTCGAGGCAGGCCCTCAAGTGGCCGTTCCCTGTAGTCCTACGGCCTGACAGGATGAGCTCCCAACACGGCTCCGGAAGCACCCTGGTTATTGAGAGAAAATTCCTTCTCTTCCCCGAGCCCTGCGTCCAGGGCCTAGAGGCCCCTCAGAAACCGTGTTCTGCAGGTGGCTTCAAGGCAGCATGAGGGGAGCTTTCACAATGGGGAGACGAGGCTTCTGCCCTCAGAGCCCCGCTTTCAGTGAAGCCGCGCTTCAGCTCCTTGCGATTTCTGGTAAGTGCACAGGGACACTAGCTACACACTCGCCCCTTCCCTGAATCCGCTTTTCTTCACCGGGTGTTCTGCATGGAGCCAACTCCCTCATCCAAGGAACCCTCTAGGTAAGGCTCTACGGGGCCTTAGCCTCTACCTGAAGGCCTGCAGTGTAAGAGGAAGCACTGTACTTTAGGGGCAGCGGGAACGCAAGCTGACTTTCCTCCCACAGCTATGGTGCCCTCGGCGAAGGGTTCCTAGGAGGCCTGCGAAGCAGACTGTTTTCCTAAGGGCAGCTCAGACAGGGGCAAGGAGGCCGAGTTCCTTGACAAGTAGGCCGCGAGAGAACAGTTTCCCTGGAGCCGTTGCAGTGCTGAGGAAGTCTAGCTCTCCCCCAAGGAGGTGTGCTGTGCGTTGCCCCGCGCTCGGCATACACAGGGTGAGTGACTGGGAAGGGCTTCCGGGCCCGGATGCCGCTGAGCAGGCCAGTGGAGCCTGCCGGTATTCAGGGGTCTTGCAGGGAACAGGGTGCAAACGCGAGGGTCCTGGGTGTCCTGAACGGTGCACGACCTAGAAAAGAAAGCACAACTGCGACGGAGGCCTCTTGGAAGGTGCCGCATGCCTCCGCTTCAGCAGGGCAATAAAGCGACTCTCCTCGAGGCAAGGGCTGACGTTCGGTCTCCAGCTAGGTCTAGAGCATAGCAGCGTGAGCTCCCAGCCAGGCCCTGGGCGCACCCGGTTTCACCAGGGAGAGCTCATTTCCTTCCCAGAGCCATGCCTACCATGACGAGAGGCCCGTCAGAAAGGGCGTCTCTCCGTGTAATTCAAGGCCCGACCGAGGGAGCTTTCAAACTGGGAAAGACGGCCTGTGCCTTCAGGCCCGCATTTCAAGCCAGACAGGCAGGAAACGTAAGCTGGGGATTCCACAAGCCGCAAACCACGCAAGGTACACAGTGGGCCCTTCCCTGAATCCACTTGTTTACGCAGGGTGTTCTGCGTGGAGCGAACGGCCTCAACCAAGGCAGGCTCTCGTTCGGCCTCTAAGCGCCTGCCTCTTCCGAAAGTCCGAAGCGTTGCCTGAAGAGCCCTGCTTTAGTCGCCGCTGCAGTGCAAGCTGACTTTCTCCGCGAGGAGAGTGACTTTCCAACCGAGGTGCCAGAGGGCGTTCCAGGCAGACTCTTTCCTCAGGGCAGCCGAGAGACGGTCAATGTGGAAACCTTCCAGGGCACGGTGGACTGGCTAGAAATGCGTTCCGGATGCTGTTGGCGTGCCGAGGAATCGGAGCCGTCCCCTTTCAAAGCGCTGGGTGTGGTCCTTCCCTCGGCGTACACAGTAGCCCCTCTCTCAAGGGCCTAGGGGCCTGGGTGTGGCACAGCATGCCCACGGGGGCCGGGGGTTTCCGCAGGGCAAAGGCTGCGCACCTGAAGCGTCTAGGACTCCCGAAAAGGGCAGCACCGTTCAAATAAAGCACGGCAGGGACTAAGACCTCAGAGAGCTTGCTGTATGCTCCGTTCCTGCAGGGAGACTCAAAGCCTTTCTCGAGGCAGGCCCTCAAGTGGCCGTTCCCTGTAGTCCTACGGCCTGACAGGATGAGCTCCCAACACGGCTCCGGAAGCACCCTGGTTATTGAGAGAAAATTCCTTCTCTTCCCCGAGCCCTGCGTCCAGGGCCTAGAGGCCCCTCAGAAACCGTGTTCTGCAGGTGGCTTCAAGGCAGCATGAGGGGAGCTTTCACAATGGGAAGACGAGGCTTCTGCCCTCAGAGCCCCGCTTTCAGTGAAGCCGCGCTTCAGCTCCTTGCGATTTCTGGTAAGTGCACAGGGACACTAGCTACACACTCGCCCCTTCCCTGAACCCGCTTTTCTTCACCGGGTGTTCTGCATGGAGCCAACTCCCTCATCCAAGGAACCCTCTAGGTAAGGCTCTACGGGGCCTTAGCCTCTACCTGAAGGCCTGCAGTGTAAGAGGAAGCACTGTACTTTAGGGGCAGCGGGAACGCAAGCTGACTTTCCTCCCACAGCTATGGTGCCCTCGGCGAAGGGTTCCTAGGAGGCCTGCGAAGCAGACTGTTTTCCTAAGGGCAGCTCAGACAGGGGCAAGGAGGCCGAGTTCCTTGACAAGTAGGCCGCGAGAGAACAGTTTCCCTGTAGCCGTTGCAGTGCTGAGGAAGTCTAGCTCTCCCCCAAGGAGGTGTGCTGTGCGTTGCCCCGCGCTCGGCATACACAGGGTGACTGACTGGGAAGGGCTTCCGGGCCCGGATGCCGCTGAGCAGGCCAGTGGAGCCTGCCGGTACTCAGGGGTCTTGCAGGGAACAGGGTGCAAACGCGAGGGTCCTGGGTGTCCTGAACGGTGCACGACCTAGAAAAGAAAGCACAACTGCGACGGAGGCCTCTTGGAAGGTGCCGCATGCCTCCGCTTCAGCAGGGCAATAAAGCGACTCTCCTCGAGGCAAGGGCTGACGTTCGGTCTCCAGCTAGGTCTAGAGCAGAGCAGCGTGAGCTCCCAGCCAGGCCCTGGGCGCACCCGGTTTCACCAGGGAGAGCTCATTTCCTTCCCAGAGCCATGCCTACCATGACGAGAGGCCCGTCAGAAAGGGCGTCTCTCCGTGTAATTCAAGGCCCGACCGAGGGAGCTTTCAAACTGGGAAAGACGGCCTGTGCCTTCAGGCCCGCATTTCAAGCCAGACAGGCAGGAAACGTAAGCTGGGGATTCCACAAGCCACAAACCACTCAAGGTACACAGTGGGCCCTTCCCTGAATCCACTTGTTTACGCAGGGTGTTCTGCGTGGAGCGAACGGCCTCAACCAAGGCAGGCTCTCGTTCGGCCTCTAAGCGTCTGCCTCTTCCGAAAGACCGAAGCGTTGCCTGAAGAGCCCTGCTTTAGTCGCCGCTGCAGTGCAAGCTGACTTTCTCCGTGAGGAGAGTGACTTTCCAACCGAGGTGCCAGAGGGCGTTCCAGGCACCTCTTTCCTCAGGGCAGCCGAGAGACGGTCAATGTGGAAACCTTCCAGGGCACGGTGGACTGGCTAGAAATGCGTTCCGGATGCTGTTGGCGTGCCGAGGAATCGGAGCCGTCCCCTTTCAAAGCGCTGGGTGTGGTCCTTCCCTCGGCGTACACAGTAGCCCCTCTCTCAAGGGCCTAGGGGCCTGGGTGTGGCACAGCATGCCCACGGGGGCCGGGGGTTTCCGCAGGGCAAAGGCTGCGCACCTGAAGCGTCTAGGACTCCCGAAAAGGGCAGCACCGTTCAAATAAAGCACGGCAGGGACTAAGACCTCAGAGAGCTTGCTGTATGCTCCGTTCCTGCAGGGAGACTCAAAGCCTTTCTCGAGGCAGGCCCTCAAGTGGCCGTTCCCTGTAGTCCTACGGCCTGACAGGATGAGCTCCCAACACGGCTCCGGAAGCACCCTGGTTATTGAGAGAAAATTCCTTCTCTTCCCCGAGCCCTGCGTCCAGGGCCTAGAGGCCCCTCAGAAACGGTGTTCTGCAGGTGGCTTCAAGGCAGCATGAGGGGAGCTTTCACAATGGGGAGACGAGGCTTCTGCCCTCAGAGCCCCGCTTTCAGTGAAGCCGCGCTTCAGCTCCTTGCGATTTCTGGTAAGTGCACAGGGACACTAGCTACACACTCGCCCCTTCCCTGAATCCGCTTTTCTTCACCGGGTGTTCTGCATGGAGCCAACTCCCTCATCCAAGGAACCCTCTAGGTAAGGCTCTACGGGGCCTTAGCCTCTACCTGAAGGCCTGCAGTGTAAGAGGAAGCACTGTACTTTAGGGGCAGCGGGAACGCAAGCTGACTTTCCTCCCACAGGTATGGTGCCCTCGGCGAAGGGTTCCTAGGAGGCCTGCGAAGCAGACTGTTTTCCTAAGGGCAGCTCAGACAGGGGCAAGGAGGCCGAGTTCCTTGACAAGTAGGCCGCGAGAGAACAGTTTCCCTGTAGCCGTTGCAGTGCTGAGGAAGTCTAGCTCTCCCCCAAGGAGGTGTGCTGTGCGTTGCCCCGCGCTCGGCATACACAGGGTGACTGACTGGGAAGGGCTTCCGGGCCCGGATGCCGCTGAGCAGGCCAGTGGAGCCTGCCGGTACTCAGGGGTCTTGCAGGGAACAGGGTGCAAACGCGAGGGTCCTGGGTGTCCTGAACGGTGCACGACCTAGAAAAGAAAGCACAGCTGCGACGGAGGCCTCTTGGAAGGTGCCGCATGCCTCCGCTTCAGCAGGGCAATAAAGCGACTCTCCTCGAGGCAAGGGCTGACGTTCGGTCTCCAGCTAGGTCTAGAGCAGAGCAGCGTGAGCTCCCAGCCAGGCCCTGGGCGCACCCGGTTTCACCAGGGAGAGCTCACTTTCTTCCCAGAGCCATGCCTACCGTGACGAGAGGCCCGTCAGAAAGGGCGTCTCTCCGTGTAATTCAAGGCCGAGGGAGCTTTCAAACTGGGAAAGACGGCCTGTGCCTTCAGGCCCGCATTTCAAGCCAGACAGGCAGGAGACGTAAGCTGGGGATTCCACAAGCCGCAAACCACGCAAGGTACACAGTGGGCCCTTCCCTGAATCCACTTGTTTACGCAGGGTGTTCTGTGTGGAGCGAACGGCCTCAACCAAGGCAGGCTCTCGTTCGGCCTCTAAGCGTCTGCCTCTTCCGAAAGACCGAAGCGTTGCCTGAAGAGCCCTGCTTTAGTCGCCGCTGCAGTGCAAGCTGACTTTCTCCGTGAGGAGAGTGACTTTCCAACCGAGGTGCCAGAGGGCGTTCCAGGCAGACTCTTTCCTCAGGGCAGCCGAGAGACGGTCAATGTGGAAACCTTCCAGGGCACGGTGGACTGGCCAGAAATGCGTTCCGGATGCTGTTGGCGTGCCGAGGAATCGGAGCCGTCCCCTTTCAAAGCGCTGGGTGTAGTCCTTCCCTCGGCGTACACAGTAGCCCCTCTCTCAAGGGCCTAGGGGCCTGGGTGTGGCACAGCATGCCCACGGGGGCCGGGGGTTTCCGCAGGGCAAAGGCTGCGCACCTGAAGCGTCTAGGACTCCCGAAAAGGGCAGCACCGTTCAAATAAAGCACGGCAGGGACTAAGACCTCAGAGAGCTTGCTGTATGCTCCGTTCCTGCAGGGAGACTCAAAGCCTTTCTCGAGGCAGGCCCTCAAGTGGCCGTTCCCTGTAGTCCTACGGCCTGACAGGATGAGCTCCCAACACGGCTCCGGAAGCACCCTGGTTATTGAGAGAAAATTCCTTCTCTTCCCCGAGCCCTGCGTCCAGGGCCTAGAGGCCCCTCAGAAACGGTGTTCTGCAGGTGGCTTCAAGGCAGCATGAGGGGAGCTTTCACAATGGGAAGACGAGGCTTCTGCCCTCAGAGCCCCGCTCTCAGTGAAGCCGCGCTTCAGCTCCTTGCGATTTCTGGTAAGTGCACAGGGACACTAGCTACACACTCGCTCCTTCCCCGAATCCGCTTTTCTTCACCGGGTGTTCTGCATGGAGCCAACTCCCTCATCCAATGAACCCTCTAGGTAAGGCTCTACGGGGCCTTAGCCTCTACCTGAAGGCCTGCAGTGTAAGAGGAAGCACTGTACTTTAGGGGCAGCGGGAACGCAAGCTGACTTTCTCCCACAGGTATGGTGCCCTCGGCGAAGGGTTCCTAGGAGGCCTGCGAAGCAGACTGTTTTCCTAAGGGCAGCTCAGACAGGGGCAAGGAGGCCGAGTTCCTTGACAAGTAGGCCGCGAGAGAACAGTTTCCCTGTAGCCGTTGCAGTGCTGAGGAAGTCTAGCTCTCCCCCAAGGAGGTGTGCTGTGCGTTGCCCCACGCTCGGCATACACAGGGTGACTGACTGGGAAGGGCTTCCGGGCCCGGATGCCGCTGAGCAGGCCAGTGGAGCCTGCCGGTACTCAGGGGTCTTGCAGGGAACAGGGTGCAAACGCGAGGGTCCTGGGTGTCCTGAACGGTGCACGACCTAGAAAAGAAAGCACAGCTGCGACGGAGGCCTCTTGGAAGGTGCCGCATGCCTCCGCTTCAGCAGGGCAATAAAGCGACTCTCCTCGAGGCAAGGGCTGACGTTCGGTCTCCAGCTAGGTCTAGAGCAGAGCAGCGTGAGCTCCCAGCCAGGCCCTGGGCGCACCCGGTTTCACCAGGGAGAGCTCACTTTCTTCCCAGAGCCATGCCTACCGTGACGAGAGGCCCGTCAGAAAGGGCGTCTCTCCGTGTAATTCAAGGCCGAGGGAGCTTTCAAACTGGGAAAGACGGCCTGTGCCTTCAGGCCCGCATTTCAAGCCAGACAGGCAGGAGACGTAAGCTGGGGATTCCACAAGCCGCAAACCACGCAAGGTACACAGTGGGCCCTTCCCTGAATCCACTTGTTTACGCAGGGTGTTCTGTGTGGAGCGAACGGCCTCAACCAAGGCAGGCTCTCGTTCGGCCTCTAAGCGTCTGCCTCTTCCGAAAGACCGAACCGTTGCCTGAAGAGCCCTGCTTTAGTCGCCGCTGCAGTGCAAGCTGACTTTCTCCGTGAGGAGAGTGACTTTCCAACCGAGGTGCCAGAGGGCGTTCCAGGCAGACTCTTTCCTCAGGGCAGCCGAGAGACGGTCAATGTGGAAACCTTCCAGGGCACGGTGGACTGGCCAGAAATGCGTTCCGGATGCTGTTGGCGTGCCGAGGAATCGGAGCCGTCCCCTTTCAAAGCGCTGGGTGTAGTCCTTCCCTCGGCGTACACAGTAGCCCCTCTCTCAAGGGCCTAGGGGCCTGGGTGTGGCACAGCATGCCCACGGGGGCCGGGGGTTTCCGCAGGGCAAAGGCTGCGCACCTGAAGCGTCTAGGACTCCCGAAAAGGGCAGCACCGTTCAAATAAAGCACGGCAGGGACTAAGACCTCAGAGAGCTTGCTGTATGCTCCGTTCCTGCAGGGAGACTCAAAGCCTTTCTCGAGGCAGGCCCTCAAGTGGCCGTTCCCTGTAGTCCTACGGCCTGACAGGATGAGCTCCCAACACGGCTCCGGAAGCACCCTGGTTATTGAGAGAAAATTCCTTCTCTTCCCCGAGCCCTGCGTCCAGGGCCTAGAGGCCCCTCAGAAACGGTGTTCTGCAGGTGGCTTCAAGGCAGCATGAGGGGAGCTTTCACAATGGGAAGACGAGGCTTCTGCCCTCAGAGCCCCGCTCTCAGTGAAGCCGCGCTTCAGCTCCTTGCGATTTCTGGTAAGTGCACAGGGACACTAGCTACACACTCGCTCCTTCCCCGAATCCGCTTTTCTTCACCGGGTGTTCTGCATGGAGCCAACTCCCTCATCCAATGAACCCTCTAGGTAAGGCTCTACGGGGCCTTAGCCTCTACCTGAAGGCCTGCAGTGTAAGAGGAAGCACTGTACTTTAGGGGCAGCGGGAACGCAAGCTGACTTTCTCCCACAGGTATGGTGCCCTCGGCGAAGGGTTCCTAGGAGGCCTGCGAAGCAGACTGTTTTCCTAAGGGCAGCTCAGACAGGGGCAAGGAGGCCGAGTTCCTTGACAAGTAGGCCGCGAGAGAACAGTTTCCCTGTAGCCGTTGCAGTGCTGAGGAAGTCTAGCTCTCCCCCAAGGAGGTGTGCTGTGCGTTGCCCCGCGCTCGGCATACACAGGGTGAGTGACTGGGAAGGGCTTCCGGGCCCGGATGCCGCTGAGCAGGCCAGTGGAGCCTGCCGGTACTCAGGGGTCTTGCAGGGAACAGGGTGCAAACGCGAGGGTCCTGGGTGTCCTGAACGGTGCACGACCTAGAAAAGAAAGCACAGCTGCGACGGAGGCCTCTTGGAAGGTGCCGCATGCCTCCGCTTCAGCAGGGCAATAAAGCGACTCTCCTCGAGGCAAGGGCTGACGTTCGGTCTCCAGCTAGGTCTAGAGCAGAGCAGCGTGAGCTCCCAGCCAGGCCCTGGGCGCACCCGGTTTCACCAGGGAGAGCTCACTTTCTTCCCAGAGCCATGCCTACCGTGACGAGAGGCCCGTCAGAAAGGGCGTCTCTCCGTGTAATTCAAGGCCCGACCGAGGGAGCTTTCAAACTGGGAAAGACGGCCTGTGCCTTCAGGCCCGCATTTCAAGCCAGACAGGCAGGAAACGTAAGCTGGGGATTCCACAAGCCGCAAACCACGCAAGGTACACAGTGGGCCCTTCCCTGAATCCACTTGTTTACGCAGGGTGTTCTGCGTGGAGCGAACGGCCTCAACCAAGGCAGGCTCTCGTTCGGCCTCTAAGCGTCTGCCTCTTCCGAAAGACCGAACCGTTGCCTGAAGAGCCCTGCTTTAGTCGCCGCTGCAGTGCAAGCTGACTTTCTCCGTGAGGAGAGTGACTTTCCAACCGAGGTGCCAGAGGGCGTTCCAGGCAGACTCTTTCCTCAGGGCAGCCGAGAGACGGTCAATGTGGAAACCTTCCAGGGCACGGTGGACTGGCTAGAAATGCGTTCCGGATGCTGTTGGCGTGCCGAGGAATCGGAGCCGTCCCCTTTCAAAGCGCTGGGTGTGGTCCTTCCCTCGGCGTAGACAGTAGCCCCTCTCTCAAGGGCCTAGGGGCCTGGGTGTGGCACAGCATGCCCACGGGGGCCGGGGGTTTCCGCAGGGCAAAGGCTGCGCACCTGAAGCGTCTAGGACTCCCGAAAAGGGCAGCACCGTTCAAATAAAGCACGGCAGGGACTAAGACCTCAGAGAGCTTGCTGTATGCTCCGTTCCTGCAGGGAGACTCAAAGCCTTTCTCGAGGCAGGCCCTCAAGTGGCCGTTCCCTGTAGTCCTACGGCCTGACAGGATGAGCTCCCAACACGGCTCCGGAAGCACCCTGGTTATTGAGAGAAAATTCCTTCTCTTCCCCGAGCCCTGCGTCCAGGGCCTAGAGGCCCCTCAGAAACGGTGTTCTGCAGGTGGCTTCAAGGCAGCATGAGGGGAGCTTTCACAATGGGAAGAAGAGGCTTCTGCCCTCAGAGCCCCGCTCTCAGTGAAGCCGCGCTTCAGCTCCTTGCGATTTCTGGTAAGTGCACAGGGACACTAGCTACACACTCGCTCCTTCCCTGAATCCGCTTTCCTTCACCGGGTGTTCTGCATGGAGCCAACTCCCTCATCCAAGGAACCCTCTAGGTAGGCTCTACGGGGCCTTAGCCTCTACCTGAAGGCCTGCAGTGTAAGAGGAAGCACTGTACTTTAGGGGCAGCGGGAACGCAAGCTGACTTTCTCCCACAGGTATGGTGCCCACGGTGAAGGGTTCCTAGGAGGCCTGCGAAGCAGACTGTTTTCCTAAGGGCAGCTCAGACAGGGGCAAGGAGGCCGAGTTCCTTGACAAGTAGGCCGCGAGAGAACAGTTTCCCTGTAGCCGTTGCAGTGCTGAGGAAGTCTAGCTCTCCCCCAAGGAGGTGTGCTGTGCGTTGCCCCGCGCTCGGCATACACAGGGTGACTGACTGGGAAGGGCTTCCGGGCCCGGATGCCGCTGAGCAGGCCAGTGGAGCCTGCCGGTATTCAGGGGTCTTGCAGGGAACAGGGTGCAAACGCGAGGGTCCTGGGTGTCCTGAACGGTGCACGACCTAGAAAAGAAAGCACAACTGCGACGGAGGCCTCTTGGAAGGTGCCGCATGCCTCCGCTTCAGCAGGGCAATAAAGCGACTCTCCTCGAGGCAAGGGCTGACGTTCGGTCTCCAGCTAGGTCTAGAGCATAGCAGCGTGAGCTCCCAGCCAGGCCCTGGGCGCACCCGGTTTCACCAGGGAGAGCTCATTTCCTTCCCAGAGCCATGCCTACCGTGACGAGAGGCCCGTCAGAAAGGGCGTCTCTCCGTGTAATTCAAGGCCCGACCGAGGGAGCTTTCAAACTGGGAAAGACGGCCTGTGCCTTCAGGCCCGCATTTCAAGCCAGACAGGCAGGAAACGTAAGCTGGGGATTCCACAAGCCGCAAACCACGCAAGGTACACAGTGGGCCCTTCCCTGAATCCACTTGTTTACGCAGGGTGTTCTGCGTGGAGCGAACGGCCTCAACCAAGGCAGGCTCTCGTTCGGCCTCTAAGCGTCTGCCTCTTCCGAAAGACCGAAGCGTTGCCTGAAGAGCCCTGCTTTAGTCGCCGCTGCAGTGCAAGCTGACTTTCTCCGTGAGGAGAGTGACTTTCCAACCGAGGTGCCAGAGGGCGTTCCAGGCAGACTCTTTCCTCAGGGCAGCCGAGAGACGGTCAATGTGGAAACCTTCCAGGGCACGGTGGACTGGCTAGAAATGCGTTCCGGATGCTGTTGGCGTGCCGAGGAATCGGAGCCGTCCCCTTTCAAAGCGCTGGGTGTGGTCCTTCCCTCGGCGTACACAGTAGCCCCTCTCTCAAGGGCCTAGGGGCCTGGGTGTGGCACAGCATGCCCACGGGGGCCGGGGGTTTCCGCAGGGCAAAGGCTGCGCACCTGAAGCGTCTAGGACTCCCGAAAAGGGCAGCACCGTTCAAATAAAGCACGGCAGGGACTAAGACCTCAGAGAGCTTGCTGTATGCTCCGTTCCTGCAGGGAGACTCAAAGCCTTTCTCGAGGCAGGCCCTCAAGTGGCCGTTCCCTGTAGTCCTACGGCCTGACAGGATGAGCTCCCAACACGGCTCCGGAAGCACCCTGGTTATTGAGAGAAAATTCCTTCTCTTCCCCGAGCCCTGCGTCCAGGGCCTAGAGGCCCCTCAGAAACGGTGTTCTGCAGGTGGCTTCAAGGCAGCATGAGGGGAGCTTTCACAATGGGGAGACGAGGCTTCTGCCCTCAGAGCCCCGCTTTCAGTGAAGCCGCGCTTCAGCTCCTTGCGATTTCTGGTAAGTGCACAGGGACACTAGCTACACACTCGCCCCTTCCCTGAATCCGCTTTTCTTCACCGGGTGTTCTGCATGGAGCCAACTCCCTCATCCAAGGAACCCTCTAGGTAAGGCTCTACGGGGCCTTAGCCTCTACCTGAAGGCCTGCAGTGTAAGAGGAAGCACTGTACTTTAGGGGCAGCGGGAACGCAAGCTGACTTTCCTCCCACAGCTATGGTGCCCTCGGCGAAGGGTTCCTAGGAGGCCTGCGAAGCAGACTGTTTTCCTAAGGGCAGCTCAGACAGGGGCAAGGAGGCCGAGTTCCTTGACAAGTAGGCCGCGAGAGAACAGTTTCCCTGTAGCCGTTGCAGTGCTGAGGAAGTCTAGCTCTCCCCCAAGGAGGTGTGCTGTGCGTTGCCCTGCGCTCGGCATACACAGGGTGAGTGACTGGGAAGGGCTTCCGGGCCCGGATGCCGCTGAGCAGGCCAGTGGAGCCTGCCGGTACTCAGGGGTCTTGCAGGGAACAGGGTGCAAACGCGAGGGTCCTGGGTGTCCTGAACGGTGCACGACCTAGAAAAGAAAGCACAGCTGCGACGGAGGCCTCTTGGAAGGTGCCGCATGCCTCCGCTTCAGCAGGGCAATAAAGCGACTCTCCTCGAGGCAAGGGCTGACGTTCGGTCTCCAGCTAGGTCTAGAGCAGAGCAGCGTGAGCTCCCAGCCAGGCCCTGGGCGCACCCGGTTTCACCAGGGAGAGCTCACTTTCTTCCCAGAGCCATGCCTACCGTGACGAGAGGCCCGTCAGAAAGGGCGTCTCTCCGTGTAATTCAAGGCCCGACCGAGGGAGCTTTCAAACTGGGAAAGACGGCCTGTGCCTTCAGGCCCGCATTTCAAGCCAGACAGGCAGGAAACGTAAGCTGGGGATTCCACAAGCCGCAAACCACGCAAGGTACACAGTGGGCCCTTCCCTGAATCCACTTGTTTACGCAGGGTGTTCTGCGTGGAGCGAACGGCCTCAACCAAGGCAGGCTCTCGTTCGGCCTCTAAGCGCCTGCCTCTTCCGAAAGACCGAAGCGTTGCCTGAAGAGCCCTGCTTTAGTCGCCGCTGCAGTGCAAGCTGACTTTCTCCGTGAGGAGAGTGACTTTCCAACCGAGGTGCCAGAGGGCGTTCCAGGCAGACTCTTTCCTCAGGGCAGCCGAGAGACGGTCAATGTGGAAACCTTCCAGGGCACGGTGGACTGGCTAGAAATGCGTTCCGGATGCTGTTGGCGTGCCGAGGAATCGGAGCCGTCCCCTTTCAAAGCGCTGGGTGTGGTCCTTCCCTCGGCGTACACAGTAGCCCCTCTCTCAAGGGCCTAGGGGCCTGGGTGTGGCACAGCATGCCCACGGGGGCCGGGGGTTTCCGCAGGGCAAAGGCTGCGCACCTGAAGCGTCTAGGACTCCCGAAAAGGGCAGCACCGTTCAAATAAAGCACGGCAGGGACTAAGACCTCAGAGAGCTTGCTGTATGCTCCGTTCCTGCAGGGAGACTCAAAGCCTTTCTCGAGGCAGGCCCTCAAGTGGCCGTTCCCTGTAGTCCTACGGCCTGACAGGATGAGCTCCCAACACGGCTCTGGAAGCACCCTGGTTATTGAGAGAAAATTCCTTCTCTTCCCCGAGCCCTGCGTCCAGGGCCTAGAGGCCCCTCAGAAACCGTGTTCTGCAGGTGGCTTCAAGGCAGCATGAGGGGAGCTTTCACAATGGGGAGACGAGGCTTCTGCCCTCAGAGCCCCGCTTTCAGTGAAGGCGCGCTTCAGCTCCTTGCGATTTCTGGTAAGTGCACAGGGACACTAGCTACACACTCGCCCCTTCCCTGAATCCGCTTTTCTTCACCGGGTGTTCTGCATGGAGCCAACTCCCTCATCCAAGGAACCCTCTAGGTAAGGCTCTACGGGGCCTTAGCCTCTACCTGAAGGCCTGCAGTGTAAGAGGAAGCACTGTACTTTAGGGGCAGCGGGAACGCAAGCTGACTTTCCTCCCACAGGTATGGTGCCCTCGGCGAAGTGTTCCTAGGAGGCCTGCGAAGCAGACTGTTTTCCTAAGGGCAGCTCAGACAGGGGCAAGGAGGCCGAGTTCCTTGATAAGTAGGCCGCGAGAGAAGAGTTTCCCTGGAGCCGTTGCAGTGCTGAGGAAGTCTAGCTCTCCCCCAAGGAGGTGTGCTGTGCGTTGCCCCGCGCTCGGCATACACAGGGTGACTGACTGGGAAGGGCTTCCGGGCCCGGATGCCGCTGAGCAGGCCAGTGGAGCCTGCCGGTACTCAGGGGTCTTGCAGGGAACAGGGTGCAAACGCGAGGGTCCTGGGTGTCCTGAACGGTGCACGACCTAGAAAAGAAAGCACAGCTGCGACGGAGGCCTCTTGGAAGGTGCCGCATGCCTCCGCTTCAGCAGGGCAATAAAGCGACTCTCCTCGAGGCAAGGGCTGACGTTCGGTCTCCAGCTAGGTCTAGAGCAGAGCAGCGTGAGCTCCCAGCCAGGCCCTGGGCGCACCCGGTTTCACCAGGGAGAGCTCACTTTCTTCCCAGAGCCATGCCTACCGTGACGAGAGGCCCGTCAGAAAGGGCGTCTCTCCGTGTAATTCAAGGCCGAGGGAGCTTTCAAACTGGGAAAGACGGCCTGTGCCTTCAGGCCCGCATTTCAAGCCAGACAGGCAGGAAACGTAAGCTGGGGATTCCACAAGCCGCAAACCACGCAAGGTACACAGTGGGCCCTTCCCTGAATCCACTTGTTTACGCAGGGTGTTCTGCGTGGAGCGAACGGCCTCAACCAAGGCAGGCTCTCGTTCGGCCTCTAAGCGCCTGCCTCTTCCGAAAGACCGAAGCGTTGCCTGAAGAGCCCTGCTTTAGTCGCCGCTGCAGTGCAAGCTGACTTTCTCCGCGAGGAGAGTGACTTTCCAACCGAGGTGCCAGAGGGCGTTCCAGGCAGACTCTTTCCTCAGGGCAGCCGAGAGACGGTCAATGTGGAAACCTTCCAGGGCACGGTGGACTGGCTAGAAATGCGTTCCGGATGCTGTTGGCGTGCCGAGGAATCGGAGCCGTCCCCTTTCAAAGCGCTGGGTGTGGTCCTTCCCTCGGCGTACACAGTAGCCCCTCTCTCAAGGGCCTAGGGGCCTGGGTGTGGCACAGCATGCCCACGGGGGCCGGGGGTTTCCGCAGGGCAAAGGCTGCGCACCTGAAGCGTCTAGGACTCCCGAAAAGGGCAGCACCGTTCAAATAAAGCACGGCAGGGACTAAGACCTCAGAGAGCTTGCTGTATGCTCCGTTCCTGCAGGGAGACTCAAAGCCTTTCTCGAGGCAGGCCCTCAAGTGGCCGTTCCCTGTAGTCCTACGGCCTGACAGGATGAGCTCCCAACACGGCTCCGGAAGCACCCTGGTTATTGAGAGAAAATTCCTTCTCTTCCCCGAGCCCTGCGTCCAGGGCCTAGAGGCCCCTCAGAAACGGTGTTCTGCAGGTGGCTTCAAGGCAGCATGAGGGGAGCTTTCACAATGGGGAGACGAGGCTTCTGCCCTCAGAGCCCCGCTTTCAGTGAAGCCGCGCTTCAGCTCCTTGCGATTTCTGGTAAGTGCACAGGGACACTAGCTACACACTCGCCCCTTCCCTGAATCCGCTTTTCTTCACCGGGTGTTCTGCATGGAGCCAACTCCCTCATCCAAGGAACCCTCTAGGTAAGGCTCTACGGGGCCTTAGCCTCTACCTGAAGGCCTGCAGTGTAAGAGGAAGCACTGTACTTTAGGGGCAGCGGGAACGCAAGCTGACTTTCCTCCCACAGCTATGGTGCCCTCGGCGAAGGGTTCCTAGGAGGCCTGCGAAGCAGACTGTTTTCCTAAGGGCAGCTCAGACAGGGGCAAGGAGGCCGAGTTCCTTGACAAGTAGGCCGCGAGAGAACAGTTTCCCTGTAGCCGTTGCAGTGCTGAGGAAGTCTAGCTCTCCCCCAAGGAGGTGTGCTGTGCGTTGCCCTGCGCTCGGCATACACAGGGTGAGTGACTGGGAAGGGCTTCCGGGCCCGGATGCCGCTGAGCAGGCCAGTGGAGCCTGCCGGTACTCAGGGGTCTTGCAGGGAACAGGGTGCAAACGCGAGGGTCCTGGGTGTCCTGAACGGTGCACGACCTAGAAAAGAAAGCACAGCTGCGACGGAGGCCTCTTGGAAGGTGCCGCATGCCTCCGCTTCAGCAGGGCAATAAAGCGACTCTCCTCGAGGCAAGGGCTGACGTTCGGTCTCCAGCTAGGTCTAGAGCAGAGCAGCGTGAGCTCCCAGCCAGGCCCTGGGCGCACCCGGTTTCACCAGGGAGAGCTCACTTTCTTCCCAGAGCCATGCCTACCGTGACGAGAGGCCCGTCAGAAAGGGCGTCTCTCCGTGTAATTCAAGGCCCGACCGAGGGAGCTTTCAAACTGGGAAAGACGGCCTGTGCCTTCAGGCCCGCATTTCAAGCCAGACAGGCAGGAAACGTAAGCTGGGGATTCCACAAGCCGCAAACCACGCAAGGTACACAGTGGGCCCTTCCCTGAATCCACTTGTTTACGCAGGGTGTTCTGCGTGGAGCGAACGGCCTCAACCAAGGCAGGCTCTCGTTCGGCCTCTAAGCGCCTGCCTCTTCCGAAAGACCGAAGCGTTGCCTGAAGAGCCCTGCTTTAGTCGCCGCTGCAGTGCAAGCTGACTTTCTCCGTGAGGAGAGTGACTTTCCAACCGAGGTGCCAGAGGGCGTTCCAGGCAGACTCTTTCCTCAGGGCAGCCGAGAGACGGTCAATGTGGAAACCTTCCAGGGCACGGTGGACTGGCTAGAAATGCGTTCCGGATGCTGTTGGCGTGCCGAGGAATCGGAGCCGTCCCCTTTCAAAGCGCTGGGTGTGGTCCTTCCCTCGGCGTACACAGTAGCCCCTCTCTCAAGGGCCTAGGGGCCTGGGTGTGGCACAGCATGCCCACGGGGGCCGGGGGTTTCCGCAGGGCAAAGGCTGCGCACCTGAAGCGTCTAGGACTCCCGAAAAGGGCAGCACCGTTCAAATAAAGCACGGCAGGGACTAAGACCTCAGAGAGCTTGCTGTATGCTCCGTTCCTGCAGGGAGACTCAAAGCCTTTCTCGAGGCAGGCCCTCAAGTGGCCGTTCCCTGTAGTCCTACGGCCTGACAGGATGAGCTCCGAACACGGCTCTGGAAGCACCCTGGTTATTGAGAGAAAATTCCTTCTCTTCCCCGAGCCCTGCGTCCAGGGCCTAGAGGCCCCTCAGAAACCGTGTTCTGCAGGTGGCTTCAAGGCAGCATGAGGGGAGCTTTCACAATGGGGAGACGAGGCTTCTGCCCTCAGAGCCCCGCTTTCAGTGAAGGCGCGCTTCAGCTCCTTGCGATTTCTGGTAAGTGCACAGGGACACTAGCTACACACTCGCCCCTTCCCTGAATCCGCTTTTCTTCACCGGGTGTTCTGCATGGAGCCAACTCCCTCATCCAAGGAACCCTCTAGGTAAGGCTCTACGGGGCCTTAGCCTCTACCTGAAGGCCTGCAGTGTAAGAGGAAGCACTGTACTTTAGGGGCAGCGGGAACGCAAGCTGACTTTCCTCCCACAGGTATGGTGCCCTCGGCGAAGTGTTCCTAGGAGGCCTGCGAAGCAGACTGTTTTCCTAAGGGCAGCTCAGACAGGGGCAAGGAGGCCGAGTTCCTTGACAAGTAGGCCGCGAGAGAAGAGTTTCCCTGGAGCCGTTGCAGTGCTGAGGAAGTCTAGCTCTCCCCCAAGGAGGTGTGCTGTGCGTTGCCCCGCGCTCGGCATACACAGGGTGACTGACTGGGAAGGGCTTCCGGGCCCGGATGCCGCTGAGCAGGCCAGTGGAGCCTGCCGGTACTCAGGGGTCTTGCAGGGAACAGGGTGCAAACGCGAGGGTCCTGGGTGTCCTGAACGGTGCACGACCTAGAAAAGAAAGCACAGCTGCGACGGAGGCCTCTTGGAAGGTGCCGCATGCCTCCGCTTCAGCAGGGCAATAAAGCGACTCTCCTCGAGGCAAGGGCTGACGTTCGGTCTCCAGCTAGGTCTAGAGCAGAGCAGCGTGAGCTCCCAGCCAGGCCCTGGGCGCACCCGGTTTCACCAGGGAGAGCTCACTTTCTTCCCAGAGCCATGCCTACCGTGACGAGAGGCCCGTCAGAAAGGGCGTCTCTCCGTGTAATTCAAGGCCGAGGGAGCTTTCAAACTGGGAAAGACGGCCTGTGCCTTCAGGCCCGCATTTCAAGCCAGACAGGCAGGAAACGTAAGCTGGGGATTCCACAAGCCGCAAACCACGCAAGGTACACAGTGGGCCCTTCCCTGAATCCACTTGTTTACGCAGGGTGTTCTGCGTGGAGCGAACGGCCTCAACCAAGGCAGGCTCTCGTTCGGCCTCTAAGCGCCTGCCTCTTCCGAAAGACCGAAGCGTTGCCTGAAGAGCCCTGCTTTAGTCGCCGCTGCAGTGCAAGCTGACTTTCTCCGCGAGGAGAGTGACTTTCCAACCGAGGTGCCAGAGGGCGTTCCAGGCAGACTCTTTCCTCAGGGCAGCCGAGAGACGGTCAATGTGGAAACCTTCCAGGGCACGGTGGACTGGCTAGAAATGCGTTCCGGATGCTGTTGGCGTGCCGAGGAATCGGAGCCGTCCCCTTTCAAAGCGCTGGGTGTGGTCCTTCCCTCGGCGTACACAGTAGCCCCTCTCTCAAGGGCCTAGGGGCCTGGGTGTGGCACAGCATGCCCACGGGGGCCGGGGGTTTCCGCAGGGCAAAGGCTGCGCACCTGAAGCGTCTAGGACTCCCGAAAAGGGCAGCACCGTTCAAATAAAGCACGGCAGGGACTAAGACCTCAGAGAGCTTGCTGTATGCTCCGTTCCTGCAGGGAGACTCAAAGCCTTTCTCGAGGCAGGCCCTCAAGTGGCCGTTCCCTGTAGTCCTACGGCCTGACAGGATGAGCTCCCAACACGGCTCCGGAAGCACCCTGGTTATTGAGAGAAAATTCCTTCTCTTCCCCGAGCCCTGCGTCCAGGGCCTAGAGGCCCCTCAGAAACCGTGTTCTGCAGGTGGCTTCAAGGCAGCATGAGGGGAGCTTTCACAATGGGGAGACGAGGCTTCTGCCCTCAGAGCCCCGCTTTCAGTGAAGGCGCGCTTCAGCTCCTTGCGATTTCTGGTAAGTGCACAGGGACACTAGCTACACACTCGCCCCTTCCCTGAATCCGCTTTTCTTCACCGGGTGTTCTGCATGGAGCCAACTCCCTCATCCAAGGAACCCTCTAGGTAAGGCTCTACGGGGCCTTAGCCTCTACCTGAAGGCCTGCAGTGTAAGAGGAAGCACTGTACTTTAGGGGCAGCGGGAACGCAAGCTGACTTTCCTCCCACAGGTATGGTGCCCTCGGCGAAGTGTTCCTAGGAGGCCTGCGAAGCAGACTGTTTTCCTAAGGGCAGCTCAGACAGGGGCAAGGAGGCCGAGTTCCTTGACAAGTAGGCCGCGAGAGAAGAGTTTCCCTGTAGCCGTTGCAGTGCTGAGGAAGTCTAGCTCTCCCCCAAGGAGGTGTGCTGTGCGTTGCCCCGCGCTCGGCATACACAGGGTGAGTGACTGGGAAGGGCTTCCGGGCCCGGATGCCGCTGAGCAGGCCAGTGGAGCCTGCCGGTACTCAGGGGTCTTGCAGGGAACAGGGTGCAAACGCGAGGGTCCTGGGTGTCCTGAACGGTGCACGACCTAGAAAAGAAAGCACAGCTGCGACGGAGGCCTCTTGGAAGGTGCCGCATGCCTCCGCTTCAGCAGGGCAATAAAGCGACTCTCCTCGAGGCAAGGGCTGACGTTCGGTCTCCAGCTAGGTCTAGAGCAGAGCAGCGTGAGCTCCCAGCCAGGCCCTGGGCGCACCCGGTTTCACCAGGGAGAGCTCACTTTCTTCCCAGAGCCATGCCTACCGTGACGAGAGGCCCGTCAGAAAGGGCGTCTCTCCGTGTAATTCAAGGCCCGACCGAGGGAGCTTTCAAACTGGGAAAGACGGCCTGTGCCTTCAGGCCCGCATTTCAAGCCAGACAGGCAGGAAACGTAAGCTGGGGATTCCACAAGCCGCAAACCACGCAAGGTACACAGTGGGCCCTTCCCTGAATCCACTTGTTTACGCAGGGTGTTCTGCGTGGAGCGAACGGCCTCAACCAAGGCAGGCTCTCGTTCGGCCTCTAAGCGCCTGCCTCTTCCGAAAGACCGAAGCGTTGCCTGAAGAGCCCTGCTTTAGTCGCCGCTGCAGTGCAAGCTGACTTTCTCCGTGAGGAGAGTGACTTTCCAACCGAGGTGCCAGAGGGCGTTCCAGGCAGACTCTTTCCTCAGGGCAGCCGAGAGACGGTCAATGTGGAAACCTTCCAGGGCACGGTGGACTGGCTAGAAATGCGTTCCGGATGCTGTTGGCGTGCCGAGGAATCGGAGCCGTCCCCTTTCAAAGCGCTGGGTGTGGTCCTTCCCTCGGCGTAGACAGTAGCCCCTCTCTCAAGGGCCTAGGGGCCTGGGTGTGGCACAGCATGCCCACGGGGGCCGGGGGTTTCCGCAGGGCAAAGGCTGCGCACCTGAAGCGTCTAGGACTCCCGAAAAGGGCAGCACCGTTCAAATAAAGCACGGCAGGGACTAAGACCTCAGAGAGCTTGCTGTATGCTCCGTTCCTGCAGGGAGACTCAAAGCCTTTCTCGAGGCAGGCCCTCAAGTGGCCGTTCCCTGTAGTCCTACGGCCTGACAGGATGAGCTCCCAACACGGCTCTGGAAGCACCCTGGTTATTGAGAGAAAATTCCTTCTCTTCCCCGAGCCCTGCGTCCAGGGCCTAGAGGCCCCTCAGAAACCGTGTTCTGCAGGTGGCTTCAAGGCAGCATGAGGGGAGCTTTCACAATGGGGAGACGAGGCTTCTGCCCTCAGAGCCCCGCTTTCAGTGAAGGCGCGCTTCAGCTCCTTGCGATTTCTGGTAAGTGCACAGGGACACTAGCTACACACTCGCCCCTTCCCTGAATCCGCTTTTCTTCACCGGGTGTTCTGCATGGAGCCAACTCCCTCATCCAAGGAACCCTCTAGGTAAGGCTCTACGGGGCCTTAGCCTCTACCTGAAGGCCTGCAGTGTAAGAGGAAGCACTGTACTTTAGGGGCAGCGGGAACGCAAGCTGACTTTCCTCCCACAGGTATGGTGCCCTCGGCGAAGTGTTCCTAGGAGGCCTGCGAAGCAGACTGTTTTCCTAAGGGCAGCTCAGACAGGGGCAAGGAGGCCGAGTTCCTTGACAAGTAGGCCGCGAGAGAACAGTTTCCCTGGAGCCGTTGCAGTGCTGAGGAAGTCTAGCTCTCCCCCAAGGAGGTGTGCTGTGCGTTGCCCCGCGCTCGGCATACACAGGGTGAGTGACTGGGAAGGGCTTCCGGGCCCGGATGCCGCTGAGCAGGCCAGTGGAGCCTGCCGGTACTCAGGGGTCTTGCAGGGAACAGGGTGCAAACGCGAGGGTCCTGGGTGTCCTGAACGGTGCACGACCTAGAAAAGAAAGCACAGCTGCGACGGAGGCCTCTTGGAAGGTGCCGCATGCCTCCGCTTCAGCAGGGCAATAAAGCGACTCTCCTCGAGGCAAGGGCTGACGTTCGGTCTCCAGCTAGGTCTAGAGCAGAGCAGCGTGAGCTCCCAGCCAGGCCCTGGGCGCACCCGGTTTCACCAGGGAGAGCTCACTTTCTTCCCAGAGCCATGCCTACCGTGACGAGAGGCCCGTCAGAAAGGGCGTCTCTCCGTGTAATTCAAGGCCGAGGGAGCTTTCAAACTGGGAAAGACGGCCTGTGCCTTCAGGCCCGCATTTCAAGCCAGACAGGCAGGAAACGTAAGCTGGGGATTCCACAAGCCGCAAACCACGCAAGGTACACAGTGGGCCCTTCCCTGAATCCACTTGTTTACGCAGGGTGTTCTGCGTGGAGCGAACGGCCTCAACCAAGGCAGGCTCTCGTTCGGCCTCTAAGCGCCTGCCTCTTCCGAAAGACCGAAGCGTTGCCTGAAGAGCCCTGCTTTAGTCGCCGCTGCAGTGCAAGCTGACTTTCTCCGCGAGGAGAGTGACTTTCCAACCGAGGTGCCAGAGGGCGTTCCAGGCAGACTCTTTCCTCAGGGCAGCCGAGAGACGGTCAATGTGGAAACCTTCCAGGGCACGGTGGACTGGCTAGAAATGCGTTCCGGATGCTGTTGGCGTGCCGAGGAATCGGAGCCGTCCCCTTTCAAAGCGCTGGGTGTGGTCCTTCCCTCGGCGTACACAGTAGCCCCTCTCTCAAGGGCCTAGGGGCCTGGGTGTGGCACAGCATGCCCACGGGGGCCGGGGGTTTCCGCAGGGCAAAGGCTGCGCACCTGAAGCGTCTAGGACTCCCGAAAAGGGCAGCACCGTTCAAATAAAGCACGGCAGGGACTAAGACCTCAGAGAGCTTGCTGTATGCTCCGTTCCTGCAGGGAGACTCAAAGCCTTTCTCGAGGCAGGCCCTCAAGTGGCCGTTCCCTGTAGTCCTACGGCCTGACAGGATGAGCTCCCAACACGGCTCCGGAAGCACCCTGGTTATTGAGAGAAAATTCCTTCTCTTCCCCGAGCCCTGCGTCCAGGGCCTAGAGGCCCCTCAGAAACCGTGTTCTGCAGGTGGCTTCAAGGCAGCATGAGGGGAGCTTTCACAATGGGGAGACGAGGCTTCTGCCCTCAGAGCCCCGCTTTCAGTGAAGCCGCGCTTCAGCTCCTTGCGATTTCTGGTAAGTGCACAGGGACACTAGCTACACACTCGCCCCTTCCCTGAATCCGCTTTTCTTCACCGGGTGTTCTTCATGGAGCCAACTCCCTCATCCAAGGAACCCTCTAGGTAAGGCTCTACGGGGCCTTAGCCTCTACCTGAAGGCCTGCAGTGTAAGAGGAAGCACTGTACTTTAGGGGCAGCGGGAACGCAAGCTGACTTTCCTCCCACAGGTATGGTGCCCTCGGCGAAGTGTTCCTAGGAGGCCTGCGAAGCAGACTGTTTTCCTAAGGGCAGCTCAGACAGGGGCAAGGAGGCCGAGTTCCTTGACAAGTAGGCCGCGAGAGAACAGTTTCCCTGGAGCCGTTGCAGTGCTGAGGAAGTCTAGCTCTCCCCCAAGGAGGTGTGCTGTGCGTTGCCCCGCGCTCGGCATACACAGGGTGACTGACTGGGAAGGGCTTCCGGGCCCGGATGCCGCTGAGCAGGCCAGTGGAGCCTGCCGGTATTCAGGGGTCTTGCAGGGAACAGGGTGCAAACGCGAGGGTCCTGGGTGTCCTGAACGGTGCACGACCTAGAAAAGAAAGCACAACTGCGACGGAGGCCTCTTGGAAGGTGCCGCATGCCTCCGCTTCAGCAGGGCAATAAAGCGACTCTCCTCGAGGCAAGGGCTGACGTTCGGTCTCCAGCTAGGTCTAGAGCAGAGCAGCGTGAGCTCCCAGCCAGGCCCTGGGCGCACCCGGTTTTACCAGGGAGAGCTCACTTTCTTCCCAGAGCCATGCCTACCTTGACGAGAGGCCCGTCAGAAAGGGCGTCTCTCCGTGTAATTCAAGGCCCGACCGAAGGAGCTTTCAAACTGGGAAAGACGGCCTGTGCCTTCAGGCCCGCATTTCAAGCCAGACAGGCAGGAGACGTAAGCTGGGGATTCAACAAGCCACAAACCACGCAAGGTACACAGTGGGCCCTTCCCTGAATCCACTTGTTTACGCAGGGTGTTCTGCGTGGAGCGAACGGCCTCAACCAAGGCAGGCTCTCGTTCGGCCTCTAAGCGTCTGCCTCTTCCGAAAGACCGAAGCGTTGCCTGAAGAGCCCTGCTTTAGTCGCCGCTGCAGTGCAAGCTGACTTTCTCCGTGAGGAGAGTGACTTTCCAACCGAGGTGCCAGAGGGCGTTCCAGGCAGACTCTTTCCTCAGGGCAGCCGAGAGACGGTCAATGTGGAAACCTTCCAGGGCACGGTGGACTGGCTAGAAATGCGTTCCGGATGCTGTTGGCGTGCCGAGGAATCGGAGCCGTCCCCTTTCAAAGCGCTGGGTGTGGTCCTTCCCTCGGCGTACACAGTAGCCCCTCTCTCAAGGGCCTAGGGGCCTGGGTGTGGCACAGCATGCCCACGGGGGCCGGGGGTTTCCGCAGGGCAAAGGCTGCGCACCTGAAGCGTCTAGGACTCCCGAAAAGGGCAGCACCGTTCAAATAAAGCACGGCAGGGACTAAGACCTCAGAGAGCTTGCTGTATGCTCCGTTCCTGCAGGGAGACTCAAAGCCTTTCTCGAGGCAGGCCCTCAAGTGGCCGTTCCCTGTAGTCCTACGGCCTGACAGGATGAGCTCCCAACACGGCTCCGGAAGCACCCTGGTTATTGAGAGAAAATTCCTTCTCTTCCCCGAGCCCTGCGTCCAGGGCCTAGAGGCCCCTCAGAAACCGTGTTCTGCAGGTGGCTTCAAGGCAGCATGAGGGGAGCTTTCACAATGGGGAGACGAGGCTTCTGCCCTCAGAGCCCCGCTCTCAGTGAAGCCGCGCTTCAACTCCTTGCGATTTCTGGTAAGTGCACAGGGACAGTAGCTACACACTCGCTCCTTCCCTGAATCCGCTTTTCTTCACCGGGTGTTCTGCATGGAGCCAACTCCCTCATCCAAGGAACCCTCTAGGTAGGCTCTACGGGGCCTTAGCCTCTACCTGAAGGCCTGCAGTGTAAGAGGAAGCACTGTACTTTAGGGGCAGCGGGAACGCAAGCTGACTTTCTCCCACAGGTATGGTGCCCTCAGCGAAGGGTTCCTAGGAGGCCTGCGAAGCAGACTCTTTTCCTAAGGGCAGCTCAGACAGGGGCAAGGAGGCCGAGTTCCTTGACAAGTCGGCCGCGAGAGAACAGTTTCCCTGGAGCCGTTGCAGTGCTGAGGAAGTCTAGCTCTCCCCCAAGGAGGTGTGCTGTGCGTTGCCCCGCGCTCGGCATACACAGGGTGACTGACTGGGAAGGGCTTCCGGGCCCGGATGCCGCTGAGCAGGCCAGTGGAGCCTGCCGGTATTCAGGGGTCTTGCAGGGAACAGGGTGCAAACGCGAGGGTCCTGGGTGTCCTGAACGGTGCACGACCTAGAAAAGAAAGCACAACTGCGACGGAGGCCTCTTGGAAGGTGCCGCATGCCTCCGCTTCAGCAGGGCAATAAAGCGACTCTCCTCGAGGCAAGGGCTGACGTTCGGTCTCCAGCTAGGTCTAGAGCAGAGCAGCGTGAGCTCCCAGCCAGGCCCTGGGCGCACCCGGTTTTACCAGGGAGAGCTCACTTTCTTCCCAGAGCCATGCCTACCGTGACGAGAGGCCCGTCAGAAAGGGCGTCTCTCCGTGTAATTCAAGGCCCGACCGAAGGAGCTTTCAAACTGGGAAAGACGGCCTGTGCCTTCAGGCCCGCATTTCAAGCCAGACAGGCAGGAGACGTAAGCTGGGGATTCCACAAGCCGCAAACCACGCAAGGTACACAGTGGGCCCTTCCCTGAATCCACTTGTTTACGCAGGGTGTTCTGTGTGGAGCGAACGGCCTCAACCAAGGCAGGCTCTCGTTCGGCCTCTAAGCGTCTGCCTCTTCCGAAAGACCGAAGCGTTGCCTGAAGAGCCCTGCTTTAGTCGCCGCTGCAGTGCAAGCTGACTTTCTCCGTGAGGAGAGTGACTTTCCAACCGAGGTGCCAGAGGGCGTTCCAGGCAGACTCTTTCCTCAGGGCAGCCGAGAGACGGTCAATGTGGAAACCTTCCAGGGCACGGTGGACTGGCTAGAAATGCGTTCCGGATGCTGTTGGCGTGCCGAGGAATCGGAGCCGTCCCCTTTCAAAGCGCTGGGTGTGGTCCTTCCCTCGGCGTACACAGTAGCCCCTCTCTCAAGGGCCTAGGGGCCTGGGTGTGGCACAGCATGCCCACGGGGGCCGGGGGTTTCCGCAGGGCAAAGGCTGCGCACCTGAAGCGTCTAGGACTCCCGAAAAGGGCAGCACCGTTCAAATAAAGCACGGCAGGGACTAAGACCTCAGAGAGCTTGCTGTATGCTCCGTTCCTGCAGGGAGACTCAAAGCCTTTCTCGAGGCAGGCCCTCAAGTGGCCGTTCCCTGTAGTCCTACGGCCTGACAGGATGAGCTCCCAACACGGCTCCGGAAGCACCCTGGTTATTGAGAGAAAATTCCTTCTCTTCCCCGAGCCCTGCGTCCAGGGCCTAGAGGCCCCTCAGAAACCGTGTTCTGCAGGTGGCTTCAAGGCAGCATGAGGGGAGCTTTCACAATGGGGAGACGAGGCTTCTGCCCTCAGAGCCCCGCTTTCAGTGAAGGCGCGCTTCAGCTCCTTGCGATTTCTGGTAAGTGCACAGGGACACTAGCTACACACTCGCCCCTTCCCTGAATCCGCTTTTCTTCACCGGGTGTTCTGCATGGAGCCAACTCCCTCATCCAAGGAACCCTCTAGGTAAGGCTCTACGGGGCCTTAGCCTCTACCTGAAGGCCTGCAGTGTAAGAGGAAGCACTGTACTTTAGGGGCAGCGGGAACGCAAGCTGACTTTCCTCCCACAGCTATGGTGCCCTCGGCGAAGGGTTCCTAGGAGGCCTGCGAAGCAGACTGTTTTCCTAAGGGCAGCTCAGACAGGGGCAAGGAGGCCGAGTTCCTTGACAAGTAGGCCGCGAGAGAACAGTTTCCCTGTAGCCGTTGCAGTGCTGAGGAAGTCTAGCTCTCCCCCAAGGAGGTGTGCTGTGCGTTGCCCCGCGCTCGGCATACACAGGGTGACTGACTGGGAAGGGCTTCCGGGCCCGGATGCCGCTGAGCAGGCCAGTGGAGCCTGCCGGTACTCAGGGGTCTTGCAGGGAACAGGGTGCAAACGCGAGGGTCCTGGGTGTCCTGAACGGTGCACGACCTAGAAAAGAAAGCACAGCTGCGACGGAGGCCTCTTGGAAGGTGCCGCATGCCTCCGCTTCAGCAGGGCAATAAAGCGACTCTCCTCGAGGCAAGGGCTGACGTTCGGTCTCCAGCTAGGTCTAGAGCAGAGCAGCGTGAGCTCCCAGCCAGGCCCTGGGCGCACCCGGTTTCACCAGGGAGAGCTCACTTTCTTCCCAGAGCCATGCCTACCGTGACGAGAGGCCCGTCAGAAAGGGCGTCTCTCCGTGTAATTCAAGGCCGAGGGAGCTTTCAAACTGGGAAAGACGGCCTGTGCCTTCAGGCCCGCATTTCAAGCCAGACAGGCAGGAAACGTAAGCTGGGGATTCCACAAGCCGCAAACCACGCAAGGTACACAGTGGGCCCTTCCCTGAATCCACTTGTTTACGCAGGGTGTTCTGCGTGGAGCGAACGGCCTCAACCAAGGCAGGCTCTCGTTCGGCCTCTAAGCGCCTGCCTCTTCCGAAAGACCGAAGCGTTGCCTGAAGAGCCCTGCTTTAGTCGCCGCTGCAGTGCAAGCTGACTTTCTCCGCGAGGAGAGTGACTTTCCAACCGAGGTGCCAGAGGGCGTTCCAGGCAGACTCTTTCCTCAGGGCAGCCGAGAGACGGTCAATGTGGAAACCTTCCAGGGCACGGTGGACTGGCTAGAAATGCGTTCCGGATGCTGTTGGCGTGCCGAGGAATCGGAGCCGTCCCCTTTCAAAGCGCTGGGTGTGGTCCTTCCCTCGGCGTACACAGTAGCCCCTCTCTCAAGGGCCTAGGGGCCTGGGTGTGGCACAGCATGCCCACGGGGGCCGGGGGTTTCCGCAGGGCAAAGGCTGCGCACCTGAAGCGTCTAGGACTCCCGAAAAGGGCAGCACCGTTCAAATAAAGCACGGCAGGGACTAAGACCTCAGAGAGCTTGCTGTATGCTCCGTTCCTGCAGGGAGACTCAAAGCCTTTCTCGAGGCAGGCCCTCAAGTGGCCGTTCCCTGTAGTCCTACGGCCTGACAGGATGAGCTCCCAACACGGCTCCGGAAGCACCCTGGTTATTGAGAGAAAATTCCTTCTCTTCCCCGAGCCCTGCGTCCAGGGCCTAGAGGCCCCTCAGAAACGGTGTTCTGCAGGTGGCTTCAAGGCAGCATGAGGGGAGCTTTCACAATGGGGAGACGAGGCTTCTGCCCTCAGAGCCCCGCTTTCAGTGAAGCCGCGCTTCAGCTCCTTGCGATTTCTGGTAAGTGCACAGGGACACTAGCTACACACTCGCCCCTTCCCTGAATCCGCTTTTCTTCACCGGGTGTTCTGCATGGAGCCAACTCCCTCATCCAAGGAACCCTCTAGGTAAGGCTCTACGGGGCCTTAGCCTCTACCTGAAGGCCTGCAGTGTAAGAGGAAGCACTGTACTTTAGGGGCAGCGGGAACGCAAGCTGACTTTCCTCCCACAGGTATGGTGCCCTCGGCGAAGGGTTCCTAGGAGGCCTGCGAAGCAGACTGTTTTCCTAAGGGCAGCTCAGACAGGGGCAAGGAGGCCGAGTTCCTTGACAAGTAGGCCGCGAGAGAAGAGTTTCCCTGTAGCCGTTGCAGTGCTGAGGAAGTCTAGCTCTCCCCCAAGGAGGTGTGCTGTGCGTTGCCCCGCGCTCGGCATACACAGGGTGACTGACTGGGAAGGGCTTCCGGGCCCGGATGCCGCTGAGCAGGCCAGTGGAGCCTGCCGGTATTCAGGGGTCTTGCAGGGAACAGGGTGCAAACGCGAGGGTCCTGGGTGTCCTGAACGGTGCACGACCTAGAAAAGAAAGCACAACTGCGACGGAGGCCTCTTGGAAGGTGCCGCATGCCTCCGCTTCAGCAGGGCAATAAAGCGACTCTCCTCGAGGCAAGGGCTGACGTTCGGTCTCCAGCTAGGTCTAGAGCAGAGCAGCGTGAGCTCCCAGCCAGGCCCTGGGCGCACCCGGTTTCACCAGGGAGAGCTCATTTCCTTCCCAGAGCCATGCCTACCGTGACGAGAGGCCCGTCAGAAAGGGCGTCTCTCCGTGTAATTCAAGGCCCGACCGAGGGAGCTTTCAAACTGGGAAAGACGGCCTGTGCCTTCAGGCCCGCATTTCAAGCCAGACAGGCAGGAAACGTAAGCTGGGGATTCCACAAGCCACAAACCACTCAAGGTACACAGTGGGCCCTTCCCTGAATCCACTTGTTTACGCAGGGTGTTCTGCGTGGAGCGAACGGCCTCAACCAAGGCAGGCTCTCGTTCGGCCTCTAAGCGTCTGCCTCTTCCGAAAGACCGAAGCGTTGCCTGAAGAGCCCTGCTTTAGTCGCCGCTGCAGTGCAAGCTGACTTTCTCCGTGAGGAGAGTGACTTTCCAACCGAGGTGCCAGAGGGCGTTCCAGGCAGACTCTTTCCTCAGGGCAGCCGAGAGACGGTCAATGTGGAAACCTTCCAGGGCACGGTGGACTGGCTAGAAATGCGTTCCGGATGCTGTTGGCGTGCCGAGGAATCGGAGCCGTCCCCTTTCAAAGCGCTGGGTGTGGTCCTTCCCTCGGCGTACACAGTAGCCCCTCTCTCAAGGGCCTAGGGGCCTGGGTGTGGCACAGCATGCCCACGGGGGCCGGGGGTTTCCGCAGGGCAAAGGCTGCGCACCTGAAGCGTCTAGGACTCCCGAAAAGGGCAGCACCGTTCAAATAAAGCACGGCAGGGACTAAGACCTCAGAGAGCTTGCTGTATGCTCCGTTCCTGCAGGGAGACTCAAAGCCTTTCTCGAGGCAGGCCCTCAAGTGGCCGTTCCCTGTAGTCCTACGGCCTGACAGGATGAGCTCCCAACACGGCTCCGGAAGCACCCTGGTTATTGAGAGAAAATTCCTTCTCTTCCCCGAGCCCTGCGTCCAGGGCCTAGAGGCCCCTCAGAAACCGTGTTCTGCAGGTGGCTTCAAGGCAGCATGAGGGGAGCTTTCACAATGGGGAGACGAGGCTTCTGCCCTCAGAGCCCCGCTTTCAGTGAAGCCGCGCTTCAGCTCCTTGCGATTTCTGGTAAGTGCACAGGGACACTAGCTACACACTCGCCCCTTCCCTGAATCCGCTTTTCTTCACCGGGTGTTCTGCATGGAGCCAACTCCCTCATCCAAGGAACCCTCTAGGTAAGGCTCTACGGGGCCTTAGCCTCTACCTGAAGGCCTGCAGTGTAAGAGGAAGCACTGTACTTTAGGGGCAGCGGGAACGCAAGCTGACTTTCCTCCCACAGCTATGGTGCCCTCGGCGAAGGGTTCCTAGGAGGCCTGCGAAGCAGACTGTTTTCCTAAGGGCAGCTCAGACAGGGGCAAGGAGGCCGAGTTCCTTGACAAGTAGGCCGCGAGAGAACAGTTTCCCTGTAGCCGTTGCAGTGCTGAGGAAGTCTAGCTCTCCCCCAAGGAGGTGTGCTGTGCGTTGCCCCGCGCTCGGCATACACAGGGTGACTGACTGGGAAGGGCTTCCGGGCCCGGATGCCGCTGAGCAGGCCAGTGGAGCCTGCCGGTATTCAGGGGTCTTGCAGGGAACAGGGTGCAAACGCGAGGGTCCTGGGTGTCCTGAACGGTGCACGACCTAGAAAAGAAAGCACAACTGCGACGGAGGCCTCTTGGAAGGTGCCGCATGCCTCCGCTTCAGCAGGGCAATAAAGCGACTCTCCTCGAGGCAAGGGCTGACGTTCGGTCTCCAGCTAGGTCTAGAGCAGAGCAGCGTGAGCTCCCAGCCAGGCCCTGGGCGCACCCGGTTTCACCAGGGAGAGCTCATTTCCTTCCCAGAGCCATGCCTACCGTGACGAGAGGCCCGTCAGAAAGGGCGTCTCTCCGTGTAATTCAAGGCCCGACCGAGGGAGCTTTCAAACTGGGAAAGACGGCCTGTGCCTTCAGGCCCGCATTTCAAGCCAGACAGGCAGGAAACGTAAGCTGGGGATTCCACAAGCCACAAACCACTCAAGGTACACAGTGGGCCCTTCCCTGAATCCACTTGTTTACGCAGGGTGTTCTGCGTGGAGCGAACGGCCTCAACCAAGGCAGGCTCTCGTTCGGCCTCTAAGCGTCTGCCTCTTCCGAAAGACCGAAGCGTTGCCTGAAGAGCCCTGCTTTAGTCGCCGCTGCAGTGCAAGCTGACTTTCTCCGTGAGGAGAGTGACTTTCCAACCGAGGTGCCAGAGGGCGTTCCAGGCAGACTCTTTCCTCAGGGCAGCCGAGAGACGGTCAATGTGGAAACCTTCCAGGGCACGGTGGACTGGCTAGAAATGCGTTCCGGATGCTGTTGGCGTGCCGAGGAATCGGAGCCGTCCCCTTTCAAAGCGCTGGGTGTGGTCCTTCCCTCGGCGTACACAGTAGCCCCTCTCTCAAGGGCCTAGGGGCCTGGGTGTGGCACAGCATGCCCACGGGGGCCGGGGGTTTCCGCAGGGCAAAGGCTGCGCACCTGAAGCGTCTAGGACTCCCGAAAAGGGCAGCACCGTTCAAATAAAGCACGGCAGGGACTAAGACCTCAGAGAGCTTGCTGTATGCTCCGTTCCTGCAGGGAGACTCAAAGCCTTTCTCGAGGCAGGCCCTCAAGTGGCCGTTCCCTGTAGTCCTACGGCCTGACAGGATGAGCTCCCAACACGGCTCCGGAAGCACCCTGGTTATTGAGAGAAAATTCCTTCTCTTCCCCGAGCCCTGCGTCCAGGGCCTAGAGGCCCCTCAGAAACGGTGTTCTGCAGGTGGCTTCAAGGCAGCATGAGGGGAGCTTTCACAATGGGGAGACGAGGCTTCTGCCCTCAGAGCCCCGCTTTCAGTGAAGCCGCGCTTCAGCTCCTTGCGATTTCTGGTAAGTGCACAGGGACACTAGCTACACACTCGCCCCTTCCCTGAATCCGCTTTTCTTCACCGGGTGTTCTGCATGGAGCCAACTCCCTCATCCAAGGAACCCTCTAGGTAAGGCTCTACGGGGCCTTAGCCTCTACCTGAAGGCCTGCAGTGTAAGAGGAAGCACTGTACTTTAGGGGCAGCGGGAACGCAAGCTGACTTTCCTCCCACAGCTATGGTGCCCTCGGCGAAGGGTTCCTAGGAGGCCTGCGAAGCAGACTGTTTTCCTAAGGGCAGCTCAGACAGGGGCAAGGAGGCCGAGTTCCTTGACAAGTAGGCCGCGAGAGAACAGTTTCCCTGTAGCCGTTGCAGTGCTGAGGAAGTCTAGCTCTCCCCCAAGGAGGTGTGCTGTGCGTTGCCCCGCGCTCGGCATACACAGGGTGACTGACTGGGAAGGGCTTCCGGGCCCGGATGCCGCTGAGCAGGCCAGTGGAGCCTGCCGGTATTCAGGGGTCTTGCAGGGAACAGGGTGCAAACGCGAGGGTCCTGGGTGTCCTGAACGGTGCACGACCTAGAAAAGAAAGCACAACTGCGACGGAGGCCTCTTGGAAGGTGCCGCATGCCTCCGCTTCAGCAGGGCAATAAAGCGACTCTCCTCGAGGCAAGGGCTGACGTTCGGTCTCCAGCTAGGTCTAGAGCAGAGCAGCGTGAGCTCCCAGCCAGGCCCTGGGCGCACCCGGTTTCACCAGGGAGAGCTCATTTCCTTCCCAGAGCCATGCCTACCGTGACGAGAGGCCCGTCAGAAAGGGCGTCTCTCCGTGTAATTCAAGGCCCGACCGAGGGAGCTTTCAAACTGGGAAAGACGGCCTGTGCCTTCAGGCCCGCATTTCAAGCCAGACAGGCAGGAAACGTAAGCTGGGGATTCCACAAGCCACAAACCACTCAAGGTACACAGTGGGCCCTTCCCTGAATCCACTTGTTTACGCAGGGTGTTCTGCGTGGAGCGAACGGCCTCAACCAAGGCAGGCTCTCGTTCGGCCTCTAAGCGTCTGCCTCTTCCGAAAGACCGAAGCGTTGCCTGAAGAGCCCTGCTTTAGTCGCCGCTGCAGTGCAAGCTGACTTTCTCCGTGAGGAGAGTGACTTTCCAACCGAGGTGCCAGAGGGCGTTCCAGGCAGACTCTTTCCTCAGGGCAGCCGAGAGACGGTCAATGTGGAAACCTTCCAGGGCACGGTGGACTGGCTAGAAATGCGTTCCGGATGCTGTTGGCGTGCCGAGGAATCGGAGCCGTCCCCTTTCAAAGCGCTGGGTGTGGTCCTTCCCTCGGCGTACACAGTAGCCCCTCTCTCAAGGGCCTAGGGGCCTGGGTGTGGCACAGCATGCCCACGGGGGCCGGGGGTTTCCGCAGGGCAAAGGCTGCGCACCTGAAGCGTCTAGGACTCCCGAAAAGGGCAGCACCGTTCAAATAAAGCACGGCAGGGACTAAGACCTCAGAGAGCTTGCTGTATGCTCCGTTCCTGCAGGGAGACTCAAAGCCTTTCTCGAGGCAGGCCCTCAAGTGGCCGTTCCCTGTAGTCCTACGGCCTGACAGGATGAGCTCCCAACACGGCTCCGGAAGCACCCTGGTTATTGAGAGAAAATTCCTTCTCTTCCCCGAGCCCTGCGTCCAGGGCCTAGAGGCCCCTCAGAAACCGTGTTCTGCAGGTGGCTTCAAGGCAGCATGAGGGGAGCTTTCACAATGGGGAGACGAGGCTTCTGCCCTCAGAGCCCCGCTTTCAGTGAAGCCGCGCTTCAGCTCCTTGCGATTTCTGGTAAGTGCACAGGGACACTAGCTACACACTCGCCCCTTCCCTGAATCCGCTTTTCTTCACCGGGTGTTCTGCATGGAGCCAACTCCCTCATCCAAGGAACCCTCTAGGTAAGGCTCTACGGGGCCTTAGCCTCTACCTGAAGGCCTGCAGTGTAAGAGGAAGCACTGTACTTTAGGGGCAGCGGGAACGCAAGCTGACTTTCCTCCCACAGCTATGGTGCCCTCGGCGAAGGGTTCCTAGGAGGCCTGCGAAGCAGACTGTTTTCCTAAGGGCAGCTCAGACAGGGGCAAGGAGGCCGAGTTCCTTGACAAGTAGGCCGCGAGAGAACAGTTTCCCTGTAGCCGTTGCAGTGCTGAGGAAGTCTAGCTCTCCCCCAAGGAGGTGTGCTGTGCGTTGCCCCGCGCTCGGCATACACAGGGTGACTGACTGGGAAGGGCTTCCGGGCCCGGATGCCGCTGAGCAGGCCAGTGGAGCCTGCCGGTATTCAGGGGTCTTGCAGGGAACAGGGTGCAAACGCGAGGGTCCTGGGTGTCCTGAACGGTGCACGACCTAGAAAAGAAAGCACAACTGCGACGGAGGCCTCTTGGAAGGTGCCGCATGCCTCCGCTTCAGCAGGGCAATAAAGCGACTCTCCTCGAGGCAAGGGCTGACGTTCGGTCTCCAGCTAGGTCTAGAGCATAGCAGCGTGAGCTCCCAGCCAGGCCCTGGGCGCACCCGGTTTCACCAGGGAGAGCTCATTTCCTTCCCAGAGCCATGCCTACCATGACGAGAGGCCCGTCAGAAAGGGCGTCTCTCCGTGTAATTCAAGGCCCGACCGAGGGAGCTTTCAAACTGGGAAAGACGGCCTGTGCCTTCAGGCCCGCATTTCAAGCCAGACAGGCAGGAAACGTAAGCTGGGGATTCCACAAGCCGCAAACCACGCAAGGTACACAGTGGGCCCTTCCCTGAATCCACTTGTTTACGCAGGGTGTTCTGCGTGGAGCGAACGGCCTCAACCAAGGCAGGCTCTCGTTCGGCCTCTAAGCGCCTGCCTCTTCCGAAAGTCCGAAGCGTTGCCTGAAGAGCCCTGCTTTAGTCGCCGCTGCAGTGCAAGCTGACTTTCTCCGCGAGGAGAGTGACTTTCCAACCGAGGTGCCAGAGGGCGTTCCAGGCAGACTCTTTCCTCAGGGCAGCCGAGAGACGGTCAATGTGGAAACCTTCCAGGGCACGGTGGACTGGCTAGAAATGCGTTCCGGATGCTGTTGGCGTGCCGAGGAATCGGAGCCGTCCCCTTTCAAAGCGCTGGGTGTGGTCCTTCCCTCGGCGTACACAGTAGCCCCTCTCTCAAGGGCCTAGGGGCCTGGGTGTGGCACAGCATGCCCACGGGGGCCGGGGGTTTCCGCAGGGCAAAGGCTGCGCACCTGAAGCGTCTAGGACTCCCGAAAAGGGCAGCACCGTTCAAATAAAGCACGGCAGGGACTAAGACCTCAGAGAGCTTGCTGTATGCTCCGTTCCTGCAGGGAGACTCAAAGCCTTTCTCGAGGCAGGCCCTCAAGTGGCCGTTCCCTGTAGTCCTACGGCCTGACAGGATGAGCTCCCAACACGGCTCCGGAAGCACCCTGGTTATTGAGAGAAAATTCCTTCTCTTCCCCGAGCCCTGCGTCCAGGGCCTAGAGGCCCCTCAGAAACCGTGTTCTGCAGGTGGCTTCAAGGCAGCATGAGGGGAGCTTTCACAATGGGGAGACGAGGCTTCTGCCCTCAGAGCCCCGCTTTCAGTGAAGCCGCGCTTCAGCTCCTTGCGATTTCTGGTAAGTGCACAGGGACACTAGCTACACACTCGCCCCTTCCCTGAACCCGCTTTTCTTCACCGGGTGTTCTGCATGGAGCCAACTCCCTCATCCAAGGAACCCTCTAGGTAAGGCTCTACGGGGCCTTAGCCTCTACCTGAAGGCCTGCAGTGTAAGAGGAAGCACTGTACTTTAGGGGCAGCGGGAACGCAAGCTGACTTTCCTCCCACAGCTATGGTGCCCTCGGCGAAGGGTTCCTAGGAGGCCTGCGAAGCAGACTGTTTTCCTAAGGGCAGCTCAGACAGGGGCAAGGAGGCCGAGTTCCTTGACAAGTAGGCCGCGAGAGAACAGTTTCCCTGTAGCCGTTGCAGTGCTGAGGAAGTCTAGCTCTCCCCCAAGGAGGTGTGCTGTGCGTTGCCCCGCGATCGGCATACACAGGGTGACTGACTGGGAAGGGCTTCCGGGCCCGGATGCCGCTGAGCAGGCCAGTGGAGCCTGCCGGTACTCAGGGGTCTTGCAGGGAACAGGGTGCAAACGCGAGGGTCCTGGGTGTCCTGAACGGTGCACGACCTAGAAAAGAAAGCACAACTGCGACGGAGGCCTCTTGGAAGGTGCCGCATGCCTCCGCTTCAGCAGGGCAATAAAGCGACTCTCCTCGAGGCAAGGGCTGACGTTCGGTCTCCAGCTAGGTCTAGAGCATAGCAGCGTGAGCTCCCAGCCAGGCCCTGGGCGCACCCGGTTTCACCAGGGAGAGCTCATTTCCTTCCCAGAGCCATGCCTACCATGACGAGAGGCCCGTCAGAAAGGGCGTCTCTCCGTGTAACTCAAGGCCCGACCGAGGGAGCTTTCAAACTGGGAAAGACGGCCTGTGCCTTCAGGCCCGCATTTCAAGCCAGACAGGCAGGAAACGTAAGCTGGGGATTCCACAAGCCACAAACCACTCAAGGTACACAGTGGGCCCTTCCCTGAATCCACTTGTTTACGCAGGGTGTTCTGCGTGGAGCGAACGGCCTCAACCAAGGCAGGCTCTCGTTCGGCCTCTAAGCGTCTGCCTCTTCCGAAAGACCGAAGCGTTGCCTGAAGAGCCCTGCTTTAGTCGCCGCTGCAGTGCAAGCTGACTTTCTCCGTGAGGAGAGTGACTTTCCAACCGAGGTGCCAGAGGGCGTTCCAGGCAGACTCTTTCCTCAGGGCAGCCGAGAGACGGTCAATGTGGAAACCTTCCAGGGCACGGTGGACTGGCTAGAAATGCGTTCCGGATGCTGTTGGCGTGCCGAGGAATCGGAGCCGTCCCCTTTCAAAGCGCTGGGTGTGGTCCTTCCCTCGGCGTACACAGTAGCCCCTCTCTCAAGGGCCTAGGGGCCTGGGTGTGGCACAGCATGCCCACGGGGGCCGGGGGTTTCCGCAGGGCAAAGGCTGCGCACATGAAGCGTCTAGGACTCCCGAAAAGGGCAGCACCGTTCAAATAAAGCACGGCAGGGACTAAGACCTCAGAGAGCTTGCTGTATGCTCCGTTCCTGCAGGGAGACTCAAAGCCTTTCTCGAGGCAGGCCCTCAAGTGGCCGTTCCCTGTAGTCCTACGGCCTGACAGGATGAGCTCCCAACACGGCTCCGGAAGCACCCTGGTTATTGAGAGAAAATTCCTTCTCTTCCCCGAGCCCTGCGTCCAGGGCCTAGAGGCCCCTCAGAAACGGTGTTCTGCAGGTGGCTTCAAGGCAGCATGAGGGGAGCTTTCACAATGGGGAGACGAGGCTTCTGCCCTCAGAGCCCCGCTTTCAGTGAAGCCGCGCTTCAGCTCCTTGCGATTTCTGGTAAGTGCACAGGGACACTAGCTACACACTCGCCCCTTCCCTGAATCCGCTTTTCTTCACCGGGTGTTCTGCATGGAGCCAACTCCCTCATCCAAGGAACCCTCTAGGTAAGGCTCTACGGGGCCTTAGCCTCTACCTGAAGGCCTGCAGTGTAAGAGGAAGCACTGTACTTTAGGGGCAGCGGGAACGCAAGCTGACTTTCCTCCCACAGGTATGGTGCCCTCGGCGAAGGGTTCCTAGGAGGCCTGCGAAGCAGACTGTTTTCCTAAGGGCAGCTCAGACAGGGGCAAGGAGGCCGAGTTCCTTGACAAGTAGGCCGCGAGAGAACAGTTTCCCTGTAGCCGTTGCAGTGCTGAGGAAGTCTAGCTCTCCCCCAAGGAGGTGTGCTGTGCGTTGCCCCGCGCTCGGCATACACAGGGTGAGTGACTGGGAAGGGCTTCCGGGCCCGGATGCCGCTGAGCAGGCCAGTGGAGCCTGCCGGTACTCAGGGGTCTTGCAGGGAACAGGGTGCAAACGCGAGGGTCCTGGGTGTCCTGAACGGTGCACGACCTAGAAAAGAAAGCACAGCTGCGACGGAGGCCTCTTGGAAGGTGCCGCATGCCTCCGCTTCAGCAGGGCAATAAAGCGACTCTCCTCGAGGCAAGGGCTGACGTTCGGTCTCCAGCTAGGTCTAGAGCAGAGCAGCGTGAGCTCCCAGCCAGGCCCTGGGCGCACCCGGTTTCACCAGGGAGAGCTCACTTTCTTCCCAGAGCCATGCCTACCGTGACGAGAGGCCCGTCAGAAAGGGCGTCTCTCCGTGTAATTCAAGGCCGAGGGAGCTTTCAAACTGGGAAAGACGGCCTGTGCCTTCAGGCCCGCATTTCAAGCCAGACAGGCAGGAGACGTAAGCTGGGGATTCCACAAGCCGCAAACCACGCAAGGTACACAGTGGGCCCTTCCCTGAATCCACTTGTTTACGCAGGGTGTTCTGTGTGGAGCGAACGGCCTCAACCAAGGCAGGCTCTCGTTCGGCCTCTAAGCGTCTGCCTCTTCCGAAAGACCGAAGCGTTGCCTGAAGAGCCCTGCTTTAGTCGCCGCTGCAGTGCAAGCTGACTTTCTCCGTGAGGAGAGTGACTTTCCAACCGAGGTGCCAGAGGGCGTTCCAGGCAGACTCTTTCCTCAGGGCAGCCGAGAGACGGTCAATGTGGAAACCTTCCAGGGCACGGTGGACTGGCCAGAAATGCGTTCCGGATGCTGTTGGCGTGCCGAGGAATCGGAGCCGTCCCCTTTCAAAGCGCTGGGTGTAGTCCTTCCCTCGGCGTACACAGTAGCCCCTCTCTCAAGGGCCTAGGGGCCTGGGTGTGGCACAGCATGCCCACGGGGGCCGGGGGTTTCCGCAGGGCAAAGGCTGCGCACCTGAAGCGTCTAGGACTCCCGAAAAGGGCAGCACCGTTCAAATAAAGCACGGCAGGGACTAAGACCTCAGAGAGCTTGCTGTATGCTCCGTTCCTGCAGGGAGACTCAAAGCCTTTCTCGAGGCAGGCCCTCAAGTGGCCGTTCCCTGTAGTCCTACGGCCTGACAGGATGAGCTCCCAACACGGCTCCGGAAGCACCCTGGTTATTGAGAGAAAATTCCTTCTCTTCCCCGAGCCCTGCGTCCAGGGCCTAGAGGCCCCTCAGAAACGGTGTTCTGCAGGTGGCTTCAAGGCAGCATGAGGGGAGCTTTCACAATGGGAAGACGAGGCTTCTGCCCTCAGAGCCCCGCTCTCAGTGAAGCCGCGCTTCAGCTCCTTGCGATTTCTGGTAAGTGCACAGGGACACTAGCTACACACTCGCTCCTTCCCCGAATCCGCTTTTCTTCACCGGGTGTTCTGCATGGAGCCAACTCCCTCATCCAATGAACCCTCTAGGTAAGGCTCTACGGGGCCTTAGCCTCTACCTGAAGGCCTGCAGTGTAAGAGGAAGCACTGTACTTTAGGGGCAGCGGGAACGCAAGCTGACTTTCTCCCACAGGTATGGTGCCCTCGGCGAAGGGTTCCTAGGAGGCCTGCGAAGCAGACTGTTTTCCTAAGGGCAGCTCAGACAGGGGCAAGGAGGCCGAGTTCCTTGACAAGTAGGCCGCGAGAGAACAGTTTCCCTGTAGCCGTTGCAGTGCTGAGGAAGTCTAGCTCTCCCCCAAGGAGGTGTGCTGTGCGTTGCCCCGCGATCGGCATACACAGGGTGACTGACTGGGAAGGGCTTCCGGGCCCGGATGCCGCTGAGCAGGCCAGTGGAGCCTGCCGGTACTCAGGGGTCTTGCAGGGAACAGGGTGCAAACGCGAGGGTCCTGGGTGTCCTGAACGGTGCACGACCTAGAAAAGAAAGCACAACTGCGACGGAGGCCTCTTGGAAGGTGCCGCATGCCTCCGCTTCAGCAGGGCAATAAAGCGACTCTCCTCGAGGCAAGGGCTGACGTTCGGTCTCCAGCTAGGTCTAGAGCATAGCAGCGTGAGCTCCCAGCCAGGCCCTGGGCGCACCCGGTTTCACCAGGGAGAGCTCATTTCCTTCCCAGAGCCATGCCTACCTTGACGAGAGGCCCGTCAGAAAGGGCGTCTCTCCGTGTAACTCAAGGCCCGACCGAGGGAGCTTTCAAACTGGGAAAGACGGCCTGTGCCTTCAGGCCCGCATTTCAAGCCAGACAGGCAGGAAACGTAAGCTGGGGATTCCACAAGCCACAAACCACTCAAGGTACACAGTGGGCCCTTCCCTGAATCCACTTGTTTACGCAGGGTGTTCTGCGTGGAGCGAACGGCCTCAACCAAGGCAGGCTCTCGTTCGGCCTCTAAGCGTCTGCCTCTTCCGAAAGACCGAAGCGTTGCCTGAAGAGCCCTGCTTTAGTCGCCGCTGCAGTGCAAGCTGACTTTCTCCGTGAGGAGAGTGACTTTCCAACCGAGGTGCCAGAGGGCGTTCCAGGCAGACTCTTTCCTCAGGGCAGCCGAGAGACGGTCAATGTGGAAACCTTCCAGGGCACGGTGGACTGGCTAGAAATGCGTTCCGGATGCTGTTGGCGTGCCGAGGAATCGGAGCCGTCCCCTTTCAAAGCGCTGGGTGTGGTCCTTCCCTCGGCGTACACAGTAGCCCCTCTCTCAAGGGCCTAGGGGCCTGGGTGTGGCACAGCATGCCCACGGGGGCCGGGGGTTTCCGCAGGGCAAAGGCTGCGCACATGAAGCGTCTAGGACTCCCGAAAAGGGCAGCACCGTTCAAATAAAGCACGGCAGGGACTAAGACCTCAGAGAGCTTGCTGTATGCTCCGTTCCTGCAGGGAGACTCAAAGCCTTTCTCGAGGCAGGCCCTCAAGTGGCCGTTCCCTGTAGTCCTACGGCCTGACAGGATGAGCTCCCAACACGGCTCCGGAAGCACCCTGGTTATTGAGAGAAAATTCCTTCTCTTCCCCGAGCCCTGCGTCCAGGGCCTAGAGGCCCCTCAGAAACGGTGTTCTGCAGGTGGCTTCAAGGCAGCATGAGGGGAGCTTTCACAATGGGAAGACGAGGCTTCTGCCCTCAGAGCCCCGCTCTCAGTGAAGCCGCGCTTCAGCTCCTTGCGATTTCTGGTAAGTGCACAGGGACACTAGCTACACACTCGCTCCTTCCCCGAATCCGCTTTTCTTCACCGGGTGTTCTGCATGGAGCCAACTCCCTCATCCAATGAACCCTCTAGGTAAGGCTCTACGGGGCCTTAGCCTCTACCTGAAGGCCTGCAGTGTAAGAGGAAGCACTGTACTTTAGGGGCAGCGGGAACGCAAGCTGACTTTCTCCCACAGGTATGGTGCCCTCGGCGAAGGGTTCCTAGGAGGCCTGCGAAGCAGACTGTTTTCCTAAGGGCAGCTCAGACAGGGGCAAGGAGGCCGAGTTCCTTGACAAGTAGGCCGCGAGAGAACAGTTTCCCTGTAGCCGTTGCAGTGCTGAGGAAGTCTAGCTCTCCCCCAAGGAGGTGTGCTGTGCGTTGCCCCGCGATCGGCATACACAGGGTGACTGACTGGGAAGGGCTTCCGGGCCCGGATGCCGCTGAGCAGGCCAGTGGAGCCTGCCGGTACTCAGGGGTCTTGCAGGGAACAGGGTGCAAACGCGAGGGTCCTGGGTGTCCTGAACGGTGCACGACCTAGAAAAGAAAGCACAACTGCGACGGAGGCCTCTTGGAAGGTGCCGCATGCCTCCGCTTCAGCAGGGCAATAAAGCGACTCTCCTCGAGGCAAGGGCTGACGTTCGGTCTCCAGCTAGGTCTAGAGCATAGCAGCGTGAGCTCCCAGCCAGGCCCTGGGCGCACCCGGTTTCACCAGGGAGAGCTCATTTCCTTCCCAGAGCCATGCCTACCTTGACGAGAGGCCCGTCAGAAAGGGCGTCTCTCCGTGTAACTCAAGGCCCGACCGAGGGAGCTTTCAAACTGGGAAAGACGGCCTGTGCCTTCAGGCCCGCATTTCAAGCCAGACAGGCAGGAAACGTAAGCTGGGGATTCCACAAGCCACAAACCACTCAAGGTACACAGTGGGCCCTTCCCTGAATCCACTTGTTTACGCAGGGTGTTCTGCGTGGAGCGAACGGCCTCAACCAAGGCAGGCTCTCGTTCGGCCTCTAAGCGTCTGCCTCTTCCGAAAGACCGAAGCGTTGCCTGAAGAGCCCTGCTTTAGTCGCCGCTGCAGTGCAAGCTGACTTTCTCCGTGAGGAGAGTGACTTTCCAACCGAGGTGCCAGAGGGCGTTCCAGGCAGACTCTTTCCTCAGGGCAGCCGAGAGACGGTCAATGTGGAAACCTTCCAGGGCACGGTGGACTGGCTAGAAATGCGTTCCGGATGCTGTTGGCGTGCCGAGGAATCGGAGCCGTCCCCTTTCAAAGCGCTGGGTGTGGTCCTTCCCTCGGCGTACACAGTAGCCCCTCTCTCAAGGGCCTAGGGGCCTGGGTGTGGCACAGCATGCCCACGGGGGCCGGGGGTTTCCGCAGGGCAAAGGCTGCGCACATGAAGCGTCTAGGACTCCCGAAAAGGGCAGCACCGTTCAAATAAAGCACGGCAGGGACTAAGACCTCAGAGAGCTTGCTGTATGCTCCGTTCCTGCAGGGAGACTCAAAGCCTTTCTCGAGGCAGGCCCTCAAGTGGCCGTTCCCTGTAGTCCTACGGCCTGACAGGATGAGCTCCCAACACGGCTCCGGAAGCACCCTGGTTATTGAGAGAAAATTCCTTCTCTTCCCCGAGCCCTGCGTCCAGGGCCTAGAGGCCCCTCAGAAACCGTGTTCTGCAGGTGGCTTCAAGGCAGCATGAGGGGAGCTTTCACAATGGGGAGACGAGGCTTCTGCCCTCAGAGCCCCGCTTTCAGTGAAGCCGCGCTTCAGCTCCTTGCGATTTCTGGTAAGTGCACAGGGACACTAGCTACACACTCGCCCCTTCCCTGAATCCGCTTTTCTTCACCGGGTGTTCTGCATGGAGCCAACTCCCTCATCCAAGGAACCCTCTAGGTAAGGCTCTACGGGGCCTTAGCCTCTACCTGAAGGCCTGCAGTGTAAGAGGAAGCACTGTACTTTAGGGGCAGCGGGAACGCAAGCTGACTTTCCTCCCACAGGTATGGTGCCCTCGGCGAAGGGTTCCTAGGAGGCCTGCGAAGCAGACTGTTTTCCTAAGGGCAGCTCAGACAGGGGCAAGGAGGCCGAGTTCCTTGACAAGTAGGCCGCGAGAGAACAGTTTCCCTGTAGCCGTTGCAGTGCTGAGGAAGTCTAGCTCTCCCCCAAGGAGGTGTGCTGTGCGTTGCCCCGCGCTCGGCATACACAGGGTGACTGACTGGGAAGGGCTTCCGGGCCCGGATGCCGCTGAGCAGGCCAGTGGAGCCTGCCGGTACTCAGGGGTCTTGCAGGGAACAGGGTGCAAACGCGAGGGTCCTGGGTGTCCTGAACGGTGCACGACCTAGAAAAGAAAGCACAGCTGCGACGGAGGCCTCTTGGAAGGTGCCGCATGCCTCCGCTTCAGCAGGGCAATAAAGCGACTCTCCTCGAGGCAAGGGCTGACGTTCGGTCTCCAGCTAGGTCTAGAGCAGAGCAGCGTGAGCTCCCAGCCAGGCCCTGGGCGCACCCGGTTTCACCAGGGAGAGCTCACTTTCTTCCCAGAGCCATGCCTACCGTGACGAGAGGCCCGTCAGAAAGGGCGTCTCTCCGTGTAATTCAAGGCCGAGGGAGCTTTCAAACTGGGAAAGACGGCCTGTGCCTTCAGGCCCGCATTTCAAGCCAGACAGGCAGGAGACGTAAGCTGGGGATTCCACAAGCCGCAAACCACGCAAGGTACACAGTGGGCCCTTCCCTGAATCCACTTGTTTACGCAGGGTGTTCTGTGTGGAGCGAACGGCCTCAACCAAGGCAGGCTCTCGTTCGGCCTCTAAGCGTCTGCCTCTTCCGAAAGACCGAACCGTTGCCTGAAGAGCCCTGCTTTAGTCGCCGCTGCAGTGCAAGCTGACTTTCTCCGTGAGGAGAGTGACTTTCCAACCGAGGTGCCAGAGGGCGTTCCAGGCAGACTCTTTCCTCAGGGCAGCCGAGAGACGGTCAATGTGGAAACCTTCCAGGGCACGGTGGACTGGCCAGAAATGCGTTCCGGATGCTGTTGGCGTGCCGAGGAATCGGAGCCGTCCCCTTTCAAAGCGCTGGGTGTAGTCCTTCCCTCGGCGTACACAGTAGCCCCTCTCTCAAGGGCCTAGGGGCCTGGGTGTGGCACAGCATGCCCACGGGGGCCGGGGGTTTCCGCAGGGCAAAGGCTGCGCACCTGAAGCGCCTAGGACTCCCGAAAAGGGCAGCACCGTTCAAATAAAGCACGGCAGGGACTAAGACCTCAGAGAGCTTGCTGTATGCTCCGTTCCTGCAGGGAGACTCAAAGCCTTTCTCGAGGCAGGCCCTCAAGTGGCCGTTCCCTGTAGTCCTACGGCCTGACAGGATGAGCTCCCAACACGGCTCCGGAAGCACCCTGGTTATTGAGAGAAAATTCCTTCTCTTCCCCGAGCCCTGCGTCCAGGGCCTAGAGGCCCCTCAGAAACGGTGTTCTGCAGGTGGCTTCAAGGCAGCATGAGGGGAGCTTTCACAATGGGAAGACGAGGCTTCTGCCCTCAGAGCCCCGCTCTCAGTGAAGCCGCGCTTCAGCTCCTTGCGATTTCTGGTAAGTGCACAGGGACACTAGCTACACACTCGCTCCTTCCCCGAATCCGCTTTTCTTCACCGGGTGTTCTGCATGGAGCCAACTCCCTCATCCAATGAACCCTCTAGGTAAGGCTCTACGGGGCCTTAGCCTCTACCTGAAGGCCTGCAGTGTAAGAGGAAGCACTGTACTTTAGGGGCAGCGGGAACGCAAGCTGACTTTCTCCCACAGGTATGGTGCCCTCGGCGAAGGGTTCCTAGGAGGCCTGCGAAGCAGACTGTTTTCCTAAGGGCAGCTCAGACAGGGGCAAGGAGGCCGAGTTCCTTGACAAGTAGGCCGCGAGAGAACAGTTTCCCTGTAGCCGTTGCAGTGCTGAGGAAGTCTAGCTCTCCCCCAAGGAGGTGTGCTGTGCGTTGCCCCGCGCTCGGCATACACAGGGTGACTGACTGGGAAGGGCTTCCGGGCCCGGATGCCGCTGAGCAGGCCAGTGGAGCCTGCCGGTACTCAGGGGTCTTGCAGGGAACAGGGTGCAAACGCGAGGGTCCTGGGTGTCCTGAACGGTGCACGACCTAGAAAAGAAAGCACAACTGCGACGGAGGCCTCTTGGAAGGTGCCGCATGCCTCCGCTTCAGCAGGGCAATAAAGCGACTCTCCTCGAGGCAAGGGCTGACGTTCGGTCTCCAGCTAGGTCTAGAGCAGAGCAGCGTGAGCTCCCAGCCAGGCCCTGGGCGCACCCGGTTTTACCAGGGAGAGCTCACTTTCTTCCCAGAGCCATGCCTACCGTGACGAAAGGCCCGTCAGAAAGGGCGTCTCTCCGTGTAATTCAAGGCCCGACCGAGGGAGCTTTCAAACTGGGAAAGACGGCCTGTGCCTTCAGGCCCGCATTTCAAGCCAGACAGGCAGGAAACGTAAGCTGGGGATTCAACAAGCCACAAACCACGCAAGGTACACAGTGGGCCCTTCCCTGAATCCACTTGTTTACGCAGGGTGTTCTGCGTGGAGCGAACGGCCTCAACCAAGGCAGGCTCTCGTTCGGCCTCTAAGCGTCTGCCTCTTCCGAAAGACCGAAGCGTTGCCTGAAGAGCCCTGCTTTAGTCGCCGCTGCAGTGCAAGCTGACTTTCTCCGTGAGGAGAGTGACTTTCCAACCGAGGTGCCAGAGGGCGTTCCAGGCAGACTCTTTCCTCAGGGCAGCCGAGAGACGGTCAATGTGGAAACCTTCCAGGGCACGGTGGACTGGCTAGAAATGCGTTCCGGATGCTGTTGGCGTGCCGAGGAATCGGAGCCGTCCCCTTTCAAAGCGCTGGGTGTAGTCCTTCCCTCGGCGTAGACAGTAGCCCCTCTCTCAAGGGCCTAGGGGCCTGGGTGTGGCACAGCATGCCCACGGGGGCCGGGGGTTTCCGCAGGGCAAAGGCTGCGCACCTGAAGCGTCTAGGACTCCCGAAAAGGGCAGCACCGTTCAAATAAAGCACGGCAGGGACTAAGACCTCAGAGAGCTTGCTGTATGCTCCGTTCCTGCAGGGAGACTCAAAGCCTTTCTCGAGGCAGGCCCTCAAGTGGCCGTTCCCTGTAGTCCTACGGCCTGACAGGATGAGCTCCCAACACGGCTCCGGAAGCACCCTGGTTATTGAGAGAAAATTCCTTCTCTTCCCCGAGCCCTGCGTCCAGGGCCTAGAGGCCCCTCAGAAACCGTGTTCTGCAGGTGGCTTCAAGGCAGCATGAGGGGAGCTTTCACAATGGGGAGACGAGGCTTCTGCCCTCAGAGCCCCGCTTTCAGTGAAGCCGCGCTTCAGCTCCTTGCGATTTCTGGTAAGTGCACAGGGACACTAGCTACACACTCGCCCCTTCCCTGAATCCGCTTTTCTTCACCGGGTGTTCTGCATGGAGCCAACTCCCTCATCCAAGGAACCCTCTAGGTAAGGCTCTACGGGGCCTTAGCCTCTACCTGAAGGCCTGCAGTGTAAGAGGAAGCACTGTACTTTAGGGGCAGCGGGAACGCAAGCTGACTTTCCTCCCACAGGTATGGTGCCCTCGGCGAAGGGTTCCTAGGAGGCCTGCGAAGCAGACTGTTTTCCTAAGGGCAGCTCAGACAGGGGCAAGGAGGCCGAGTTCCTTGACAAGTAGGCCGCGAGAGAACAGTTTCCCTGGAGCCGTTGCAGTGCTGAGGAAGTCTAGCTCTCCCCCAAGGAGGTGTGCTGTGCGTTGCCCCGCGCTCGGCATACACAGGGTGAGTGACTGGGAAGGGCTTCCGGGCCCGGATGCCGCTGAGCAGGCCAGTGGAGCCTGCCGGTATTCAGGGGTCTTGCAGGGAACAGGGTGCAAACGCGAGGGTCCTGGGTGTCCTGAACGGTGCACGACCTAGAAAAGAAAGCACAACTGCGACGGAGGCCTCTTGGAAGGTTCCGCATGCCTCCGCTTCAGCAGGGCAATAAAGCGACTCTCCTCGAGGCAAGGGCTGACGTTCGGTCTCCAGCTAGGTCTAGAGCAGAGCAGCGTGAGCTCCCAGCCAGGCCCTGGGCGCACCCGGTTTCACCAGGGAGAGCTCACTTTCTTCCCAGAGCCATGCCTACCGTGACGAGAGGCCCGTCAGAAAGGGCGTCTCTCCGTGTAATTCAAGGCCCGACCGAAGGAGCTTTCAAACTGGGAAAGACGGCCTGTGCCTTCAGGCCCGCATTTCAAGCCAGACAGGCAGGAGACGTAAGCTGGGGATTCCACAAGCCGCAAACCACGCAAGGTACACAGTGGGCCCTTCCCTGAATCCACTTGTTTACGCAGGGTGTTCTGTGTGGAGCGAACGGCCTCAACCAAGGCAGGCTCTCGTTCGGCCTCTAAGCGCCTGCCTCTTCCGAAAGACCGAAGCGTTGCCTGAAGAGCCCTGCTTTAGTCGCCGCTGCAGTGCAAGCTGACTTTCTCCGTGAGGAGAGTGACTTTCCAACCGAGGTGCCAGAGGGCGTTCCAGGCAGACTCTTTCCTCAGGGCAGCCGAGAGACGGTCAATGTGGAAACCTTCCAGGGCACGGTGGACTGGCTAGAAATGCGTTCCGGATGCTGTTGGCGTGCCGAGGAATCGGAGCCGTCCCCTTTCAAAGCGCTGGGTGTAGTCCTTCCCTCGGCGTACACAGTAGCCCCTCTCTCAAGGGCCTAGGGGCCTGGGTGTGGCACAGCATGCCCACGGGGGCCGGGGGTTTCCGCAGGGCAAAGGCTGCGCACCTGAAGCGTCTAGGACTCCCGAAAAGGGCAGCACCGTTCAAATAAAGCACGGCAGGGACTAAGACCTCAGAGAGCTTGCTGTATGCTCCGTTCCTGCAGGGAGACTCAAAGCCTTTCTCGAGGCAGGCCCTCAAGTGGCCGTTCCCTGTAGTCCTACGGCCTGACAGGATGAGCTCCCAACACGGCTCCGGAAGCACCCTGGTTATTGAGAGAAAATTCCTTCTCTTCCCCGAGCCCTGCGTCCAGGGCCTAGAGGCCCCTCAGAAACGGTGTTCTGCAGGTGGCTTCAAGGCAGCATGAGGGGAGCTTTCACAATGGGAAGACGAGGCTTCTGCCCTCAGAGCCCCGCTCTCAGTGAAGCCGCGCTTCAGCTCCTTGCGATTTCTGGTAAGTGCACAGGGACACTAGCTACACACTCGCTCCTTCCCCGAATCCGCTTTTCTTCACCGGGTGTTCTGCATGGAGCCAACTCCCTCATCCAAGGAACCCTCTAGGTAAGGCTCTACGGGGCCTTAGCCTCTACCTGAAGGCCTGCAGTGTAAGAGGAAGCACTGTACTTTAGGGGCAGCGGGAACGCAAGCTGACTTTCTCCCACAGGTATGGTGCCCTCGGTGAAGGGTTCCTAGGAGGCCTGCGAAGCAGACTGTTTTCCTAAGGGCAGCTCAGACAGGGGCAAGGAGGCCGAGTTCCTTGACAAGTAGGCCGCGAGAGAACAGTTTCCCTGTAGCCGTTGCAGTGCTGAGGAAGTCTAGCTCTCCCCCAAGGAGGTGTGCTGTGCGTTGCCCCGCGCTCGGCATACACAGGGTGACTGACTGGGAAGGGCTTCCGGGCCCGGATGCCGCTGAGCAGGCCAGTGGAGCCTGCCGGTATTCAGGGGTCTTGCAGGGAACAGGGTGCAAACGCGAGGGTCCTGGGTGTCCTGAACGGTGCACGACCTAGAAAAGAAAGCACAACTGCGACGGAGGCCTCTTGGAAGGTGCCGCATGCCTCCGCTTCAGCAGGGCAATAAAGCGACTCTCCTCGAGGCAAGGGCTGACGTTCGGTCTCCAGCTAGGTCTAGAGCAGAGCAGCGTGAGCTCCCAGCCAGGCCCTGGGCGCACCCGGTTTCACCAGGGAGAGCTCACTTTCTTCCCAGAGCCATGCCTACCGTGACGAGAGGCCCGTCAGAAAGGGCGTCTCTCCGTGTAATTCAAGGCCCGACCGAGGGAGCTTTCAAACTGGGAAAGACGGCCTGTGCCTTCAGGCCCGCATTTCAAGCCAGACAGGCAGGAGACGTAAGCTGGGGATTCAACAAGCCACAAACCACGCAAGGTACACAGTGGGCCCTTCCCTGAATCCACTTGTTTACGCAGGGTGTTCTGCGTGGAGCGAACGGCCTCAACCAAGGCAGGCTCTCGTTCGGCCTCTAAGCGTCTGCCTCTTCCGAAAGACCGAAGCGTTGCCTGAAGAGCCCTGCTTTAGTCGCCGCTGCAGTGCAAGCTGACTTTCTCCGTGAGGAGAGTGACTTTCCAACCGAGGTGCCAGAGGGCGTTCCAGGCAGACTCTTTCCTCAGGGCAGCCGAGAGACGGTCAATGTGGAAACCTTCCAGGGCACGGTGGACTGGCTAGAAATGCGTTCCGGATGCTGTTGGCGTGCCGAGGAATCGGAGCCGTCCCCTTTCAAAGCGCTGGGTGTGGTCCTTCCCTCGGCGTACACAGTAGCCCCTCTCTCAAGGGCCTAGGGGCCTGGGTGTGGCACAGCATGCCCACGGGGGCCGGGGGTTTCCGCAGGGCAAAGGCTGCGCACCTGAAGCGTCTAGGACTCCCGAAAAGGGCAGCACCGTTCAAATAAAGCACGGCAAGGACTAAGACCTCAGAGAGCTTGCTGTATGCTCCGTTCCTGCAGGGAGACTCAAAGCCTTTCTCGAGGCAGGCCCTCAAGTGGCCGTTCCCTGTAGTCCTACGGCCTGACAGGATGAGCTCCCAACACGGCTCCGGAAGCACCCTGGTTATTGAGAGAAAATTCCTTCTCTTCCCCGAGCCCTGCGTCCAGGGCCTAGAGGCCCCTCAGAAACCGTGTTCTGCAGGTGGCTTCAAGGCAGCATGAGGGGAGCTTTCACAATGGGGAGACGAGGCTTCTGCCCTCAGAGCCCCGCTTTCAGTGAAGCCGCGCTTCAGCTCCTTGCGATTTCTGGTAAGTGCACAGGGACACTAGCTACACACTCGCCCCTTCCCTGAATCCGCTTTTCTTCACCGGGTGTTCTGCATGGAGCCAACTCCCTCATCCAAGGAACCCTCTAGGTAAGGCTCTACGGGGCCTTAGCCTCTACCTGAAGGCCTGCAGTGTAAGAGGAAGCACTGTACTTTAGGGGCAGCGGGAACGCAAGCTGACTTTCCTCCCACAGGTATGGTGCCCTCGGCGAAGGGTTCCTAGGAGGCCTGCGAAGCAGACTGTTTTCCTAAGGGCAGCTCAGACAGGGGCAAGGAGGCCGAGTTCCTTGACAAGTAGGCCGCGAGAGAACAGTTTCCCTGGAGCCGTTGCAGTGCTGAGGAAGTCTAGCTCTCCCCCAAGGAGGTGTGCTGTGCGTTGCCCCGCGCTCGGCATACACAGGGTGAGTGACTGGGAAGGGCTTCCGGGCCCGGATGCCGCTGAGCAGGCCAGTGGAGCCTGCCGGTACTCAGGGGTCTTGCAGGGAACAGGGTGCAAACGCGAGGGTCCTGGGTGTCCTGAACGGTGCACGACCTAGAAAAGAAAGCACAGCTGCGACGGAGGCCTCTTGGAAGGTGCCGCATGCCTCCGCTTCAGCAGGGCAATAAAGCGACTCTCCTCGAGGCAAGGGCTGACTTTCGGTCTCCAGCTAGGTCTAGAGCAGAGCAGCGTGAGCTCCCAGCCAGGCCCTGGGCGCACCCGGTTTCACCAGGGAGAGCTCACTTTCTTCCCAGAGCCATGCCTACCGTGACGAGAGGCCCGTCAGAAAGGGCGTCTCTCCGTGTAATTCAAGGCCCGACCGAGGGAGCTTTCAAACTGGGAAAGACGGCCTGTGCCTTCAGGCCCGCATTTCAAGCCAGACAGGCAGGAAACGTAAGCTGGGGATTCCACAAGCCGCAAACCACGCAAGGTACACAGTGGGCCCTTCCCTGAATCCACTTGTTTACGCAGGGTGTTCTGCGTGGAGCGAACGGCCTCAACCAAGGCAGGCTCTCGTTCGGCCTCTAAGCGCCTGCCTCTTCCGAAAGACCGAAGCGTTGCCTGAAGAGCCCTGCTTTAGTCGCCGCTGCAGTGCAAGCTGACTTTCTCCGTGAGGAGAGTGACTTTCCAACCGAGGTGCCAGAGGGCGTTCCAGGCAGACTCTTTCCTCAGGGCAGCCGAGAGACGGTCAATGTGGAAACCTTCCAGGGCACGGTGGACTGGCTAGAAATGCGTTCCGGATGCTGTTGGCGTGCCGAGGAATCGGAGCCGTCCCCTTTCAAAGCGCTGGGTGTGGTCCTTCCCTCGGCGTAGACAGTAGCCCCTCTCTCAAGGGCCTAGGGGCCTGGGTGTGGCACAGCATGCCCACGGGGGCCGGGGGTTTCCGCAGGGCAAAGGCTGCGCACCTGAAGCGTCTAGGACTCCCGAAAAGGGCAGCACCGTTCAAATAAAGCACGGCAGGGACTAAGACCTCAGAGAGCTTGCTGTATGCTCCGTTCCTGCAGGGAGACTCAAAGCCTTTCTCGAGGCAGGCCCTCAAGTGGCCGTTCCCTGTAGTCCTACGGCCTGACAGGATGAGCTCCCAACACGGCTCTGGAAGCACCCTGGTTATTGAGAGAAAATTCCTTCTCTTCCCCGAGCCCTGCGTCCAGGGCCTAGAGGCCCCTCAGAAACCGTGTTCTGCAGGTGGCTTCAAGGCAGCATGAGGGGAGCTTTCACAATGGGGAGACGAGGCTTCTGCCCTCAGAGCCTCGCTTTCAGTGAAGGCGCGCTTCAGCTCCTTGCGATTTCTGGTAAGTGCACAGGGACACTAGCTACACACTCGCCCCTTCCCTGAATCCGCTTTTCTTCACCGGGTGTTCTGCATGGAGCCAACTCCCTCATCCAAGGAACCCTCTAGGTAAGGCTCTACGGGGCCTTAGCCTCTACCTGAAGGCCTGCAGTGTAAGAGGAAGCACTGTACTTTAGGGGCAGCGGGAACGCAAGCTGACTTTCCTCCCACAGGTATGGTGCCCTCGGCGAAGTGTTCCTAGGAGGCCTGCGAAGCAGACTGTTTTCCTAAGGGCAGCTCAGACAGGGGCAAGGAGGCCGAGTTCCTTGACAAGTAGGCCGCGAGAGAACAGTTTCCCTGTAGCCGTTGCAGTGCTGAGGAAGTCTAGCTCTCCCCCAAGGAGGTGTGCTGTGCGTTGCCCCGCGCTCGGCATACACAGGGTGACTGACTGGGAAGGGCTTCCGGGCCCGGATGCCGCTGAGCAGGCCAGTGGAGCCTGCCGGTACTCAGGGGTCTTGCAGGGAACAGGGTGCAAACGCGAGGGTCCTGGGTGTCCTGAACGGTGCACGACCTAGAAAAGAAAGCACAGCTGCGACGGAGGCCTCTTGGAAGGTGCCGCATGCCTCCGCTTCAGCAGGGCAATAAAGCGACTCTCCTCGAGGCAAGGGCTGACGTTCGGTCTCCAGCTAGGTCTAGAGCAGAGCAGCGTGAGCTCCCAGCCAGGCCCTGGGCGCACCCGGTTTCACCAGGGAGAGCTCACTTTCTTCCCAGAGCCATGCCTACCGTGACGAGAGGCCCGTCAGAAAGGGCGTCTCTCCGTGTAATTCAAGGCCGAGGGAGCTTTCAAACTGGGAAAGACGGCCTGTGCCTTCAGGCCCGCATTTCAAGCCAGACAGGCAGGAAACGTAAGCTGGGGATTCCACAAGCCGCAAACCACGCAAGGTACACAGTGGGCCCTTCCCTGAATCCACTTGTTTACGCAGGGTGTTCTGCGTGGAGCGAACGGCCTCAACCAAGGCAGGCTCTCGTTCGGCCTCTAAGCGCCTGCCTCTTCCGAAAGACCGAAGCGTTGCCTGAAGAGCCCTGCTTTAGTCGCCGCTGCAGTGCAAGCTGACTTTCTCCGCGAGGAGAGTGACTTTCCAACCGAGGTGCCAGAGGGCGTTCCAGGCAGACTCTTTCCTCAGGGCAGCCGAGAGACGGTCAATGTGGAAACCTTCCAGGGCACGGTGGACTGGCTAGAAATGCGTTCCGGATGCTGTTGGCGTGCCGAGGAATCGGAGCCGTCCCCTTTCAAAGCGCTGGGTGTGGTCCTTCCCTCGGCGTACACAGTAGCCCCTCTCTCAAGGGCCTAGGGGCCTGGGTGTGGCACAGCATGCCCACGGGGGCCGGGGGTTTCCGCAGGGCAAAGGCTGCGCACCTGAAGCGTCTAGGACTCCCGAAAAGGGCAGCACCGTTCAAATAAAGCACGGCAGGGACTAAGACCTCAGAGAGCTTGCTGTATGCTCCGTTCCTGCAGGGAGACTCAAAGCCTTTCTCGAGGCAGGCCCTCAAGTGGCCGTTCCCTGTAGTCCTACGGCCTGACAGGATGAGCTCCCAACACGGCTCCGGAAGCACCCTGGTTATTGAGAGAAAATTCCTTCTCTTCCCCGAGCCCTGCGTCCAGGGCCTAGAGGCCCCTCAGAAACCGTGTTCTGCAGGTGGCTTCAAGGCAGCATGAGGGGAGCTTTCACAATGGGGAGACGAGGCTTCTGCCCTCAGAGCCCCGCTTTCAGTGAAGCCGCGCTTCAGCTCCTTGCGATTTCTGGTAAGTGCACAGGGACACTAGCTACACACTCGCCCCTTCCCTGAATCCGCTTTTCTTCACCGGGTGTTCTGCATGGAGCCAACTCCCTCATCCAAGGAACCCTCTAGGTAAGGCTCTACGGGGCCTTAGCCTCTACCTGAAGGCCTGCAGTGTAAGAGGAAGCACTGTACTTTAGGGGCAGCGGGAACGCAAGCTGACTTTCCTCCCACAGGTATGGTGCCCTCGGCGAAGTGTTCCTAGGAGGCCTGCGAAGCAGACTGTTTTCCTAAGGGCAGCTCAGACAGGGGCAAGGAGGCCGAGTTCCTTGACAAGTAGGCAGCGAGAGAACAGTTTCCCTGTAGCCGTTGCAGTGCTGAGGAAGTCTAGCTCTCCCCCAAGGAGGTGTGCTGTGCGTTGCCCCGCGCTCGGCATACACAGGGTGAGTGACTGGGAAGGGCTTCCGGGCCCGGATGCCGCTGAGCAGGCCAGTGGAGCCTGCCGGTATTCAGGGGTCTTGCAGGGAACAGGGTGCAAACGCGAGGGTCCTGGGTGTCCTGAACGGTGCACGACCTAGAAAAGAAAGCACAACTGCGACGGAGGCCTCTTGGAAGGTGCCGCATGCCTCCGCTTCAGCAGGGCAATAAAGCGACTCTCCTCGAGGCAAGGGCTGACGTTCGGTCTCCAGCTAGGTCTAGAGCAGAGCAGCGTGAGCTCCCAGCCAGGCCCTGGGCGCACCCGGTTTTACCAGGGAGAGCTCACTTTCTTCCCAGAGCCATGCCTACCGTGACGAGAGGCCCGTCAGAAAGGGCGTCTCTCCGTGTAATTCAAGGCCCGACCGAAGGAGCTTTCAAACTGGGAAAGACGGCCTGTGCCTTCAGGCCCGCATTTCAAGCCAGACAGGCAGGAGACGTAAGCTGGGGATTCCACAAGCCGCAAACCACGCAAGGTACACAGTGGGCCCTTCCCTGAATCCACTTGTTTACGCAGGGTGTTCTGTGTGGAGCGAACGGCCTCAACCAAGGCAGGCTCTCGTTCGGCCTCTAAGCGCCTGCCTCTTCCGAAAGACCGAATCGTTGCCTGAAGAGCCCTGCTTTAGTCGCCGCTGCAGTGCAAGCTGACTTTCTCCGTGAGGAGAGTGACTTTCCAACCGAGGTGCCAGAGGGCGTTCCAGGCAGACTCTTTCCTCAGGGCAGCCGAGAGACGGTCAATGTGGAAACCTTCCAGGGCACGGTGGACTGGCTAGAAATGCGTTCCGGATGCTGTTGGCGTGCCGAGGAATCGGAGCCGTCCCCTTTCAAAGCGCTGGGTGTAGTCCTTCCCTCGGCGTACACAGTAGCCCCTCTCTCAAGGGCCTAGGGGCCTGGGTGTGGCACAGCATGCCCACGGGGGCCGGGGGTTTCCGCAGGGCAAAGGCTGCGCACCTGAAGCGTCTAGGACTCCCGAAAAGGGCAGCACCGTTCAAATAAAGCACGGCAGGGACTAAGACCTCAGAGAGCTTGCTGTATGCTCCGTTCCTGCAGGGAGACTCAAAGCCTTTCTCGAGGCAGGCCCTCAAGTGGCCGTTCCCTGTAGTCCTACGGCCTGACAGGATGAGCTCCCAACACGGCTCCGGAAGCACCCTGGTTATTGAGAGAAAATTCCTTCTCTTCCCCGAGCCCTGCGTCCAGGGCCTAGAGGCCCCTCAGAAACGGTGTTCTGCAGGTGGCTTCAAGGCAGCATGAGGGGAGCTTTCACAATGGGAAGACGAGGCTTCTGCCCTCAGAGCCCCGCTCTCAGTGAAGCCGCGCTTCAGCTCCTTGCGATTTCTGGTAAGTGCACAGGGACACTAGCTACACACTCGCTCCTTCCCCGAATCCGCTTTTCTTCACCGGGTGTTCTGCATGGAGCCAACTCCCTCATCCAATGAACCCTCTAGGTAAGGCTCTACGGGGCCTTAGCCTCTACCTGAAGGCCTGCAGTGTAAGAGGAAGCACTGTACTTTAGGGGCAGCGGGAACGCAAGCTGACTTTCTCCCACAGGTATGGTGCCCTCGGCGAAGGGTTCCTAGGAGGCCTGCGAAGCAGACTGTTTTCCTAAGGGCAGCTCAGACAGGGGCAAGGAGGCCGAGTTCCTTGACAAGTAGGCCGCGAGAGAACAGTTTCCCTGTAGCCGTTGCAGTGCTGAGGAAGTCTAGCTCTCCCCCAAGGAGGTGTGCTGTGCGTTGCCCCGCGCTCGGCATACACAGGGTGAGTGACTGGGAAGGGCTTCCGGGCCCGGATGCCGCTGAGCAGGCCAGTGGAGCCTGCCGGTACTCAGGGGTCTTGCAGGGAACAGGGTGCAAACGCGAGGGTCCTGGGTGTCCTGAACGGTGCACGACCTAGAAAAGAAAGCACAACTGCGACGGAGGCCTCTTGGAAGGTGCCGCATGCCTCCGCTTCAGCAGGGCAATAAAGCGACTCTCCTCGAGGCAAGGGCTGACGTTCGGTCTCCAGCTAGGTCTAGAGCAGAGCAGCGTGAGCTCCCAGCCAGGCCCTGGGCGCACCCGGTTTTACCAGGGAGAGCTCACTTTCTTCCCAGAGCCATGCCTACCGTGACGAAAGGCCCGTCAGAAAGGGCGTCTCTCCGTTTAATTCAAGGCCCGACCGAGGGAGCTTTCAAACTGGGAAAGACGGCCTGTGCCTTCAGGCCCGCATTTCAAGCCAGACAGGCAGGAAACGTAAGCTGGGGATTCAACAAGCCACAAACCACGCAAGGTACACAGTGGGCCCTTCCCTGAATCCACTTGTTTACGCAGGGTGTTCTGCGTGGAGCGAACGGCCTCAACCAAGGCAGGCTCTCGTTCGGCCTCTAAGCGTCTGCCTCTTCCGAAAGACCGAAGCGTTGCCTGAAGAGCCCTGCTTTAGTCGCCGCTGCAGTGCAAGCTGACTTTCTCCGTGAGGAGAGTGACTTTCCAACCGAGGTGCCAGAGGGCGTTCCAGGCAGACTCTTTCCTCAGGGCAGCCGAGAGACGGTCAATGTGGAAACCTTCCAGGGCACGGTGGACTGGCTAGAAATGCGTTCCGGATGCTGTTGGCGTGCCGAGGAATCGGAGCCGTCCCCTTTCAAAGCGCTGGGTGTAGTCCTTCCCTCGGCGTAGACAGTAGCCCCTCTCTCAAGGGCCTAGGGGCCTGGGTGTGGCACAGCATGCCCACGGGGGCCGGGGGTTTCCGCAGGGCAAAGGCTGCGCACCTGAAGCGTCTAGGACTCCCGAAAAGGGCAGCACCGTTCAAATAAAGCACGGCAGGGACTAAGACCTCAGAGAGCTTGCTGTATGCTCCGTTCCTGCAGGGAGACTCAAAGCCTTTCTCGAGGCAGGCCCTCAAGTGGCCGTTCCCTGTAGTCCTACGGCCTGACAGGATGAGCTCCCAACACGGCTCCGGAAGCACCCTGGTTATTGAGAGAAAATTCCTTCTCTTCCCCGAGCCCTGCGTCCAGGGCCTAGAGGCCCCTCAGAAACGGTGTTCTGCAGGTGGCTTCAAGGCAGCATGAGGGGAGCTTTCACAATGGGAAGAAGAGGCTTCTGCCCTCAGAGCCCCGCTCTCAGTGAAGCCGCGCTTCAGCTCCTTGCGATTTCTGGTAAGTGCACAGGGACACTAGCTACACACTCGCCCCTTCCCTGAATCCGCTTTTCTTCACCGGGTGTTCTGCATGGAGCCAACTCCCTCATCCAAGGAACCCTCTAGGTAGGCTCTACGGGGCCTTAGCCTCTACCTGAAGGCCTGCAGTGTAAGAGGAAGCACTGTACTTTAGGGGCAGCGGGAACGCAAGCTGACTTTCTCCCACAGGTATGGTGCCCTCGGTGAAGGGTTCCTAGGAGGCCTGCGAAGCAGACTGTTTTCCTAAGGGCAGCTCAGACAGGGGCAAGGAGGCCGAGTTCCTTGACAAGTAGGCCGCGAGAGAACAGTTTCCCTGTAGCCGTTGCAGTGCTGAGGAAGTCTAGCTCTCCCCCAAGGAGGTGTGCTGTGCGTTGCCCCGCGCTCGGCATACACAGGGTGACTGACTGGGAAGGGCTTCCGGGCCCGGATGCCGCTGAGCAGGCCAGTGGAGCCTGCCGGTATTCAGGGGTCTTGCAGGGAACAGGGTGCAAACGCGAGGGTCCTGGGTGTCCTGAACGGTGCACGACCTAGAAAAGAAAGCACAACTGCGACGGAGGCCTCTTGGAAGGTGCCGCATGCCTCCGCTTCAGCAGGGCAATAAAGCGACTCTCCTCGAGGCAAGGGCTGACGTTCGGTCTCCAGCTAGGTCTAGAGCAGAGCAGCGTGAGCTCCCAGCCAGGCCCTGGGCGCACCCGGTTTCACCAGGGAGAGCTCACTTTCTTCCCAGAGCCATGCCTACCGTGACGAGAGGCCCGTCAGAAAGGGCGTCTCTCCGTGTAATTCAAGGCCCGACCGAGGGAGCTTTCAAACTGGGAAAGACGGCCTGTGCCTTCAAGCCCGCATTTCAAGCCAGACAGGCAGGAGACGTAAGCTGGGGATTCAACAAGCCACAAACCACGCAAGGTACACAGTGGGCCCTTCCCTGAATCCACTTGTTTACGCAGGGTGTTCTGCGTGGAGCGAACGGCCTCAACCAAGGCAGGCTCTCGTTCGGCCTCTAAGCGTCTGCCTCTTCCGAAAGACCGAAGCGTTGCCTGAAGAGCCCTGCTTTAGTCGCCGCTGCAGTGCAAGCTGACTTTCTCCGTGAGGAGAGTGACTTTCCAACCGAGGTGCCAGAGGGCGTTCCAGGCAGACTCTTTCCTCAGGGCAGCCGAGAGACGGTCAATGTGGAAACCTTCCAGGGCACGGTGGACTGGCTAGAAATGCGTTCCGGATGCTGTTGGCGTGCCGAGGAATCGGAGCCGTCCCCTTTCAAAGCGCTGGGTGTGGTCCTTCCCTCGGCGTACACAGTAGCCCCTCTCTCAAGGGCCTAGGGGCCTGGGTGTGGCACAGCATGCCCACGGGGGCCGGGGGTTTCCGCAGGGCAAAGGCTGCGCACCTGAAGCGTCTAGGACTCCCGAAAAGGGCAGCACCGTTCAAATAAAGCACGGCAAGGACTAAGACCTCAGAGAGCTTGCTGTATGCTCCGTTCCTGCAGGGAGACTCAAAGCCTTTCTCGAGGCAGGCCCTCAAGTGGCCGTTCCCTGTAGTCCTACGGCCTGACAGGATGAGCTCCCAACACGGCTCCGGAAGCACCCTGGTTATTGAGAGAAAATTCCTTCTCTTCCCCGAGCCCTGCGTCCAGGGCCTAGAGGCCCCTCAGAAACGGTGTTCTGCAGGTGGCTTCAAGGCAGCATGAGGGGAGCTTTCACAATGGGGAGACGAGGCTTCTGCCCTCAGAGCCCCGCTCTCAGTGAAGCCGCGCTTCAACTCCTTGCGATTTCTGGTAAGTGCACAGGGACAGTAGCTACACACTCGCTCCTTCCCTGAATCCGCTTTTCTTCACCGGGTGTTCTGCATGGAGCCAACTCCCTCATCCAAGGAACCCTCTAGGTAGGCTCTACGGGGCCTTAGCCTCTACCTGAAGGCCTGCAGTGTAAGAGGAAGCACTGTACTTTAGGGGCAGCGGGAACGCAAGCTGACTTTCTCCCACAGGTATGGTGCCCTCAGCGAAGGGTTCCTAGGAGGCCTGCGAAGCAGACTCTTTTCCTAAGGGCAGCTCAGACAGGGGCAAGGAGGCCGAGTTCCTTGACAAGTAGACCGCGAGAGAACAGTTTCCCTGTAGCCGTTGCAGTGCTGAGGAAGTCTAGCTCTCCCCCAAGGAGGTGTGCTGTGCGTTGCCCCGCGCTCGGCATACACAGGGTGACTGACTGGGAAGGGCTTCCGGGCCCGGATGCCGCTGAGCAGGCCAGTGGAGCCTGCCGGTATTCAGGGGTCTTGCAGGGAACAGGGTGCAAACGCGAGGGTCCTGGGTGTCCTGAACGGTGCACGACCTAGAAAAGAAAGCACAACTGCGACGGAGGCCTCTTGGAAGGTGCCGCATGCCTCCGCTTCAGCAGGGCAATAAAGCGACTCTCCTCGAGGCAAGGGCTGACGTTCGGTCTCCAGCTAGGTCTAGAGCAGAGCAGCGTGAGCTCCCAGCCAGGCCCTGGGCGCACCCGGTTTTACCAGGGAGAGCTCACTTTCTTCCCAGAGCCATGCCTACCGTGACGAGAGGCCCGTCAGAAAGGGCGTCTCTCCGTGTAATTCAAGGCCCGACCGAAGGAGCTTTCAAACTGGGAAAGACGGCCTGTGCCTTCAGGCCCGCATTTCAAGCCAGACAGGCAGGAGACGTAAGCTGGGGATTCCACAAGCCGCAAACCACGCAAGGTACACAGTGGGCCCTTCCCTGAATCCACTTGTTTACGCAGGGTGTTCTGTGTGGAGCGAACGGCCTCAACCAAGGCAGGCTCTCGTTCGGCCTCTAAGCGTCTGCCTCTTCCGAAAGACCGAAGCGTTGCCTGAAGAGCCCTGCTTTAGTCGCCGCTGCAGTGCAAGCTGACTTTCTCCGTGAGGAGAGTGACTTTCCAACCGAGGTGCCAGAGGGCGTTCCAGGCAGACTCTTTCCTCAGGGCAGCCGAGAGACGGTCAATGTGGAAACCTTCCAGGGCACGGTGGACTGGCTAGAAATGCGTTCCGGATGCTGTTGGCGTGCCGAGGAATCGGAGCCGTCCCCTTTCAAAGCGCTGGGTGTAGTCCTTCCCTCGGCGTACACAGTAGCCCCTCTCTCAAGGGCCTAGGGGCCTGGGTGTGGCACAGCATGCCCACGGGGGCCGGGGGTTTCCGCAGGGCAAAGGCTGCGCACCTGAAGCGTCTAGGACTCCCGAAAAGGGCAGCACCGTTCAAATAAAGCACGGCAGGGACTAAGACCTCAGAGAGCTTGCTGTATGCTCCGTTCCTGCAGGGAGACTCAAAGCCTTTCTCGAGGCAGGCCCTCAAGTGGCCGTTCCCTGTAGTCCTACGGCCTGACAGGATGAGCTCCCAACACGGCTCCGGAAGCACCCTGGTTATTGAGAGAAAATTCCTTCTCTTCCCCGAGCCCTGCGTCCAGGGCCTAGAGGCCCCTCAGAAACCGTGTTCTGCAGGTGGCTTCAAGGCAGCATGAGGGGAGCTTTCACAATGGGAAGACGAGGCTTCTGCCCTCAGAGCCCCGCTTTCAGTGAAGCCGCGCTTCAGCTCCTTGCGATTTCTGGTAAGTGCACAGGGACACTAGCTACACACTCGCCCCTTCCCTGAACCCGCTTTTCTTCACCGGGTGTTCTGCATGGAGCCAACTCCCTCATCCAAGGAACCCTCTAGGTAAGGCTCTACGGGGCCTTAGCCTCTACCTGAAGGCCTGCAGTGTAAGAGGAAGCACTGTACTTTAGGGGCAGCGGGAACGCAAG